>NC_137888.1:184102106-184801258 GCF_963455335.1 Martes martes | reverse complement strand
TTTTGTTGGAGGCAGAGAAATTGGCTTGCTGATCTTACGGCTTTTTAGGTTCTAAAGGAGGCTTAACCTGAGCAGAATATTATGTCTGAGTAAGAAACTGAGCAGTCCCTGAGCTGCCACAGCCATATATTTGTGGTATACCAGGAAATATGCTTTTGTTCAAGAATCATTTTCAAGTCACTGCCCAGGCCTTTCCAGAGAAGCAAATGCCATTCTGTCATTATTTTCTCTCTGACCGGTACTCTAGCACAAATACATTTCCCCACAGCATCAAACACTCCTCTGCATAGACACCATCCTCAAACCATCCCCAAACCATCCCATCAAAATAATGAACAGAAGATATCTAACTTCAAAGCAGAACTAATTTTGAGTATGTGCTTTATTTTGTGAGACTAGTCACATTTTCTATATAAAAGGCAAAAAAAAAACCACAAAACCCCACAACAATTAGAAATGCAAAATTCCTAGATGGGTATGAATGAGCATCATATCTGACACTCTAGAGAAATAAGGAGGGTCGGACAACCATTTGTTGAGCACAAACTACTGGTTGAGCTTTATACACATCCTCAAATTAAATCTAAATGAGAACTTTGGGATGGGTGAGCTTGGTGTTAGGTATTAAGGAGGGCACGTGGAGCACTGGGTGTTATAGGTAGACAATGAATCTTGGAAAACTACATCAAAAATTAATGATGTACTGTATGGTGACTAACATAACATAATTTAAAAAAAGAACTTTGGGCTGGGAGGTCACGCAGACATATCTTTCCTTTTTACCTTTTTACAGAGCTACAGAGCGACTTGCCCAAGGCTGCTTAGAAAGTAAGTAGCTGAGTTGTGATCTGAATCCAGGTCCACAGCCTGGGCTTTTTTCCTTACTCCCCAAAATGCCCAATAACCATTTGATATAACTGGGAGAACATGGAACACGTTTCCTCATTTAGATTCCCACTGATACATATCACATGAAGTTTCCTATAGGATGATCAGTGCTTCTTTCTACGGCATTTCCAGAATGCCCCAGAAAGGGAAATTGTTCTGCAAAAGAAAACTCTGAGAGGCAATTTTAATATCTTGCTTACTTGAAAAGGCAGATTACACTCCGCATTCAAAACAAAATAGCTCCCCCTACAGTTTTCGCTCCATCTCCATCCGCTGCTTCGGCAGAGGAGGGAATCCACAGGTCAGACACCAGGCTGAGCGGAGCGTTTGCTGCTTATTGGTGGGAACAATCGTCAGTCCATCTGCTTAGAGAGGATCAGCGGGTATTACTCAGGATGAGAAGACGTTCCTTTCACATTTTTCTCCGTTTCAGCAGAATAAAGCCATAGCTGCTAGGAGTCTTGTGCTGACTCTGACTGGCTCCAGGCTGGAGTGAAAGTATGCTTTCTGGAGGCCCAGTTCCCTCCCGACTTGCAGTGCGGAGCTGGCAGAGGCATTCTGTCAGCCTTCCAAGCCCTGAGATTCCCCTGTGACATCATGAGTCCCAGCTTTGCCCGGAGGCGCCCGCTGCCTCCCCGGAACTGTTTGGACCAGCGCACAGCTGTGCGTCAGCATCACCCCTGGACGCAGGGCCCGCGTGTGTTCCCAGGGGGCTGCGATGCCAGGAACACCGCTGATGATGCAAGCCTGATGGGAACTTCTCTGGGGTGTCGTGGGTGCTCAGGGGGCCTGGGAACGCCACAAATGTGAAGGGGCCTAATGTCACTTGTTCTTATCATTATGCCTTCCAACAACAGCTGTCTCCACGGCTCTCCCATCTGATTCCCTCCCCTAGAACATCTCCTAGGAATATGGATGGGAAAGATGGGGATGGGGGGACCCTTCGTGTGTCCACGCAGAATCTACCTGAGTGGATAAATGGGATAGGATGGGCAATAGACCTCCCGCCCCCCCCCCATTGATAATATTAAAGATAATTAAATGAGAAAATACAGCTAAAAGGTACCTTGTAAAATTTTTAAAACATAGAAATACTACATAATGAGTTCTTTTCACAGACTAACCACTGTGTTAAGAACTTTACATGTAACATTTCATTTAATTCTCAAAAGAGGCTAATGAGGTCAGTTCTACTAGACCCCTTTTGCAGAGGAGGAAACTTAGATTCAGGGAAATTAAATAACATCACCAAGGTCATGCAGGTATCAAAGAGCAGAGCACAGAATTGAACCTATATCTGTCTAGCTCCAAAGTCCACGCTCTTAGCACTCGGCAGTCCTGCTTCCCCAAAACAGAAATGCTAGTCTTTGAGCACTTACAATAGAAGTACAATCAGATCCTAGAAATGACCATTCAATACTCAGATACTTAAAAGAATTGAAATTTTTGAAACAAGCGTGCTTTCCTCAAAAGGTTGTCCTTTTCGTCCAAAAATTGTCTTTCACGTCCATGAGTGGACATGACAGTTCATGTGTACACGTGTACAGAAGGACTCGTGACTTTTCAAGCATTTCCAGGCATGTCATTGGATTGGATACTGCCAAAAAAAACTGTGAGAAACAGAGGGTTGGCATTATTATTATTCCCACTACCTAGACAAAGCAAGAGGCTTACGGCAATTAAGGGACATGGCCAAGGTCCCAGAGTTTAAAAACAATGCCTCCCAATTCAGTTCACAGCTTTTTCTAGTCCCCGGAGATGCCTGACTTGGGAACAGAGGGTAACTTCAATCCATCCACCGCACACGTAGCACAAACCCAGTCCCTCAGACCTGTTTTCCTCCATCTCAGTTAAAGATGTAGCTGTCCTTTCACCCGGACACCTCCATCCAGGGCCAAGATTAAGTCACTTATTTGTGCTAGTCCCCCCTGACTACCCACATCTGACAAGTGGCTTCTTCAGAAAATTCCCCAAGTGTTCAGACCAGCTGAAAGTGATGAGCAATGGAGAAAATCACGAGGCAGGAGGGGTGGTTGGGAGTGTGGCAGACTAAACATCTGGGCAAGATGCTGCCTAAATTGGTGACTTTATTTTAAGCAAGTAGCTTAGTTCAAGCCATGATTACCTCTCTCACGTCAATGGTATCAATGGAACGACCTCCTAAAATCTTCTGCGGTACCCAGTCTGGCCACTCAGGTCCATTTTTCACAGTGAAGCAGCGTAATCTTGCAAAAATGCAAGTCCCTCTCCAGCTTTAAGCTCTCCAAATGCTTCCTCCAACTTTCAGGCTTGAGACACCAAATCCTTAAAATAATATCCGCCCCCAGCTATGTGACCAAATTCTTAGGTCACTCCCCCTCATGATACCTTTCCCCTCTAGTCTTCACGTTATTCTCTTTGCCCGGTATCTGAAAATTCTCTTTGCAACTCCTCTGACAATAACCCCTAACCGAGGCTTTGGCACGAGCCTCCAGGAACAGCTGGGAGAGACAACCATTCCCTTAATAAGCACACCAAATAAGCACACTGAAGGCATTTGTGCCATTCCTTCCCCGAAGCAGGAAGGCTTCACTAGTTGAATCCTGGTCAGCTCCTGGAGTTACAGAAGTCTGGGTCCATATCCCATTCTACAGCACACTTAGCTGTGTGAGCTCTGTCCCAGAGCCTCAGTTTCCTTATCTGAGATGTGGGCAACCTCATAAAGTCACTGTAGCAGGTAGATAAGAACATGTGTAGCGTGATTCAAAGCGCCTTCTTATACAGAGTAAGAGTAAGTGTTGAATCAATATTAGTCATCATTAGCATTATCATCGTCATCATCACTTTCCCCACATTCCTTCCATTCACTTGGCTACACACTCTAGTGTCTGTAACCAATGTCCTCCTGCCAAGTTTGTGAGGAGCTCACTGACCAGGACCACCAGCCTTGCCCAACCTCCTTCCACTAAGCCATGCCCACACCTCATACCCATGCCCACAGACCAAAGAGTAAGTTAATTTCCCAGTTCAGTTGCTTTTAGAAATGGTTTTTTAACTCAACTTGAGTTCCTACAACATCCACCCTATAAGTGTATAGGGAATTGAAGACAGGGAGATGACAAACTAAGACCAGAAGCAGCTACATAAGAGCTTCCTTTTTTTTAACAGAAGGTTGGAGAGATAAAATAAATAACAAAAAACCTGATGTGGTGCTCTCATTTGTGTCTCAGATTCACAGCAAAAAATCAATATGGTCTCTGTCTTTTCTTTCAAGATCTCAGAGCTTCCGGCTTTGAAGCGTATCATCTGCTCCGTTACCGCCTTTCACAAAGACACAAAGCGAGACAATGATTTGTGCAGCACGAACTGAATTTCCAAAAAGAATATATGGGGAGTGAACACGAGGAGAATCTGCGGCTGCCGGTGCAGTAACGCACATCGCCCTGCCTGGGTGATATGAGTAATCGCGATCAGCGGATATGGAAAGATTCTGGCAGTATTTCATCACGCTCGAGTCGACAGCACAAATACCAGGCCGGATGCATCACGAAGGACCACCATATTTGCTTTGCACCTACAGCCGCTTCTAACCATAACAAAGTGGTTAAAAAATAATAATAATACCTGATAAAAACTTTGGACGTCTCTATTTTTTTACCCGAATACAGCATAGCAACCATAGTGATGGAACAGAGAAGAGAGGGGGAGAAAATCACTCTTTAGGGCATAAATTTAGGTAACCCAAAATCAAGTCACCATCCAAAGAGCCCAGTTCATCTTGCCTTATTACCTCAGGAGGGCAGCCAACTCAGAGCAAGGAGAAGAAATTAATTTCTCAGTTCCTACTCACTCTATTGTTGCCTCTCCCTCCTCATCCCATCGGGCTCCTCATCAGGTTCTGCTCTAAGCAAATGAAGCTCAGGGAACACTCTTTATCTCCATTTTCTTGGACTTTCATCATAACAATTTACACCTCTCTGTCCTCAAGGCACTCGGCACAGTGCTGGATAAATTGCTCGTGCTCCTTTGATGACAAATGACAGAAACTGAACTGAAATTGGTTAAGCTACACTGGAATGTTTGGTTCCGATAATGGGGAAGTCCAGGGCAAAGCCGGCCTCAGGGAGACCAGCAACTTAGATAATGTAATTACATTTTACCATCCCCTTCCACCTCCCAGCTCTGAGTCTACTTGATGTCCTCCTTTTCTCTAGATTGGCTGCTTCCTAGTGGGCCAGGCTCAGTGATTGGAAAGATAAAGAAGTATGAGTGCAGAAAACTTCTATCCCCCCTGCTTAGTCATACCAGAGCATCTCTCCTCCTTCATGGTTCTACATCAAGTTGCAGTCCAGGACTCTGCTCGGCCTGACCTGGGTCATGCTCTCGTTCCTGCAGACATGGGAACTGGTAACAGGACTGGCCAGACCTACTTGTGTGCCCCTGCCTGCTGCAGCCACAGGGCTAGGTCTTGTGATTAGCAACTCCTCACAACCAGAAGTGTTCTCACAAAAAGAGAGGTGTGTTTGGTGTTCCCAGAAGGTGGGCAGGAAGACAAAAATAGCATCTATTCACCAGCTTATCTCATTAAGGCTTTATTTCCAGGATTATTCACACACTCTGACACCCTGCACCTTAAGTGATGACCTTTGCTTCCCATTAAGAATTCCCAGTTATGACCCTTAAAAAGACAGACCTTTTGGAGCTCATCTTAAAGACCCGCTTTATCGCATTTTCATATTTAAAGAATTCATCCTAGCAATCACAAGTAAATAAAAAGCAAATTAAATGTTTACTACATTTCAATAAGGAAAAATGCCAACTTGAGAATTTCTCTTCTACCTCCCAGAAAAACATTCTCCTTCTGAGCATTCCCTCTTCCTCAAATTCCGAGACTAATGAAGGTAGATCTCAAGGTCAGTCACCTGCCCTGCTCTAACACCAACAATTGCTATTCAAACCTCTCCCACTTTTCATTTCCCCCTTAACATATCTATTATTTTCCTCCTACCATTTGCTCTTTGGCCTTTCTAGAGTAATTAGCTAAC
The DNA here is from genome assembly GCF_963455335.1 of Martes martes. Lineage (NCBI taxonomy): Eukaryota > Metazoa > Chordata > Mammalia > Carnivora > Mustelidae > Martes > Martes martes. Next base: position 184,795,346 of record NC_137888.1, on the reverse strand, counting down.
ACCCCCGAACCTCACCATTTGCAGTGATGTATGTGAAAGAACAAGAAGCCAGTGATCAAGACAGAAATCTCTTTGGTGAAGTAGGAGAAGCGTTGAGAACAAGCTGCTAAGTCAACTTTTTCTTCAGCAGGTGAGGGAGGGAACAGGTCTATGAATATTTGGACATTGATGTATTTTCCCTGCTATAATACTATTCACTTAAAAGTCCAGCCACTCATTTCACCAACTCACTCAGAACCAGAGTTATACAAAGCATGTAGCATAGACTGCATTCTCATGAAGTGTTACACAAGAAAAGGCTTTGTAATTAAATAAATTTGAAAAATGTTTGATATTGTATCCCTCCATTTGAGATTTATGATGCATCTTAAAGGCTCTGACAAGTTCTGCAGTAAGGGAATATGTTTATTTTGCTTAACATTTCAAAAACTAATTTACTGATTAAATTCTTCAAGGTAAAACCTATTAACAATCTTTGGAATATACTTTGAGCACTGTAATGCTATGAGTTTTGTAGATAATAATGACATCTTGGGAGAACTCTCAGGTTCTTGGAAGTCTCATGCAAGCTGCAAAGTTCTAATGTTAAAGATGTTGGATGCACAGCTGGCCAGTGTTCCATAGAGTGTTCCTCTGATAACTAGTCTTCCACTGCCTGTATTTGGCTTGGAATCGCTCTCCATATGAACCCATATGCTGAGATACTGGGCACCATGGGTAGGAGAAGAGTAACTGTGAGCCCACTATAAGTTTCCCAACAAACCAGTTGAGAATTCCCACAGCTCCTACTGTACCTTGGGCTTGTTAGCATTTTCTTACACAAAGGACCAAGTTCTGCTTATCAGTGTTTTGGGAAATTTCTAGCAACCACAAATTCCTCCCTTTTTTCCGTCCTCTTAAATATGTATGTCCTCCATCTTGCCATGTCTGGTTGAGAACCTGTGACTTTGGACTGCATCATCTATCTCTCTGCCTATCCCATTCGATTCAGTGTTCAGTCTCAGAGGTCTAGCTCCAACTCCAGAACTACCCTCTCAACCTAAAACTATAGGTCAACCTCACCCTCTTAAACTCAGATTCCAGAACCCCAGCTCAAGGATGAATTTCTAACCTACCACTGGTCTGCAACGGAAATATAAAAGTTTTTCTTTAAAACAGTCTATACATTTTACCTCATTCCTCTGTCAGACTTAGTGCTTTCTACTTGCACTATAGTTATATATATATATACACACACACTAAATCTCATACACACACACACACACACACACACTAAATCTCTATGCCACCGCCTCTGAGATCTCAAGCTTCTTAAGGACGAACGTCTCTTTATTTTTTCACATCTTTCATGATGCCTAGGTAAAACTGACTGCAGACAGTAATGAATGATCTTTTATATAACATGGAATTTTGCTTTTGAGGACCAAGAGAAAAGATAACAGATTTATAAATGCAATGGATAAAAGTAAGATAACTACATCTTGTTAATTTAGGATTCCCTAATTCAAAAGATGTGTTAATAGGGTGGCGATTTTGCTTGCCTCTCTGCACCCGCAGATCCATCTGGCAATGTCTGGAAATAGACCTTATTGTCACAGCTGTGGTGAGGGGAACAGAACTATTGGCATCTAGTGAGTAGAAGCCCAGAATGCTGCTAAATGTCTTACAATGCACAGGACAGCCCCTCTGCAACCAAGAATCCTGTAACCCAAAATATCAAGTACCAGTACTAAGAAATCCTGCCCTAGAAATCAGACAAAAAGCCCTCCTTTTCATTGCCTAAAAGCAAAAGCTTTCTAAAGAAATTAATAGTCTAAAAAGGTTTGCAGATAGAATTTAAGCTTTTTCAAGTGCATACAAAGTCACCTGATTTGCTTTCATCAAAGAGTGATCTTCATTATTGTTAATATCATTCCACTTTGTAATCACCCAGAATGCTTTGCTCAGGCTATGTGTTTGACCAATTGCTGAATTGGATTGCTTAAATGCTTTCTCTTCTTAGTGATGCTTTTGTCTATATTACAGGGTAGTAACCAAATTTAATTCCCCCAGTCACAGGACAAATATTTACCACAAACAATAGCATTCCAATGATTTTAATCTCTACTGCCAGAATGCTTTCTATAAAGGAAAGTGTAAGCACAAATGCTCGGTTAGTATTTAAAGACCCAACTGCTCATAAGCCAGACAGCACATGCACAAATTACTGCTTTCTTCACTTGACAACTGCTGTTTTTATCTTGACACATCCACTTAAAAATTATTTCTGACAAGAATCTTAACAGCTTTAAATCAGTCTAATTAAAAGTATTACATTTTTGCTAGGAAAGTGCTTGAAATTATATAGTATTGCCCAGTTGACTTTTCAAATCAAGTTACTGAGTACATTAGTAAATGGCAAAAACATGTCCACTGACATATGGCCTCCAGCAAAGGAAAACATTTCTAATATGCTTATGGAAGTTCCTAAGTGTGAATTTATAGGTGCTAAAAAATGTTTAGGGTTTTTCTGTGGTGTATCAGCACCATGTCCTCAAACATGACTTGATTTAGAGGTGGTAGGCAGCTCCTGACAATGATCATGGTGGTACCGATGATCTCCACCTCCTGGTACCCATACCTCCATGTAACCCCTTTCGTGTCAGTGTGTATGGGCCCCAGTGACTCACTCCTAAGAAAAAAATATATATAGTACAGGTGATGGGATGTCATTTCCATGATGAGGTTACAAGAGAATCTAACTTCCATCTTACTGGATTTCTCTCTACTGGTGACATTTTCTCTTATCCTCTCATGTCCTGGCTACCATGTTGTCAGTCACCCAGGAGAAGCCCACATGGCAAGGAACTGAGGGTGGTCCATAGCACAGAAGAAGCCAAAACTTGGTCCGACAACCCACAAGGAACTGAATCCTCTCAAAAAATATGTGAATGAGCCTGGAAGTTAATCCTTCCTAGAAAAGCCTTGAGATGACTGCAGCCTCATGAGAGACCCAAAGACAGACAGCCTCACTGAGGTGCCCCTGGATTCTGGTCCCACAGAAACTGTGAAATAAATATATTGTCAGAGGCACCTGGGTGGCTCAGTGGGTTAAGCCTCTGCTTTCAGCTCAGGTCACGATCTCAGGGTCCTGGGATCAAGCCCCGCATCAGGCTCTCTGCTCAGTGGGGAGCCTGCTCCCCCCTCCCACCTGCCTTTCTGCCTACTTGTGATCTGTAAAATAAATTAATAAAATCTTAAAAAATAAATAAATATAAATAAATAAATTGTCATTGTCAGCTGCTAAGTTTCTGGCAATTTGTTGTAGAGCAACAGGTAATTAACATATAATATGACCTCTAAATCTTTCTCATATTTTTAAAATATTTTCATACATGAAAGGCCCACATCTACTGTTCCTTGATGGGTATTTTTTATGGTTCCATCATGAAAAAACTCTTTACGCTCTTGAACTAAACTTTGCTCATCATTACCCCCACACCAGTATTTTGTCCTGATGTCTATGTTTTTCAAAAGCATGTTCTTTCACACTCTATCTTCTCTACTCCAAAGCCCAAATGAATGGAACAAGAAATGCAATCTTGACCATCTGGGTTGAGAGCACTGGTGTCATCATTAACTTCTCCATTTTCTTCAGTGACAACCCTACACACAGTCATGATGCCCTCAAACTGTGCCTCCTTTCTCCATAAAGTCTTTTACATCCCTCCTTCCTTTATTATTTCCTTACATTAGAACTATTATAATTGTCCAAAATATACCTCTTTTCCAATTCACTTTATACATACAAAACCAGATTATACCCTCTAAAACACAATTTTCTCATTTTACTGAAGCTTTTGCCAAAGAATCTTAAAAAGACACATTCATGTTTGGAAAATTACCTTTGACCATGACATTCAATCTCAAAGTGCACCTGGCATGCCAGTTTCTCTCCATTTGGTGACCAGGGCCTCATGAAAACTGGACTTTCAAGGTTTTGTCCAAGTCTTAGGGCCAAATAAAACAGCACGGCCATTTTGATATAACATATCCATCAACGCTGTTGTTATAGGTGGAGTCCCAGGAAGTGGACTGAAAGGTGTAGATAATTAACAGGAGAGATGATTATTAACAAGTTCTTCAAGATTGATGATGGTAGGGGAGGGTGGGGAGCAGGACTGTGCAGAGGGAGACACTGGGTGACAGTGGAATGGAATCACTGCAAAAGCCTCAGCCTTATTCAGATCATCATCTCTATTTACAGAAGTGTAAAGGCTGGGAATAATCCAAAATTTTCCCTCAATAAAGTCAATTGTTGTGTATTCAGATGAAGAATGCTATACAACTAAATAATAAATAAACTACTATTTATCCAACCACATGGATCATTTTCACAGACATGACATTTATCAAAAGAAATCAGACACCGAAGTGTAATTACTATATGATTCCAATTCTACGAAGTTCAAGAAGTTACAAAACTAACCTACAGTGATAGAGATCAGAACAGTGGTTTCCTCTTAAGGGCAAGGGGGTTATAGACTGAGAAGAGCCAAGAGTAAATCTTGGAGGTGTGGGGGTGCTGAAAACATTCTGTCTCAATATTTGTAGTTGTTATAGATAGATAGATAGATATAGGTGTGTATATATATATATATATGTAAAAATTTATCAAACTATTTACTAAGTATTTGTATACTAAAGTATATTCATGTTTTGGTAGGTTTTATTATTTTTTATTTATTTGAGAAAAATAAATTGAGAGGGAGAGGCAGAAAGACAAGCAAACTCCCTGCTGAGCACAAAGTCTGGCACAGGACTTGATCCCAGGACTCTGAGATCATGACCTGAGCCAAAAGCAGATACTTAATGGACTGAGTCACCCAGGTGCCCCATACTCATGTTTTAAAGGAGAAAAATAAATATCAGGCAAAACAAAATAACAATTATCTCAAGTGCATATGTCCAGCTTCCTTGGCCATCTAGCTACAGTTGCAGCCAACTTTTAAAATAAAATTTCAGAGCCATATGCCTAGATGTATACCTCTACCCATAAAGTATAGGCTACAAGTGCCAATAGAAAGGGGAGACACTTGTATAATGACAATAGTAATCTCTGGCCCCCTCAAATGCATATAATTTTTATTTCCTCTTTTTTTTTTTACCTCTTCTACTTTAAAAAAATGAATATCAATTGTTTTTTTATATTAAGGGAATGAGTGATGATTCTTTTAAATTGCATTATAATTCATTGAAGGATGAGCTAAAAGAGAAAAGCAAAGCTGAAAGTGAGGTTATAAACACCATAATCACTTAGAGTGGGTGTTAAACAGCAAGGTGAAAGAGAGTGAGTTTCTTTTTCAGCACAGGAGAGTGGAGGTAAGTATAGAATGCCAATGGGGAAAAGGTGCCATGTTAAAAACCAGCTGAAAATGACCCAAGCTGAAATGACCATGCATTCAACAGGAATACCCAGTTTGAAGGACCACAGCCTAAGTGCTGACCAGCAGTTAGGGATTTCTGGCAAGCGGCAGGCAGAGACAGAGGGGCTGTCCCCACAACAGGGCTCTGATCTCCCAGAAGCCCAAGAGAGAGGCCAGTCCTCTGACAGTGATAGTCTCTTTCCATGCCAGTGGCCTCAGATGCTGCCCAGAGGACAGGCTAGACAGATGCAAACAAGAAACCCTTTTAGTCATTTTCAGATGCTAGAGTAATGGGGACGTCAGCCCTGTTGTCTGGGAATACCCCAAGTAAGCCACAGTGACAGGTAAGTAAAAATGGGTGTGAATTTGTCCGATTCCAAAGGCTTCCAGTCACTCTGACTCAGTGCCTACTGAAATCATTTCACAAGGATCAGACTATTCCCAGATCCCCAGACGTGGAAGCTCCACATTCTCTGCCAACACAACTCATGATCATGAATCCCCAGGGGCGGCCAAAGGAACACAAACACTTCAGTGCAGAGTTCTTACAATAGGAGGGAAAGGATTCTTTCTCGAGCAAACACTGAAGTTCACAAAAAGAAAACCTGACTTTCTTTATCACCTTTATCTTTAGTAGAACTAAAATACTAATAAAAATAATCACTTATGGATTGATATTTGAAGAAGGAACAGAAAGATAGGGTAGAGACTGCGGAAAAAACCATTTGCCTTTGTGGAGGCAAAAACAGCCTTGTGGTTAAAAAGACTAGCGCTGGGGGGCGCCTGGGTGGCTCAGTGGGTTAAAGCCTCTGCCTTCAGCTCAGGTCATGATCCCAGGGTCCTGGGATCGAGTCCCACATCGGGCTCTCTGCCCAGCTGTGAGCCTGTTTCCCTTCCTCTCTCTCTGCCTACCTGTGATCTCTGTCTGTCAAATTAAATAAAATCTTAAAAAAAAAAAAAAAAAAGACTAGCGCTGGCTGCATGGCCTTGGACAAGTTTGCTCTCTGTGTACCAGCTTCTTCCTGCATAAGGTGGGGAGAATGACAGCACCCATCTCATAGCGTACTGTGAAGAATGATGGGAATAACCTACGGTATGTACCCTTAGTACAATGCCCTGTACTTAGCACTTGTTAACAACACATGTTAGGTGGCACACGCTATTGTCACGGATATGGGCAGTGCTCACTATGGTCTCTCTCGACGTTTCGTTCTCGCTTCATTCCTACCATAAAGTCTTCTTCTGTGCCTCTTACTGTATGCTTTTCTTTCTAAAATAGACTCCACCCTTATGAAAAGAAGACATAACAAGAGCCAGCCCAAGCCAACTGGCACAAGGTGACGATAAATACAAGTGATATATTAGATAGAAGCCTAGTTAGGACGATACTAAGTCAGTTTACCTTTTTTTTCCCACTGGAGAATCATCAGAATCCTGTCTCATAAAGTCTATTATGATCTATTTGTCCAAGTAGCTACATATTCGAGAATATACATGTGTTTTCTAGTTTCAAATTGCAGAAGCTTATAGACAATGACAGACTCCTTATTCCATAAGGAAATCGGCATTCTATAACATTGGTAATAAAAGAAAGTCTCTAGCCACTCCTTGCTAAGGAATTAGTGATAACCTCTAAAAATGAAGTTGAGGAAACAGTTTCCATTTTGTGTCCGGTAACAGAGAAACTTTCTACTCTGTTTAGGTATTTGCTAGAACCATAGTGTCACAGTTAAAAGGGAGGACTTGGGGGCACCTGGGTGGCTCAGTTGGTTGAGCCACTGCCTTCGGCTCAGGTCATGATCCCGGAGTCCTGGGATTGAGTCTCACACCAGGGCCCCAGCTCTGCAAGGAGTCTGCTTCTCCCTCTGACCTTCTCCCCTTTCATGCTCTCTCTCGCTCTCTCTCTCTCTCTCTCTCTCTGTGTCTCTCTCTCTTAAATAACTAAATAAAAATTTTAAAAATAAATAAATAAATAAAAGGGAGGACTTGGCATTGCACTGCCTGGGATCCTAAACCCAGGGCCATACTTGTCAGAGGTGTGACTTGGGCATGTTGTTAACAGTGTCTGTGCCTCAGTTTTGTCAGGAGCAAATGAAGTCAAGAATAGCACTGGTCTCAGAAGAGGATTTTAAGCAATAAATAAACTTATTTACAAAAAGGGAAAGTGATTAGTACCTGGCACACAGCAGGTAATCCTCAGCTATTTTTTATTAATTCATTTCAATGGATTTCTCCTACTACTTTTTATTTACATCCAGTTTAGAAATTTCAGAGAATAAACTTAAAGAGAGAAAATTAAAAATCATCTGCTATCCAGCCTCTCCAAGAACACCATTGTTAACATTTTGGAAAGGTTTCCTTCCAATTTGCTTTTTAAACGGACAATTTTGAACTAAGGCTAAAGTTTACAGGGTATTTTGTAACCTAATTTGTTTTCACTTGAGTACTCATTATTGGGGGGAAATGTCATATTTTTCATTTAACTATACTTTATGGAAAAAAATTCTCATCATTAAATATTCTTCTACAACATTATTGTGCCTAATGCAAAATATTACATTGCCTCAGAGTATTTATTTAACTATGCTGCTATTACTGGATATTTAGAAGGTTTCCAAATTTTTGCTATTTTTTAAAAAAATGCTTGAACATCCTTGGAGCTAACTGCTTGTGCAGATCTATGATGTTTTCCTTAAGGTAAATTCTTAGGAATGGAATTTTCAGTATCCAAGGGGAATAAATATTGCTATTGAAGCTTTTGATATATTCAATGGATATCTATTGGAATATATTATTTTTTCCAAAATAGTCCTCAAAATTCAGTCTGGAAATTGTGCTGCTACAGTTCTTTGTTTCTCTAAGCATCAGGATCTTTTTTCAGTTCCATTGTAAGATCCACATTCTCTTCTGGGTGGCAATAGAAAGGACATTTTTTTTTTAAGGCCATCTTGGTTTACATTTTTAATAGGAAGGCTTTTTAAAACTCTAATAAAAAAGAATCGTTTCCTGGGGCCCCTGGGTGCCTCAGTCGTTAAGCCTCTGCCTTCAGCTCAGGTCATGATCCCAGGGTTCTGGGATCAAGCCCCCCATTGGGCTCCCTACTCAGAGGCAAGCCTGCTTCTCCCTCCCCTACTCCCCCTGGTTGTAATCCCTCTCTCACTGTCCCTCTTTCTCTGTCAACTAAATAAATAAACTCTTTAAAAAACAAAAAAATCCTTTCCAGTTGCCCTTAAGCTGGAAATGGATTACACAGAAATGCAGCACCCACAATACTTACCGGACAGCCTCTGGCAGGAACATTGCTAGGCCTACTCTTCACCGCTTGAAGCTCAGGATTTTGTACAGTTCTCTGGTTTCCAATTCGATGCTTGGCGATATATATATATGTGTGTGTGTGTGTGTGTATATATATATATATATATATATATATATATATATAATCTCCTCTTGATATCTGTCCACTTTCTCTTTTCACTTTCTGAACAGGAATGTTACTTTTTTGTAGGCCAAAAAAATTTTTGAAATGTAAAATCCCCAAACTTCAACACATTGACAAACCCATGTCCTTGCCTGATTTCCTCTAGTGGTTTTTCCTTGGAATTAGAATAAATCTCAACCCCTCACACGGACATACAAAACCCACAGAAGATCTAACCTCTAGCTATTTCTCCAACTGCCCTGCTGCCTCTCTCTCTCTCACCTACCAAACTTGGGTCACACCAAGCCTTCTTCGAGTCCTTTAACATTCCAAGCACCTTTGGGGGCACCTGGGTGGCTCAGTTGGTAAAGTGTCTGCCTTCAGCTCTGGTCATGATCCCAGAGTCCCAGGATCCAGCCCCATGTCAGGCTCTCTGCTCAGTGGATAGCGTGCTTCTCCTCCACCCCTCCCCCAGCTCACCGCACTCTCTCTCTCTCTCTCTCAAATAAATAAATAAAATTTTTGAAAAGAAAACAAAACCCTCCAATTGCCTTCTGACACTACAGCCGGTGTAAGAGTTGTTCCCTCTGCTTGGAATGCTTTTTTGTTCCTTCTTCTCATTCAGATCATAGCTCAAATGACGTCTCTCCACAGACCTTCCCTGGTCTTTCAACCTTAAGATGCCTCTCATTCACTTTCTCAGAGCATCCTGTTTATCTCTGCATCCTCTGCAGTCATTTTTTGATCTTATATAATAGCAAGGATCCTAACTGTTCCGACTGCTACTCTATCACCAGGAACTAGTGCCTGGCACATAGTAGCTGCTCAGCAAGTATTTGTTGGAAAGTTCTGTTGAATGGATCAGGAAAAATTTTGCTTCTCATATCCTTTTTGAAACTTCCTGCAAAAGTTGAGGAGAATGTTGTAATGAGAGTAAGGTGAATTTCTGTTAAGAAGAGCATCTGTTATACGACTAGCCTTGGGAAACCAATCGCAAGCCGATCTGTAGCTATTGGATAGTTTAAGAGCTTTAAAGGCCAGAGAAAACTCCTCCTGATTGTCAAAAAAGGGAAGGAAGGAGAGAGAGGACAGGAGCTGGAGCAGAAGAGAGGAAGGAAAGAAAGAGAAGGAAAAAGAGAAAGGAGGAGGGAGGGAAAAGCAGAAGGGAACTCAAAGTGGCTCTCCGGAATAGACATAGGGATGCGTCTATCTTTTTGAATTAGTGTCTTTGTATTCTTTGGGTAAATACCTGGGAGTGGAATTGCTGTATCATATGGTAATTCCATTTTTAATTTTTTGAGGAACCTCCATACTGGTTTCCACAGTAGCTGTACCAGTTTGCATTCCCACCACCCGTGCACGAGGCTTCCCTTTTCTCCACATCCTGGCCAACACTTATTGTTTCTTGTGTTGTTGATTTTACCCATTCGGACAGATGTAAGGGGATATCTCATTGTGGTTTTGATTTGTATTTCCCTGATAATTAGTGATGTTGAACATCTTTCCATAGGTCTCTCTATGTCATCTGTAGGTCTTCGGAAAATGTCTATGGACTTAGTCAGCCATAAAAAAAGAATAAGATTTTGTCACTTGTGACACATGGATGGACCTAGAGGGTATAACACTTAGTGAAATAAATCAGTCAGATAAAGACAAATGCTGTATGACTTCACTCATAAGTGGAATTTAAGAATCAAAACAAATGAACACGGGAAAAAAAGAGATAAAAAGGAAAAAAAAAAAAAACCAGAGAACAAACTGGCGGCTGTCAGAGGGGAGGTGGGTGGGAGGGTGGGTGAAATAAAGAGCAGTAAGAGTACACTTAGGATGAACACTGAGAAATGTATAGAATTGCTGAATCATTACACTATATATCTGAAATTAATACAACATTGTATGTTAATTATACTTGAAAAAAAGAAAAAACAAAATAAAACAAGTGGGTCTTTGAAATGTTCTGTGGTTGAGCTCTTACAGAGGCACGAACCACATGTAATAGGCCCCAAGAAAACAAGAATGATGTATTATAGGGCCAGGCAACCAAGGAGAGTCTCAAAGAGGAATTTGAACTGAGCTTGTAGAGTTAGTACATTTTTTTTTTTCTAATAGAGAAAGAAAATGAAGGAAAAGAAAATAGTAGCAGACTGAGCAAAGGCAAGTCAAAATAAAAGTGCATCCTTGGTCCTAAGAAAGAAAGGTCATTTTGGGAAGCTGGTATATGACGTACAAGGGAACCCTGCCTCCTGGTTCGTATGGAGTAGGCACCTTCATTTCCCAAGAGCGGTTGCAAGGCCTGACCAGTTCCGACATGTAGCAAGAAGAGAGGCCAGTCATGGAGTCTGTGTTCTTACTGGTTTCCTCTCTCATTTTTTTTTTCTTTTTCTTGACATCTTTATTGAGATAAAATGCACATACCATCCAACTCATCCTTTTAAGTGTATAAGTCAGTGGCTTTTAGTATACTCACTGAGTTATACAACCTCACCTTGTCTAATTCCAGAACATTTTCATCACCCCAGAAATAAATCCCATAGTCATCAGAGGCAATCCTCACACCCACCCTCCACTCCTGGGCAAACGTGAATCCCTTTCTATCTCTATGGATTTGCCTATGCTGAGCATTTCAAATAAAAGGAATCCTATGGGGGATGCCTGGGTGGCTCAGTCGGTTAAGCACCTGCCTTCCGCTCAAGTCCCGCATCGGGCTCCCTGCTCAGTGGGGAGCCTGCTTCTCCCTCTGTTTGCTGCTCCCCCTGCTTGTTCTCTCTGCCTCTCTTTCTGACAAATAAATAAATACATAAAATCTTTTATAAAAAGGAATCCTAGGATACATGGTCTTTTCTGCCTAGGTTATTTAACTTAGCATAACGTTTTCAAGATTCATCCTTATTACATGAGGACTTCATTCTTTTTCATGGCTGAATAATACCGTATTGTGTGGCTATACCACATTTTATAAATCCATTCATCGGTTGATGGTCATTTGGTTATGTCTGCTTTCTGGTTATTGTGAGTAATGCTGCTATTAACATTTATGTAGAAGTATTTCTGTGAACCTATATTCTCATTTGCCTTGTATGTACCTCGGAGCAGAATTCCTGGGTCACTTGGCTAATTCCACATCTAACATTCTGAAGAACTCCTTGTTCTCCAAAATGGCCACTCTACATTCTCACCTGCAGTATACAAAGTACCAGTTCCTTTACCTCCTTGCCAACATTTAATACATCTTTCATTTTGATGACAGTCTTCCTAGTGAATGTGAAGTACTATGTCCTTGTGGTATCTCCTCATAGTTTTGATTTGCATTTCCCTAAAGACTATGCTATTGAGAATCTTTTATTGTGGTTACTGGCTGTTTTATTCTCCACAAAGTAGCAAAAGGATAGCTTTCACCTATACTAGGTCACGACATTCCTTTGCCTAAAACTTCAAAAAGCTACCTCATGACCCTTAAACTAAAATTCAGATCCCTCCCACAATATACTAGGTCCTGTATGACATTACAACTTGCAAATATTTTCTTAATTTGTATGTTCCCTTTTGGGGTATGTGCCAGTCTTTCCCATTAGGAAGGGCAGAAATAATGTCTGTCTGTCCTCCATGAATCCCCATGCCTAGAACAAGGACTAGCATATGGTAGAACAAATGCTCACCAAATGCATGAATAATTAGGAAATTAAAAAAAAATGACTCCCCAAAAATATACCTAGATAATGTACAATACTATGTGAATGAAAAGTGACATAAATGTGTGTCCTTCATTTATTTAGATGGAATAATAATGGTATATTAACATCTCTAATTAAAAAAAATATGTACTAGCCCATCCAGAAGTAGAGAATATAATGAAAGTAGACATACATTTGTAGTTAATCCAATTCCATCACAGCCCCTAAGGAGTGCTGTCTGCTGTTGTGATATTTTCAAACAGCATAACTCATATCCACGTGCTGTACATTTATCACTCAGTGATATTAAAAAAAGAGAGAGAGAATAAATTAGTCAGGCAACAGGCCTATTACCATTATGCAGATTTATAATGCGGGCTTTACTGCACAGATTGGTACTGATGTATTTATTCTGATTCTGTTAACAATGAATGTGTAACAGCCAAATGAAAGTGTCAGCAGCTCCATTGTGAGTCTGTGTCTTAACACACTCCATGGGTATTGTGATTCTCCCAAAAGTTGGCCTTTGTTCAATAAAACATAAAAGTCATTTTGAACTACGCTACAAGGTTCAAGTTACTTTGGGGTTTTGAGGTTGCTATTGCCACACCCTGAGAAATTAGTTTAAGGTAATCAGAAGTTAATAGAGAAAGAAAGTATTCATGCCATATGTTACATAAAATGAAAAACCATCAGTTTGATGACTTGTGATCTTTTATGTGGAAAGCAGCTTTTTATCCTTCGCCTTTTTAAATATATGATTTTGAGGATTAAAAAATACAAAAAAGTAGTTCCCATGTAAGCCTCACTTACGTATTCCTTCTTGGAGCATACCTTTCTACAATTTGTCCCCAAGAACTCATCTTGTTCTTTAGCTTTATCTCCCCCATAAAGATTCTGATCAGTCCATGCATCTCATCCTGAATCCTCCATTTCTTGCTACCTTCTCAGTCACCATCTGACTCTAAGCCACTCTCACTTCTTTCCTGGTCTCCTCAGTCTCATTCACTCATGATCCCTCCAAGTTACCCTCCACCTACCAAGTCAGGCCACATCATTCCCCAACACTATTGAATGAATGAACCAATGAATGAATGATCAGCCCATAGGGGGAGAAGGAACAATTCTGTAATAATCTTCTCATACGCATGAAGCATTTGTCCATACCCTCAAATCATCATATTGATGAGGATGGGTAAGAATTATGATCCTCATTTCCATTTCACAGATGAAGAAACTGATATCAGGGCAGCAGGATGATGTACTCAGGGTTACACACCTAGTTTGGGGTCAGACAGAGCCAAGACTCAACTAAGAATTCTGAATTCCCTATTCTGTATTTTTCCCATGGCCCTGTGTTTGCTGTGCCTTCGTCAACCCAAACACACACACACACACACACACACACACACACACACACACACCATTTCAAGTGAGATCTAGGGTGCCTAATCTGTTTCAAAACAAATCTGAAAGCTGTTTATGTTTTTCTGTCTTCAGACGGAGAAAAGCTATTGCTGGAACATCTGTGATAACAGAAATATACAAATGGGAGATTATTTCATTTCCCAGATAGAACTGATCATGTTGTCCCCAGAACTGCCTAAGAAGAAACTCCCAATCTCACAACATGCACACAACTGAAATTATCAGGAAAGCCACTGAGATAAGAAAGCCATGATCTCCTTTCTAAAGAGGTGCCTCAAATTCTTGTTCAGCTGAGTGTATCTAGAAAAAGGAAAAGATTAAAATGCTCCTTGACACTTTTCTTCTTTTCAAGCAAGTTATTAAATGAGACAGAACTCTTTATGAGGGCTATTTTTCTTGTAGTTTGCAGAAGAGACTTATGAGGAAAGGATTCTGATCATGCAGGGCAAAGGACACTAAAGCTGAGAAAGGAGAATGTGGAAATTTCAACAAAAAAACTAAGAAGGAGAGAATCACAGGGTATCTCCTACCAAAATACATGTCAGAATAGGGGTGCCTGGGTGGCTCAGTGGGTTAAGCCTCTGCCTTCAGCCCAGGTCATGATCTCAGGGTCCTGGGATCGAGCCCCGCATCGGGCTCTCTGCTCAGCGGGGAGCCTGCTTCCCCCTCTCTCTCTGCCTGCCTCTCTGCCTACTTGTCATTTCTCTCTCTCAAATAAATTAATTAATTAATTAAAAAAAATACATGTCAGAACAGAAGACAGGCAGGGTACATAGTGCCACAAGACTACGCCACTATGGCATCTTATTTTTCATAAACGTCTTCACCTCCTCTCTCATCCAGGGCAAGCATGACACCCACATCTCCTGGATAAGGTGGTGAGGTAACTGCAAGGGAGAAAACACTTACATGACTGGTTTGAAGAAGCTGGTTACCATATGGTACATCTTCTACAACCCTAGTCCAAAAGTAACCTTAAGAACTTGTGGAAACTAAAGGAGGATCAAACAAAATTAACCCAGACCAAGGAGTCAAGTGCAAAAAAACAAAAGGGATGAATCAGAGCTTGAGTCAGAAATACAGATGAAATCCAAATTTCTTCCTCTGGACCACCCTCCTTGCTTCCACCGGTGTGTAGTTGCAATTTCTGCCTTGTAAACACCATGCTCCTCCCACTCAGTTCTTCATTTTGCTCTTGGGTTCTAAGATTGGGAAGCTGTAAAAAGCAACTTCCAGAGACCTAGGTAAATGACAGCAGTGAAGCCCTGACTGCCAGAACCATGTCTCTACCCCATTTCTGTCAAACCTCACTGTCCCACCACACCCCTCTGCTTTCACCAGGTGGAAGGACAACTCTCTCTCAGTTCTTTAAAGACTTCATACATTTGATTCCTTCCCCCCCCCCCAAAAAAATGTTTATTTCCTCCTCCTGGAATGTTTCTTAAAATTCTTATCCCTCTTTGGGTGCCTACCTTGACCCTCCCCCTCTCCCCCTCCCCACCAGACCTGGTTAGTCTACTTTGTCTCATCCTCACAGTATTTATCACAGAAACAAAAATAATGAGTGAAGCAATTCTAATTATTTATTGTTTGTCTCCTCTTTTAGACCAGGCATTCTAAAGGAGCAGGAACATGATCCAATTTTCCTTCCTACCTAAACCCCAGTGCCTAACTCATTGCTTGGCACATTGTAAGTGCTCAGTAAAAAAAAAGTGTTATATCTTTTGCTGCCTATCACCTTTCAAAATCTCCCCACTATACCATCTTTTTCAAGTTGTAGCTAGTGTACACTGACTGGGAGATGAAACACAGAAAACCAGATTCTGGTCTTAGAAGCTTATGACCAAGAGGCAGTAGGGTGGCTCCCCTTCCAAAATCATCTATCTTACTAATATCTACCATTACCTCTCCTGGGGCATAGCCAGATATCTAGGAATCATTCCTGATACCTCTCTCTCCCTCGCCTTCCCTTCGAACCCATTACCTAGGACTGTCATTTTCATCTCCTATCTACTGTTCTACCAACCACTCTCCAAGTCCCCTGCAGCCCACAAGTCCAAGCCACCAATTTCTCCCAGTGGCAGCTTTCTCCTAGCTGGTCTCACTGCTTCACTGCTGCTCCTCTACCTTCGCGTAGCAGCCAAACTGTCCCTTATGAACCATCTACCATGCTACAGCTGTGTCTTCAGTGACATCCTGTGTTCTTAGGATAAAGAACAAAAGCCTTAATTGGTCTATGCCTTTGTAGAGACGGCTACTGTGCATTGCACCCAGCTCACCTGGAGCCACCTTCCCATGTGTTCAGCCAACTCAAGATCATCTTACTGTCCTATGGCCACACCAAGCCCTTATGTCACAGAGCCTTACACAGATGCTCCCTCAGGCCACAGTGCTCTCTCAACCCCTTCTTCCCCATTAACTCCAGCTTGTTCTTCAGATTCCAGCTCAACTGTTCTGCTAGGGACAGCCTTCTCTGACCACATCCCCTTCCTGTGTCTAGAGGCAGTTTCTTTCCTCTACAGGGTTTAAACACATTTCTCAATGTTTCTAATTATGCACTGACTCAGTAGGGTTGCTTGAGTGAGGCCCGTCTTTTGTACAGACTCAAGTTCCTGGACAGCAGAGACTTGACATTGTAATGTTACCCATTACATCCTCAACACGAACCACAGTGCCTAGCAAACAGAAGGCACTAAGTAACGTTTTGTGGATGGATGGACAGATGAGTGGCTGGATGTATATATGAATAAATGGTAGGAGGTGCCATTTGTCTATTGTCTAAGCCAAGCATTATAAAATTCCCATGCTGCCAAGCAGGTAGCATAAATGTGTGAATTAAGCTAGGGGTTTTTAAAACAGAGTGGTGGAGGGTGCACCAAAATTTAAAATTTTCTTGAAACCCTAGGTTGGCCAAAAACAACGTTTGCCCACTTTGGGGCAACTTTTAATTAAGGCCTTTTAGGAGACCATTCCAGGAAGTTCCTCATTCAAGTCCCACCTACTTAGCCCTCAGAGAGGAAAAAGGGCTTTGTTGCTGACAGTTTACAAGCACAGTCTCTCCCCACCAAGGACTTCTGCTTTTGGAAGGCAAGTTCTATTCACAGGGAGCAAAGGCAATCCATACAAGTCCAGCTCAAGTAAAGAAGGCTCTCTCTCCCATACCCTAAGAGCCAGACACTGGGGTTTCCACGTCCATTTTTTTTTTTTTGATTCATTTCATGAAGTTTAAATGACTAAAAGAGGTTTAATACTTAAACATGTGGTATAAACCCAGCAATTCACTTTAAAAAGAAAAAAGAAAAAATGAAAGAAAAAAGTTAAACTTTATAACAATAGCATGAACACAAAAACATTTCCTGGGAGCAAAAGAACTGTGGCTTTGAAATTCTGCCTTTTATCTTCATGGGAAAAGCAAGTGCTTACAAACTGGAAAAAGTAAGTTTCCTTTTGGTGAACTCATAGGACCTTGGCTCTTGCTTCCTCACAACCTCAACTATTTACCAGTCTATGTCTTGACCACGTAGAAGTGTTCAACTGAGAAATCAAGGTCATTTTCCCTTATCTTTTTTATGCTTTTCTGTGAAGAAGATCCAATCTATGCTATGTTTACATATGATTTTGCAAAATTTTTGCCATTACAAGTCTGTTTCCCTTTAACTGCAAACCACCTGATTCTGATTTTTCCTTGCCATAAATCTGAATTTTACTACATTTTATCTTAGATTCACAACAGATGGGCTATGAACCAAGAAAAATACAATGGGAGGAAAGAAAAAATACAATGTTGGGGCAAAATTTACGCAGAAGATGGAAAAACTCTCGGGTAGGAGATAATGGGGCTGGAAGAGACAGTCCCAACAAAACAACGAAAAAAATGATTTGACAAGTAACTCTAAATGATGAAAAACATTTTCTTAATAAAGTTATAGGAACTGCTGCATTACCTTTAGTGTTGTTGTAACCCAGAAAGAGAGAAGAGAAAGAGATACCTTGGCATTATCTCAACCATATTTTGTTGATACTGTTGTCCTCAATTCATTGCTTTTGTGTCAAAAGCTCATTTTGGTCATAAGTAGCAATAATTCTTTGAATGTTGCTGTGGGTTGAGGGGACAAGAATATACTGTGGAACTCAAAGGCGGGAAATAGTTAAGGGGGGAGGGGACCCAAGAACTAGACAGCCATTTGCTGGATCTCCTCCTCTTGCTGCATGATGTTCTGTATCTCTGTATAGTCAGCTTTGGTCTGTCTCTATCAAACAGTTTTCTCTACCACTCTAAGCATGGTGCTAGAAACTGGCCATTCCCACATCTCACAAGATTGCAGGTTCCAATCCAAGTAATGAAAAAGACTACTTTCCTGACTCGCTTTTCAAATGGAATCCAACCACCAATCAGCCTTCAGCGGAGGGGCAAATTTTCATTGTAGAGCAATCTGGAAGTACTCGGCTAAATTACATATATGCATTTCCCGTGACCCAGAAATTCTATTCCAAGGAAAATTTCACCCAGGTCCATAACAAGACATGAATAAGAAAGTTCTTTGTACGCTATTTGTGGTGGGAGGTGTTGGGTGTCCACTACTGGGAGAGGAGATGAGGTCACATTAAATGGAAGCACGTCGCCAAGTACTGTGCAGCAGTTACTGCACACAGGCATTGGGAAATCTTTGTTGAGTGCAGGCATTATCACATACTCTGTAACCCTCACACAGACACAATAGAAGTCCCATAGGGAAGGGCTGCAGCAGGATATTGAACACACAGTTTCCCTTTCTCACAGCATCCCGTATAGGAATGTTCTTGGGCCAGAATACAGCCAGATGTATCATAGGTTGTACTCCAGGAGGGAGATTGCCCTCATTTTTGCAGGGCTTTGAGAGCTGCATGCAGGCAAAAGAAGGGCCAAACAGGCCGGGCGTAGGTGCTTACTCTTCAGGGCCATCGCTTGCCAGTGTGGATAGCACCTGGTGAACATTTTGGGAAAATGAGTGTGGCTGCAGCTCATCCCATTAGGGACAGGGGAGGAGCCCCCAATCCCAGCCAGCTCTTTTCCAGTTAACAGGAAGAAAACACTGGATCCCAAAGTTGACACCAAATCTTAAATGCACAATGCTTAGCAATAAAGGTAGAGAATTTTTAAAAAAAAGTTTTATAAAATCACAAGAAGTACCATTTGCACAAACAGGAGGGGGTATGTATAAATGAAATGGAGTGAATGATGAACAAAAAGAACCAAAGCAGATCTTTCACAGAACAATGATGATAATGGGGCACCAACTGCTGAGTCCAATTAACTGGAGCCTTTCTTCTAGAGGTCCAAAAACAACAAACAAATTTTTAAAAATATATAAATAAACAAAAGACTTACACAGCTACAGTTTTAGAAGGGCTGGGGGTCTTAGGCTGAGAAAAAAACCTCGAAGCTGTATATGAAGACCTGTCACTAATCATTTGCACAGACATTAGATACGGATTCTGAACCAGAAATGAAGGTTGTTCCACAGTGGAGCCAGAATGACCTTTCAAGCCTATCTTGGCCACCAGGGTATTTTTCACTTACCAGTGGACTGCAAGGAAATAAGATTGACTCTCCTTTTCTTTGAAGGTGATAGTGATGGTGAGATCAAATATCCTCTTGACCTCAAAAATCATATAAATAACAGCTCAGCAATGTAATGCTTCATTGTTGTCAAGGAAAATCTTGTCCGTGAGCCGTTAAGCATTTGTAGAGAAAGAGGAACAAGAAAATATCTGGCAAATGTTTTAATAAATCACTATAGCTTGGAAATGTGTCTGAAGGCACATGGCATAAATTGATTTTTTAGATTTCTGATCATAAACTCTTGAGCATGCAAGAACATATCTCTTTCAACGCTCATCATTTTTTCCAATCAACTTGAAATGAGTCAAAGGTAGACTAATGTCAAAGAGCATCCTTGATTAATGTGGGGTGCGTCAAATTTCCCATGTCAGAGGACAATTATACGCTGGACTTTTAAGTATGAATTTGAAATTAGACACCAACTTCCAACTTTTGCCTTATAGCAACAGACCAGGATTGCCAGAGAGGTTTCGGGGTAGGGGAAATGCTGATTAGAGCCAACCTGGGGTTGGAGGAGCACTTGAAAACAGGACTGCTTTTTTCCCTGGAACCTCTGAGGCTCACAGAGAAAACAGATGATTGGATCTTCAAGAGAAAGGTCCCTGGCCACCAACAGGCAGGCAGAAGGTCACTAGTTTAAAGATGTACACAATGTCATGGTGACCCTTCTCATGGGTCTCAGGCTCTACAATTTATAGTTTGGTTGTTATGTGACCTGTAGGAGTTTATTGAGAGCCATTAGATCTCATTAAAAGACTTTTTTGGGGGCTCCAAGTTTTTAATGGTTCATCTCTAGAATTTTTATAAAGGGCACTATGTTTATAAAACATCTGAACAACCAGGAACTTGGCTGAACCGAAGCAACTCTGGGAGTGGGTAACATCTGTTTTTCTATCCCAAATCTATCAATCTAGTGCTGCTCTAATTAAACCCTTCTCTCCCCGTGTAGATAGCCAGCTCCACACCCTGCATCCTTGGTCCCCAAATACTCTAAACTGCCTCTTCCTGTTCCCTGACTTTGGTTTTTTCTAGGAGACCACTGATAATAGGATGACTTCAGTGTGAAAGAGTCAACTGGTGCCAGTTTCCTGATACCCAGATTCTCAAAGTTCGGGGTTTGCCAATGAGTGGACCTGGTATGAAGTAGCATCTGCTCTGACAGTTCAGTGCCCATGCCATAAAGGCTGTTGAATGCTTTACTGTCACCCCTTATGGGGAGCATGTCAAAGCTACATGTGCCCTTTCTTCTCCAGTTTCTCCATTCAGTGACCCCAACCCAAGATTCTACCTCATGGATCAATGCCAAAGTGAGTCACTGTGACAGATGAAAATGTGTGGCAATCTGCAGGTGTTTTGATTCAGAAAAGAATATCCAAGCACCAAAACCTAAGTTGGTACTGCAATGGTTCTCAAGCCTGGTGGCAGATTAGAAAATTGTGTGGAAGAGATTTTCACAAATACTGACGCCCAGTTCTACCCTATGGCAATTAAATTATATTTCTTATAGATATTGAATGGCATAAATATTTTTTAAAGTCTCTCCAAGTGATTCTAATATGGAGCCAAGGTTGACAGGTGATAACACCGGGTCGTTGTTTCCAAATAGAACAGCATATCTGTGCTTTAGAGTCTACAATGGTTCAGCTCAAAGGAAATTTTTACAGAGGAATTGAGGGACTCTAGCTGAGTGGAAGAAATATCTTGGATGGGTTAGGGTATCACATGATATAATCAGTTTCTTCTTTTATCTAAGCATGGGACGCTAGCATTGTATCTTAAATTCTCATCATATTTAACCAACAGCAAAATCAGACTGGCCAAAGGCGCTGGTGAGAGGTAGTCTAGTACTTGCTGGGGTGTGTCTGATGAAAGCCTTCTCCAGCCAGGCAGTTGTGTTCATGCATGGAAAAGCAAACTCTATGGTACTGTGGTGTTGAGCATTGAAATTAAAAAAAAAAAAAAAAAGACAAAATCTATACCCTTAAGACACTACTTCTTCATGCTTGATTTACTCTACTTAAGTTTAGTCCATGCTGGCATTTCTATATTAAATTGTTTTTCCTGCTGTCTTATATTTTAAAGCCCTTTGAAAAGTCCGACATTAAATTGGCCACACAATAGTAAAATTGGGAAAGGCAGACTCCCTCCCACCCTCTTTTGTTAGCATGATTGTTTTTGATTTAAGTCAAGTCCAAAATGAAAACCACAGGGGCCTTCCATCACAGACATCTATCATAAGCCATATTGAAGGCATTCTCAGAATCGTATTAGAAGCCCTACTCCTGGATGCAGAGAAACCTGCTTGGAAATTCTGGTACCTCCGAAAAATTTCTAGGGAGTCAGGTTGGGGATGGGGACACAGGCCAGAATCATTAAGCTAAATGGTTCAAGATAAAAGAAATGCTTCCCTAAAATAGCATTTCTTTTTCAATTAGAGTTTTTCCAAAATATCAGCACAGAATCCAAGTGATTGTTTAATTTTTTTATGGGTTCACTGTTTGTTCTCTCAGTTGCTTTTATTTATAATTGTATTTCTATCTCGATTTCAATGCCTCCATGCCAAAGATCATACACCATACATAAAGCAAAGTTTTCCCAGCCCCAGAGGGCAGAGTGGTCAGGGGATCTTTATTTGACACAGAAACTGCCATATATTCTCCTAATCACCAACAATAAAAATAATGATTACAGCAATCACTCGTTCTGCTCAGCACAGATGCTTACGGTCAGTGCCTGTTACAAGATTCAGCTTATGGGGTTGGGTTCAAACTTCTTTATAGAAACACCACTCATTGAGTCTTACTAGGTGGTAGACATGGTTCTCTCTGTGTTTTCTGTTTTCTTTTTTAATCCTCACCACAGATATCATTCTCTTCATTTTACAAATGAAGAAACTGAGTTCCCAGTAGTTAAGTGTACTTGCTCAAGGCCACATAAAGAGTATGCAGCCAGCTCAGAGAGGGGAACCCCATTTGCTCCACTCCAAAGCCTATTCACTTTCAGGATCAACTCAGTATTCCCTGCAGGGCAGATATTAAAGCAAATCTATTCAATAGAATCTTAAAACAAAATATCTTCGGTTCTAAACCCGCCCAGGGCCACCCTGGAAGACGCTGGGGTGAAGGAGGCTGAAGTGGGTAGAGATTCGATCACCCTGTCAAGTAGGGTTTCTCCACATCTTATTATAGATGTTTGGGGCTAGATAATTCTTTGTTGTGGGCGACAGTCCGGTGCTTTGTAGGGTGTTAGCATCCCTGTCCTTTATACACTAGATACCAGGAGCACTCGCCGCCCAGTTGTGACCATCTAAAATGACTCCAGATGTTGTAAAATGTCTTCTGGGACAAAATCAGCCCTGGCTGAGAACCACTGACATGGACTAAATTGAGAATTGGGGGCTTTGGAGTTACACCAGGACAGCAGCCCTGCTCCACCCCAACCATTAACAAGAGACTCCAAATGAGAGGTGGCACCAAATAGACTGGAGTCAAATCAAAAGTGAAGGAGAAGCTACTGGGAACTGAGAGGTTTGAGACTCCTCTGAACCATTTACGTGTCCAGCAGACCAACGGGATAAGAGTCTGCACCGCTCCCCAAGTCAGTGAATCATCACTTTACAAATAGCCCCCGTTCACGTTCTTCTAAGAGTTGTCTGGTGGATGTCACCTTGCTATGTCTGGTTTATGTTGCCCCCTGATAGATCGATTGTCTTCTCTGTGCTGTGGTCTACAGTTCCCATCTCTCAAAAGGAGAACAGAAAAGAGAGACGGTAATGGACTCCGCAAAGGTAAAGTCTTGAGGTCATTGCATAAAATCTTCCTACTAGTCTGGTTTCCTTTCCAGCATAGATTAGTCTTGTTCTACAAAATGCCCATGTATCATAGATTCCTAGCATTTTAATCGAGCATGATGCAAATTGCTGAGCCCCCCCCCCCACACAAGGAAAACTAGGCAAAAGAAGCCACAAAAAGCAGTTCTTTAAATTTTGGGATATTAAGACTTACGTTAGAATAAAGACCCTGAGAGGCTCCATGTGATGAATTTTAACCTGAGCACCAGGCCGAGTTAGCAAAACAGAGTAACCATGACATGCATTTAATTTATTTGTTGGTCTTGGCACCCTGATCGTCTTTATCTCCCCAAGCATTCATCCTGGTGGAACTGCAGATACTTTTCAACCCCAGTTCAATGCAATATCCAGGATGAATGCAAGCCATTGCATTAACAGCTGATAACAAGTAAAGGAGGGGGGACAGGAATGTTCTAAGATTCCAAAGGCATTTTCTCCAGAGCGGCTTGCTCAAATCCATCTGCAATTTATTTTCTGTTTCAAATAGGCTCAAAGACATCAGGCTCTACGGCATTATACACATTGGCAAGCTTTACAGCTTGGTCCTTAAAGGTTCCTTTTTCCTCTTGCCATCCCTGGATGTCACAGGAGGTGTGGTCGCTTCATTGTCATGCAACAGGATGCTACTAGCTTGGCTGTCAGCCACTGGGGCCTGGAAATGATATTCACGCCACATGGACACTTCTCCCTTGGCACTTTGGGGTCCCAAACTGAACCAATGAAATTGTGTGCCTGCTAGAAATAACTCCAGAGGTTTCTCTCAAGTGAACTGAAGCCCAGACCCGAGCTTGGACTCGAAAACTCTTCCTGCCATTGAACTGAGTGAGTTATTTCAGGCAGAAGAACCTCCTTTGAGCTCAAGACCTCTCTGCCCTTGCCAGGTGACTCAAAGGATGAATCTGATTTTTCCTCCTTTCTGCTAATCTTCCTTCTGGTGTTCAGGCCATATGCATGTCTCCCAAACATTTTTACAAGTTGAAAAGCAGGGAAAGAAACAAAGCATCTCATTTTCCCACCCCGCCCCCCCTGAGACAACTTCTGTGAAATAAGCCTCAGGGAGCTGAGAAATCATTGGCTGGAAGAGCCACATCTGACGGCTTGCGACTTTTCCCTATTCAGGATCACCCCATCCTTTGGTTTTATCAACAACTGTGGGCCACCAAGTTCTCACCCCACTGCCTGGTACAGAGGCTGATGCATTGGGAGTGCCTGAAGCACATGTAAACCAGGAAATCCTGCCATTTGCTATGACCAACCAGAGTTTAGAAAATGGCAGACAATGAAACACAGCCCAGAAATCAGAAGGGCATTCAAGTACATGAATCCTTTACCCAGTCACCCAAAGAAATGCCAAATAGGAGCCCCCAACTGGTCTGTCTGCTTCTTCCCTTACTCTCCTGCAGTCTAATTTCCATAAAGCAACCAGAATCAACAAATGGAAATCAGGCCATGTTCCTCTTTCAGCTGAACCACACAATCCAAAATGTTATCATGGCCACCTCACACATCTCATCTCCTCCCTTCACACTCTCGCTGACTCTAATTCAGGATTCTGGCAGTCTTTCTTCTTTTTTTTTTTTTTTTTTTTTTTTTCGGTAATTGGTGAGAGTGGTTTTCTTTTTAATTATGTTCAGTTAGCCAGCATGTAGTACATCATAAGTTTTTGATGTAGTGTTCAACGATTCATCAGTTGCATATAACACCCAGTGCTCATCACAACACAGGCCCTCCTTTCTCTTCTTTAAATGCAAAGAGCAAGCTCCCATCCTTACCTGGTTCAAATATCCACTGATTAGGGAGGCCTTTGCTGACTGACCAGTAAGGTCCTTTTCTAGCCTCTCATCCAGATTTTTCTCTGTCTTCTTTATCCTTGCTTTGTTTCTTGTTATATGAAACATTAAATGTCCATTGGTTATTTGCCGTCATCCCTAAACGGTCAGCTCTATGAAAGCAAAGACTTTGTCAGTAGGGTAGTCAAGGAAGTCTTCTCTGAGGAGATGACATTTGAACAGAGACCTCAGTGACCCCCAAATGACACAAGGGACCGAGCTGGCAGGAGAGAGCTTCCCATGAGGACATAAACAAAAGATTCTGAGATGGGACTGGGTTTGGCAATTCTGAGAAAAAACGGGGAAATTTTTTCCATAATTTTATAATAATTTCTTAATGTTGGCTTCTTCATTTTCTTGAAACAAACAGACTTCTCTTTCTATTGATGTTCATTATATTTGACATAATTAGATGAAGGCTTTGTGTTCTTACAGATTTACAAATTGGCTTTTTTTTTAAGATTTTATTTATTTATTTGACAGAGAGAGATAGATCACAAGTATGCAGAGAGGCAGACAGAGAGAGAGGGGGAAGCAGGCTCCGTGCTGAGCAGAGAACCCAATCTGGGGCTCAATCCCAGGGCCCAGAGATCATGACCTGAGCTGAAGGCAGAGGATTAATCCACTGAGCCACCCAGGCGGCCCTACAAATTGGCTCTTACGAGCGCAAACATTCTCTGTAGTAAGAAATGTGGGGCCAATTGGTATTTTATGAAACACAGTGTGTCTGGGGAAAGGAAAACCCAACTGCTAATCCATCCCTCTTCTAGCCCCCAGGAAGATTTTTATCTGGACCTTTTAAATGTCTTCTCCCAGCCTAAATTCATCACTAACACTTTGAGAAAATAGCAAATGAAGTGTCATAATGACCAATACAGAAAAGCCTGCTTTACAGAGCAAAGAGGTGAAGGCCTAATTCTCTAGAAGAATTTTAAAAGACAGACCAGAGGCCTTTCCTCAGAGGCTAAATGCTAATTCGTGGTTACTCTAAGTCTCAGGATTACTGGATGCATTTCCTTTTATTTGGAAGAGATGGTACTAAAAGTGTCCGGAATCCTTAAAATGTATATGAGATACACATACCAAAGCTTACTTTAGAGCAAGAAATTAACTGTCAGGTTATACCTTTGGGATGGGTAGAAGAATTTAAGGCACACATGTGTAATTCGATTATGCCAAAAGATCCTAAGGTGATCTGACCTCTTTATGTGCCTCTGAATAACGATCCATGGGGGAAACCAGGCCCATCTATCACCCAGCATACAGAAATGATCTTATAAACTATTTCACCCCAAGATGGTGGCAACTTTTCTACTACCTCTCCCACACATGTTTGCATTACAATTCCATTTTACTAAACATATTAAGCATCTGCTATGAACAAGGCTTACCAATCAATCACTGATTAAAATCGACTTATTTCAGTGATTCTTAATAGCATGAAGCTATTAGAAGCAGGTTGGATGGGGCAGGGAGCATAAGTAGTTTGGAAAATATTATGGGTAATCACTCTGTTATTTCCATGATAGCTCCTCCAAAATCTACTTGCTTAGTGGCCTTGTGCCAGTTGACCCTAAACCGAGGCTCAGTAATTCTCTCTCCTCTCTTTGTCCCTCACCCCTGGAGGAGGTATAAGCTCCCTATAGCTGCAGTCTGGTTGCCAACTCCTATGGGCTTCTCAGCCTCTCACTCATATAACAAATTCTCTACCTTATAGCCCCTTGATTTTAAATTCATAGAGTGTTCTGTTTTTCTGGTTGGATCCCAACTGATACAGAGACCATACATAACACATCCACGGTCATAGTTAAAAGAGGTAAGACTGGGAATGAAATTCAAGTTGGTGTACCTCCAATAACCACACTCTTTCCATTACTTCTTGCTGCCTGGATAAATTAATTCATTCGATGAATATTTATTGAGTTCTCACTCTGCTGGGCAGCGTACTAGGAAGTAGATAAATAAGATTCTGAAAGCAAAGGCTTATGGCTGGCAAAGACCTCAGAGGTTGGACTCTTGAGTTTAGAGACTAAAGGCATTAAGAGGATTCCTTTTCCAAGGGTCAGCTTGGTTCATTGTTCTCCCTGCACTGAAGGCCACATACTCTAAAGGAAAACTCCAAGACTAAAGGGACGCTTCACAGACTTCAATGTCTAAGAACAAATCACAAGAATATCCTAACTTTAGGAAATTACGTGTTTATTTACTATAACTTCAGGAGAGACTCCTGTCCTTAGAGACAGTTGGAGAGTATCTGAACCCAACTCTCACCACCCCGAATCACAGATACATCCTGCCCAAGCCCACTGGTGTGTTCTCCTGTTTGGTTGGGTCCCCATCCCACCTCCCCCATGGAGATATATGGGCAGCCTAGCCTCATCACTGCAATATTGTTCATGTTTTGACTGTTCTCATAGAAAGCAACCCCCAAATGATATTATGAAATCCAGCTTGCTTTATTTTCTCTCCCTATAGCTTACCAGTAGAGGAATGGGATGATCATAAAATCCATCACACTTGCCCCATCTCCTTCTGTATTTTATCAGCAGGGGAAGGGAGGGAGCATATGGCAGTGTCACAGAAGCAGTGGGGAATTACTGAGAAGTTGAGCATGTCCATTTTAATGTTTATGGGATTTAGGCACATCTAGAAGGAATTTGGTAAGATACATATATAGGAGGGCTTGTGTTTTGTATGTGTGAAGCTGAGTGACTGACATTAAGGGTTATGGATTTTAGAGATGAGCTCCTAAATGTATTACACTCCATGTCCAATACAGCCCAAAAGAAGCTGAGGCAAAGAAAGATGATGTAATTTGCCCAAAGTCACAATCTAAACTATTGCAAAAAGAACTGGTGAGACCAGCCATCAAAGTTTTTTCAGACAGAAGGGTATCTGCTTCATATGGTTTTCTGAATAAAACATTTTAAGCCATTTATTTACACACATACACACACACACAATTGTAAGTTTAGAAACCCTCGGGAAATACACTATAAGTAATGACATGAAAGAAAATTAGGCAAACTTGGAGAGCAAAAGCAGTTCTACAATTCAGAAGATCTTCCCTCAATAAAAATGCTGATTTACACACACACACACACACACACACAAACAAGCCCCTAAAGATAGCTAGGAGCCTCTGTATGCACAGGAAATATAATGGTCTATAACTTACCAAGTACACTGTCCTCCCTTCAGCAGGGTCACTGAAGTCAATAAATTAAAAAAAAAAAAAAAAGAAAAATCCACCTACCCAAGTGTTTATGAATTTTCAATATTAAATTATATGCTGTGTTGGGATTTGCAGTACTGATTTAAAAAATAAATGTATTTTTTTTCTACTCTAGAAATTAAAAACCTCAGTCCTTGGATTGAGTGATTTTATCACCTTCCTCTGTCAAACACACTTAATCTTACCAACTCTTGACCTCAACTGACAATAAGTCACAATAAGTGTTGATTCAGACAAACAAAAATGATGTTTGAAAATGTGCAGGTGATGGTAAAAACGTGTCCATAAATTCCTTGATGCACCTCTCAGTAAGAGTGCAATCTCATTCCACTCCCCTTGAACATGGCTCCCTTCTAAACAAGAGAAGGCAGTGGACTTCTGTGTGGGTTCTGGAGCTGGATCCATAAAATACACTTGGCTCTCTCTCCTCTTGCAGAGACATGGACTCCTCTCTCGTCTCCTTTTGGACACAGTAGTAACCCTGAGCCACAACGTAAGAGCCTGGCCACCTTATAACTGCCATACTAGAGACACCACAGGGAGAGAGATGAGCAAGAAATTCCAACTGTTTGAGTCTCCCAAGCCCAGACACCAAACATGAGTGAGGATGCCTTTAAGATGACC
This sequence comes from Martes martes, assembly GCF_963455335.1. Lineage (NCBI taxonomy): Eukaryota > Metazoa > Chordata > Mammalia > Carnivora > Mustelidae > Martes > Martes martes. The sequence goes on along the minus strand of NC_137888.1, from coordinate 184,766,284 downwards.
CTAGGTTAGCTTCCATCTGATTTTAACTGCTCTAATGACCCCAAGTGGAAAACATCTAGTTCAGCCCTACCAGCCTACAGGACTGTGAAAGAGATAATACAAATGACTATTATTGTTCTATAATATAATATAATATATTATTATAATAATAATATAATAATAATGAGTAATTATAATATAATAATATTATTATATTATTGTTTCATCCCATCAAATTGGGATGGTTTATTATATATCAATGAATAACCACAACATCCCAAGAAATAAATCATTATTTTTCTACTTGGTGGATCTCTAGTACTTTTTAGCTGCCCAGTATTTTATTTCCCGTTGAGGAACTCTTCCCCTCCCCAATTCCACATGATTTTTCTGGAGTTGTCTACTAGGTAACCTGGACTTTTCTGTCTCAGAGACAGATAACAGCCCAACATGATGAATCAGAGTAGCCCACCCTACAGATAGTGATTGATATCAGCTGGGGGTATGTGAGCCTGCTGAACCAATCAGAGACCTTTGGGGGAATCACTGAAGACTCTAGAAAAAAAGACATGTTTCCCTTTTCTCTGGATTCTCTAACTGTGGGATGGCATTTTTGTAGACAGGAAGAAGAGAGTTGACCTAGAAATAAAGATAGGGAGAACACTGAGTACAGATATATAGGTGTGGAAAGCAGAGACTTTGAGGTAATGGAGAGACAAAGAGAGCAACTGAGTCATAATGCCTGAAACCCTTGCTTCTTGTTATAATGAAGCCAGGATCCACTTCTTTAGACTTTTCACACATGTGAATTAATAAAGCCTAATTTATGCTTAAGCTAGTTTGAGTTTGGTTTCTGACACTTGGGAAAAGAGTTCTGTTTAATTAAGTATGGTTTTAGAAAGAAAGGGTCAGGAAAGAGCGAAAGAGAGATACTATTTTAGCAGGAATGAAATACAATTATAATTATTCATACAAATGCTACATGCCAATGTTAGAAAACAAAATATGCAATCCATTTTTAATACACATTAACATACTAAATCCAACTGAAAACAAAGGAATAAAAGTATAAAACTGAGGAGTTAGGATAAAGATTGGAATTTGACTTAATAATTATTTTACTTTAGGATGCAAATGCTACTTTAAGACCCAAAACTTTGTGGTTTAAAACATTTGTTATCTCACAGTTTCTATGAGTCAGGCATCCAGGAGCAGTTCAGCTGGGTCTTTTGTCTTAGAATCTCTTAGACTACAATCAAAGTGTCAGCCAGAGTTGGGGTCTCATGTGAAGGTTCAAGTGGGGAAGGATTTACTTCCAACTACACCTATACAATTACTAGCAGGATTTATATCTTCACGGGCTATGGCCTGAGAGTCTCAGTTCCTCACCGGATATTGGCAAGAGGACACCCTCAGTTCTTTGCCACATGAACTTCTGGGAAAGGCAGCTTACAACATGGCAGCAGGCTACCAACAAGATAAGCAAATGAGAAAGAGAGTAAGAGCGAGACAGAAGTTACAGTCTTAAAAGCTAATCCCAGAAGTGACACCCCATCACTCTGCCCTACTATACTCTAAAAAGCATGTCACTAGGTTCAGCCTAGTCTTAAACAAGGGCATGAATACCAGGAGCCTGGGAACACTGAGAGCCATTTTAGGAGCTAAGTATCCCAGAAGGGATATTCTCACTTCATGATGAAAAGCCAAATCTAAAGCCAGAAGTGTCTTATGATAGAGTTCTTGGTACAGAAATTGATCCTTTTAGGAAATGGGAGGGGATTTCTAAAGTCAAGACTACTCCAGAATATCTATATATTATAGGATTATGGTCAACTTTAGCTTTAGAAAGTGAAAATGAGATTGGTCTCATTTCCTTGTAGTTTGTTAGTAAATGGTTGAAAAGTAGGAATGGTAGATGGTATTTGTGATGGTACTAGACATTACCCAAGCCTCAGGTATGACAGTATCAAAACATTCTTGGTCTAAAGGAAGACTGGATTTGGACCAATACCTTCCCATCCAAGACAAAAAAGTCACTCTTATCTGGCCCCACTACTTAGGAACACAAGTATGCTTTGTGTCTGAAGGAATAGTAGCTATAGTTCAGAGTAGGTGAATCTGATGAAATTAGAAGAACATGACAAGCTATCTGCTTATCAGAAGCACTTCATTTCCCCCCATTTAAAAAAAAAAATGTTTGTTCCTCCTTCTTTCTAGCCACTAATTACTCCATAAAATCCTGTTTGGCTATTGTAAATATGTTCCTCCAGCTAAATGAATCTGTAAAACCAAAATGACACCATTAGAACAGTTATTTGCTAAGCTGTTAAAAAGGACTATCATTATTCGTATTTGGCAAAAGAAAAACAATGAAAAATTTTACATAAAAATTATTGAATATAGAATTTTAAAAGAAGTTTTAGACACCAGGGTACTTTATTCTAAAAATGGTTGTACTTTTCTTAGGGGAGCATCTATAAAAGGAATTATTATTCATCATTTAATTACTTTTTCCCCCTACATAGAGAGGTACATTCTAGATTTTGCATGTTTGCTACTTATTCTTGCGTAAGTGCCTCCATTTTCCCACCTATGTAAAGAGAATGCTAGATTGTCACTGAAGAACTACAGGCACTAGCTGGTAGCCTGAAGACCTCTCTTGCAGGCATGTTTCCTGTGTGGAAGGCCAAAGTTGAGGTAAAGAGTAAAGCAACAACAGAGAATTTTCTCAGCTTGATTCAAGTTGTGTACCTGTCAAATTCATTCAAGAACACACACACACAAAAAAATAACTTGCCATCTACCTATTAAACCAAGATATGTGATCTACAGAGAAATACTGTATGTCAGCAGAAAGCTCTGCTACAAAAGTGCTTCCCATCACCAAAATACCAATATAAAAATTATACTTTATAGTTGGTTCTGACCTTCCAAATGATAATCAGCCTTCCTGATGCTCCTTCCCAAGCCGGGTATGAACAATCTAACACTTGGAGTTTTTCTATGAGAGGTAGCTTGGATGTTCCTCTCTTTTCCTACAACCTTCAACCCAAATAATATAAGCAAGGTCAGAAAGGACAACTGTCTCCATTCTGTGATCTCACTCAGTGTTGTCCATGAAAGGCACTTCACATAGGCAGGATGCTACACTGGTTAGAATAGTTGTCTGGTCTTATGGGTAGATGAGTAACACCATAGGCACACATTTGCAGGAACTCCAAGGTGAAAATGGTCCTTGAAGCCATTTTGAAGTGGACTGCTTAAATATACAGTTCCACTGGGTGCAACTATAGCAGGGAACATGATAACCAAACAATTAGCTTATTGGTCTTCATTCTTAGATCCTCCAACTTGGATAGCAGAGTCCTATCCTTTCCACCTACCCATAAGAACATCACAGTTGACATTTCTGTATTCTAGCTCCCTACCTTGATAGGTAGTTCTTAGTTATGAACTACTGAGAACTTCTCATCTGGTCTTAAATTACTTTTAGCAATTTGATCCAAAGAACAGTTTGCATATTATGGTTATCTCCAAATACCCATTCCATTCCTCTCCCACTGGGAAGCAGACATACAGTTTGGGAAGATTTACCACCTTTCCAGAACCCCCATTCAGGTTAGTTGTGCTCAGGTTTTTCACTTCCCATAGGAGTCAGGCTTGTGGTGAAAATACAGGTTATGGTGTCAGAGAGCCTGAGTTCTAATCCTAGTTCTGCCTCTTTCTCTCTCTCTGGTCTTCATTTTCTTCATCTTATCACATTGGGGATAATCATGTTATCTACTTTACAGGCATGTTGCAATGCTTAATGAGATCATCTGTGTAAAGTGCTTTTAACAGTTCCAATAGGAGGTGTTGAAAACGTAACATAACACTGGAATACAGTAGGGCTCAATACAAGGCAGCAAGTACCATCATTATATTGTCAGTACCAAGGTTGTAGGAAGTGAGTCTCTACATTCAGAAGCGAAAAAACCTCAGAAGGTAACAAGGCATGAGATTTCAAATGAAACTATACAAATTGAGTGGGAAAGACCTTGAATGGGTCAGTAGCTGGGCAACTGCCTTTTGTGTCCTGTGGCAAGGACACAAGGGACAATGAAAACACCAGCTTCTGGGCCTTTGAAGTTATTCTCCTCCCAATTTCTAGGATTTATGAGGCAATAGCAAAGTCCTAGTTCTAAAGCCAAAGAAACTTAGGAGTATCAAATATAGCGCCCTAATTTTACAGATGTAGAAATGGAAGTCCAGCAAGGCAAAATAACTTGCCCACAGTCAGGCAACTTGTTTGTGGTAAATGTAGTGATACAATAAGATCTCCTAACAGCCAGGCAGTATTTTTTACCCACCAGCCAGGAATCTAATTAGCTTTGATTACAATAGTCTCATGAAAGCACTCAAGGTGTCACAACCTGCAAGTCAACTTGATGCATCAACAAACCCCAGTCTAACCTTTTATTATTGAGAAGTAAAAAAAGAAATGTGGACCACAAGTTTATTCCCATCAGTGAGAAGGACAGAAAACAAATGCATTAAAATTTCCAAACAACTGAATCATTAAATAGAAGGTATACTTAAACTAGAGCATCAGTCTATACATAAAATAGGGTAAACCACAGAACTGGGCACTGGCAGAATGGGAAAGGATGGGATGTTAACAAAATTGTCCAAGCTAGAGACACCTATCAGTTAGTGGCTCAGTCGGTTAAGCATCCAACTCTTGATTTCAGCTCAGGTCATGATCTCAGGGTTGTGAGACTGAGCCCATGTCATTTTCATGCTGGGCAAGGAACCTGTTTGGGATTTTCTCTCTCCCTCTACCCCACCCCCATTCTCATGCGCACACTCTCTCAAAAGGAAGAAAGAAAGAAAGAAAGATGGTCCAAGCTAAAGCAGAAGATCTAAAATGTACTCTCACCCACCCCCCCAGATTTACCACTTTGACCCTTGTAACTGCTACGTGCCTTGGGATACAAAGGCCTGAATTTCAACTCTCTTTCACGTACCAGCTATGTGACTAGAGTTAGTTACTTAAACTCTCAGAGCTCCAGATTCTGCTTCTATAAACAGGAGATAGTAACATCTGACTCACAGAATTGTTTGCATGAAGTATTAGAGAGTAATTTTTGATAATGTCAAGCACGGTGCCTAGCCCATGGTGTCTGGCACTGCTTCTCCCAAACCAGGTATATCCACAGACACTCATGGAAGAGACTCTGGAAGAGAAGTAATTATCTGTTATGGAGCAGGTCTTTTCTAACTGGGATCTTGTTTTGTTTTGTTTTAATGATTTTTCCAAATTAAATAGAGAGCAAGGAACTGGTTTAGATTACAGGGTCACCACAAAATAACTGTAACTGTAGATATGACCTACTTTCAAAATGCCACAACATAACTGAGAATATTTTCTTTGTTTTGGAAAGAAGCCAGAGCTAGAAACCTCCTCTCCTCTGTTTTGTGGGTCATACCAACCAAGGCAGCCACTTTTGACCACTATGTAGCCCTAGCCCACACTTGGGATCCCTCACCAGAAGTCTTGTTTGGCACACTGGCCAGCATTACTGAAGCTTCCTCTAGTTACAATTAAAGTTCGCACAAATGTGATCATAAATGCATTTGTGATGCTATTGATGCAAACTCTAATGCCATCTGTTGGTGATAGGTAGAGTTGATATGCTTCTGGTCCAGTACATGGCTCTGTTGAATTCTACAACAATTCGTGGTAGATTGTCTCCAAAAATGGTCACTAACTCACCTTATCAGAAATACTAAAGAAAATTCGTCAGGCTGAAAGAAAGTATTCCCAGATGGTAATTGGAATCCTTGCACTAAAAAGCAGAATATGTACGAGCAAAGGTAATTACATAGTTATAAAGACTACATGAATGATCATTTCTTTTACTTTCTTCTCTTGGCTAATTTAAAAAGCAGCTGTACAAAATTGTGCATATACTTGTACAGTTAGGTCTATAACACATAGAAGTGTAGAATATTGGACAATAATATCACAAAGGTGGAGGGTTGGAGTAAAGCTATATGGGAGTAAGGAAATCACACCAAATGGTAACTTGAATTCACAGAAATGAAAAGAACTACAAAATGGCAAATAGGAAGGATAATGGAACAAACTCTATAAATATATATTTGTCTCCTTTTTCCTCTCAAGTGTGTTTATAGACATAAAATCATATAATGATTATAACAGTGTATTGTTGGGCTTATAACATGCATAGATGTTATATGTATAATGACAACAGCACAAACAGGGGAAGAGGGAATAGAGACACATAGGAATAATGTCTAGATCTCACTAGAATTACACCTGTACAAAATATAAAATAGATTCTGATTTCAGATGTATATGGTAAGTCCTAAAGCAACTACCAAGAAAGATACCCAAAAATACATAGCGAAAAGATCATTAAAGGAATTAAAATGTTTTACTAGAAAATACTCACTTAATGTGAAAGAAAGAAGTAAAGGAAGAAGAGAGGAACAAAGAAAACATGCATTATGTAGAAACAAAGAAAAATGACACACATAAATTCTGTTATATAGTAATAACATTAAATATGAATGGATTATGCAATCCAGTTAAAAGGTAGAGATTGTCAAACTCATACAAGACCAAGATCCAACTATATATTGCCTATAGAAGACACTTTAAAAGACATAAAAATATAGAAAGTAAAAAGATGGAAAAAAATACGCCATGTAAATAGCAACCATAAAAAAGCTGAAGTAGTTATACTAATATTAGACAAAATATATTTTAAAGCAAAAAACAATGTTGCTAGAGATAAATAGGGACACTTAATAGTGACAAAGGGTCAATCAGGAAGATACAACAGTTATAAACATCTATGCATCTAACAACCAAGCCCTGAAAAATGGGAAGCAAAACTGACAGAATTGCGGGAGAACTAGACAATTCAACAATAATAGCTGGGGACTTCAATACTTTACCTTCAATAATGGATATAACTATGATGTCAACAAGGAAAGAGCAGACTTGAACAACATGATAAACCAGGTAGACCAACAAAGAACAGAAAAGACATTCTTCTCAAGCACACAGAACATTCTCCAGAATAGGCCACATGCTAGCCCACAGAACAAGCCTCAATAAATTCAAAAGAATTGAAATAATACACCACATGTTGTCTAACTACAATTGAATAAAATTATAAATTCAATCAATGAAAGAAATTTTAGAAATTCACAAATATGTAGGAATTAAACAACCCACTCCTTAATAACCAATGTATCAAAGAAGTCACAAGCGAAAGAAAATACCTTGTGTTGAGTGAAACTGAAGACATAACATGCCAATATTCACAGTATACAGCTAAAGCAGTGTTTAAAGAGAAATTTGTAGCTGTAAATGACTCTATTTAGAAATAAGAAAGATCTTAAATTGATAGCATAACCTCCTATCTTAAGACACTGGATGGGGTTGGGGGGGAGATTAAACTAATCCAAAAACAAGCAGAAAATCAGTAATGATAAAGATTAGAGCCAAAATTAATGAAATAGAGAATAGAAAACCATTAAAAAGTCAATGAAACCAATAAAACAAGCCAAAAATTTCTCCCTCCCTGAAGGTACACATAGCTCCTCCACTCAAGAGGTGTAAGTCTACTTCTCTTCCCTTTAAACCTGGACTGCCATTGCAACTTGTACTGACAAATCAAATATGGCATAAATGACGGAGGCCACCATGCTACATAAGTCCAGGCTAGCCTGTTGTGAGAGAGGTGTCGTGTAGAGGCGATGGAGGATGAGAAGATACAAGGTAAAGAATCAAGGCTTCCTAACCATCTGCCAGCACTAAGACAACAAACATGTGAGACAGGACTTCTGAAGCTTTACAGCTTAGCCTAGTCATTAGTTGAGTGAAACTTCATGAGATATCTGAGCCAATACCGTGTGGAACAAAAGGACTACTTGGGCAACCAAAAAAATTGCAAGAAATAACATATGGTTGTGTTAAGCTACTAAGCAATATATAACTGAAAATAATTTTTTAGGTTTAAAGCTCATAAGTAGAAGAATGACTAGTATACTAAATGTTGACTAAATCTCAGTTCCATTCCTCTGTAATATTGAAGATAGAAGATACTGATATTCTGTTCCAGTGCCATTTATATTCCCACAGATGAAACTAGTTGAAAGCTGAGATTCTCTGGTTGACGTAAAGATGGTGGTGAGAAGCCACCCAGAACCCACCCGTTTGCCCTCCCTAATTACCCCTCAGAGTTTCTCACTACTAAAACCTTAGAATAGCTAAACATTATAAACATCATTTGAAGACTCATGATTTAGGCTCACTATCATTTTACAGATGAGTCAAAGAAGGATAAAGGGAACTACTTGATTCGTATAAAAAGTTACTGGCTGACTTGCAATCCAAGTCAGGTCTTGGGAGTTTAATTCAGCACTTCATCCTCGACACCAGTGTTTTTCTGAAAACTATTTTATTTGTGTTCACTTTGGGGACATTTCTCATCGCTACAGGCCAGAGAGAATGTAGCAGTTAAGACAAAGACTTTGGAGCTGCATTCCCTTATTAGCTGTGTGACCTTAAACTCTCGTAACCTCTCTCAGCAGCAGAAACCAACACTGAGAAGTCCATTTCCCCCGGTGACCAGCCAGTTACCTGGTGGCAGATTGATTACATTGGACTGCTTCCATCACAGAAGGGGCAACATTTTGTTTTTACTGGAATAGACATTTACTCTGGATATGGATTTGTCTTCCTTGCCCTCAATACTTGTGCCAAAACTACCATCTATGGGCTTACAGAATGCCTTAACCACATTCATACTATTCCACACAGCAGCTCTTCTGATCAAGGAACTCACTTCACAGCAAATGAAGTGTAGTAAAGAGCTTATGCTTAAGGAATTTACTGGTCTTACCATGTTCCCCACTATTCTGAAGTGGCAAGCTTGTCAGACTGTTAGAATGACATTTTAAAAACTCAGTAATAGTGCCAACTAGGTGGCAAAGCCTTGAAAAGCTGGATCAAGGTTCACCAGGAAGCTGTATATGCTCTGAATTAGCATCTATTATGTGATAATTTCTTCCATAGCCAAGACTGATGGTCCCAGGAATCCAGGGGAAATCTACTGGCACATATCCTTAGTGACTCCTCGGAAATTTTGGGCTTCCTGTCCCTGCAACCTTATCCTCTGTGGCACTAGAGGTCTTAGTTTCAGAGGGAGGGATACTTCCACCAGAAAACACTCTAAGAATTCCACTGATTGGAAATTAAGACTGCCACCCAGACACTTTAGATTCCTCATGCCTCCAAATTAACAAGGAAAGAAGGGAGTTAGAATGGTGGCTGGGGTGACTGATCCTGATCGCCAAAGAAAAACTGAACCTCAACTCTACATGGAGGTAAGGGAGGGTATGTCTGAATATAGGAGATTCCCTAGGGTGTCCCACAGTACTCTTTTGCTTTGTGATGAAGGTCAATGAAAACTATAGCAAGTAAAGTCAAACAAGACTACTAGTGGCCCAGTCCATTCAAGAATGAAGGTTTGGGTCACCATACCAGGTAAAGAACCACAACCAGCTGAGATGCTTGATGAGGACAAAGGGAATATAGAATGGGTAGTGGTGGAAGATTGTTATAAATACCAGTTATGACCATGAGACCAGGTAAATAAATAGAAAACCTAATTGTCATTAGTATTTCCTCACTCTATTACAAACTTATGTGTACATAGTAAACAAATACATTTTTCTTCCTTCTCTCATTCACTTATACTAAGCTGTTTTAACTTTTTATCATAGTACTTAAGTATGGTTAATTTTAGATCATAGTATTTAAGTTACATCTTAAGGAGAAGAATGAACATCATCCGAGGGTTAGTGCCTTTTGGGTATAAGAAAGATAGTTATATCACATTAGACAGGAGTATGTCCTTGTTATTTCCTTTATTTGGAAATTAACTATGGTTTAAGGAAATGTGTATAGGTACCAAGTTGACAAGGGGTGGATTGTAATGGTTTGTTTTGTGTGTCGAGTCAGCTATATCATGGTGCCCAGTTCTTGGTCAAACACTAGTCTAGATGTTGTTGTGAAGGGATTTTTATTTTTAACATGTGATTATCATTTAAATGAGTAGACTCTAAAAAAAAAAAAAAAAAAAAAAATGAGTAGACTCTGAGTAAAGCAGATTATTGTCCATAACATGGGCCTCATCCAATCAGCTGAAGCCCTTAGGAGAATAAGACTGGAGTCCTCAGAGGAAGAAGGAATTCTGCCGCCAGACTGCCTTTGGACTTGAGCTGTAACATCAACTCTTCCCCGAGTCTCTAGCCTGCCGGCCTGCCCTGCAGATTTGGGGCTTGCCAGTCTCCAAAATCTTGGGAGCCATTTCCTTAAAATAAATCTGTATTTCTCTTTCTCTATTTCCCTTTTTCTTTCTTTCTTTCTCTTTCTCCTTCCCTCCCCACCTCATTCCCTCTCTCTTTTAATGGAAGATAATAGTTAGATAGTCAGATATTGGTTCTGCTTCTCTGAAAAAACCTGACTAACTGATATAAACACTACATAAGTATGCACTATTATATTATTTTTATGTACTTCATTATCTTAGGTCTCTTTATATGCCATCTCAAATTTCCTTTAAACTATAATATCAATTCTTGTTCATGGAACTCTTCAAATCACATTATAGGTATCAATTTCTCTCTGCTAAAATGTTAAGACCTTGGGGACAAAAACTGTGGTATTCATCTTGTATTCCTATAGCAAACAGTAGATGATCAATAAATATTTTTGAAATCTTTTTTTTTTTAAGATTTTATTTATTTATTTGACAGACAGAGATCACAAGCAGGCAGAGAGAGGGAAAGGGAAGCAGGCTCCCTGTGGAGCAGAGAGCCCGATGCGGGGCTCGATCCCAGAACCCCAAGATCATGACCCGAGCCAAAAGCAGAGGCTTTAACCCACTGAGCCACCCAGGTGCCCCTATTTTTGAATGAATAAATGAAATAATGGATGAAGAAACTCTGTCTTATAACAGACACAGAAGTCCACTTATTCTTAGCTCATGTCACATAGGTTCAATCAATTCTGTCAATGTAACTGATGGCTACATGTTGGTTATGCTGAAGGACAAAAAGATTGAAAGCAGCTATTTCTCTGATGAATCACTTACTATAGGATCCATAACTGCCTTGACATTCTTTAGCTAACATCTATTAGCTAAAATTTCCCAAAAGATCTTAATCATAACACCAGAGAAATCTATTCAAGTTTCCGAAGTCAGTTACTACAGTATAAGCTGTCTTGGGGCTGAGGGTGCTTAAGAACTACGAGGGCATGTGCTGAAGAAATGTGAGCAGCTCTCAAGACTTCATGACTTCTCAAAACCAAAGAATCAGAGCCTGATAATCCTCACTCTATCATCCCTCTTTAACTTAATGCTGTGGAATCAACATTGCAAGTGCTTAACTTACTGCAACCAGACTACCTTTCTTAGTAGCTTGTTCATCTTCCAATTATAGCATTTGCTGAATTGGTGCAAACCAGAGGACAACTGGTATATCCAGAATAATGAGCATATACTTCCATGAGAGTCATATATACTTAATGAGAGTCAACTGCTAGAATTTCAACAAAAACAATCTCATAATTATCACTATAAAAATTGATGATGATGATTATGATAACAACAACAACAACAAATAATTTTCTAACCAGCAAGGGTGAAATCACTCAACACTCAAAATTGACACATATTCTCAGCCAGGATTAGAGGCTCAACTTTTTAGCTATTTGGGAATCCAACAGTTCTCCTACCACTTTGAAGAAATGAGTTTGAGGACTGAAGAAATTCGGCTCATAATGAGTCATAGAATCCCAGACTCTCAGAAGGTCAGCACTACGAAAATGATCTACATTCAATCTCTGTAGAAGAGGTTGATATGGATAGACGTAGAAATATGTTCAAGATATATTGTCAAGCTGAAAACAATAAGTTGTAAGACAGTACATAGAGTATCCATTTTTCATAAACAACCACAAAAATAAAAACAAATAGAAAATGTGTTTTCCGGAAAACATGTATTCTCCAAAGTAAAAATAAACAGAAGATATGTGTTTCTGAGTAAATCTAGAAGAAAGTACATCAAAACATTAACAGTGGTTATTTCTGAGAGACTACAGTTAGGTAGTGATTATGAAAACAGCACCTATTATTCCTCATTCCTATATGTATGCTGCTTGCAATGTGATCTTGCAACTCCTCATATCAAAATGTGGTGTCATTTTCTCCTCCCCTTGAATCCTGCTGGCCTTGTGACTTGCTTTGGCCTACAGAAGCAACTGGAGTAAAGTTGAGACAGTTACAAACCTCAGCCTCAAAAGGCCTCCACTGGGTGTTACATAAGACTGAGGAATCACAGACCTGCACACTGAAACAAATAATATATTATATGTCTAAAAAATATATAAATACAAATAAATAAATAAAGGCATCCATTTGCCCTTTTAGGCCCTGCTCAACCACTAGGAGGACAAGTCTCAAACCAGCCTACTTTGTGATAAAAGAGATAGAGCCCAAACATCCCATTGCTCTACCTGACAGCCAGCCCTCCAGATTTGCACATGAAGCTATCCCATACCCATCAGTTCCCAGCTGATATAGACCATAGACATTAGAGAGGTGAGCAGCCTCCAGTGTGATCTCCTAAGCTTGGACCAGATCAGCAAAGTTAATTGAACATTTAGAGTCACGAACAATAAAAACACTTATTATTTCAAGCCACTGGATTTGAGTGCAATTAGTTACGCAGCAATAGTTAATGGATAAATGTGGACACAACCGAAAAATCCTCTTCTGTAATGTAAAACTTTTCAATGACCATATATTGCTTTTTTTCATATATTTTTTCATATATTGTTTTTTCATATATTTTTAAATCAAATGGCAAAATAAAGTTTGCATCTTCTTTTAAATTTCTAGCCCTCTCAAGAGAAGAAAACTGAAGCCCTGAAGGGGAATTGCCCAGTAAGTTAGGAACTCTAGCTGCAAGCGAGAAAAACCTAATTCAGACCTGAAGCAAATTAACTAATATACTGATTCACATGCTCCTGAGGCCCTGAGTGGAGTATTTCTGGTTTCAGGAATGATTGAGTCCAGGTGATCAAATACTATTTGTCCCTTGTCTTTAGAGACGGTTCTTGAAAGAAGTTGCTGTGGCCAATGTCAAAGAGGTTACTGCCTATATTCTTCTCTAGGATTTTGATGGATTCCTGCCTCACATTGAGGAAACAAAAGCAAAAATGAATCTTGGGGGGGACTTCATCAAGATAAAAAGCCTTTGCACAGCAAAGGAAACAGTCAACAAAACTAAGAGGCAATCCATGGAATTGGAAAAGATATTTGCAAATGACACTTTGGGTAAAAGGCTGATATCCAAGATCTATAAAGAAATTAATCAAACTCAACACCCCAAAACAAATAATCCAGTCAAGAAATGGGCAGAAAACATGAACAGACACTTCTCCAAAGAAGACCCACAAATAGCTAAGAGACACATGAAAAAATGTTCAACATCACTAGCCATCAGGGAAATACAAAACCACAATGAGATACTATGTTATACCAGTGAGAATGGCCAAAATTAAGACAGGAAACGACAAGTGTTGTCAAGGTTGTGGAGAAAGGGGAATCCTCTTACACTGTTAGTAGGCATGCAAACTGGGCAACCACTTTGGAAAACAGTATGGAGGTTCCTCAAGATGTTAAAAATAGAGCTACCCTATGATCCAGCAATTGTACTACTAGGTATTTACCCCAAAGATACAGATGTAGTTTTAAAAAAAATTATTCATAGCAGCAATGTCCACAATACCCAAACTGTGCAAGGAACTGAGATGCCTTCAACCAATGAATGGATAAAGAAGATGTGGTCCATATATGCAATGGAATATTATTCCACCATCAGAAAGGAGGAATACACACCATTTACATTTACATTGATATGGATGGAACTGGAGGGGTTTATGCTAAGTGAAATAAGCCAAGCAGAGAAAGACAATTATCATATGGTTTCACTCATATGTGGAACATAAGGAATAGAGCAGAGGACCACAGGGGAAGGGAGGGAAAACTGAATGGTAAGAAATCAGAGAGGGAGATAAACCGTGAGACCCTGGAGTCCAGGAAACAATCTAAGGGTTACAGAAGGGAGGGAGCTGGAGGGATGGGGTAACTCAGTAATGGGTATTAAGGGAGTTATGTGTTGGGGTGAACACTGGGTGTTATATGCAACTAATGAATCGTTGAACACTACAACAAAAACTTATGATGTACTATATGCTGGCTAACAACATAATAAAAAAATCTATTTGTCTAGGATCTGTTTTTCTCTTCTTGTACAATTCTTCTCTTCTGGTCTGGCTTCATTCTCAGGCAGGTGATCCTCAGAGTAGGAAGATAGCCATCAATAGGTTTAGTAGCACCCCATATAAAAGAGAATTCTTCTTCCCTAAAACTTCTAGCAAAGTCTCAGGATTCACTCTAATTGGCCCAGTTTGGGTCACAGGCTCATCTCTCATTCAATCACTGTTGTTCTTACTAGTCACATGTATGCATATCCCACCCCTCAATCAGGGCTTTACACTGAATGGAGAAGGGGCAGTTACTCCTGAAAACTGAGGTGCTGTTACCTCAGTTTCCCCTAAGAAGGGGAAAGTGGGAATTTGACAGGGGGGAAAAAAAACCAAAACAGGCCCACAACACCTAAGGACATATAACTACTAATTGGCCAAGTTGGCAATACACCCCAGGTCTTGGAACTCCCAGCACAGCACTGGAAAATGCCATTCTCCATCTTGGCATTATACGGTATATGCAGGGGTGCCCTCACATGCATCCTCCATCTGGCAAGCAGTTCAAAAACACTATGAAATGTTCTGCAGTTTGAAACTTCACAACAAAATCCTGTGCTTTTATAAATTAAAGTGAAGTAGCTATAACCCCACTATTGGGAAACAACACAACTCACATTCATACATTCAATAACCATCTTGTCACCACCACTATCTGCCTAGGTCCTAGGTCTCTTATCAGCATATAAATGAAAAGCAATACAAACACCCTAATGGGGGGTTAAATTTAATTATCATCCCACAACCTCTCTGGTTGGCAACCTTCCCAAGCAGAGTACCTTATCACAGCAGACCCATGGTGGAAGGGGCGGTATTATTTGAAATGTGGGATAAACTGAGTTCCTGAAAATAAAAGTTACTGAAAATAAGAGCTCTAAAATCTCTACTTATTTATAAATAAAATAAGATACAGTAACTCTCGTGCCCTTCTCCTACAGTTTCAAAATATTTACATGTCATCACATTTGCCACACCCTATCATAGCAAAGCCTCCTGACTCACTTTAAAGTAAAAGAAAACTAAGACCCAGAGAAAGAAACCAACACATTCAGGGTTGCTGCTTAAGGAGAGGTGTGTCAGCTCTGACCATCCAGGAGTAGAAAGGAATCTGACCTACAAAGGAGGAGGTGGAGACATTTTTCTTCCACATATTTTGACATCACATAGACAAAGGTGGTACATACTGGAAAATATTTGATGTTCTTACCATCCCAAAATAAAATGCCCTCCTCTTCTGATTCATCTGATAATTAATCACGGACTGCCTTCTGGCATTTCTTTTTTGGTTATTTTGAACTGGGAATTAATCTTTATACTTTGCTTTTCTTGTGTTTGCCGTGTCTCCCAATTAGATACAGTGCCTTAGGGGTAAGGACTCTATATTAAGCCAACATAGACGAGTAGATTCCTCCCTGTGTGCCATTACCAATCAACTGCTCATAACTAGTGGGATGTTGGGACGTTTGATGCCAGAGTTCTGTGAGAAAGAGGCCTGAAGTTGTTGGTAATTCCTGCAATGGGTTTCGTGTGGTGGGGTGGGGGTGACTCTAAGGTGGCCAGATACTTGCTACCTTGCAAGCCCAGACCCAGCTCCCTTCTCATTGGACCCCAAAGCTGCATATCTTTCATGAAACATTGATCTGTATTCTTTATCTAAGATTTAAGCCTTTGTATGGGTATGGATAGATAAATGTTAGATATGTATCCAATCAAACACAGATAGTTTTTTAAAAATCTGTTTTCTTAATCAAAAAGTTATTATGAGGTTTGTGCTGTACATTTAGAAAATAAAGAATAAATTACAACAAATACAATAAGATCAACAAAAATGACTATCATTATGCCATCCAGAGATAACCACTGCTAATAACTTGGAGTGTTCTTTGCCAGCTAATTTATTTTTCAATTTGGATTCCTCCCTGTGATATTGTGATTTATAATAAAAAAAATACAATAGTCCCCCTTACGTGCAGGAAACATATTACAAGACCCCCAGTGGATGCCTGAAACTGCAGATGGTACTAAAACCTGTATATACCATGTTTTTTCCTTTACACATATAACTATGATAAAGTTTAATTTCTAAATTAGGCACAATAAGAGATTCACAGCAAGGACTAAAAATAGGGGTACCTTTGTGGCTCTGTTGGTTGAGCATCTGCCTTCAGCTCAGGTCGTGATTCTGGGGTTCCAGAATCAAGCCCCACGTGGGGCTCCCTGCTCAGGGGGAGTCTGCTTCTCCCTCTGCCCCTTCCCCTGCTCGTGCTCGCTCACTCTCAGAAATAAATAAATAAAATCTATTTTTAAAAAAGACTAAAACCAGAACAATTATAACAATACACTGTCATAAAAATTATGTGGTATCTCTCCTTCAAAATATCTAATTGCCCTATACTCACCCTTCTTCTCCTGACCACATGAGAATAAAATTCCCCTATCACGAGACGAAGTGAAGTGAATGTCATAGACATGGCAACATGCGTAAGTAACTGCAGGATTTTATTGACCTTCTGATGATTCGTCAGAAGGAGAATCACATTAGGCTTCTATTGACCCTCCGACAGGACAATTCATCAGAAAGAGAATTGTCTGCTTCCAGACCGCTGTTGCCCACAGGCAACTAAATCTGTGGAAAGCAAAACCAAAGATAAGGTTTGGGGAGGACTGCTCATGTATATCTTGTCTCTGTCCTATTTCTGGCACCACTCCTGAAACCCTTGAAATTTCCTATGGTACGTGCCATAGATGTGTTTTTGTTATGTTAATGAAGTAACAATGGGAAAGGCCCTAGGTAAAACCAGGCCAAGGCTGGTTGCCAGGGCAATCAACCTTGTGAGTAGAGGGTTGGAACTTTTCTATCTCACCCCCCTGACCTTTGGGGAGGAGAGACCAACCAGAGATTTGATCAATAACCAATAGCCAACGATTCAAACAATCATGCCTATGCAATGAAGCCTCCATAAAAGGCCAAAAGGATGGGGTTTGGAGAGCTTCCAGACTGCCAAACACAAAGAGGTGGTAGGAGCGTGGTATGCCCGGAAAGGGCACCGAAGCTTCCCATTTTCCCCCATTTTTTCCCTATGCCTTTGCCCTATGCATCTCTTTGATCTGGCCATTCCTGAGTTATATCTTTGTATAAGAAACTGGTGATCTAGTAAATAAAATTTCTCTTTGAGTTCTGTGATCCCTTCTAGAAAATTAACCAAACCTGTGGAGGATTATGGAGGGCATGTATTGCATGGAGCACTGGGTGTGGTGCATAAACAACGAATGCTGGAACACTGAAAAAAATTAAATTAAATTAAATTTTAAAAAAAACAAACCCTGTGGAGGAGGTCATGGGAACCTCTAATTTGTAGCAGCTTTGTCAGAAGCACAGGTGATAACCTAGGCTTGCAACTGGCATCTGAAGGGAGAGGAGGAGGTTTTGTAGGACTGAACTCTTAAACTGTGGAATCTGGTGCTATCTCTAGGTAGAGTGTGTCAGAATGGAATTGAATTATAAGACACCCTCTTAATGTCAATAGCAATGTGTGTTGTTGGTTTGAGGAAGGCCCCTGCATCCCATCCCAACACACACACACACACACACACACTGGAATTGGATTTAGGAACCCAAAAGACCCCCAAATGTGATTTAGGCCAGTATATATTTTTAAGTTGATTTCATCACTTAGCATTGAATTTTGAACATTTTATTCATTTTTTTTAAGACTCTATTTATTTATTTGACAGACAGAGATCACAAGTAGGCAGAGAGGCAGGCAGAGAGAGACGAAGGGAAGCAGGCTCCCCACTGGGTAGAGAGCCCAATGTGGGGCTCAATCCCAGGACCCTGAGATCATGACCCGAGCCGAAGGCAGAGGCCCCAACCCACTGAGCCACACAGGCACCCCTGAATCTTGAACATTTTAAATGTAATCATTCTTCCAAAAAAATTATATTTACTCCAAATACTCCATCATGTGGATTTCCATGTGTTTATCTCCAATTTATTTGAGGTTCTATTTGTATTAAAGTATATTGGTTTAATGGTTTAGGTAACTATTTATAACTTTCTCCAGAACATTAGGACATCCCCCTGCACTATTAAAATTAAATGAAACATTTTCAGGGGTACATTTTCTGAACTGGAAAACATCCTGAATTCAAATCCAGCAAAGATAAAAGTCTTGCTTGCCTATATTGTTGAAAAACAAATGATCTTATAAGAAGAGGAGAATAATAGCTAGGTTAATATGTATCTGTTCACATAAAGTCTGGAAGCAAATTATATTTTTTAACTGAATTAACTATGTACACTAAAGCCATCTGGCTAATCTTTTTCCCCCCACCCTTAAATGTCTTTAGAATCTTCACATCCTTTTTTTAAAATGTTTTCAAGTATACTTGACATATATTAGTTTCAGATGAATAACTTACTGATTCAATAGTTTAGAGAAACAATATTTATACACATTATGAAATGCTCACCACAATAAATGTAGTGACCATCTCTCACTATACAAAGTTACGGCAATATTACTGACTATATTCCCTATGCTGTACTTTTCATCCCCATGACCTATTTATTTTAAAATGGGAAGTTTGTACCTCTTAATCTCCTTTACCTATTTCATTTATTCCCCAAGTCCTCTCCCTTCTCACAACCATCAGTTGGTCCTCTGTATTTATGAGTATGTTTCTTTTTACTTATTATTGCTGTGTGTTTGTGCACTGGTTTTGTTTTTTCAGCTTCCGCATGTAAGTGAAATCATATGCTGTTTGTCTTTCTCTGTCTGATACTTACTTCACTTAGCACAGTGCCCTTTACATTCATCTGTGCTTTCACAAATGGCAAGAAATGTATGGCTAAGTATATATATATATGTGTGTGTGTGTGTGTGTGTGTGTGTATGTGTGTGTGTGTGTATATAAATTATATATATATAATATATATATTCCATTGTGTGTATATATACATATATATGTATATACATGTATACATACATATGTACATATGTGTGTATATATATACATATACACACATAGTGTAATATATTTCTCCATCTATCTATATATACATATATATCCCATCTTCTTTATCCATTCATTTATCAATAGGTACTTAAGTGGTTTCCGTATCTTAGCTATTATAAATAACATTGCAATAAATATAGGAGAATCCTTACATCTTTCTGAACTAATGTTTTTGATTTTTTTTCAGGTAAACACCCAGAAGTGGAATTACTGGATCGTATGGTATTTCTATTTTTAGTTTTTTGAGGAACTTCATACTGTTTTCCAGAGTGGCTACACCCATTCACGTTCCCACTGACAGGGCACAAGGCTTCCCTTTTCTCCACATCGTCTCTAACCCTTGTTGTTTCTTGTCACTTTGATACTAGCCATTTTTTAGACACTCCACGTCCTTGAAGCCAGGAGGAAAAGAGTCATATGGTCAGCAGAGAACTTCATTAATCTCATGGCAGGTAACACAGTCTTCACATTTCATTTAGGGAGCATTCCACAGAAGTTGCCTTTGAGGCAAAGATTAGGGAGAAGGAAGAGCCAGCAAGGACTGGAACATCCTAGCAATTATCCAAGGTAGCTCCCTTATAGGGATCTTTATTCTTTTGTAGACCTGAAAATAAACTTGAGACCTAACTACTCTTTGTAAGTTACTTCATTTTGATCTACACTAGCAGTTCCTAAATTTAACTGTACATAATAATGACCTGGGGGCTTATTAAAATTCATATTCCCAGGCTTTACCCCAGATCTTCTAAATCAGAATCTTGGGGTAAAGAAGCGGAAAGCTGAAGAACCTGTAATATAGAAGTTCCCCTAGGTGATTCTGACGCAACTCATAGGAAACCACTGTCTCAAAACAAACAAGTGGAATTGAAAATCTCTGCCAAAAACTTGCTATTCGGTCTGCTTGATGTAGTGTCAAACAAAGTGATTAATTTATCTTGATGAAATCGGCTTCCCCAACCCCTAAGTCAAATAATATATATTAAACATTAACATTGTGTTCATCTATGTCCTTGGCCAGTGGCTTGCAATTCTTTCACTATCAAACTATAGGGCTCTGATAACTGGTCCTCCACACACATCTCAGAAATTTCTATAATGTCTTCAGCAGCCAATTGGCACACCTAGGAAACAGGGAATAACTAAGATTACCATTCAGTTTATGTAGTTCCAGGCAAGGGCAAAGGACACTGACATTTTAGTGGCCCTAACTGGTTCTGGGAAGGGAAAACAGACCATGTCTGGTTGACATTTTGAAATACTAAAAATAGGTCAAGGATCCTTATCTACTACTCTCTACTTATGAATCCCTACCTGGGGTTTTGTTTGTTTGTTTGTTTGTTTGTTTGTTTTTGGCTAGGAAAGAAGCATATAAGGCATATCCTTACTTGAGAACATTACAACGTGATGAGGAAAAGTGAATGGATTCCAAATAACAAGAAGGGAAGAATATAAGACATCCCATAATCAAAGGCTAGAGCATCAGTACCAGAGGAATTTGGTGAAGAGAAAAACTATGTGATATTTGGCCTATATAATTACATTAGCCTTGCAGATGGCACCTTGTCTACGACTGCAGTTTCCTACGATCTCTATTTTTAAATGTCTCATTATAATTCCATCTCTGGAACCTGGATCCGTTAACCATTTTTACCTGTGGATATATTGGGGGAACTTTTTTGAAAGCCTGATTTTAACCGTAAATCAATCAGTTAGAACTCTCAACATAACATCCATTTAAAGAAGTAATTATAATTCACCCTCTCCTTCTGGCCATCCTAAGATAATTTTTCACCCCAGTGATCCAATTCTGAATTGTCCAAAAGACATCATTTTCAGAAGAGCTGGGCACAAATAATAGAGAGTAGATCAGTTGTAGCCAATTCACTGCCATTTCAGAAGAGAATTTTTGTCTTACTGTAATGGAAATGTGAGCATTTAAAAAACAGACCCTACTGAATAGTGCTATAGATACAAATATATTTTAATATTAAACATTACCTCAGAATATTTTTATTCCAGAAAAGAGATTTTATGACTATAGTCCCACCCACCAGAGAGGAGCACTGTTAATACCTTGATACATCCAAATCTTTTCCTAATATATCACACACACACACACACACACACACACACACACAGGTGTATTTATAACAAATATGATAAAAATTAAAAATGTCATAAAATTACATATTTTTGTAAATATGATAAAATTAAAAATATTATAAAATTACACATATTTTTGTAAATTTTTGTAATTTTATAAAATTACATATATTTTGTAAATATTTTATACATATATTTTTGTAAATAAATAAATTTTGTAAAACTACATACATTGTTGTAAATATATTTTGTAAATACATATATTTTTGTAAAAATATAAAATTACATAAACTTTTGTAAATTATACATACATTTTATAATTTGCTTTTCTTACTCTACGTACAAACATATTTTTCCTATATAAAAAAATGTTCATCTACAATATTTTTGAAGGATAAGTTGAATTCTATTATATAGATCTGTGATCATTTATTCAACCAATTCTTCACTGTGATGCATTTGGATGTTTTTCATAAATTGTTTGCTAGTATATAAAACACAATAATGAACATCAAAAAGGAAATATTTTCACCAGCATTGATTACATTCTCAGGATAAATTTCTTGTGTGGAACTTGAGGGCCAGTTGTGTGCTTGTAATACATACAATGCCAAGAGTTCCCTAATCCCAGCCCAGACCAGACCCATTTGTCTGAGTTCCATGCAGGAGAAGGGAGTAATTATACCACAAGCCAATCTTTTCTAAATAATATAGATGTCCTATCCTAGCATACCTTACAGTGTTAACAGGTGAAAGAAGTCTTCCCTATCACAAGTGAGGTTGAGAAGGTCAGTGAGGTGGAAAGCGGGGGGAATCCCCACCAGTCACATTCCATTCATTCATTCCATAAGCATGTATTAATCATCTACTTTGTGCCAGGCACGGTGTGTAGTACAGGGAATTCGAAGTTTACTGACCAGTGTTTTGAACAGAGATAATCACAGACTCTCACAGATAATCCCAGAACAGTGTGATATGTTATAGGAGAGTCATAAACAGGGTGCCCAGGAAACACAAAGGTCAAGGTGACAGGCTCTACCTGAGAGGTCAGAGTCACAGATTATAAGGAAGTTCACTTGTTCTGACCCTAAGGAAATAAAAGGAGTTTTTCAGGGGAGGAACATTACGGTCAGAGGGAATAGGTACTCAAAGGTACTCAAAGGCTCAGAGGCGTGTGAGAATGTCATGTTCTAGGAAATGGCAAGAAATGATGACTACCGTAAGAGAACACAGATCATAGCTATAGATAGAACATGAGGATGGAAATGTGGCCTGGGTCAGACCCAAGGCACCAAGACTTTTGAGAAATCTTTTTTCTGAGAAAAATGTCTTTGAGAAAGAGAATTTTTATCTGTACAGACATGATCCCCTTTGATCAGACAATGAGTGGTTAAACATAAGGCTTTGGAGCCACATTTAGCTGGAGATAGTATCTATCTCACAGAATTATTGAGATGATTAAATACGTTGGCACTTGCAAAAGACTTCAGCACAATGCCTGAGCTATACCCTGCACTCAGTAGATAGTAGATTCTGAAATAACAGACAAAATACATTGTTATTAATCCCTACCAGCAACCATCTAAAGGACACATGAGGGGGAAAGGGAGTTCAAAAGGACTAAGTGACTTGCCTAAGTTCCAAAAGGTAGTTGGTGGAGAAACTTGAGCTCCACATCAAATTCTCTGACTCTAAAACCAGTGGTCCTTTTTTTTTTTTTTTTTTTTTAGATTTTATTTATTTATTTGACAGACAGAGATCACAAGTAGGCAGAGAGGCAGGCAGAGAGAGAGGAGAAAGCAGGCTCTCCACGGAGCAGAGAGCCCGATGCGGGGCTCGATTCCAGGACTCTGGGATCATGACCTGAGCCAAAGGCAGAGGCTTTAACCCACTGAGCCACCCAGGCGCCCCCCAGTGGTCCTTTTTTAACATCACCGTGGGTAGCCGCCACAATGTCCGAACCAACCAGCACATTTTCCCCTGACATTCAGCCCAGATAGAGCAGGGGGAAAATGAGGGGGAAAAAAAAACCCCACATCTCTTTCACTCAAACTTCTCCAGGAAAACCAAGATAAAAGAAAAATCAAAGTTGGGCTATTAGCCTCATTTAAGATAATGTCAATCATAAGATTAGCACAGCAGTAATAGCAGCAGCATTAACAACCACTACCTTTTCTTGAGCATTTACTAGGTGTCAGGTCCCACATGTTGCATACATTATACCATGTAACAACCCCCCAAATTCAGTTCTATTCTACAGACGAACAAACCGTGGACCAGACAGGTTAACTCACTTGCCCAAAGCTACAAAACCAGAAAGCGATAGAGTCAAACGTGAGCCACATCATTCCTAGGCTAGTATTTTTATCCCCTGTAAATATTTTGTCCAAACAAGGCAGAGGGCACACCCCTTTAACAAAAAAGAATATTCTACATTTTGACAGGAGCCATCAACAGCTTTGAGACGGGCTCTTTTCCAGAGCTGATGCTTATGTACTGGGTTCAGGGATCGCTAAGCTCTTAGGCCACAGAGGGACCCTGGCGCGCAGCACCACCCTTGCAGAAGGACAAACTCCCCTTAGAAAGGTCGCTTCAGAAAAAGGCTCTTTGCTACTGTAGTGGGCTGACAGGAACATCTGCAACTGAGTTTCACCGCCTGGCGGTGTGTCTAAGGCTGGTGATGAATGGGAGGCAAGAGTGACATTTACTAAATCAGGTTGTATCCTCCATGCAGAGGAGTGAAGAACTCCAGTAAGCAGGAGTGATTCACTGAACCTGCTTTGGCAATCTCTGAAGACTTTATTCCAGACTCACAGCAGGGAAAAGCGTACTTAAATCTTGCCCATGGAGCTCTCCCAGAATGAAATCTATCATGTCACTGGAGGGAGAGGGAGAGAGAGAGAGAATCGGCTCTGCCATTGCGTGCTGTACCCGGAGACCAGTCCCTGCTGTCGGTATTCAAAGCTCCCCCAGATGCGTGATGAGATCTTACCCACAAGGTCTGGGCATGCAACACAGGACTGGCTATCAGGCAGGAAAGCCTCTACTGGGCAGTGAACAGCTTTGAGGCAATGGGAAATGGTCTCAGTGCCCAGAGGATGAGAGAGGGGCTTGGTTTAAAGGCTATAAACTGTCAGGACAAATAAAAGCAGGATTCTAAAAGAGAGAACTCACTGCCTCCATTTTACCTCGTGCTTGGCCACAGCCTCCCGAAACTGAGTGTGTGCTTCACACGAGGTCGAGGCTCCTGTGAAGGAGAACCAGGTCCAATGCATAGAGGTACTCATGGGTAGGGGGAGGCAGGGGAGCTTTAACAACTCCTTAGCACCTCCCATCCCCTTCTCTATCCTTATTCCTACGTAATAGTGAGTCCTAGTGGTTGCCAAGCCCTCACTAGGCAACAGACACCATCCAATTCTGTAAGTCTATTAACTAATTTGTAAGACAACCCTCTCAAGTGGGACTATTATTATCCCTATCCTACAGGTGAGGTTATAAGCAACCCACCTGGTGTCACCCAAGTCATGAGTGCCTTCACCAGGGTTTAAACAGACCCTTATAACCTAACCATGAGGCTTTCTCACTTCAAGTGCCTATCCTTGGTTCCGTTTTCAAAGGTCATTTCTAAATTACTCTTTGTCCAGAAGGAGTGATTCTGAACCATTTCTGATTTCCCAGTCCATTTCCTTCACGATATTTATCCCAATGTCGACATATGTTATTCCCTTTTTGTCAACTTATTATTATCCTGTTATGTCCAATAAACCGTAAGCTCCAGGAAAGCAGGGATCTTATGTGTCATATTTGCCAACCACTCACCAGCACTTAAGACCATACCTAACAGGTGCAAGGCTTTGACTACACACTTGTTGAGGGAATGGTGTGCCATCAATACTCTTGGTTTAAGAAGGTATCTATGTCCCATGAGCTTCTCAGAGGCAGGGTCCTGAGAATTCATTCGCCTTTGTGCTTTCCAGTCTATTTCAGGGCTCACAGTAAGTGCACAATTAATGCTCACTGCCATATGGGCTATTCTTAAGAGCAGACGTTTGATTTTTTTTCTTTTTAGCATCTAGACCTGAGCTCAATTACTCATTAATTGTGTGACTATGAGAAAGTCACGTAAACAATCTTCTACCACCACTGCAACATGTATAAAATGACAGGATTATGGAGAGACTTAAATGATTAAAATCCTGGCACCCAGTCATGTCTGAACATGACTTATTTAGTTCTCTCTCTTCTGTGTCTTGGGTAACATCAAGCATATAGTAGACACTTCAAAATGGAGAATGACTGGAGGGGAAAAAAAAGGAGATGGGGCCCTTGGAAGCTCCCAGTTCATGTGGCCAAGAGAATTCAGTGCAGGGCTGGGGTCAGCTTGGCCCACTACGGTTGGTTGAATGATGGGTCGCCTCTCTCTCCCAAATTCATTTCCACCCAAAATTTCAGAATATGACCTATCTGGAGATAGGATCTTTGCAGATATAATTAGTTAAGGCCTCCAAGAAAAAAACTTGGATTTAGGGTAGGTCTTCCTCCTTTTTAGAAAAGGAAAGAACACAGAGTGACAGAGGGCAGAATACTAAGTGAAGAAGAGGTAGAGATAGCAATTTTACTGCCATGAGCCGTGGGATGCCAGGAGCCACTGAAAGCTGGAAGAGGCAACGATTCTCCTCTAGAGCCTTTGTAGGGAGTATAGCCCTGCTGACACCTTGACTTTAGGGGGCTGGCCTCCCAGAACTGTGATAGAATACATTCTAACCTGGCTATTTCATAGTGATTTGTTAGAGCAGCCCTGGAAAACTAATACAGTGGTGGACATAGATGCTCTGTGAGACTATGGCTTCATTCAAAATAAGTAAATAGGAAGATAGATAAATAAATAAAAACAGGGAAACAGCAAATGACCCATATTTGAAGCCATTCAGGTGCTCTTCCCTGGGAACAAGCTTAATGAATGAAAGTCTTAATTCATAGACAAGATAAATTAGAGAGCAAGGACCTCCTCAAATTGATTCATCACAGAGTCTCCTTAAAAAACAAGACTCAATTTAGCAAAATGTGTTTACCCACCAATTTTCATCTCACATTTAGTGAGCAAAATAAGATATAATTACAAAACCCATTTTCCTGGAATCAATCACAGTCTTTTCTTCACCTAATAGAGTAAGATGACCTGTGTATTTATCAGGCATCTCTCTTTGTGACCTTTTTTGTATCAGCAAATAATTTCAATGAAGTGTAACATACATACAGAAAGGTGCCCCACATATATGTATATGGCTCAATGGATTTTTAAAAATTACTCATATTCATGTAATTGGGCAAGAAATAGAATGTAAGCAGCATTCTAGAAGCTTCTTTCCTGCTCTCTCCCAGTCACTATGGCTCCCTCATGAGAGGTAGCCACTACCTTGATCTCTAACACTTTTGATCAGTTTGGGCTGTTTTCATGATATATAATGGAATTAGGCAATATTTACTCCATGCCTGCTTGCTTGCCCCACATGATGTCTCTGAGACTCATCCATGTTTGTGTGCCTAATGGTTTGGATTTTTGGATTTCCATGTAAATGTAATATAACGTTTTAATCCATTCTAGTGTTGAACAAATTTGTGTTGATTCTAATTTTGCAACTATTAAAAAGAGTGCTTCTATCTGCCTTTCAAAGTACATGTAAACACATTTCTTTGGAATATTCAACACATTTAGTGTCTAGAATTACTGAGCCATCAGACATACATACATGTGTTCAGCTTCCTGACAGGCAGCCACTTTTAGCCATTTTGGTGGATTTGTAGCTGTATCTCATTTGCATTCCTATGGTAATTAGTGATGTTGGGCACTTTTCAAGTACTTTCAAAGAGCAATCCTCCATTTGGTCATCCTTTGTTATGAAGTGTGTAAAACGTCTGCCCATCTAACAAAAAAATTAGGTTGCCATCTCTAACACATTTTTAGTTTGAGGTTTTCCACATAAGTATTTTTGCAAAGATCACATGATAAACATCTTAGCTGGCCTACTATAAGCAAGAGGCTGACAACAGGGATTTTCTTTTGCTATGTGATTAGACGACTTATCTTTGCTGCTGGACAAAACAGAGCCTTAAAAAAACACAAGTCAGCTGAGTGTTGAGGTTAGAGGTCCGCTTTGGGCCACAAAACTGGAAACACTACTACAAAAACATTACAGAATTCCCCCTCCCCCGCCCCCCAAGGACCATTGGAGAAGACTTCAAATCCTTAATTTCTTTTTTTTTTTTTTTTTACTTATTTGACAGACAGAGATCACAAGTAGACAGAGAGGCAGGCAAAGAGAGAGGAGGAAGCAGGCTCCCCGCGGAGCAGAGAGCCCAATGCGGGGCTCGATCCCAGGACCCTGGGATCATGACCTGAGCTGAAGGCAGAGGCTTTAACCTTGTGAGCCACCCGGGTGCCCCCAAATCCTTAATTTCCAAGTCAGCAGACAAGTCTCTCTCCCTTCTCATAAGTAATTTGAATGCAGCACAAATGACCTGAGGTCCTTATAACCATATTGATTGAGGACTTCCACGATCCTCATCTTTTTCCTCAGCTTGTGGGGAACTCATCCATCAACAATCATGTTATCTTGGTAGACAGAGGTGAGGTTTTTCCAATGGTAAGCCCCACAATGTTCTTCTATGTCCTTTCTTTTCTGAATAAAGAGAATTGATTTTCTCTCTCATTTTCACTTTGCTTTTAGAGAAAATAATTTGTTGCAAGTGTGATTGGTTGGCTTAGATCTGGCTTCTATCCATACTGTTGCTCTATTAATCATTGGAATGACCAATTTGAACTAGTTTGTCTTTGTTGTTGGCAAAATGATACTATTTTCCAAAATTCAGACTGTGTAAAATGTACCTAAAATAGTAGTCTGAGTTCTCTTGAAGGGTGAAGAAAGTTTTATACTCAATAGAGAGATCACGGTTCCTACTGGCATTTCAGACCTTGAACCTCAAGGCAGCTATGCAGAAAAACCCTGGGGGAAAAAATCTGCAGAACTGAAAATGCAGTCCTTGGGTGTTTTTATTAGGTAAGCTTCCCAAATACCATTTTGAAATGTTACCTCTGAGACACCCCAGAGCAGAATGAGTCTCAGGGAAAACTAGCTCTAAATCAGGAAGGGCACATTCTCACCACTTAGCAAGTCATTTCCTGCAATGACAGAAGTGAGTTTCTACCTGGGCTTTCTACACTGAATCTAGTGCTAGAAGTCACAACCAAAAGGGGTGACAAATGGCTTTCTTGGTTCTGCTTGCAAAATATATCCTAGTGAAGTAATAAAAGATATGCACAAAGATTTGCAGATGAGGATGGTCATATCAGCACTATTTAGCATCATAACATTGCCCACTACCTAAATACTAAACAACCAAAGATTGGAGTTATAGGTTTTCGTTATATTTGTTTATATGTGTTTCTATTTTTCCACAGAAGTGTATATTTCTTGTTTAATTAAAATATATGTTTAAAATCAGTGATTTACAAATTCAGTGAAATAAAGAAAAGAATATAGGAGAGCAATTGCAAAGAAGTATTTCATAATCTTTGATATAAAGTTTTGGTTGGCACTGGGTGGGGCTGAGTTTCCAGCTTGAAGTGATGTTCTTTAGAAAAGGAGGATATGGGCGGGGGGTACCTGGGTGGCTCAATCAGTTGGGAGTCCAACTCTTAATTTCACCTCAGGCCATGTTATCTTGAGTGGTGAGATATCCCTCTCCCTCTGTTCCTCCCCACCCCCAGCTCATGCACTCTTTCTCCCTCTCTCAAATATATATATATACATACATACACACACACACACACACACACACACACACACACATATACATACACACACACATATGTGTGTGTATATATATATATATATATACACACGCACACACATACACATACATACATACACATATATATACATACATATATATGTTTTTAAAAAAAGAAAAAGAAAAAGTGGGGCACCTGGTTGGCTCAGTCGGTTAAGCAACTGCCTTCAGCTCAGGTCTTGATCCCAGAGTCCCAGGATCCAACCCCACATCAGGCTCCCTGCTCAGCGAGCAGTCTGCTTCTTCCTCTCCCCCTCCCCCTGCTCATGCTCTCTCTCTCCCTCTCAAATAAATAAATTAAAATCTTAAAAATAAATAAATAAAAGAAGGATAATTGGGATAACAACAGATAAGACAACTGGTTTCTACAGAGGCTCTTATTTGATAGAAAACAGTAACAATGTCCTTCTGTTCTTTGATAGAAGGACAAAAACTTGTCCTTAGGTCTACTGATGGTTACCATTTAAGTGCTATTAGATGTCAGTCTATGTGCCAGACATGGTAGTTACATGCATCGTTCAGGCAAAGATGTAAAGCAGGCATGTTTTGTGATCAATACCGCCATCTTTCCTGTAACTTCATCCGTCCCACCTACACTATTTCCCCCCACTCCCAGCCTTTTAGTTGGGGGTTGAATGCCACCATGCTGTCCTCTAGTTACAAGAATTATTACTTCATCTCTGCTAGTCAGCTAGAGTGTTATGGACCTTTTTTTCCTGTCTCATGGTCATGTTATATACAAGTCTTCCTTCCTTCTTTCTTTTCTTCCATTCTTTCTTTCCTTCCTTTTCTTCTATCCCTCTTTTCCTCCCTCCTTCCTACCTGCCTGCCTTTCAATGTTGAGTCAAGACACAACCCAAGCAGCCTAACTCCGAAATCATGCTCTTCATTTATCTGCTTTATTATCCTTGGCACACACAAAAGCTTTGATCTACACAAACATGGGTTCAAATCACCATGCTGCCAATTTCTAGCTGGATGGGACCTTGGGCAAATCACTGACCTTCCTTTGCCATGCTTCCCTTATATGTAAAAATGAATTTGCTGATGGTAACTCTTTCATAGGCTTAATGTGGGGGTTAAATAAGACAGTAGAGTAAAGTCTCTTGCACAAAACCTAGCTTTCAGACAATTTAGTTGGATTGGCTATAATCAAACTAAAATATTGGTCCATCAAATCAGGTTTCTGAAAGAAAAATTTATTAAGTGTTAATTGCAGTGTTTGGAAAGTATCTGAAAATGAACCACATAAATGGAGCCATTTCGGTAAGTATATAAACACAGACTTTCTGTTAAGGTCAATTTGTCCCAATCGTCCCAAATTATCATTTTATAAAGGCCTAATAGAGGGCCTTCTGTTCTGGGAAGTGAGCAATTCCTCTAGCAATTTTTTCTCTGAACTCCCTCTCTCTCTGAGGTATAATCTTCTGGTCTCCTTGATTCCTCCCAATAAGATTTAAAACGGCATATTATCACATCATACTAAAAAAATTGGCACAGAATTTGATAGAAAGACCCTCTGAGATCATCCCTCCTGGTGCTTCTCAATCTTTAATGTACACACAAATCACCTGGGGTTCTTGTTAAAAAATGAAGCTTTTCGTTCAGCAGATCTGGGCCTGAGAGGCTGCATTTCTAAGAAACTCCCACCTGCTATGCTGCTGGTTTAGGGATCAGACCTTGAGTAACACAGCAACAGAGTTCTCACATGTCCCCATGTGGCTGAGTCACCTTGGAGCTTTTCAAAAACTGACACCTGTTTCTCACTCCCAGAAATTCTGATCACCCTAATATATAGCATGCAGCCTGGGCAGTGGGCGCTTTTATTGTTAATGTCCGGACATACAAGATTCTTAGGGGGAATGGCAGCACATTGATACGGAAGCATTCACGTAGCACGGAATGCACTATGATTCCCAGAAACAAGGAGTAGATGTTTACACATATGACGCAGGCTGCCTTCTGCCACGTAAAATCCCCACTCCAGGAAAATTGCCCCTTACTGGCTATTTACACATAACCAACTACTCTGCTAAAAGTCCCATATATTTCATTTGACTGTCAGATAGCCTTCTGGGGTAGGTATCATATCCATTTCACATTGGACACTCAAAAAATTAAGCAATTTCCTGGGTCAACATTAACAGTGAGAGGCAAAGCTGAGATTAAAAACCAAGTCTGCCTGGTGGCAAGTTTTGGCACTGTGCGTGTTTTTTTAATATTTTTAACAGCTTTATTGAACAATAATAGACATAATAAACTGTGCTTATTAAAAGGCTATGATTCGATGAACTTTGAGATACGCCCACATCTGTGAAATCATGGCTACAATCAAGAACATGATTTTATCTTCTCCTTAAAACCTTTCCTATGCTTTTTGTCATTCCTCTCTCCCTGAGCCCAGCCCACCCCTGGGCAACCACCAATCTTTCTGTTCCTACACCCTAATTTGCATTTTCTAGAGTTTTATATAAATGCAATCATAAACTGGGTACCTTTCTTGGCGGCTTTCTTTTCCTCAGCAAATTGCTGGTGAGATTCTTTCACGTCATTGGGTTTATCAATGGTTCACTCCTTTTTACTGCTGAGTAATCAATCATCCATTGTATGGTTATACCACAATATTTTTATCAGTTCACCTGTTGATGAACATAGGGATTATCTCCAGTTTGAGATGATTAGCAACAACACTGCTATGAGCATTCATGTAGTATCTCTGTGTGAATATATGCTTCCACTTCTCTGGGCTAAATATCTGGGAGTAGAATGGCTGGGTCACGCATGAGCTGTATTGAGCTTTTTGAAGACCTGCGAGATTGCTTTCCAGAGTGGCTGCGCCATTTTCCATTCCCACCAACAGGGCATGAGCGTTCCAGTTGTTCCACATTCTCACCAACACTTGGTACAGGTTAGTCTTTTTTTTTTTTTTTAAAGATTTTATTTATTTATTTATTTGACAGAGAGAAAGCACAAGCAGAGGGAGAGGGGGGAAGCAGACTCCCCGCTGAGCAGGGAGCCCGATGTGGGGCTCGATCCCAAGACCCTGGGACCATGACCTGAGCTGAAGGCAGAGGCTTTAACCCACTGAGCCACCCAGGCGCCCTGGTACTGGTTAGTCTTTTTAATTTTAACAGTTCTAATGGACATGGGGTGATACCCTGTTGTAGTTTTAATTTGCCTTTCCCCAATAATTAATGATATTAAGCCTCTTTCCATGTGGTTACTTGAAGTGCAAACTTTTACATTCAATATCACTGTTTCTCAAACAAATACAATATGGGTCATTTTAAATGAAAAAATACAATCATACCAATCCCCAAACTTTACTTAAATAACATTCATAGTAATAATTATTTTTATTATAATATTAACAAAATACCAATTTGAAACCAGGCAAACTTTTCTTTTACTTACAAATTTCACATGACTATAAAAATTAAATCCAAAAAAACTAAAAATTCTCACTAGTATAAATAACAATATGAGAGAGGAAGATTTTGCTGACCCTAAATCCCCACTTGTAAATCTACTTGAGTTGTCCATACAGTACTCCGTGATATTATTAGCCTTTTCTTGGCAGGATTTTATAACTTATGGGTAAAGTCTGCCTTCACTCTTTAGCCTGGGACAATCAAAGTAGTTCTTCTTGGCTCCAACATGGTCATAAACACCAATGCAAATGCGGGCACTGGCACTGCATGGCAATACTTGTTTATAAGGAGAACCAGATGATTTAAAACATGCTTATATTATTTTGTTAGATTTTCATCAAAATGAAAAACACAATATTGAAATACCTTCATAGGAAACAAGTCATCCCCTCAAGACAGGGCTATGTATTGCAGGCTTTGGTACACACCCCGTGGTTAGAAAAGCCCCACGCTGTGATACGGTATCCTGTGCTGTCTTGACTTCACCACATGCTCCTTTTTACTCTGTGCCCAGTCCTCCTTGCATTGTCCCACAGTGCTAATGACTCTTCCAACAATGTATATTCCATTGGGTCACTTGGTTTCCGCACCCCCACCACTGAAACCCTGCAAGGAAGGCAGAGCATCACCCCAGATTGCCCATGAGGAAACCGAGGCAGACAACTCTAGGCAAGTCCTCCCATATCCACAAAGCAGAACCTGGTGGGGTTATGACTAAAGCCAGTTCTTCCAAGTCCAAATTACATCTTTTTTCCTATATCACATGACTTCACTGGCACTGTTACTAGGAAGAAACATTCTGGAGAACATACAAACCTGGGACTTTTTAAATAGCTCTTCTTATGATCAAACAACCAAATGTTTTCCACCCATTTCATCCCCACTAATCTAAAACAGACTCAGCGCCCTTTTCCCTGTAATTCATGTCTTTTACTTTAGTTGTCTCTTTGTCCTCTCCAATAGGAAACACAAAGTCTCAGGCACACAACTGGGTATGACACAATCCAGCTGCCACCCACCATGCAGCTACTGCCCATCATGTAAATACAGGGACCCCTTCACTCCCCCTTTCCTTCTCTTGGTGTTTGTATAATCACGCCAGATTTCAGTATCATCAGAACATTCACAAATGTCATTAAGGATGCCACATTTCTTGTCCAGGTACAACTCTTCCAATAAAACTCTCAAAACAATTGCAACAAAACCATGATATCTGCCATCCGTTGTTTCATGTCAGGCGTTATGCTAAAAGCTCACATATGCCTCATCTCCTCACCATGTCCCTATGAGGCAGAGACTGTCTTATTCCCATTTTAGAGATAGTGAAATGAGTTTAAAGAGTGCCAATGTTGCACAGCTAATAACAAGTGGAGCCAAAATCAAACCCTGGTTTTTAAGTGCCAGTAACACATGCATATCTCCAAAAAGTCATTCCCAGTTGCTCCTAGCTGTACGGAATAATTCCTTTAGCCAAACATTCATAGGCTTTCAACTATCTCTCTTACCCCACTTAGCACTTCTGACCTTGCACTGTCTTGATTTGTGAGTTGTGCCTCACTGTCCCTGGGAGTCTCAGACATGGCTTAGCACAGTGCCATAGCTATAATACACTTTCAGTAAATGTCTGTCTACTTGTTTGGCTAGCTGGGTAGATGGGGGGGACCCAGGTGCTTCCATCTGCCTAGCACCCTTACTTCTGGAACTGACATTCACCACCATCACCACATATTTCACATGTGGTCAGTCATGTTGTCCACTCCCTCCCTGTTCACAAGAACAAAATTATTCCAGAATTTCTCTTCAGTGAACCCAGAAGGGGCAAGTGATCCAAGCAGATGATTTCCCTGTGCTCATATATGGACACAAGTGGAAAGAGGTACCTCTTCCTTCTGGGATAGCTTAACTGGGACAGTGTGACTCCGACATGGTCAAAGCTCATTTTTTTCCTTGCCTTGAGGGGAGAGCCTACATGTGGGATGAGGGAAACATCATTTGAACCCCTGGGTTCAACTAGTCATGGCTGAAACGTGAACCTCCACTACACTTAACAATTAAGGGAGCAAAGTCTGACTTGTATTCATTTTAAGTACTGGCCACTTCCAACTTCAAGTATCCTAAAAAATAAAAAAAAAATCAAAGGCCTAGATAAAGACAGTTTTTGTTTGTTTGTTTGTTTTTGTTTTTTTTTAAAAGATTTTATTTATTTATTTGACAGGCAGAGATCACAAGTAGGCAGAGAGGCAGGCAGAGAGAGAGGAGGAAACAGGCTCCCCGCTGAGCAGAGAGCCCAATGCGGGGCTCGATCCCAGGACCCTGAGATCATGACCTGAGCCAAAGGCAGAGGCCTTAACCCACTGAGCCACCCAGGCGCCCCAAGACAGTTTTATTTATGGAAATTATAACTGTATTATCATGAAATTGGTGATGATAGATGAGAAAGAGAGACATGACACATGAGTATTATGTAGTCTGCCATCATTCACAAGTCAAATATCATTTAACACACCTTAGGTATCGTGGTACTCACAAGGGTTTTCTCCTCTAGTCTCTTATTTATATTCCTATGCATTTAAAAAAGCTATTTATTTTCTCATCTACATGAAAAGTCCAGAGGTAAAGCTGATTTCAGAGTAGACTCAAACAGTACCATCAAGGATCTGGTTCTTCCCTGTCTCTTCAGGCTGATTCCTCCCTTTACACTCGGGCTTTACCCTGAGGCCTCACTTGGTGAGTTCCCAGATCTTGGTGGTTCCCAGCTCTCTCTTCATGGATGCAA
Organism: Martes martes; assembly: GCF_963455335.1. Taxonomy (NCBI): domain Eukaryota; kingdom Metazoa; phylum Chordata; class Mammalia; order Carnivora; family Mustelidae; genus Martes; species Martes martes. The sequence goes on along the minus strand of NC_137888.1, from coordinate 184,730,709 downwards.
AATGGCTGCTGCAGTTCCAGCATCACCTCCTTATTCTGTACAATCCAGAGAAGAAAGAAGACACTCTTCTGCAGCTCTTACAAGGGAGCTTGAGAGAAGTCATGTTGTCAGTCTCCTATAATCACATGATCAAAAATGGGAAATTAGGGGCGCCTGAGTGGCTCAGCTGGTTAAGCAACTGCCTTCAGCTCCGGTCATGATTGCAGGGTCCTGGGATTGAGCCCCACGTTGGGCTCCCTGCTCAGTGGGGAGCCTGCTTCTTCTTCTCCCTCTGCTACACTACTTGCTTGTGCTCTTTTGCTGTCAAATAAATAAGTTTTTTTTTAATTTTATAAAAAAATGGGAAATTAATTTTTCCCAAAACTCATGTATTTTACTATGATGAGCAGAGAGGATGTACACACACACGCAAAGAAAGACAGACCAACAGACAAAGACACAAAGAGAAAAACACAAGTATGTCAAAAATTAACCATTGTTGAATCTAGGAGTAGGAGGGATACAGATGTCCACTCCAGGATATAATTTTTCAATGATTCCATGCATCTGTAATTATCATGGTAAAAAGTTGGTGGAAAAAAAGAGGATGGAGGCCATTCGTGCTGTGCACCAAGTATTTTAGCTCTCTGCCTTCAAAGTACCTGGTGAGGTTATACTTCCTGATTTCTTTGAATTTAGATATGGACAAGTGACTTGCTTTGGCCAATGAAAAGTGAGCTAGTACCACTTCTGGAAGAAGCTTTGTAGGGTGACTTCTGATTCTCCTTGTTTCATTCCCACCACTGCAGGGACCAAGGAAGCATGTATTGAGATGAAATCTCCACTAACCTGGGTCTCTAAGAGAAGGTCTGGGGAAAAAACCCAGACAAACCACAGCAGACATGCATCTAGGCAAGAAATAAGCCTTTTTTTTGTTTTGCATTCCTAAAATAGTGAGTTGTGTGCCACAGCAGCCACTCTTAGATAATCCTGAAGGACGTAAAAGAGAGGCTGTGCAAGAGAAAAATACTCCATCCTCTAAATAACAGGGAGCTCTAACCATAAAATTTCAACTCCTAGACCATTCTTAAATAGGAGCTCTCAAGCACACAATCAGAGCCACTAAAAATATTGATTTTGTTATTTCAAATGATCAATTAAATTGGTGACCCAACACCAAACACAATGTGCTCACCTTTTTAAGATATCTGTGCTGTCAAATAATATTGGGAAAACAATTCCAGCTGCCGCATTTCTTTCTTTCCTATCCACCAGGAACATATCCTGGTGTCGAAACAGCTGGCAGGAACCTTTGTAAAAGGCTAGAATGTGTCCTATTAGCAGATTAGTTGTGACTCAGCAGGCGGGATGCAAGCAGCCAGCACATTGTAAGGCAGATCACTGGCTGTTAATCTAACTGTGAGACACAGGAAAGGAACAAAAGTACCTGGCTTTCAGGAAGTTTCCAAGGATAAGTTCTAATTGGCAAGTAGAACTAGAGTGAATTCACCAGAAATAACAACCAGGGAAGTAAATGACTTCTCTTCACTACTTAGAGGAAATCTTTCTTAACTACTCAAAACCCTTTGCGCCAACCCCACAAGCATTACCTGCTGTGGCAAGTGGCACTTGGTAAGTCAGTATTGGATTTTATTTTAAGAAGCTCAAGTGATCTCTCCAAAGAGAAATCATTTAAAAGTGGAGAAGTCACCTAGAGTCCAAACGATGTGGAAAAAAAAGATTCTCTGAGAACAGAGAAAGAATAAGTAAATAGCTTGATGGATAGGTCTGTATTTTTTAGAAGGAAATCATTAAAGAATTTTTGGTTAATGACAGCTCCAGGTTAGCTACAGCAAAGGAGTGACCCTCACCAACCTTTGAGAGCCCATACCCTGTGTTATCTCTCGGCAACTCCTTCAGCAGCTGTGTCTGAAATCTTCACATTGTTTAATTATTTTGGCAGCCATATGATTTGGGGCAAGTTGTCCAAAATCTCTGAGACTCCATCTCCTTGTCTATAAAACAGCAATAAGACTGTTGTAAAGATTAAATGAAATCACAAGGTAAAGTGCTTACCAAAGCCTGGCACATAGTAAGAGCTCAATACATGTTCAGCTATTATAATTATAATTTTTATGTCTTCCTTGAAAGGATCTTATGTGTCCTTTATGTGTGTTGGGTAGCTGTTCCTTTCTAACTCTTTGAGGATTCACATCATTATTTTCTTTCCTCTTTAAGTCAAGGACATTGAATTCTGTCCCAGGTGGTGTTCTCATAAGTTGGTGACAATGATGAATGAGACAGACTTCCTTTTCCCCAATTGTCAATACACAGAATGTAATGTGACCGGAATCTAATGCAAAATGTGGCACCATGGCTGTGGGGCACTGAGTTGGCCTGAATTCCCATAGTCTTACCCTGGGTAGTCATATGTGAGCAGTATCCTCTCCCTAAGCCCGAGTCCTTCCCCAACAGGACCTGCAAACACCATTCTACTGATGCTAGGAAACAAGGAAAACTCCCCATCCAGTTCTCAGGGCTATGAAAGGCAGCATGAAGAAAAGAAGGTGAAGAAGCACGGACCCTAGACTCTAAGAAGCACTGGGACTGGATACTTGAGGTAGGCATGGTTTTCCTGTTTGTACTGGACATAGTCCATACCAAACACCAAAGCAATGGAGCTTCTATTCCAATGACATTGGGAAAAGGATTCCAATTGCTGTGTTTCCTTCTCTCTGCACATTTCTATATTAGACTTTCTCTTGGTATGTTCAAGTTACAAAGCTTCATTGGACAGTTTCCCTGCATTTTGAAGCTGAACGTATTGCTTCAGTAAAACTTGTACTTTATATCAACATGACCATACATCTTGATTTGGCTAGGATAGTCCTGCTTTATGCCTGTTATTCTAGTGTAATTATTAATAGCATTACTTCCCCCTTTCAAAGGTGTCCCAGCTTGAATAACAAATTAGCAATTACACAATCAGCTTAACTTTAGTAAATCTCTAATTAAGGGTATTTTAGGGAGTAGGAGACCTAAATTTCGTCTGGTCCCAAGAATTTAGCTAGGTAGTTACCAAACCATACTGAACACCTACAAACCAACTGGAGATTGAAGAAAAGAATAGAAGCAATTCTAGGAACACAAAAGTGACCACTTTCTGGAATGTAGGATGTACAGAGAAGTGAATCCAAGGCGATATATAGGAAGAAAGATCACAGAGGGAGGGGCTGGCACTTGGCAAGCGGTAGAGCAGCAGACCACAAAATTGGAACTTTTAGAAGTCTGTTCCACTAAGGGACATCACTCCAGAGGCTAAGCAAGGGGTGGAGCTTTCACAGGGATGGTGTGGTCTCAGGACCCACAGGCACACAAAAAGACCAGGGGTGTCTGAGTGTGGCAGAGCTCCCAGGTATCAGAGTGGGGAAGCTGGCTACAGAGACAGAGCCAAGCAGTGGACTCTCAGCTCAGGGTTACCTAAAACCATGATCCTAGGCACAGTCGGGCCATTGCTCTTTGGGCAGAGACCCCACAAGGAGCAGATCCAGGGAAACGTGCCCCCCCACCCCCTCGCTGGTTGTACCAGGAGAAATGGTGCAGGAGCACGCTATAGGAATCTGCTGGGTTTGGAGACTCCAAATGGGGCCATGTGCCAAAGATAGAAATGCTTGGTCACAGGCTGGGTGAGCACGGAGTGCAACCAGAGACCAGGGAGACATGAGGGACTGACTGCTTTTTTTCCTATTTTAACCTATTTTAACTATTTTATCTTATCAATACCTTTTTTTTTTAAGAATTTTTTTATTTATTTGACAGAGAGAGAGATCACAAGTAGGTGGAGAGTCAGGCAGAGAGAGAGAGGAGGAAGCAGGCTCCCCACAAAGCAGAGAGCCTGACATGGGGCTCAATCCCAGGACCCTGGGACCATGACCTGAGCTGAAGGCAGAGGCTTTAACCCACTGAGCCACTCAGACACCCCTTATCAATACCTTTTTTAAAAACTTTTTTTAATTTCACTCTTACAGTCATATTCTAGTCCTTTATTGTATTTAAACTTATTTTTTGTGTACATAAAAGTTTTTCATTCTTTAAAATTTTGGGATACAGTTTCTTTCAACACACCAAAATATGCCCTAAGTCTAGTGTATGGCTTTGTTCTAGACACCAGCCAGATCACATTCTTTTTCTCTTTTTCTTTTTTCAAACAACTTCTTATCAATCTCTTTTTTTTAAAGATTTTATTTATTTATTTGACAGACAGAGATTACAAGTAGGCAGAGAGGCAGGCAGAGAGAGGAGGAAGCAGGCTCCCCACTGACCAGAGAGCCCAATGCAGGGCTTGAACCCAGGACCCTGGGATCATGACCTGAGCCGAAGGCAGAGGCTTTAACTCACTAAACTACCCAGGCAACCCTTGTCAATTCCTTTTTTAAAATCTTTTTTGTATTTTCCTCTTTATAGTCATATTCCATTCCTTCATCATGTTTACCCATATATTTTTTTTTCTTTCTTTAAAATTTTGGGAGACAGTTTCTTCTAAGAGAGCAAAATACACCCAAAATCAAGTGTGTGGCTCTGTTCTATTCATCGTCCTAATCATATTTTTTTTCTTTCTTCTCACCCTGGTTTTGGGTCTCTTCTGATTTGGTTAGTGTAGATTTTTCTGGGGTCGTTGCTACTCTTTTACCATTTTGTTCTCTCATTCATCTTATCTTCTCTGAACAAAATGACAAGGGAGAAACACTCACCACAAAAAAAAAAAAAAAAAGGAACAAGAGGCAGTACTAACTGCTGGGGACCTAATCAATATGAACATTAGATAGATGTCAGAAGTAGAGTTCAGAATAACGAATATCAAGATGTTAGCTGGGCTTTTAAAAAAGCATAGAAGATACTAGAGAAGCTCTTCCTGGAGAAATAAAATCCCTTTCTGGAGAAATAAGAGAACTAAAACCTAACCAATTTGAAATCATAAAAAGCTATTAATGAGGTGCAATGAAAAATAGAGGCTCTTACTGCTAGGATAAATGAGGCAGAAGAGAGAATTAGTGATATAGAAGACCAAATAATGGAGAATAAAGAAGCTGAGAAAAAGAGAGATAAACAACTACTAGACCATGAGGGGTGAATTCAAGGGATAAGTGATACCATTAGATGATACAGTATTAGAATAATTGGGATCCCAGAAGAAGAAGAAAGAGAGAGGAGGGCAGAAGATATATTGGAACAAATTAAAGTGGCAAATTCTCCTAATTTGGTGAAGGGAAAGAGCATCAAAATCCAGGAGTCACAGAGAACCCCCCTCAAAATCAATAAAAATAGGTCAACACCCCGTCATTTAACAGTAAAACTTACAAGTCTCAGTGACAAAGAGACAATCCTGAAAGCAGCTTGGGCCAAGAGGTCTATAACATACAATGGTAGAAATATTAGACTGCAGGCAGACCTATCCACAGAGACCTGACTGGACAGAAAGGACTGGCATGATATATTCAGAGAACTAAAAGAGAAAAATATGCAGCCAAAAATACTATATCCAGCTAGGCTGTCACTGAAAAAAGAAGGAGAGAGAAAAAGCTTTTAGGACAAACAAAAACTAAAAGAATTTGCAAACACCAAACCAGCCCTCCAGGAAATATTGAAAGGGGTCCTCTAAGCAAAGAGAGAGCCTAAAAGTAGTAGACCAGAAAGGAACAGAGACAATACACAGTAACAGTCACCTTACAGACAATACAATGGCACTAAATTTGTATCTTTCAGTAGTTATGTTGAATGTAAATGGGCTAAATGCCCAAATCAAAAGACACAGGGTAAGAATGGATTATAAAACAAGACCGATCGATACACTGTCTGCAAGAAACTGGTTTTAGACCCAAAGACGCCTCCAGATTTAAAGTGAGGGGGTGGAAAACAATTTACCATGCTAATGAACATCAAAAAAACAGCTGGGGTGGCAATCTTTATATCAGACAAATTCGATTTTAAGCCAAAGACTACTAAGAGATCAGGAAGGACACTGTATCATACTTAAAGGGTCTGTCCAATAAGAAGATCTAACAATTTTAAATATCTATGCCCCTAACATGGGAGCAGCCAACTATATAAACCAATTAATAACAAAATCAAATAAATGTATTGACAATAATACAATAATAGTAGGGGAGTTTAACATCCCCCTCACTGAAATGGAAAGATGATCTAAGCAAAAGATCAACAGGGAAATAAAGGCTTTAAATGACACACTGGACCAGATGGACATCAGAGATACATTCAGAATATTCCATCCCAAAGCAACAGAATACACATTCTTCTCTAGTGCACATGGAACATTCTCCAGAATAGATCATATCTTGGGTCACAAATCAGGTCTCAACCAGTACTAAAAGATTAGGATCATTCCCTGCATACTTTCAGACCACAGTACTTTGAAACTAGAACTCAACCACAAGAGAAAAGTAGGAAAGAATTCAAATACATCGAGGCTAAAGAGCATCCTACTAAAGAATGAATGGGTCAACCAGGAAATTAAAGAAGACCTTTAAAAATTCAAGGAAACAAATGAAAATCTTTGGGATGCAGCAAAGGCTGTCCCTAGAGGAAAGTATATAGCAATACAACCTTTTCTTAAGAACCAAGAAAGTTCTGAAATACACAACCTAACACTATACTTACAGGATCTGGAGAAAGAACAGTAAAGAAAGCCTAAAGCCAGCAGAAGAAGAGAAATAATAAGGATCAGAGCAGAAATCAATGAAATAGAAACAAAAAGAACAGTAGAACAGATGGACAAAACTAGAAGCTGGTTCTTTGAAACAATTAATAAGATGGATAATCCCCTGGCCAGACTTATTTTTTAAAAAAAGAGAAAGGACCAAATCAATAAAATCATGAATGAAAGAGGAAAGATCACAACCAGACAAGAACTACAAACAATTATAAGAACATATTATACACAACTATACACCAGCAAATTTGACAATCTGTAAGAAATGGATGCATTCCTAGAAACATACTAACTACCAAGAAGTAGTTTGAACCAAGAAGAAATAGAGACATATAAACTACCAAGAAGTAGTTTGAACCAACTGAACCAAGAAGAAATAGAAAACCTGAACAGACCCATAACCAGTAAGGAGATTGAAGCAGTTATCAGAAATCTCCCAAGAAACAAGAACCCAGGGCCAGATGGCTTCCTGGGGAATTCTACCAAACATTTAAAGAAGAATTAATACCTAGTCTCCTGAAACTGTTCCAAAAACAGAAATGGAAGGAAAACTTCCAAACTCATTTTTTGAGGCCAGCATTATCTTGATCCCAAAACCAGACAAAATCCCCATCAAAAAGGAGAATTCTGATGAACACAGATGCAAAAATTCTCAACAAAATACTAGTCAGTAGATTCCGACAGTACCTGAAAAGGTTTATTCACCATGACCAAGCGGGATTTATTCTTGGGCTGCAAGGTTGCTTTGACACCTGCAAATCAATCAATGTGATACGATACATTAATAAAAGAAAGAACAAGAACCATATGATACTCTAATAGATGCTGAAAAAGCATTTGACAAAGTACAGCATTCTTTCTTGATCAAAACTCTTTACAGTGTAGGGATAGAGGGTAATACCTTAATATCATCAAAGCCATCAATGGAAAACTCACAGTAAATATCATTCTCAATGGGGAAAAACTGAAAGCTTTTCCCCTAAGGTCAGGAACATGGCAGGGCTGTCCACTATCACCACTGCTATTCAACATAGTACTAGAAGTTCTAGCCTCAGTGATCAGACAACAAAAAGAAATAAAAGGCATCTGAATCCACAAAGAAGAAGTCAAACTCTCACTTTTTGCAGATGATATGATACTTTATGTGGGAAAACCCAAAAGACTCCACTCCAGAATTTCTAGAACTCATACAGGAATTCAGTCAAGTGTCAGGGTATAAAATCAATGCACAGAAATCAGTTGCATTTCTATATACCAAAAGCAAGACAGAAGAAGGAGAAATTAAGTAGTTGATCCCATTTACAATTGCACCCAAAACCGTAAGATACCTAGGAATAAACCTAATCAAAGAGGCAAAGAATCTGCACTCAGAAAACTATAAAGTATTCATGAAAGAAATTGAGGAAGACACAAAGAAATGGAAAAACATTCCATGCTCATGAATTGGAAGAACAAATATTGTGAAAATGTCTGCTACCTAAAGCAATCTACACATTTAATGTAGTCCCTATCAAAATACCATCAATTTTTTTCAAAGAAATGGAACAAATAATCGTAATATTTATATGGAACCAGAAAAGACCCCAAAGAGCCAGAAGAATATTGAAAAACAAAACCGAAGTTGGTAGCATCACAATTCCAGACTTCAAGCTCTATTATAAAGCTATAATCATCAAGACAGTATGGTAATGGCACAAAGACACACAGATCAATGTAACAGAATAGGGATCCCAGAAATGAACCCTCAACCGATCTTCAACAAAGCAAGAAAGAATGTCCAGTGAAAAAAAGACGTCTTCAACAAATGATGTTGTGAAAATTGGACAGCCACATGCAGAAGAGTGACACTGGACTATTTCACTACATCACGCACAAAAATAAACCCAAAATGGATGAAAGACCTCAATGTAACACAAGAATCCTTCAGAATCCTTGAGGAGAACACAAGCAGCAACCTCTTTGACCTCAGCCGCAGCAACTTTTTCCTAGAACCATCACCAAAGGCAAAGGAAGCAGGGAAAAATGAACTATTGGGACTTCAACAAGATAAAAAGCTTTTGCGCAGCAAAGGAAATAGTCAACAAAACCAAAAGACAACCAACAGAATGGGAGAAGATATTTGCAAATGACATATCAGATAAAGGTCTAGTATCCAAAATCTATGAAGAATTTATCAAACTCAACACCCAAAGAACAAAGAATCCAATCAAGAACTGGGCAGAAGACATGAACAGACATTTCTGCAAAGAAGACATTCAAGTGACCAACAGGCACATGAAAAAGTGCTCAACATGACTCGGCATCAGGGAAATACAAATCAAAACACAGTGAGATACAAACTCACACCTGTCAAAATGGCTAAAATTAACCAGGCAGGATACGACAGATGTTGGCAAGGATACAAAAAAAAAGGGGAGCCCTCCTACATTATTGTGGGCATGTAAGCTGGTGCAGCCACTCTGGAAAACAGTATGGAAGTTCCTTAGAAAGTTGAAAATAGAACTACCCTATGACCCAGCAATTACAATACTGGGTATTTAACCTAAAGATACAAATGTAAGGATCCGAAGGGGCAAGGACACCTGAATGTTTATAGCAGCAATGTCCACAATAGACAAACTATGGAAAGAGTCTAGATGTCCATCGACAGATGAATGGATAAAGAAGATGTGGTACATACATACAATGGAATACTATACAGCCATCAAAAAAACCTAAACATCTTGCCATTTGCAATGACATGGATGGAACTAGAGGGTATTACGCTAAGCGAAATAAGTCAATCAGAAAAAGAGAATTATCATATCTCACTGATATGGGGAATTTGAGAAACAAGGCAGAGAATCAAGGGGAAGGGAGGGAAAAATAGAACAAGATGAAAGCAGAGAGATAGACAAACCATGAGAGGCTCTTAATCTCAGGAAACAAACTGAGGGTTGCTGAAGGGGAGGGAGATGGATGGGATGGGATGGCTGGGAGAGGGACATGAGAGAAGGTATATGCTATGGTGAGAAAAAATAAATAAATTTTTTTAAAAAGGATATTTTAATGCTGAAAATACCTTAAAATTATAAAAATCTATTTTTAATATCATACCTATCACAGATTGAAAGAATCACAGTTATAATAAAATTATTTACCATTTGTTGAAAAGAAAATGTGCTATTCATTATGCTAAGTCACTTTATTTCATATGTAAGCCTTATAGTTTCATTATGACCAGTTTCTACAAGTGTGGAAATGAAGCACAAAACAAGAAAAAGACCTTCTGAGGAATCATCAAGGGGTAGGTGGAAATACCCCGTGGAAGGAAGACAAAGTCAAGGTAACCAGAGGGAAGAGGGAAGATGCTAGAAGATGAGGCAGGCAAAGAGGGACAAAGCCCAGACAGTCAAGACAGTTGGTTCAAGGCCAATCATAGCCCTCAGCAAGCACCCTGAAGAATTTGAAACACTGAGGCAGGTTGGCTTTGGAGCCTGAGTCAGCTATTCACCTGCCCAGATGCATAAGGAAACCCCTGGAGTCCAATGACCCTTAGTCCACTGACACTGAGATACAAACCTTTGCAATAATGGTGTTTCTTCTCAACTATTTCCCCTGCCTCACCCTCAACTTTTTCTTGGCCTGGCACCATCTCTCTAGAGCTCTCTAGAGCGTTATCAAATTATAAGTATAAGCATGACTTTTAAAATCCAAAGACCCTTAAGTATGGATTCAGGAGAGTCATTGCCTGCCAAATATCTGATATGGTTTGGTTGCTGAGGACTAATTTCCCATTTCTTCTCAAATTTGTCTATTGGCTAATGTGAAGCACGGTCCATGGATCTGAGTCCTAAAAGATGGGTTCTGATCTTCCCTCTTGCATTATTCATGTTCTTACGGACACTAGCTCAGGAATCCCATTTCCAACATCATAATGAATCTAATTCCTCCAGACTCCCACAACGAATCACATCTTCATAAAGTTTAATTTAATGTAATTTAACGTAACACTGCCCCCTTGTGCCTCACTACATGAGGGGACTTTTTGGGGAAGGATTTATTTTTGATTAAAAATAAAATGTATAATTTCAGCATCTTATTGAACGTTATGCTGAGGAGGGCAGGGTGTATTACTTGTTCATCTCCCTTCATCATTTATCCAAGGCTCTTGTTACATTGGTTTCCATCATTGCTAACTGCTGGCCAAGGAAATCAGCTCTAAGGGGCAGACTTCAACATAAATCCACATGTGATTATTTTTAAAGTAGCATATGGACGGAAATAGCAAACAATAATCCAGCCTGCCCAGGAATGAGGAGTGCAGGAGAAACTGAGTAAGAAATCAGGAAATGAAAAGAAAGTTATTAAATAGACTTGCCACAGCTGGCTTAGTGATTTCAATAGACTTGGTTAATGGGAAAAACAATCAGAGAGAGCTCTTTAATTGCTTTTCTGCTGAATTCCTTTCCACATCTCCATGTTTGCAGAGATTAATTAGGAGTTCCAATCACAACCTAAAATTAAACTCAATAAGACAGATCAGAGAATTAAAAAAAAAAAAAATGGTGGCACGCTCTGGAGATTTCTGAGTAGTGTGTCTCATAAAATTGATGGTCAGTTCACCTGATTTGCGAAAGATTACTTGAAAAGAATAAGTAATGTAAGGATAGAACTTAATATAAAATAATGCACACATGACCACTTTGTATTATTCCTAGTCCAAAGACTGGGACTTGGTGTTTTCTCTTGATTAGCCACTACTCAGCTCTCTGGGCAAGATATGGGTGGAAAAGCGATCCAGAAAACTTTGGATGTTCCATAAAAGAAACTTAAAGCAGAGAGGAATCTGCCAAGCTGACCTCTGAGCTAAGGTAATATGGGTGGAAACTGCATAAAGTGGTCTCTGGGGGAGCCTGGGTGGCTCAGTGGGTTAAAGCCTATGCCTTCGGCTCAGGTCATGATCCCAGGGTCCTGGGATCGAGCCCCTCATCGGGCTCTCTGATCAGCAGGGAGCCTGCTTCCTCCTCTCTTTCTGCCTGCCTCTCTGCCTACTTGGGATCTCTGTCTTCAAATAAATAAATAAATTCTTTAAAAAATAAAATAAAAATAAATAAATAAAGTGGCCTCTGAAGGTATACTCTTCACCCTTCCAGGGACACAGCTTCTGATATTTGTTCCATCTCCAATTGGTTCTCAAACTCCAGCACCATGTCTGTGATTATCTCAGAAGTTGGACAGATGGCCAGTGATAGTTGTCTGCGGATGGAGTACATAAAAGGGATGCCTAAAAAACCAGTCCACGTGTTCTTCTTCCCCACCCTTAACTCATCCCGTCCTAGGCCAGACTTTGCTTTCTGACAAGCTCTTTTTACCAAGTCCAGAAGTTTCTGCATTGTCGAAGGCTGTGGACTTTTCCCATGTCTTGAACTCCAGGAGCCCCCTTTCCATCTATCTTTGATTCCTGGGTTTCGTTTTTTTTGTTTTCAGTATTTGTTTTTGCTTTAAGTGTGCCCCCTGCTGGTCCATTGTTTCACACAGAACCCCATCAGAGTTCCATGACGGACAAGCAAAAGGGCTCTGAGAGATTGTGATAGGCTCATCTTACCTAGTTGAGCAGGTAGGGACAGGTTTCCTTGGTAAAATTTCACTCCCTGAGGAAGGGGACCTTGATGGCGGTAGGGGAGGAGAACCTGGGAAGGAGAAGAGAATTGTTTCCAATGGGAGGCACAGCAACGGTAAAAATCAGAATAAAAGGAGTTCAATGTGTTCGGCAGATTTTAAAACATAGTTAAAATCAAATAAGCAGGGAGCAGACTGTCACAAGATGAGACTGGAAAGATCCATTTTGTGATCTTTTTCGGGAGAGACTAAGAACTTTTCTCATGTATCTTTTTACAGGCTTCCCTTTCTTGATCCCTGGCATCTCCTTTCCTGAGGCACACAAAGTGTGGCACCCAGCAACTCCCTCCACCGATCAAATTATATCTCACCCATGCAGCTGATAAAATGTGGTCACACGGAGAAGTGACTATGAAAGCTAATGAGTCACTTCAGCTGATGAGTTGCGGAAGTCTTCATAGATGACAGAGCCCATAAACTCTATAGACAGCCTGAGTTCAAATTTGATGTTTCACCCTGATTTGTAAAGCTTTCCTCACCGGGCTTGTGGGAGAACTTAACAAGACCATGAAAGTGCTCAGAGTGCCTAGAGTGTCAGAGCAGGATAGCCTTAGCTAGTGTTTGCATTTTGATCAGGATACAAAGCTCTAGGAAGAAGGAAGAGATCCTGGTGGCATTTTAGGTGAAAGTGAGCTGGAAAAGGGATTATGTATTTTGTTCATCTTGGATTCCTGTGCAGATCTCCAGCTTGGCACACTGAAAGGCCAGGTTTACTATCTCATGAAGTAAACCAAGACACACTTCATAAATCAAGTTGCCTGCCTTGGACAGAAATGACGGTATTTATCTTGGAGGGGGCATTAAATGTGTGGGGTTCTTTTGTCTTTCTTAAGCGGCTTATGTTTACTTTTGTTAATGAACATGAAAGGCTTTTGAAATTTTTTTAAAAAAGCATTTTTTAAATTTAAACTTAAAAATTCACTGAAGGATTTTTCAATGAATCTTTCAGGGCTTGGATATTTGAAATGCTTTCCTTCACTGGCAAATTTTGGATGTTAAAGTTATTTCACTCCCTTTATCACATACTATGGACATTTTTCTTTTGCAGCAGCATATATTACTATTAAACAAAAGATAATCACAGTCACCAAATAAATCGTGACCTGTTGCATATATAGCTCTGATAGAGACTGTATGCCTGTGTTGGGGAAAGGGAGCCCAGAATGATGAGAGGAGATCCACAGTTTTAAATCCAGAAGGAGAGAAGAGTCACATCCACAAATAACAGCTTCACAAGGGAAGAAAGAAGAAGTGCCATCCAAGAGGTAGTGGCTCTCAGCCATCAATGTGCCTCAGAATCACTTGGAGACCATCTAAAAACATCAGACACCCCTGTTTGCTGCTAAAGATCCTGATACCATGTGTTGGGGGCAAATACCTGCATATTTGTGATTCTGTAAAGGACCCCCAGGTGATTCTGATGTGTAGCCAAGGTTGAGAATGACTACTATAGCTAGATAGGTATGGAGATTTGGGATATAGGAGGTTATTTGCTCTTGGGGAGACTCATGGAAGAGATGACACTTTACGTGTATATAATTATAAGATGAAAATGGATATAATATAAGTGATGTCACCCATATAGCCAGCCCCAGATAAGCACATAAGTATTGGTCACCCTTAACTGAAGAACTAGATAGACATGATAACCACCCCATATAAGATATTAGAGATGCTCAAAGACAATAGCCAAACACAAAAGTGCAAGGAGTCACCGGACAGTCTACCAAATGAGAGTAAGGCACTGTTTGATGGAAAACAGAAAGGGAAAGGGCTTAAAACTGTTGCAAGTTTAGCAGGTGTAGGATCCTGTAGTTCTAGAACTACAAAATGGCAAAATGGAAAAGCATATCCCATTGTTACCGGAAATGCTAATTTCGGCTAAGAAAAGGGGGTGGGTGGATGATGTGAATATGGCAGCGGTACTGATGACACCATGCATTATCTGCCTTGAGTATCCCAAAGTGAAAGATGGAAGGAGCTCTGATTGCTGCTCTAGGCTTCTGCTTTGCAGAGAAGGTGAGGCAAACCTCCAAGCTCCACCATTCAACACTCTGTGTTTCTGTCTCTTTCCATTCGGCCTCTGTCACACATCTGCTTTCATCGGAAGTACTGGAGTGGCAATGAACATCTTTGGAATGGCACTAAAGTTGGAGATACATTTAATGTTGATTTACTGAATTGTATTTATGTGGTTCATAGTCATTTCCATGAAGTGATGTGAAGGTACTGAGTCAGAGGTCCTATCTCAATAAATACCTGTCCTGTAGGAACCTAAGGGTCTTAATAAATTGTGTATTCCAATTCAGAAGGTTTGGAGCATTTTTATTCTGGAGCATTTCCTCTGAGCATCCTGAACATAAGACTTGCCCACCACATCACGTGATGCCATTGCTTCCTAGTGGATTATAATAAACTACCTGCCTTAGAATTACCTGGGGCCTTTTCTTTAAAGTGCTGGCTTCCTGGCTCTCACCCCAGATTTATTGGTTCAGAATCTCTCTGATAGGTTCTATTAAGTGCATGTTAACAAGCCCCTTGTTATGCTTCATAGCATATAGCAACCATTGCTCTGACTTCACCTATGATAAACCACTCAAAGTATTGCTATGGTACCTTTTTCTTTCCTGCCCCCAGGCCTTTGCATACACTGGAACCTCCAACATCTTTATCCAGTATCATTCTTCACCTGCAGTGTGTACCTTCTAACTGCATTATTTCTACTAAGCCTTCAGAAGCCTTCTGGGTCCCCTGCCAATAGACAATGAGTACACTTCTGTGCTGCCTTCAAGCCTTCTGTGAATACTTTGATCCCAATATTATGGCTACTTGCATGTCTCCCTCACAGTCTGTGAGGCCTTGAGGCCAGGGAGTTATCATTTATATATCATGGACATTATATATCATGGACATTACTCAGTACCAGGGATGGATAAATGGATGAATGGATAGGATGAAGAGAGAGATAGAGAGAAACAGAGAATGAATAATCACAGGTAGATCAGTCTTACATCAATGATTATGATGCCTTCCCAATGGTTTCTGCCATTTCCCTATTTCTTCTTAATCTCAGCTCCCACATATGTTGTTTCCTTCTTTGTCAAGTCAGATGAAAAACTTAGCCCTTTTCCTTTTTCTACCAAAGTATCCTGAAAGCAAGTTAGAATTTTCTGGAAGACAAGGAACCAGGAAAGCAGCCACATCAGAACTCCTGCCTCATCACCAATCCACCTCCTTAGTGCCCTCTATAGTCACTGCCCAGAGAGGCCAACTTAGTTCCTCCCAAGTATGCAGAAAAAATACACCAAACACTGAGACATGGGTAATCAACAACATTTCCCTCTATTGCATCCTAATAGAACCCTCAAAATTTTAGGGATTCACTCATCCAAGCAACTGTGTGCTTCAGAGGACCTCCCCTACCCCAGCTCTGGGGACAAGCTTGACTTATCAAAGGGCAAGTGATTGACACATAGGGACAAGTGACCCAATGCAGGCCAAAAAAGTGGTACGAGAAGGTTTCCTGAGGGACTTCTAAGAAAAGTGTCCTCATTCATAGGAAATAACCCAAAGAAAGACTGTCTCTTTTCTTCCCTCAGCCATGGTGGTTTGGTAGGACACTTAGAAGTGCCAAAAAATTGAGTCCTGACCAATGGATTATGATAGAAATGATATTTATGGCTTCTAGGCTTGGCCTCTAAAATGTCCTGCTTGATCCTCCATATTCCTTCTCTTTCTCCATCTGCAGGCAGGATCAAGCTAGGGTGCTTCCAAAGCCATGTTCAAGATGGCAAAACTACAGCATAGATGAAGCCAAGGTCCTTGGATGTTTGTAATATTGCACTGTGTTAACCCACCAAGATCTCAAGACTAGTTTGTTATGACATGTTATAGATGGACTGTGGCTTCCCCAAGTCATACATTGAAAACTAATACTCAAAGTGATGGTATTTGCAGGTGTGCTTTTGGGAGGTGATTAGGTCATGGGGGTGAAGTCCTCATGAATGGGATTAGTGCCCTATTAGAAGAGACCAGAGAGCTAGCCCTCTCTCTCTTTCCACCACATAAGGATACAAGTTCAATAGTCTGCAACCCAGAAGAGAGTCCTCAACAGAACTTGACTATATTGGCATCCTGATCTTGCACTTCCAATATCCAGAACCATAAAAAGTAAATTTCTGTGGTTTTCAAGTCACCTGGGCTATGGTATTTTGTTAGAGCAGTGCATGCAGACTAAGAGCTAGGACATGGCTTCACTTAGACAGTACAACTAAATTCCTTGAGTGTTGAATCAACCAAACCTGAAGTCCATCTATCTCTAGGCTTCCTTTCATGAGCAAACTTTTCTCATCTTTAGGTCTGTTTGGGGCAGGTTCTTTTCTTACCTTTAGCCCAAGACATTGGAAAAGAGACGTTTGTATCACTACAGCTCCTACTTTCATATTTGTACAAACTCATCAAGATATTTACAGAACCAATGCCAGGACCTACTCTCTTAAAGAAGTATAGGAGTATAGGAGAAATCATTTTTTTCACTCCCCAGAAATGGTCTGCTTTCTAAACCTCACTTGTGATCTTCTGCCCCCTATTAGCAAAACTTACTTCTGTGCTTATTTTTGCTTGATGAGTTCAGTGAATTCTCGTAACCAGCATCCTTTTCTAGTCAGCCAATGACCTAAAGCAATGTGGGGTTTAACAGTAGGCATTCTGGAATACCTCTCCAGATAAATCGATTGATCAGAACTCCTTGAGCAGTCCCCTCAAATCAAACAAAAAAATAGATTTTCTCCTGAGTCTCACCTTCTATGTTCTTTGTTCAGTGGCCTCCCTTAGGAGGAAAGCCTTTGTGATACTACCCCCTTTCTTTTGTGGCACATTTTTATCTGCCCCAGAGGACCACAAACTTGGCCTTTCTCCCACTACAAGGGTTCCATCCTTCTCAGCCTGATGGTTCCCATGTCCCAGCAAGGACTGATGCATCAGCGGATCCAAGCACCACTCCAAGGTCTACCAGACTACCTCAGTCAGTCTTTCTGCAGATACAGCACATGTAGAGAGGAAACAAATTATTCTGAACAACCAGGATTTACAATGCTGTGGATATGCTTAGCATTCATCTACATATTCTCCTTTCTTGTGTTATTTTCCTTTATGAAATTAAATGATTTTTCTGAGCTCCAATGCATTTTCTAAAACATCTCCTCCTTACTCCCTTCCCACATTAGAGCTCATCACTTCCTCTTTTATGAATGCTATTATGGTATCTACTGTCCTTTGACATGTTCATCAATGCAGCAGGGTCTAGGGGTTAGGAGCTTGGACCTTAGAACCAAAATACCTTGGCTTGTTTCTGGTTCTATCCCTCACTGTCTTTGTAACATTGGACAAAGTAACCTCTCGGGGCCTCAGTCTCCTCTCCTGTAGAAAGGGATAATAAAACTGACTTCATCAGGTAGTGCTGAACATTAACTGCAGAAATTTCCTTAAAAGAGTGTTCAGGGGCACCTGGGTGGCTCAGTGGGTTAAGCCTCTGCCTTCAGCTCAGGTCATGATCTCAGGGTCCTGGGATTGAGCCCCGCATGGGGCTCTCTGCTCAGAGGGAAGCCTGTTTCCCCTTCTCTCTCTGCCTGCCTCTCTGCCTACTTGTGATCTCTGTCTGTCAAATAAATAAAAAAAAATCTTTAAAAAATAGAAAAAAAATAAAATAAAAGGAGTGTCCAGAACAGGGGCACCTGAGTATCTCAGTTGGTTAAGCATCCAACTCATGATTTTAGCTCTGGTCATGATCTCAGGATTCTAAAATCAAACCCTGTGTCTGGCTCTGAAACCTGCTTAAGATTCTCTCTCTTTCCTTCTCCCCATTCCTCCCCCTGCCCCAGGTCTGTCTCTCCCTCTCCAAAAAGAGAGTGCCCAGAAGAGTGTAGCAATGTAAGTGCTCAATAAATACCCAGGTAGCTATTTGGATATCTCTCTCAACTCTTGTAGGATAGTAAGGCCCTTGAGGTAAAGACCAAAATCTCAGCCATCTTGTATTCCCAGTGGGAGGCCCTACATAATGCTGTGTGTGTGTTGGTTGAACGAATGAATGTCCTAAATGAATGGAAAATAAGTAACTGAATGAGTCTCTGGGAATGTCTATGGCCAAGAAGCAATTACTTAGAGATTTTTCCCACTAAAAATCATAGCTTTATAGCCAGGGAATCGCCTTTGTGTCATCTGGTATAACCCAAGACAAACTTGGTTTAGTTTTCTCTGCACCAGTGAGCTTTCTGAAGCCTTTTCTGCTTCCACCTCCACCCCCAACCCCTGTACACTGCTCCCTGGCAGGGGTGAAAACATCTCCCCCCACCCCCATCCAACCACAAGAAAATGGTTAAGTAAGTCAAATCATACCATGAGGTCACTAAAAAGAGGGTTTAGATATCTTATCCTTCTATGGAAAGATGTTTGTAATTAACTATTAAATGATAAAATCAAGTTATCAAACTGTGTTATAGAGTGCCCATTTAGGTAAAATATACATCTTATATACTACATGGCCACACCCATGGTTTTCAACTACACCCCAGAACTTTAAAAATGATCCCTGCCCATGCCCACTCTATACCACTTAAATCAGAATCTCCAGGGATGATTCTAGAATCTCCAGGGTGAGGTACAGCCATTAGTATTCTTTAAAAGCTCCCCAAGTGATTTTAATGATATATACTGATATGTTATCAGTGGCTGTCTTTGCCTGGCAGGATTGTTGGTGTTTTTACTTTCTTCCCTTTTCTTATCTTTTTTTTTTCCCCACCTATAAACATGTATTGCTTCTCTGATAAGAGGGAAAAAACCATACACAATCAAAGTGAAGCAGGGAGGAGGATAGAGAGGCAATTTTTAATACAGGCTAACCCCTTACTGGCAGGGAGGTTGCTGTAACACTTGTATGCTGCGCTGTTTAAATTGCCATTCCACAGAAACTCATAGGAGGGGCCGGGGGCAAAAACACACCATTGTACTGCAGATCAATGCCAACCGGTGGAGAGATAATTAAATGATAAGCTGGCAGGTCTAAAACACTGGACTCATTTTTGAAGTTTATTAAACTTCCTGTTGGGTAAAGCCCAGCTTTCACTGTCAGTTGCCATCAGACCTTGACTGAAAGAAGACACATGGGGTTCCCAGGAGTCCCCTGACAGTCCCTAAGACTGTCTGACAATAGAGCAGATGCCAATGGCTACTATATGGACAGACAAACCCGATCCTTTCTGATGCCTGGAATTCGAAATTAATCTCTGAGTTTCTCTAGGTGGTCATAAATTCTAGTAGTGGGATGGGTAGGGAGATCTGAGAAAGCCCATCAAAAATATTGGCAGGGCCTGTGGCAAGAGCAAACTGTAGGTCTGTTTTATATGGCAATCTAACACACCATCAAATAAAAGGAGACCGAAGAGATGTGGCAATCAAAGGTAACAGGTGACCCAGGACTAGATACTCTGGCTATAAAGGACATTTATGGAACAATGGACAAAATTTGGCCTGGGCCTATTGATTAAATGTAGTCATTTATTAATGTTAATTTCCCGGGGTTGAAGGTTGTATTGTAGCTATGTAGGAGAATCCCCTTGTTGAGGTCAAATATACTCCAGTGTATTGGGGGATGATTGGATACTATGTTTACAACTGAATCTGAAGTGCTTCAGGGTGGGGGAAGTTCATTGTATTGTGTCTTCAACTTCCTAATAAGATACACATTTAAATATTGTTTTAAAATCACTCCTAAACCTGAAATTCCACTGTTACTGACATGACTAGTTCACTCCACTAGAAGAAAGCACTATCTTCTCTTGACTCCTCTTTTTGAACTACTAATATTCCTGATGGGGATTAACACATTCTATTATCTATGATTCATTCATTCACTCATTCAACAAAATTTCACCCATCTATTCAAGCGATACTTTTAGCACCCATTATGTGTCAGGGACTCTGCTAAGCAGCAGGGATATGTTGGTGAACAAAATTTGTCTTGATCCCAGCCTTTCTAGGCTGTTGATCTAGTAAATAAAAGACACACAAGTCAATCCAAAAGCCACAAAAATAACTATAGAATTCCAATCATAATCAATATTGCAAAGAAACAGGGGTGCCTTGGTGGCTCAGTTGGTTAAGCATCTTACATTGGCTCCGGTCATGATTCCAGGGTCCTGGGATGGAGCTCCATGGTGGGCTCCCTGCTCAGTGGGGGGGTCAGCTTCTCCCTCGGCCTCTGCCCCTCTCTCCACTCATGCTGGCTCACCCTCTCTTTCTTTCTCTCTCTCACTCTTTCTCTCTCATATAAATAAACTAAATAATATTGCAAAAAACCATACAATGTCATGACAGAATATAATAGAGGAACTGACTTTAACTGGGGGCAGTGCAGCTAAAAGGGTGAATGGAATGTACATTTACTCATAGTGTGAGAAAGGAAGGACATATAAAATAACTTCATTATGATGTGCTAAGTCTAATAAGAGTAATGCGAAAGAAATACATTGGGAGATCTAAGGAGGACTTGATCTTAATATAAAGATCAGGATGTAGAATAAGTGCCACCTGATCCAAATTTTTAGAAATGGGTAAAAAAAATTGTAAAAAATAAAAAATGAGTAGGTAAGGAAGTGCATGCATATCCAAGAGACTCATAGAAGCAAAGGCAGTGGAGGTATTAGGGTTGGGGGGACAAAGTCTTGTTAAGAAAGAGGTAAATGTCACAGTGTACCTGCTATACAGGCTCTTTGAGAAAGGATGGCAGGAGCTATGGCTTCAGGGACAGATTAGGAGTGGATTGAGAAGGACCAAAACTGTGGAGCCATTGGAAGCTTGTGAACAGTGGAATTAAAAAGCTACTTCTTTGTTTGAAAGGTGACCACAGTCATCCAGAGAACCGAGATTCCAAAATGTTGAATGAATAAATGAATAAATAATCAAGTCCTACACCTACAAGAGTGGCTGTTAGACTCCTGAGAAAGATACAAGAGAGAATGAAACGTTTATTGCTGATGTGGTCACCACAATATTAGAAGACACAACCTCATTTACCAATACTCACCCCACTATCAGAAAGGGCAGAATTGTCCTCACTCCCACCCACAAGGAGCTCCAATTAATGCCTGAAGTGAACCTCTCAGAATCCCTCCCAGAGACCTGTTCCAATGAACTGTAGATTGCTGTGAGATGCTGCAGTTTCTAGGGTCATTTTTATACAGATGGTTTCTACCTATAAATACAGGAGGGTGCACATCAAAATATGTTAATTCACATGATCAGGAGTCAGAACTCTATATTGCAAATGACAGAAATTCAACCGTAACTCTTCTAAGCAAAAGGGAATTTATGGGGTCATAGAAACAAGGAATCCAAAGGTTCAGAGACTCAGGCATAGTTTGATCCAGGGCTTCAAGCAAAATCAAAGAAATCTCTATCACTTTCCCTTTCTTAGATTGTCCTGAATCTGTTTGGCTTCATCTTCAGATACGTTCTCTCTTTGTGGAATCACTAGTGGCTTCACACTCCTACCTGCATGTTTAGAATTTTCAGTAGTGGAAACAAGCCTTTTTCATGGCTGTAGCAGAAGAGCCTTGGAGAAGATGCTTACAGAACTGAAATGGATCAAGTACACATCTCTAAACCGATCATAATGTCTAGAGAGATGGGTTTGTCTAACTGGCAGATTTGAGTCAGTGGCTACCATTGAGTAATTGGCTCCTCACAGGGAAAAATAAGTTCAGAAAGTTCTGCTTCCAGAGGAAACAGGATGATGAGGTACCAAGCAAACAAAAACAACAAATATGAGAGATTTGGCAAAGTGGCTCCTGCTTTTCTGCTCCAAGCTCCTTATAGTATGCCCTACTGGATGCCAGAGGAAGGAAAGCTAGAAACCACCCATCCCAGATTCCCTTACAGCTCAGATGTGCGCATGGCAGCGTCTGCCAGCAGACATACTCATGCAAAATTTAGCAGCTTATGCTGTTTATTCCAGCAAGTGCATTCACAGAGGCATTTTGGTGAGAGAATTATAGACGGTTCCCAGCTTCATAGGTAGCAAGGAAAAGAGTTCAGGGCGAATAATTTGCTAGTAAGGGTCATGGCCAACAGCTGTGGTTGTCTAATCATGGCCGAGGTTGTAGCTCCCTCGGTAAACCACTTCCGTGTTGTAGTTCTGGAGACCTGCCATGAAAGGCCAGCCCACGGCCCGTTCCTTCAGTCTGTCCAAGCATTTTGCAAGCCACTACTCTTAGCATAGTCAAACCCTCTCTATTCAATTTGGATATCTTCTGTTATCTGCAGCTGGACCCTGACCAATAAATACAGTAATGCACTATAATTTCTGAACAGTGTTCTACAAAAACATTCTTCTGAATCCTTCACATGAATGATGGAATCATGGAATCCAGTTGAGTAGTTATTCTGTACCTCTTGTCAGCTCTTTCCTTTACGGATGGACCCCAACAGTTTGAGATCTACGTTTTTATTCCAACAATTTACAGCTCATTAATGCTCTCTTCAACCATACCTAATTTTTGTTAAACTCATCTCTTAAGATGTTGATTTTAGGGGTGCCGGGGTGGTTCAGTTAGATGTGGATCCCAGGTCCTGGGATCCAACCCCACGTCAGGCTCCCTGCTCAGCAGGGAGTCTGCTTCTCCCTCTGCGTGCTGCTCCCCCAGCTTGTGCGCTCTCTCTCTCTCTCTCTGCCGAACAAATAAATATTTTTTTTAAAAGATGTTGATTTTAATTGCCATGATTTTCAATTCCCGTGTTTGTGTTTGGTTCTTTGTAAAATCCATTGTGTCCTGTTTCCAGTTTCCTGACAAGATGTTTAACTTTTCAAGCTTAGCTATTTTAAATTGTGTATGATCTTTCCAACATTTGGTAGAGCCTATCTCCATTATCTGTTGTTCTGTCTGTAATTAGTCATCGTAGTCTCCTTGTAGGCGTGATTATCTGTGGATGTAAATATAACTGCCTATAAGTTTAAAAGGTGTCCGCAGAAATAATTTGAGAACTCAAATCATGTTCCCTTCTTGCAAAGAGGATCTTTCATTTTCTTTTGTCAGGCAACTAGAGGCAGTAGGAGTCTAGAATCACCTCCATCCAATCTAAAGAACCACCCAGGTAAGGCAAAGATGAGCTGTAGACTCTTTTTTTTTTTTAATTAACATATAATGTATTATTTGTTTCAGGGGTACGGGCCTGTTATGCATAGATCTTACACAATTCTCAGGACTCACCATAGACTCTTAAGAGGCCAGATTTACTCCTGGTTCACATGTTTCTGAAGAGGAGCTCTTCATGTTTCCAAACTAGTTCTCTACCCTCAGAGGGTCCTGCACTCCCACTTTCATCCTCAGGGCCCCGTGAGACTACCAGAGTACAAGCCCTTGGGTAAGCCTTTTAGGACCAGTGAGGGCACCTAGAGTTAAAGCAACCAAAAATGTGAGTTTCACCGCCCTAGAGTGCTTCTATTTCCTACATCTTGGCCCCCAAATTTCTCATAACCTAGTTAGCTCTCCTAAACCTTCAAACAGAGTCATATATATATAAAATTTTCTCCAGATATCTGGCTCTCATTAGCAGAAGGACTGTTCCAAACTACAAAATCTGCCATAATCCAGGGGTCTATGACTTTTCTGGAATCTAGAGGTAGCTTCTCAATCTCAGTGTAACTCAGATCATACAGATACTCAACAGAAATCGAGAAACTTGTATAGAATGTTCCAACTCTTTTACCGTAAGTGGTAGAAAATCAGCCCAGGTGCATGTAAGGAATGAACCAACCATTCTGAGGAAGTTAATGGCTAAGAAATTCTGCCTTTCCTCAGACAAACTCTCCTGTCAGGGAGCATTCTTTTTATGGTACAACAAGCAGTTTTCACACGTGAGGCAGCTGCTAGAAATGACTTCATTACAACAACTGCTCTGCTTTCTCCTCACTCCTAACAAGCTGAGAGGTTCTGGAATGGTGCTCCCAGGAAGCCTGTTTTTTGTTTTTGCTTTTCTCTTGTCATATTTCATTTTTAGTCAAGGCAGAAAAGATGTGTTTTGGGTGAAAACAATTTTCTCCCAATGAATAAAAAAAAGGAAGGAAGGGGCTCAACTCAAACATGTTTTACGGAGAAATTAAATTTTAAAGACAAAAGAAACTTGATCATCTTTTATATGTCTTGCTTGGCATTTTGTAAAGAAACAAACAATCAAACAAAAACATTCCTCCAGAGGGGGTTTACGCCTACTTTTAATACCAAAATTCTGACCTGGTCCAAGCCCTGGTCTCTTCACAGTCACTTGAGAAATTACTTGCTTCTGTCATAACACTGAGGGGTGACAATCACAGAGCTTAAGCCATTTGAGCAGTGGAAAATCACGAAATAGCAACAAGGGAAGCCCCAGATTTTCTGGTTTGGTGTTAAGAGGAAAAATTTTTTTCATTCCATTCTACAAGAAATAGAGTCCCTCTAGACTTTTCCTCTGGCCAACAGATTCATCATAGCTGAAAAGTCAAAGAGGGGCTCCCACAAAACACTCAGTGCTGTGGTGTTGATTATATTTGTTAAACAACCAAGGAAAAAAAACTGGTTGCCATGTTGCAGAGATCACACAAAATGATCCATGGAAGGTAATAACTTTTAACAGGCTTGTGGGGAGGGCAAGAGACACTGGTCATCAGAGTTGCCAGAAAAAGGAGTTATTATTTGTTGTTAACGAGAGGCCCTACAAATTACTGACATAAAAGTGATATACAGAGCAATGTAACAGTCCAAGGATTAAGAAATTAAAAGTTGAATAAAATGAAAGTACATAAATGTCTAGGACTTTGAAAGTTAATTTTTCCATACGAGTGTATGTAATTTAAAAAAAAAATATGTTTTCCTCCTACAAAGGTGGAGTAAAAGTGAGCTCGATACCCAGCTTTGTGACTCGCTAGTGGTATGAGTTTGGGCACATTTCACAGTTGTTCTGCACCTCAGTTTGCTCATCTCTAAAGTGGGGCTAATGGTGGTTGCCATCCTCCCAGGCACGTAAAGAGCTTCCAACAGTCTTTGGCACAGACTAAGCCACCAGCATCATTATTGTTGATACTACCGTGTTATTATTAAGTCAGCTTGCCATAAAACCCAAAGTACAAATGACAAAATGAAGTGGCCCCCATGAGACTGCTATTAGCCAAGGAGGAAGAAAGTACAGCATTCTCAAGCATTCTGATAAAACATTTTTTAAAAGATTTTATTTATTCATTTGACAGAGACAGAGATCACAAGCAGACAGAGAGGCAGGCAAAGAGAGAGAGAAACAGGCTCCCCGCTGAGCAGAGAGCCCAATGTGGGGCTCAATCCCAGGACCCTGATGTCATGACCTGAGCCAAAAGAGGGGCTTAATCCACTGAGCCACCCAAGTGCCCCTGATCAAACATTTTTAAGTCAAAATCCACTACTTCAGATCCAATAGTGTTAAGGAAAAATGCCACGCTAACATTTCCTACTGAACAGCTTAATTTTTAAAAAAAAAAAAAGTGTTTTTAAACAGATAAAACAGTGGAAAGCAGATTATATAGACTGAATATGACTAATTTCCAGAGAAACTAAAGTCTGTGTGCCTGGTTCAGTTATGCAAAGGTGACTCTGCTCTCTAACTATTAAGAGAATAAAGAATATGTTGTCTTGGCAGAGAGTCCTTTGCAAAAACAACTGTGTAGGTTCTCCAGCCATTTCTCTGACATTTCCATCTTCACATTCTTGGCAAAGTCAACATCCACATGCCTCTTCATCTGTATTGTTCCCAAGAATCTCGGTGGCTTACTCTGCTGGATAAGATGCAGAGTTTGGGTCTCTTCACATGTACATGGCAAGACCTCTCCCTGATTCGAGTGAAACTGGAAAGGGATATTATTGTCTGTGTAACTCAAAAAGCCAAGAGGTCTATGGGCATCAGCACTGTGGAATTCAGGTGCTCAAATGACATCCATTAAGAATCAGTTTTTGTCATGTCTAAATTCTTTTTTCCCAAGACTGTGGCTGGCTCCACTCACATTAGCAAGCTGACCACCAGATGCTGATCTACTTGGCAAAAGCAGCCAAAAAAGAGAAGGCTCATTTTGCTAATATGCCCATTATACATCTTGGACCTAACTCTTACTGGATTGACTTGGGTCTCAAGCCCATGACTGAACCAGTCACTGTGCCAAGGGGGAAAAAAATATTTAGCCACACCTCAATTACATGCCCATTCCAAATAACAGGAAGTGAGTGTCAATCATCTTCAGACTACCCATCTGAATGTGCTCCACTGGCAGAAGGGATACTGTGCAACAGAATAACAATTGTTGCATGTACCATGTTTCCCTGATTCAGACCCACTCTCTTCTCCCACTCCTCTGGACACTCCCTGCCAAAGAAGCCCAGTGGATACCCTTTCTCACCTCCATCCTTCATAAAAGCAATCTTCACTCATTGGCCTGTAAGACTACTCAATGATTACTTCCTTTAAGAAGTCTTCCCTGACTATTCACATCACCATAATTCCAGGCTGGATTAGGAGCTCCCAATGATCGTTGTAATTCCCTTTGCTTCTATCATGGTACTTACCCACTTACATGCCAATCTCTACTCCTTGACTTCTTTAGCACAGAGACTATCTAACTTATTTTCCTATGCCCCAAACTTAGCACAGTATTTCACATACAGTGGGCACTCAGCCTATGCTGAGCGAATAAATCAATGAAGGAAATTTCAACATAAGTTCAGATGCCAAAAAATTTTACACACATAAACACGAATGCAAAACACACAGACGGTACTCAAAATAGCTAACGACATACAAATTTACAAGCCAATTAGAAAGGATGCTGGCTATGGGGCTGGGGCAGTGGAAAGGATGCACCTTCCAGGAGGCAAGTATTAACACTTCAGTTGCTGGATCATGGGGAGACCAAAGTGTTCCAGGGGTGGCAAGAGGAGCACTCAAAGGCATCAGCTATTTACTGAGTGTTACGGAAATATTTCAATATTTCATCAGCTGGTAGAGTTGTGTATATTGGTAATTACCAGCTGTCTAGGTATTCACGTGTATTTGTATGTACAATAGCTAATATACACATGTGCATGAAATATAAGATCTCCCTCAGTTTGCATTTTATACATTCTCATATCCTAAAACTTCCAGAGGTATTAAGGCAGGTATCCAGATTTCTGAGAACTGCACCTTCACCTGGAAAGACACTAGAACTCTCTTTCCCATGATACTTTCCACCAAAGAAGCACCAGTTATGACTTTGGCTCCCAAAGCGACAGACCCCAAAAGATCCCTTGGAGATGGCTCAGGGATGATGCCAGTCTCCATGGCACCGGCTCCTCTCATAAGCAATCCAGTCATACTCCTAGCCTTCCCCCAAACTTACTTTCATTTCCCAAGAGTTTAAAACCCTCCTCTAAAAAGATGGAACAAACATTAGGAGTCAAGTGATCCAAAGGTGACCGGGTCTGGGAAAACCTTCAGGAAAGCTAATTTTGCATTCACAAAGGAGGCAGCAGTGGTCAGGTTCTGCCGGTGGGTGAATTTACAACATATAATTCTTTCAGAATGAGATATGCAAATTAAATCAATTAAATCCTGGCTGTGCTTGGCCATTCTAATGTGCACACTCATCGCCACATTAATTGAAACGGCGCTGAAGGAGCCTTAAATTCAGGGTAATAAGTTGTGTCTGAGATAATCAACAGGCAATGCATTCATATTAGGGCTGAGTAGGAAGAGCTGATTCTAAATCATTCAGGAATCCAGCACCGCATGTGAGAGAGGCTAGTCATGGGGTGCTGATAACCGAAAAGGAGCTCCGTTTTTCAATTCTATTAGCAAGAGGCACAATTCGCTCGGGAGAGGAGCTATTTTTCTCCCCTCTGGATACTGAGCAGTCATGAGGGTGAGGAAGAACAGTAACTGAGACCTTAACTAAGCAAGAACTCAAGGGAATGAAATTTCAGAATAAAACCAGACCAGTAGCTAGAAGTCAAGCCAGAAAATGACTCTATAGTCTATACGGGCACACACACCACCCATAGCTCAAGACACAAAGATGGGTGTTACTCTGGATTCCTCCCATTATAACTATTCCTTCCCAAGAGCTAATACACCACTAGGTTCTGTTTTTCCTGCCTTCTCATCATACCCTTAAACCATCAGCCTCTCCTGACCTGCATCAGCCTCACCCCACCCCCAACCAAGCCATTACCGTGCCTCCCCTAGACTTTCATTATTGCTCTCTCATTGGTTTGCCTAATTCTTGTAGTAGAAACCATACAGGCTTTTATAAATAGAAATCTAATTCTGTTACCCCTTGCTTCAAAATCCTTCAATGGTTTCCTGTTGTACATTGAGTAAAATCCAAATTCTGCATCATGATCAAGTTGGCCAAGCATAATAGGCCCCTTCCTGCCTCTAACTGGGACTGGAGGCCCAGACTCCCCATTGCCTTTCAGAGTTATCTTCAACTCACACATCATCGCCACACTGGCCACCCTTCCATTGCTCAAACCTACCAAATTCTTTCCTCTCAATGCTGTTTCCCCTGCCTGGAACATTGTCTCTTACTCCCCCCAAGATTCATCCCTGACCTCTTTGTACGGCTGGCTCCTCTGATCTTACTGGTCTTCACCCTGAATATGACCTCCTCCATGAGCCCTTCTCTGACCACCTTACCCAAAGAACATTCCTTTTCTAATTCAAGCCCGATGCCATGCAATATCACCTTCCCGAAAAGAAAGTTTGACACCTTCTTCTGCGGATTACACATTATCCTCTTTAGCTTGTTTCAAGAGACCGAGAAACAGAAACCCCAAAATTTTACCCTGTCTGTCTTAAGGCTCTGGATGCTCCTACAGTAGCAGTGAGAGATTAAATACTTGGAGATCTGCTCCTGCTGGGATCCATTTCCTCTATCAACAGGCACACTCCAAAAGGAATAACATTTGGATGGCGGGGGACCCACTTGAGCTGATTTGCCTTCAATCCAGTCAACAAGACAAGGCAATTTAGTCTCACATTTAGTACCACTTACTTTGCTAAGTACATTCTAACAGTTTTAATGACCTAACCCAGGGAGCACTCTGTCTACATATAAGTTGATTGGTTGAGAACTTCGATTTCCCCACCGGAGACTTCACTATTAATCCATGATTTATTAAGCCATTAGTCAAAGATTTCAACACCCCAGACATGCTGTTATTAATACTTAAGCTACCTTCCAATGTCTTGCCCTTCTGCTCCATGTCTTGGAATGACTACTGGGAGCTCTGGACATCTGGACATCTGCCTCTGGACATCTGGACAGATGCCTCTGGACATCTGCCCCAAGGGCCAGGGCATCCCCATCTCACCTCATGTTCTGAACACACTCTTCAGCCTTGAAAGAATCATCTTTCTTCAGAACACTTGGAAGAAGTACCACCACAGCCTTAACCAACTTCTAGACTTCTTCATTTGCACTACCCATCTTGGCCCTGAAAGGGCTTTTAATATGCCCTGCAGCAGCTTCCCATTTTTCTCAACTATTATGAGACTTGATTAAACTCATTTTCTGCAAACTCACTCATTTTTGCAAATATGCTTGAGCATGTGATGCAGGAGGTATGCATACGATGGATACCAACTCTCTGCCAAACCTGACCCATCGGATTGTTCATTTTTATAGTTGCTTCTAAGTGTATTTTTTTCAACAGAATTTTACCTTCTTTTTTTTTTTTTAATCTTTCTCTGGGGGTAAAAAAGTGAAGTATGGGGGAAAATTAAAATCAAATCATTACTGCTGCCATATCCTGTTAAAAAGATATTTTTTTATACCAAGACTAGTATAGGTAATAAGCAGTAGTCTAGAATTCAGCTTTCCTTCTTTCCTCTCTCTTTTTTGGCATCTATCCCCAAATCAGTCAGAATTCCTAGTTCCAAGAAATCAAAACCAACTTGCAATGTCTACAGGTAAAGTGGAATTTAATGGACAGAAATTGAAAACTCACAGACTCAACCGGAGATCTGAAGAGCAAGGACTGGAAACTGTCAAGGAGGCATGAGACACTGGGAAGTTGGGTTTGGGGACTATCTGAGCAGTTACTACCACCACAGACCTCAAAAGACAGCCATGCTTATTGCTGCTGCTGCCACCTAAGTGAATGCTAAGGGAGCCTTCTTTACGTCCTCTGCTCAAGATATAAAGTCCTCGGTGAGAGAATATGATGGCTTGAGCCGGCTCGTGTGCACATGTCCTCGCCGGCAGCTGGAATGGAAAACTGGCCCCAAGAATGAACGCTATGGTGCGTTGTAAGCTCCTCCTTTCAAGACCCAGGCCCTCATCCCCCAGCTGCTGGGGATGTCACCTGCAGATGGCTCACAGACGAATCCCCCCTAAGAAGTCATCTTCCACTGGGAGGAGCTACCTCACCCAAGATACCTCCTCAACAGGAGGCATCCTGTATTCAACACCTGGTGGATACAGGGACACAAGGGTGTGCCTGGCCCCTATGCCTCAATTTGGGACATTTCTGAAAGGCCATCCCAGACCCAGAGCTCTGCATAAAGCTGGCTGACATGTCAATGCAAACTATATCATTGTTCAACTTCATCCTCTCTCGGTCCTGTTTTCTTCACTCCCTTACAGGTGTTGTTCCTAAGAATGCTCCTACGGGCAAGTAACTGTCTCAGGATCTGTCTTCAACCTATGACAGCCCCCCTCAGTTTCCCAAAAAGAACTACACTTAAATAGGAAAGTCTGTCATAAATAAGGCAGAACGTGAATACTGGGTAACCAAAGTTAATGACATATGTTCACTACACATCCAAGTACTGTTCTGTGTTCAGAGCAGACACTGCCATGAGCAAGTAGTTTACCTCTATGGCACCACTTTTTAAATCCTAGAAAATTCCTATGAAATCAGGTGAGTTTCCTTATCCTCACTCATCCTTTTTCTTCCCCCCATGCTCTCTTGTACATCTTACTCCTTCCTGTACCTCTAGCTGTAAATTTTTAGATCTCTCAGGGAGGAAGGGAAGGGGAGAGGGAGGGAGGGGAGAGGAGAGGAGAGATACAAGATGTGATCTTACTTCTGCTTATCTTCATGTCCTTCTCCCTCCCTGGAATTCCTGCTCCCGTCCTATCTCTATCTGTATAAAGTCTACCGATTCTTATTAATAAAACCATTCCCTCATATATGAAAAGCACTTCAATAGTTCAAAATGCTTTAACTGATATGATCTCACAAAACTACTACGAAGAAAGCAAAAAACATATTGTTACTCCCATTTTCCCCATGGAGGGACCTGCCTTGGAGATGAGCATTAATCCAGATTCATTCCTCCATCACGTCCTTTGAGAATCTTCCGACCCACATTGACTCTTCTCTAAACTACTGCAGTGATTAGTCTGTTCAACTTGATTCACAGTATCAGGTATCCTTCTCCTGGTACTCCTTGCATGAACATGTTTGGTTCCTGCCTAGCATTCTCATTCTCCAACCCACCCTACTCTGTCCCAGGCTCAAGATCAGCTTCCAGAGGCTCAGGGCTCCATCTTGAGTCCTATCAGCACCCAGCATAAAGGTTAGAGACCCAGGACCCAGTCCTGGCTTTGGCACTTCCTTGATGGTTGACCTTGAACAAGTTGTTTAACTCTTATGACCCTTAGATTCTCCATCTATGAAAGGACAAGTGCCTACTTTGTAACATTATTGTGAGATTAAATGAAGCATTTGAGAAAACTCCTATCATTGGTCACACAACAGCCACTAATTCAATAAGGGATCATTTTTCCTTTATTTTCACTTGCACAGTGCTAGACACACCAGAGTCATTTTTGTGGATATTTATTAATATAGTATTCAAAGAAACGATGAGGGGCACCTGGCTGGTGCAGTTGGTAGAGCATGCAACTCTTTATCTCAGGGTTGTGAGCTCAAGCCCCATGTTGGGACATAGAGGTTACTCAAAAAAAAAAAAAAAAAGAGATATAACAAAAGAAATTATGGACACAAGGTATGTAAGGAAATTTTTGGTGGCCTTAAAAACATTGAAAAATGTTTTTAGTATTTACCACATGCAAGCCTAAGTATGTATTTCAGTTCCATCAACTATTATGAAGCACCAACTAATCTCTTTGCCTTCCCACCAACCATGTAACCAAAAAATGACAGTCTGTATATCTGTTACTGTACAGACCATCACAGCCTGTTAATACATACTGCAAAGTACATTTTACTGAAACACAGAGTTTTATAAACCAGGAGCAAGTCTCATTGTGAGGCTATTAACTTCAGCCCAGAGAATAAATGATTGTTCAAAGTCACACAGTCAAAAAGTAGCAGAATGGGAGCTAAAATTCAGATTTGCTGAGTCCAGAATCACTGTCCTTTCCTCTAGCCCACAAATGGACAGTGTTATTTCATAATGAGCTTACCTTTCTCTCAGACCCATGGTGAGAACTCTGGATTATGCACCAAAAACATATGAGATAGATTGTTCCTTTTACTTGAGCAAACATTCGATGTCATTTGGTTGCCAAAAATGGGAACCCACTCAGCCTACTATAAATAAAAGGAATTGGGTTTTTTAATGTTTTGTCTGCTTGTTTGTTTAAGAACCAAGAGTATCTTATGGAATCTCAAGGCTGCTGAGAAACTGAGGGTCAGAAAAGCTAGCTCAAATTGAGGAAGCCATGTTCTCTGTGTGCGCCATTCTTCCCCACCACATTGTCTCCTGGGCTCTCACATTTGCTTCTCTACCTAGTGTGCACATTCCCCTGAAAGCCATTGTTCTCTCCTTCATCATAACTGCAGACTGAAACATGAATATCCGGACTTCTTTATTGCTTCCCACTTCCAAAGCCACCAACTAGCTCACTATCATCCCTGTGTCCCAATTCCAAATTCCCAGGTGAGAATATCTAGTTGGCTGAGCCCAACCAAGGGGAGGACTCACTTTACCCAGGTGACTATCTTCATCCAATCTGCTAGAGCCAAAGAGTGTAGTTGTATAACATAATCAGGAACTTCAGGATGTCATTTCTTTGTGTTTGGAAAGGGACACTTTACCAAGGAAGAAGGAGTCCAGAAGTAGCTACTAGAATAACCTTGGATATTTAAATGACCGCCTTATATTAATCATCTGGCTTCTCCCAAACATCTCAGTGATGGACATCTCCATGTAAGCAATATGACCATCATCCAAAAAGACATGTGAACTCAAGCAGTGCTGCAGTTATGGGGCTGCCCCATTCATATCTCCTTTCAAGAAAGACATCTCCAAGAGAATTGCACACTTGTGTTCATCACAACATTATTCACAGTAATCAACAGGTGGAATTCAACCTAAACATCCATCAACAGACGAATGAATAAAAAAATGTGGTATATACATAAAATGAAATATTATTCAGCCTGAAAAAAATCATGAAATTCTCACACAGGCTAACCTTGATGAACCCTGAGGACATTATGCTAAATAAAATAAGTCAGTCATAAAAAGACACATATGGTATGATTCCACTTACATGAGACATCTCTAGCGGTCAAACTCTTCGAAACAAAACAAACAAACAAACAAAAAACAGAACAGAGGTTGCCAAGGGGGTATGGAGAAGGGAGTAAAGGGAATTTGTTCAATGGATATCGAGTTTCTGTTTTGCAAGATGAAAGAAAATTCTAGAGCTCTGCTGTACAGTGATGTGCACATAGCTAACATTACTGTACACTTAAAAATGGTGAAGGTATTGGCGCACCTGGTGGCCCAGTCAGTTCAGCATCCAATCTTGATTTCAGCTCAAGTCATGATCTCAGAGTTGTGAGATCAAGCCCTTCGACAGGCTGCGTGGAGCTTGCTTAAGATTTTCTCTTTCCCTCTGCCCCTCCCCACCAACTCATGCTCATGCACGCTCGCTCTCTCTCACAAAAAATAAGGTGAAGATGGTAATTTTATGTTATGTGTTTCTGACCATGTGAGAGATAGAGAGAGGCACAGGGAGTGCGGTTAACTGTGAGTCTCCATCTGTGAGTGTCTTCAGAATCTGCTTCAGTTTTCAGCTTCCCAGGCAGACCCCAGTCAATGACAGGGCACAAGAAAGGCCCAGGACTCACCAACACTGGACGCCTCTACAGAGAAGCCCTGTCCCAGTTCTCCCTTTGGGCCGGCCACGATTCTCAGAGCTGTCCTACATTCTGATGCCCCTTCTCGTTCCTTCTCTCTCACCTTTCATAGATGTCAGCCCTCCTTCGTGGTCTGAAAGCTTTCCCTGACTATTCTTCCTTCCTTTCTCTCATCTTTTCATTGGTATTCTATCCAATAGATCTCTCATTTCTACCTCTTCCTTACCATCTACCTCCCAAGGAAGCTGCCTGTCCTAGATGGCTACAATGTCACACCAAGTTGTCACACACCCACGAGAGCAAAGGCTGTGCGTGTGCAGGTGTACCCACTGTTAAGGGCTCTACGTGAGGAAGGCCCTCTGAAAGCCAACCTGACACCCCAGACAGCTTTAGCTCGTCTCTATTTCCACTGTGTCTTTCATACTCCCATCACAATTACAGTCACAGTCCTTCACAAGTCCAGGCTATCCTTCCCAACATATCCCCTCAGGATATGCTCCTTCATATCCTTCATATCCCCATTCATTTTGATATCCCCAGCCTCTGTCAGGGTGCCTGGCAGATATAACATGTTCAGGAAGTATTTGAGGAAGGAAAAGGGAAAAAACAAGAGGGGACGTTACCAGAGGAAGTGCTAAAGGACAGGAACCATTCTTGGTGTACCTCAGCCCA
Source organism: Martes martes (assembly GCF_963455335.1). NCBI lineage: Eukaryota > Metazoa > Chordata > Mammalia > Carnivora > Mustelidae > Martes > Martes martes. Next base: position 184,695,522 of record NC_137888.1, on the reverse strand, counting down.
GGGCTGATGCTCAAAAATGCTCATCGACGGTCTGTACATGGTAGCCCGCCCCTTCCTGTCATTCACCAATGGTTACTAGATACATATTGAGTACTTACTGCATGCCAGATGGAGAGAGAATGTCTCCACATGACTTAAGCATGTGGTCTCTGTCCTGAGCATTGAAACACAGGGACATTTGATTCTCCTGTTGCCAGCTGGTATCCATGATTTCCCCAACTTGGTTTGGTCAGCCAGACATCCTGGGCACACTGGATTCTGGCAGATATGAGGATGGGTGAGGTCACCTCTCAGGCATATGGACATCGATGTCATGGAAAGTTCTCCCAGGTGATAAAGAGTGACCCATTATTTATTTTCACATACTGCCTGAGCTTTCTCATTGCTAGTTATGTTGACCTTTCTTGAAAGAAGATTTACACTGTGAATATATTACCTGTTTCAAAAATCATCTGTTTGTAAATGAAATAGTGCCTTGGTATGTGGGGAGGTTTGCAGACATGGTGTCCCAAGCTTGTCTTCTGTCTGAGGATTTTACCACATTTAAGGCTTTTAAAACCATCACCTCAAACATTACAAAATCTTGGGACTTTCTTCAAGAACAAATATTATTTGTACAACTACAAATACTCTTAAATAGCAAATAAGTATTGAGATTTCAGCTCAATTTTTAAAAATGTGTTTTGCTGACTCATCCTTGCTCTGGGTGAATTTCTGAGCTCCAGAGTGGAGTGACCAGTAAGTGATGGAGATTGCTTCAGTTCAGTGTCCCTTAGCAACCATAATTTCACTTTCCTGTTGCCATAACAACTATAGCATGAACATCAAGGTCATCAAGCCCACTGAGCCTCTCTCAGGAAGCTGACTTTCTCACACTCTCCAGGCTTCTCTTCTCTGTTCTCACATGAGATGTTTCATGGAAGGTGACATTTGCTTGTCCCTTCCTCCACTCCACATTACTTTAAAAAGTAATCTATTTAAATAAGCAAGATACTTCATAATAAAGGAGATATAAAGACCGTGCCTCAAAGATTGATAGAGCCACTGTAACCTGATATGGAAACTGTGCTGTATCTCCAAAGTGTTCTGTTAGTTTTTGGTTTTTGTTTTTTGTTTTTTTAATGGAGAAAATATAGCCAGGGGCGGGGGAAGGATTTTTAAACTCTGAAAGTGTTGAGTTCTAGCATGACACTTGTCATGATCTCTGTACTCAGGTCCCCCAGCTTGTAGTTTCGGGGGGGAGGGGCGGCGCTGGGGAATGGGCTGAATTTATTGATTTCCAAGGTCGCTTTCAGTTCTTAAACTTGTGAATTCAAATTTTAGTGCATCACATTTTGCAAAAGCTTGCTTTTAAGTGGTAAACTGAAGCTAGTCAAGCGGAGGGAGCCTTGTCCACCTCTCATAGAACAATCAGGTTTGGGAACAAAGGCAAAAGTCCCCTCTTGATATGAGCTTTTGTCTTCATTCCTGTGTGCGCATGGAAGAGTTGGCACTCCAGAAATGTTGAATCACCATGAATAATTATGCTGCAAGGAAACTTTCCCTTTTTTTGTGTTCTCTTAAGAATTATAAATAGTTGACATTAAAAATGGCTCTTTGCCTCAGCTCTCACCCCAAAATCAGAGGAATTAGCTGGATATCAGCACTTGGAGATAGCACAATTTCAGAGCTCTATTGAGGCAGACAAATACATTTCCCAGCAGAACTGATTTTACTTTGGGGGAAAGAAGGGTCTACTCGGGCTCCTACAAGAGTCAGTGATTCTTAGAACATTCCAGATAAACCCTACTTGCCAAGCTTTCCTAGTCATTCCTGTTAATCACAATCATCTTTTGAAATTCTGCACTGCTCATCACGTAATGTTTCAGTGTTCAAAATAAATTTGACTTCAGGACATATGCATTGTGTTCATTTACTGAACCAAAGACCTCACCTTTTTGCCTTACTTTTTGTTGATGGTTGGAAAAAATATTTCATTAGTTGAGAATAGTTCTTAATTGTATTGTATCTTTTCCTATCTGCCAAAGTATTTACAGTACCATTATATGTTTTTTTCTTTTTTTCTTTTCTTCTTTTCCCGAAAAACAGTGCTAGCAGGGGCTGATGTTTGAAATGATCATCTGCCCCTTTGCTGGTTCTGCCAAGTTCTTACTGATATCGAAGTCATAATGCTTGCTAATCATGGCCTTCCCCTTCCCCCACCAGTGCCAACAACTTGAGAAACTGCTGGGGATAATATGGCACCAAGAAAGCCACTTACATAGTTGAAATTTTCTCTCTGGGGAAAAGGAAGGACACGGGAAGAAAGAGGGGCTGCTCCCTTTTGCCCTTGTTTCATCAGTTCTTTCTCTCAGGAGAAAAGAAAAATGATTCTTGGCAAAGGAGGCAAGACACCTGTAAACTCGTCAATGATTTCCTCCTGAAGGCATAGAGATCTGAGTAGAGTGTTCAGTAGAATTGGAAGAAGATGACAGACACACCACAAATGATAAATTTCTTATAGATACTGATTAGAGCCTGTGTGGCTCAGATGGTTAAGTGTCTGCCTTTGGCTCAGGTCATGATCCTGGGGTCCTGGGATCAAGTCCTACATCAGGCTCCATTCTCCTTGGGGGGTTTGCCTCTCCCTCTGTCTTTGCCTGCCTCTCTCTCTCTCTGTGTCTCTCATGAATAAATAAATATTTTTTTAAAAGTACTAATTAGAAACCAGTGCCTGTACCCTCTTCAACATCAGCCACAGCAACTTCTTTCAAGGTATGTCTCCAAAGGCAAAGGAAACAAAAGCGAAAATGAACTTTTGGGACTTCATCAAGATCAAAAGCTTCTGCACAGCAAAGCAAACAGTCAACAAAACAAAGAGGCAACCCACAGAATGGGAGAATATACCCACAAATGACAGTACAGACAAAGGGCTGATATCCAAGATCTATAAAGAACTCCTCAAACTCAACACACACAAAACAGACAATCACGTCAAAAAATGGGCAGAAGACATGAACAGGCACTTCTCCAAAGAAGACATACAAATGGCTAATAGACACATGAAAAAATGTTCACATCACTAACCATCAGGGAGATTCAAATCAAAACCACATTGAGATACCACCTTAAACCAGTTAGAATGGCCAAAATTAACACGACAAGAAACAAGTGTTGGAGAAGATGTGGAGAAAGGGGAACCCTCTTACACTGTTGGTGAGAATACAAGCTGGTGTAGCCACTTTGGAAAACAGTGTGGAGATTCCTTTAGAAATTAAAAATAGAGCTTCCCTATGACCCTGCAATTGCACTATTGGGTATTTACCCTAAAGATACAGATGTAGTGAAAAGAAGGACCATCTGTACCTCAGTGTTCATAGCAGCAATGGCCACAGTCACCAAACTGTGGAAAGAACCAAGATGACCTTCAGTGGATGAATGGATAAAGAAGATATGGTCCATATACACAATGGAGTATTATGCCTCCATCAGAAAGGATGAATACCCAACTTTTGTATCAAATTGGACCGGACTGGAAGAGATTATGCTAAGTGAAATAAGTCAAGCAGAGAGAGTCAATTATCATATGGTTTTGCTTATTTGTGGGCATAAGGAATAACATGGAGGACATGGGGAGATGGAGAGAAGTGAGTTGGGGGAAATCGGAAGGGGAGACAAGCTACGGAGACTGTGGACTCTGAGAAACAAACTGAGGGTTTGGGAGGGGAGTGGGATGGGGGGTTAAGTGAGCCTGGTCGTGGGTATTAAGGAGGGCACGTATTGCATGGAGCACTGGGTGTGGTGCATAAACAATGAATTCTGGAACGCTGAAAAGAAATAATTTTTTTTAAAGTGACCTTTAAAAAGAAAGAAAGAAACCAGTGCCCAGCACACAGTGGACACTTAACAAATATCTCCAGAATACACACGTGAATCCCAGTGTCAGGAACACACATGTGCTAAGGGGAGGCAGAATAAAGGTGCAGCACTGAGGAATTCAATCCAAGTCATCCACTCACAGACAAGCCACATAACTATACTGCAAGTGTATCATCTAGATGGCAGTTTTGCATTTCGGAGCTCCACCATGCACTCCCACTGGCCCTTAGGACATCCCAGAAGATTTTCCCCTTCCTGTTTTACAGGGGAAGAAACTGAAATGGAAATCAAACAACTTGGTGGAAATCCTATAGCTCAATGGCTGTGGAACTGAGGTTTCAGTTTTGTTCTTCTGACTCCCAATCCTGTGGCTTTACCAAAGGGTGGAAGCTCTTCCACAAAGTGGATGAATTTGGAATTAGAATTCCTCACCTGTAAAATACAGCCAAAGCAAAAATAATAATAATAATAAAATAAATAAATAAAATAAACAAAGGCATCCTTTAGGATCCCTGCCTGCAGGCAAGATAGACCAACTGTGACTACCTTCAATGAGAAGGGTTCATTGGAAGGATGTAAATGGCTCAGGACCAATGGGTGGCTGGAAGGGGAGGTTTGGGAATGGCAGGGCTCTGAGAGCGGATGTGCTGGAAACGGGAAGCACAACAACCCTCTTCAGAAAGAGTCTGGTCAGAGCATGGCCAGTGACTCCACTCTCAATGCTAGCCCTGACAGCAACAGCCATGAAAATCCTTTCAAACCCTTTCTTTATGCTATAACAGTACTTGAAGAATAACATCCCAGGAGAGAGTGTCTGATTGGCTGAGCTCAAGCCACACGTATCCAACTCCTGGCTCTTCCGGAGAGCAGACAGATGTAGGGGATTCTTTCCTTCCCAAATCCCATCCAGCCTCAGTCTCTATAGTGGGACAGTGGTACATGGAAGCCCCAGGCATCAGAGGAGGGGTAGTTCTCCAGGAAAACAACAACAACAACAAAAAAGCTACTGGTATTAGGAACATGAATGAATACTGTACCAGAATGAAAGCCAAGTGCTTGCAATTCTGTGTTATAGATACTCTCCAGAAGAATTTGACTAAGAAGTTAAATCCTAAATGTATAAGGCTGGGCCACCTCCCATCACTTGAACCCTTCTTGGAGTTCCTGGGATAACATAGCAAAAACACAGCTATTAGGACACATGGAGTCCTGCTGTGAAATGTGCTGGCATCGGGGAAGGAGCCCGATTAACTCATGCTTAAGGAAGCAAGCTGCTACAAAGTCTTGCGTTGGTCAAGCCCAGCTCCCTGCTGTCTTTCCTAATACCCTCCCAATTCAGGGTGCTCTCCTTCACTATTATAAACCACAGCTCAACACTATCAGACTTAGAGGTCTGTTGGCAGCCCAGTGAAAATAATATTACTTTTGCCTGGCCAGCAGCCTTTCACCTTCTTTCCAGAAGAAGCATCTGCGTTCTGGCAGGAGACACAACACCTCCTCCATGCTTAGACCACATGGTGCCCATGGGGCTGCCCACTGCCTCCCCTGATCCTGGAATGGGCATGACCAAAGCCTGGACAACTCCAACAATCCTCCCTCCTGGCGGCAGTGATTGGCTCAGGACATGGGCATGTTAACCAAGTTGGGCCAATAACACTCAAGTCTGGGGCTTCTGATGGAAGAATCGAAAAAAAGTAGCTTTCCTACATGGAGATGACTCGATGGTGAGGATTCCCCCCACAACCAGTGGCAGTCTGTTCCCCGTAATGTAACAGATGGCCTATAGGTGAAGAGGACAGAAGCAGAGCTGAGAGAACGACTTAACTTAACTTAACTTAACTTAGAAAAGGAGATATTGAGCCACACTGTTCGAGAGGCGGATGCGCTCCTTCTTGCCTCCATTCCCAAAGCTCCACCTGGATTTTCAATTTCATGAGTCACTGATTCCCTCTTCGGGACTGAGTTCGTTTGAGTGGCATTTCTCCCCAGGCTTGTCCCCCACTAATATTAGAACAATAAATCCACCCTTCCTTCGGCAAATATGTATCGAGTGCCGGGCACTCTGCTAGCTATGGGGTTACCGTGATGTGCAAAACAGATGTGGGCGCTCCCGTCTGGGGGTGGAGAGGCACGGTAGTCCAGTAAACACACAGATAATTACGCTTTGGAAACCTGTGATGAGTGCTAAGAAGGAAAATACAGAGCCCTTTAAGTCTGTAAGGAAGGCCGACCTGGCTTCTTCCTGGACATGAAAGGGATAAAAAATGTCGACCTGTAAGAAAGGAGGCTGATGTCAGGGCAAGAGAGAGTCCTCTTTGGGAGAGGCTAAGGGAAGTGAGAGGAAGATCAAACAAGTCAGGTTAGGTAGTTTCCACCCAATCGTATTTGAGCATCCCTCGTCCTTTTTTAAATTGTGGTAAGAGCACTTAATATGAGCTCTACTGTCTTAAATTTGTAAGTGTACAACACAGTATGATTACTGCACACACAGTGTTGCACGGCATCTCTCTAGAGCTTGCTCATTTGCCTGACTGAATGCTTGTACCTACCGACCAGCAGTTCCCCACTTCCCCTTCCCTTGGCCCCGCAACCACCGCTCTACTCTCTGCTTCTATGGGTTCGACTACTTTTGACTCCTCCCCTGAAGAGGAATAACGCGGTACTTGTCCTTCTGTGACTGATGTATTTAACCTAGTAAAATGTCCTCCAATTCACCTGTCACAAATGGCAGGATTTCCTTTTTTTAAAAGCTGAGTAACGTTCTATTATATGGATATACCACAGTTTCTTTATCCATTCATCCATGACGAGCACTCAGCTTATTTCCACTTTTGACTACTGTGAATAATGTAGTAAGTTCGAGAGTGCAGATATCTCTTCAGGATCTTGATTTCAACTTTTTGGGTCTTTTTTAAAGGCTTCCCAACATACGGGTTCCTGGGTGGCTCAGTGGGTTAAAGCCTCTGCCTTTGGCTCAGGTCATGATCTCAGGGTCCTGGGATCGAGCCCCGCATCGGGCTCTCTCCTCAGCAGGGAGCCTGCTTCCTCCTCTCTCTCTCTCTGCCTGCTTCTCGGCCATCTTGTGATCTCTGTCTGTCAAATAAATAAATAAAATCTTTAAAAAAAAAAAAAAAGGCTTCCCAACATAGACCACGGACATGGAGTTGATTATAAGAAACTGTCAGCATTCCAGAGTAGGGAATACAGTCTAAAGTCTAAGTGAAGAAATTTCAGAGAGACAATTCTAAATGAACCCAAACTTGGTCAGTTTGTTTTTGACAACAGAGGGGGGCATTTGTCCAGGATATCTTATTTTACCTGCTTTGGGCTAGACCCTGAGGGAGGCCAAAGTAGAACCATGAAACACCCTCACTGTCCTTAAAATGCTGTGCTTGTACAGAGGGAAAAAGAAGAGTACTCAGTTTATCCGAGGGCACAGAGGTGTGAAACAGACCAAATGTGTTCAAGGACAGAGATTCTCAGCAGAGAGGAAGGAGACACTTGATATTTGAAAAAGCATTCAATACCACACAGGCATAAAGCTTATTAAAATGTTTCTAGTTGGTGTAGAGACACAGAAGGCAGTAAAAAGTACTAAGGAAACAAGTGTTTTTAGAAGTTCTAGAAATTCAGGGGTGCCTGGGTGGCTCAGTGGGTTAAAGCCTCTGCCTTCAGCTCAGGTCGTGATCCCAGGGTCCTGGGATCGAGCCCCTCATCGGGCTCTCTGCTCAGTGGAGAGTCTGTTTCCTCCTCTCTCTCTATCTGCTTCTCTGTCTACTTGTGATCTCTGTCTGTCAAACTAAAAAGAAAAAAAAAATTTTTTTAAAGTTCTAGAAATTCTTCTGAAGGAGAGATCCAGGGCAGGTACAGAAGAGATGGACGTTCATACTTGTTAGCTACAAAAACCAGCAGGTCAGATAATCCAGGGTCCAAATCCCACCACGGCCTCTCACCAACTGTAGGAAATGGGATTTTGGCCATAGAACTTCACTTTTCTGGTCATCAGACACCTCTTCTAAACAAGAGAGATAACAGTCCTGCCACTTTAGGGAGTAGTTGTAACCACGAGATAGGGTAATTATTGGAAAGAACTTCTGTGTTTTTTGGTAAAGAGTAAATATTCAATGACTTTGAGCTATTATCATAACTATCATTGTTCTGGGCTTTGATGGATGGGGAAGGTGTGAAAAGATTTGGTTCTTAAAGACGAACATTGTGCTCATTGATAATAATAGTAATAGTTCATTTATATAGAGTCTTAATTGCATGCCAGGCATTATGCTGAGCTCTTCCCAAGTTAATCCTCACTCACAGCACCATGGGGAGGTACTATTATTACCACCATCTAACAGAGGACAGCACTGAAGTATTACAGAAGTTACTAGTCTAGGCTCATACAACTGAGAAGCAGCAAAGCAGGGTTTAAACGTCTATAGGCTGACTTGAAGTCCCCAGGCTTTACCACTATGCAGTACGCCTCAAGATAGGCTCTTAAGCGTGTCTTATCCTCAAAACATCCTGCAGGGACTTCTTTCAAAAACTTTATCTCAGAAGTCTCAACCAAGTCTCCCATTCAGCAACTTGTGATGGGTCTAGGAATCACTATACTAGAGGCCCTCGGGTGGGGTGGGCAGGGGGAGGACTGAAGATCAAAGGAATGTAGAAACCCTAGATTTAGAGGACCATGACCCTGATGACCCTACCCTGGCAGGGGGAGCTGTGCCCCACCACCACCAGCAAAGTCTTCAGAACAGACAGTGCTGTGTCTTCCATCAGTTTCAGAGAATTTTTTCCTGCCGTACTAACTCATTCGGGACCAGATATAATTCAGCAAGCAGCAACTATCCCAGGTGCCAATTCCCTGCATCAAAGTCAAGACCTTCTTTGGCCCAGACTTAAGGGCCACTCAAATATTAATTTCAGTTCCATTATAAATCACAGGCGGTAGCCCATGCCCACAGTCTTTTAAAATATTTTGAGCTTACCAGACTGATGAAGTCTGTGATCCAGTTCTCCCTCAACTTGGCCCACTCCCTACTAAAATGTTAGGCTATCCATTCAGGACCACCCCTAGACCCCCAGATCATGATTGAGCACCAGCTTCTCAATCATTGCCAGGGAAATAGCGAACACTCTTCATGTGATTCAGAGCCAAAAATTGCCACCGTGGTGCTCTGGGCAGGCTCAGAGCAGAGGAGTTAACTGCTTAAGTGGTCTTGTTATATGCTTGGCACAGACTCACTCCAACAAATAAAAGCTCTATTGGATTTTCTGGGAACTTTGAGAGTGAACTCTGTTCCCAGTGGGCCATCTAACCAAAACTGGAAGTTGTTCCCTCTATCCTGTAAAAAACCACCAGAGCTGAGGGTTATATACATGTGGCTGTCAGCTCAGTCCAAAGAAAGCTATCACTTTCACCATGTGACATCAACAAGTCATCACAGACTTGTGGAACCCACACTCACAAATTAATAACTCGGGCAAATATACCTGACAGCACTCCACGCCAATTCAAACCCAGCAAATGTTACATCCAGGCCAGGCATTTATATGCAGTGGGACCATTCAGCAGCTAAACTCTTTCCCTTGCGCTGGTAGGATATCCTGGCAGTCATCACGACCGCCCACAGCAGCAATAAACCTTGTTTAGACAAGTGTTTGAAGCACATTGTTCACACAACAATGGAAAGAGAGACACTGAGCAAAAGCTCCAAGCTTTGACTGATGTGTGTTACAGCCTAAGGTGACATATTATAAAATATTTAGTTGAAACAATGCACATAGCTGAAGCTCTTATGCAAATATAAACAGAGCACCTTCCTAGCGATTTCCTCATTATCCGCTGGTGGTTTTTCTGTGATATTGCTTTTGCTGCACCCTTCTTGATAGCGGACTTTTGGGGACCTCCTCCACTGTCGTTCAATGTATTTTTAGTACAGATCTTTAACTCTTTTAAAGACCGATCTTAAACTCTAAGAATCTAGAAGCAATGTCCTTTGAAATATAAGAACACCTCATTTTCTGCCCAAGGGAAGGCAGAAGGGTAAGCAATGTTATTTGGTGGCAACTGACTTCACTCTGTGAAATGGGTCTCTTCAGGGTGTGGGTGGACAAGCAGAAAAGTGAGCTGCCTTCTAGCTCACCATAGTCAGACACTCTGCCCTGGAATATGTGTTTCTTCTTCTTTAAAGATTTTATTTATTTATTTGACAGACAGAGATCACAAGTAGGCAGAAAGGCAGGCAGAGAGAGAGGAGGAAGCAGGCTCCCTGCTGAGCAGAGAGCCCGATGTGGGGCTCGATTCTAGGACCCCGGGATCATGACCTGAGCTGAAGGCAGAGGTTTAACCCACTGAGCCACCCAGGCGCCCCATGTGTTTATTTTTTGTTGAAGATTTTACTTGCTTTATTTATTATTTAAAGATTTTATTAATTTATTTCGGAGAGCGAGAGCATGAGCACAAGCAGGGGCAGGGGAAGAAGGCGGGGACAGAGGCAGACTTCCCGCTGAGCAGGAAGCCTGACAAGGGGTTAATCCCAGGATCCTGACCTGGACGAAAGAAGATGCCTAACCGACTAAGCCACCCAGGCACCCCAGGATTTTATATATTTCTTAAGTCATCTGTATGCCCAATGTGGGGATCAAGAGTCACACACTCTACCGGCTGAGCCAGCCAGGTGCCCCTGAAATACGTATTTAAAACAAATCGTCAGCATATTAAATACCCCTCCCTGAACTAGAGACGATTAGGCAAACCATGAAAGTGAATGGAAGCAGGTAAACTTGGAGAAAGTCTCCGATTGTTCTATCCTTATTTCTGATTTCTCTCCATAATTGTGTTAAATACAACCATGTATTGTTACTCCTGTGTCCTGAAACTTACACTTCTGTGTCCCTGGGGAAACGTATTCTCTTCCAGTAAGAGTTACTTCCCTGTTTTTACAACCCATTCCTTGCCCCTAGGTTTTGGTATGTTTTTTGTTTTTGTGTTCTGTTGTTGTTAATGGTACCTACAGGATTCACTGCAGAGTCTGTTTAATTCTCAGTACTGCCGTGATTAAACACATTTGCTGACAAACATGTGTTGAGCTTATCCTCCGTGATGAGGATACAGCCTCTGCTGACAAAAAACTAATGTCGAAAAAAGGCATGCAGCTTGCCTTGCTCTCATCCTTGCACGGAGGCAGCTTGCCCTTCACGGCGGTCTCCAAATCATTATCTGAGGACCACGACTTTCTAAGAGGTTGTGGCAACCTCCCAGCTGTTTCTTATCTCTCTGGGCTACCTAAAGCCAACAACAATCCTTGAGTTGGAGGCAAGGTGGGCCATAGGGTCTAAAACCAGAATAAACAAGACAGAAAAAGGAAAACAAAGCTTAACAAACCGTGGATGGAAGCTTCCCCTACTTCCTCCCTCTTGTTTCTCAGCAGCCTTCCACTTGCATTTGGAGACCCCCATGGTGCTGGGAAGCTGAGTGCACCCCACATCCTAGCATGGGAGCCTGTGACCTTGGCGGAGCCAACCCACACATTCTATCCTCCAATCAGTGACTGGTTCAAGAGTAAGTAGGTATTGATTTTTTTTTTTTAAATTCATTTAATAGGGAGAGAGAGAGCATGCGCAGCAGAGGGAGAGGGAGAAGCAGACTCCCCGCTGAGCAAGGAGCCTGAGGCGGGGCTCAGTCCCAGGGTCTTGCGATCATGACCTGAGCCGAAGGCAGATGATTAACTGACTGAGCCACCCAGGAGCCCCCTGGAGTAAGTGAGCGTTTAAAAAAGCACATGACTATGAATGAGACAGAGACCCAAAATTAACAGTGACTTAAATAAGATCAAAGGTTATTTCTCTCTCACATAAACTTTGAGCCGATGTAAGAACTCTGCTCTGTGCAGCGTTCAGGGACCCGAGTTCCTTCTGTCCTGTTGTTCTTCCATTTCTAGAGTTCTGCTCTTGTCTACATGGTCCCAAGACTGCTTAAAACAAGAAAAGCACCCATGTTACCTCTACTTTTACTTTAGGACAAAATGCCAAAATTGCACACAATGCTTTCACTTATACTTCATTGGCTAGAACTCAGTCACAGGGCCATACTAGCAGCACAGGGAGATGGAAAATGTGGTGGTATTTTTAGGCATATACTTGCCTCGCTAAAGTTCTATTACTAGGAAAGAAGGGGAGAATGGACAATGTGGTCAACCAGTAGCATGTGACCTAAACTATTCCTCATGTTTTGGCTCAGAATCCAGGAAAACAGGTGCATATTCTCCCTCTGGACGCATGAATGACAGTAACAATTTTTGCAACCATAAGGAAAGCAATATTAGAACAAAGCTGACACACAGACGAGAGTAGAATCAAACAAATCCCAGGGAAGAATATCTAGGTAACTGGTAACACCAGAAAATTCTGGATCAAACCACATCTGAAGCTCTATTTCCAGATTTCCACTTATGTCAGCCAGGAAATTCTTCATATTTTCTGAAAAAGCTTGAATTGAGAGGTTTTGTTTGCAACCAAAACATCCTAAGGTTCAGAGTGAGAAAGGGACACAGAAAGAGAATGGGGAGACCGACTGTGAGGTAAATGGTGAAAGATGCCAGATGGTCCTGAACATCATCAGACAGAAGTTACTTTCAAAGACATGACGGGTGTAACTATTTAAAACAGAAGCCCTGAGTATTAGCAAAAGCAGGGAATGAGCCAAATGTTGTGGAAACTCGCTAGAAGGAAGAATGGACGACAAAGCATAGCTAGTATTTAGAAGCCAAGAAGTTTTTTGGTTTTTTTTTAAAAGAAGTATGTTTTAAATAATTCTCTCTCCAACCCCTCTTGTGGCTGGAACGCCACCATCACACCACACTCTACTGCACTCCCTTGCCCAGAAAAGACTGTTGGTCTTGAACATAAATGCCTCACTAGGTTAGCAGTTACTCCAGGTCAAAGCCTTGGGTTGATGCCCCTGGCCCTGATTCTTTCACAGCTTCTATTGTGGTGGTCAATGTGAGGCTTTGGAAATGAACTCGGTCAACTTCCAAGTACCTACTTTCAGGCTCCTTTAACTCATGGCCCTGGCGATAGGAGCAAACGATTATGACCCTCCTGGCCTCTATTTTCCCCTAAGATCATCACTGTTATTAAGCAAAACTTAACAATATAAATGAAGATGAAATAAACGTAATTATCAGAAACTCTGCACAGTTTGTTTTTTCTAGATGGTAACTCCAAGTGGAATAAGACGACATGTTTTAAATAAAAAGGAAATGTAAATGTTGAGAAAAAATAAAAAGGGAGAGATTGTGTTCTTCACAGAAGTAAACAGAGGCAGAGCTGGAACTGGAATTCTGGTCTACCGGCTGGAATAGACATTCCACTCAAGATGCCTTCCATTGTATTGATTTCTAGACCGAGAGGACTTATATACTAGGGGTAAGCACTGACAGAAATAAGCCTTAAAATTGGTATTCTCCTCCTGCAAAAGGTCATTTGGATTCAAAAACAAAAGCCAGACACGCCAGGAAATATTTTCGTATAGTGTTTTGCATATGGAGACAGGTAGGGGACGAGGCAAGACTGTTAAGAGTGGAGATTCTGGAGTAGGACACTCATTCATTCATTCATTCATTCACTGATTTCTCCTACTATGTGTCATGACCTTGTCTGGGTGCTGAGGATGTAGCATTAAATCAAACGGATAACAAAGCCCTGTCCTCCGAAGCCCTTAACTGAAGATTAGGGCTAAGAAGAAAGCCGTATCGGGGGGCTGGGGAGTTCTACGATGGCAGGGGAAGACAGTCTGGTTGAAGTAGAGTCATCAGGGAAAGACTTTCTGAGAAGGTGACTGTTTAGGTTGTCTCTTGCTCCATCAAAAAGTACTCCCACACTCTGCATCTTAAAAAATCTTGTTTTCTGTGCCTTAGGCATCCGAGAGTTGGGTGGTTTTGACTCAGGGTCTGTGGTGAGGTTGCCATTGAGCTGTTCACTGGGGCGCCGGGCCTGCGCGCCTCACCCGGACCGGAGAACCCGCCTCCACCCTTGTCGGCAGGACTCAGTTCCCTGCTCCGGTGACTTCTCAGTGTGCTTCTGAGAGCCCTTCACAACCTGGCAGTTAGTGTCCCGAGGGCAAAGGATGAGAGAGAGAGAGAAAGAGCCCAAAATGAAAGCCAAAGTTTTTAGTCCTCATCAAGGAGTCACATACCACTCCTTCTCCTACATGCTCCTAGTCTCATGGATTCAACCCAAAACGTTGTGGGAAATAAATGTGGGAAACACTGTGGGAAACAAAGGAGTGACTATCCTGAGGCCAGCTCACGGGAGACCTCTTTGGAGGCTGGCAAACCTTGACATTGAGTAAATATCTGAAAGAGGTGATTCCAAAATCACATAACTTCAGGCAAGTCACTTAACTTTTATAGATTTAGCTTTCTTATCTATACACTAGAAATTTTCAAAATATCTGTATTGTAGTCGTGTTGAGAAAACTAGGATGACGCGAGTAAATTTCTTTAATTCAGTGCCTGGCATTCCGTAAATGGGCAATACCTGTCAGCTATCATTACCATTGTCATGATTATTAATAATTGTCATTATCACCCTCATCTTAGAGATAAAGAAACCGAGCCTTTAAGATTTAAATACTCACTGAGGCTCATGCCCTGGAAACAGATAATCACATTCAAGCTTTCCAAATCCAGTAGCCTCTTTTCTTCAAGGAGATGCTTCAGCAATACCCTGGAAGGAAGCATAAGAGCTTTGAAGATGACTCTGAAGCAGGAATTAGAAAATTAGAACGATTCGAGGAAAGAAACACAAAAGAGGCCTCAAAACGCACTCTCCGGGCAATAACCGAATGGGACCGTCAAGAGTGCTTTTACCTTAAACAGGAAACCCAATTCTCTGTGGCTTAAACAAGAAGTCTGACAGTAGATAATTGCTAGCTTTGATTATGACAGTTTGCCTTTCGGCTTTTTGTCTTTGTGTTTGTGGCTCCATCGTTACAAGATGGAGTGTTGTAGCTTCCGGCCTTACGGCCACAGCTCAGGAAGGGAGAAGGAGGAAACACCAGCTCGGCTTCCCAACATGCCCCAGCTGACTTACATTTATACCTCCTTGTCTCCAGCTGTGTCAGCAGCTATGAAGACAAGGGTACGTGGCAAAGGCATAGCATAAACCAGTCGGGATTCACGCCCAGCCCTAGGCACATTACTGCCCAAATAAAATCTGGGAGAAGGAAGAAGAAATGTCTAATGTTCTTTTTAGGCAAACTGAAGGTTCTGCTACGGTTCATGGATTCCCCCAAGGAGAAGTAGCCATAACACATGGTTGGTTGTTCCTCACTAATCAGGTTAAATCCATCCAGAGTAAAATACTTACGTCATAACTGAGAAGAGTTAACACAGTTTTCCTGCGTCTATGTCAGAGACCTGAAAATTGCAGATGAGCCCATGGGTAAATGCTCACTGGGAGCACTTAACCTTGTTTATGTGATTCCCTCAGGGGCAGAGAAAAGAAACCTGACTTCATCTTAATGAAAGGGCACCAGGCAATAAAACACCCTTGTAACTCAACCGAGTATCCTCTTCCTGCCCTGTATACTCTGACCTGACTTCCCTCCCCGGATGACCACACTGCCCGCTGTGTCCATCCCAGCTAATTCACGATGCCACTTACCACCCTCAGCAGGTGGTAACAAACGTTCTCACAATTCCAAACCGTACGCGTCAACATTTAGCATCAAGTGGATTTCTTAAATTACTTTTCAAGTTTGATTTTTTTGGTAACTATTTTCCATTTTTTTGTGGGGCCAGAGAGACCCCAAAGCATTCTAGAGTGGAAAACTCCTCAAAAACTAACAGAAGTACAGACTTTACAAAAAGTAGAACCTTCTCAGATGGTGAAATAAGAGCACAATCAGAAGACTTTTTAAATTAATTAGGAGAAAGCAGATAATTTAAAAAAAAAAACCTCCTTATGGTTGAAATCATGAGGTGATGTGGCATGGTAGAAAGAAAAAAAAAATCAGAATTCCTGAACATTAAGCCATGTTTGTCTAGCTACAAGCCCTGAGGCATGAAGAAATGCATCTCTGCCAAAGTTGAGATATTTTCTACCAATACCATAAATTTGGATGGTGGGGCCTGGGGCTGACTGAAAAAATATGGTATTTCATGTGGAAGTTCTTTCTAAGTAGCTACATTGTATTGTGTGGCAAGTTTGTGAAAGATGCTACAATGTGCTCTTTACCCTCATCTCAGTTAAATGCAATCTATTTAGTAGATTTCGGGTTGGGGAATTTGGGGATTAGAAGAGCTCAAGTCACCTAGTGCTGAGGTTTGGGTCTGTATGGCTCTTTCCACCATGAGACTATTGTTTTCAGTCCAGAATCACTCACTCACACACACACACACACACACACACACACACGATTGCATTGTCTATATTTATATTCTCTAGCTTGCTCACTTTTTAAAATACCTCACTGTCAGATCTGCCCGGAGGAATATTTTAGCATCTTTATTTTTTTTTTTAAAGATTTTACTTTTTATGTAATCTATACACCCAACGTGGGACTTGCACTTACAACCCTGAGATCAAGAGCCACACGCTCTACTCACTGAGCCAGCCAGTGTCCCAGTATTTTAGTATCCTTAAACAAAACTCAACAATTTACTCCAGTATCTCTGTTTCCTCCAACAAATTCATTATTTAAGAAAGACACGCTCAAGTATTATATGATTTCACTTATTTGCGGAGCATAAGAAATAACACGGAAGACACTGGGAGATCGAGAGGAGAAGTGAATAGGGGGAAATTGGAGGGGGAGAAAAACGATGAGAGACTGTGGACTCTGAGAAACAAACTGAGGGTTTTGGGGTTTGGGAGGGCCTGGTTGGTGGGTATTATGGAGGAAACGTATTGCATGGAGCCCTGGGTGTGGTGCATGAAAAATGAATGCTGGAACACTGAAAAGAAATAAAATTAAATAAATGGGGGAAAAAGACACACACGTACATGCATATACACAAACAGTCCATTTTGGATCTTATTGTTTGGGGTGAACTATCAAAAGATAAATAAAGTGGCTAAAACAGAATACACTGGAAAAAAGTGAAAAGAGCAAAGTTGCTGAAGCTACAAAACTTTTAGAAGCAAATAATCTTGAGACAGAGAAGCTTCCTGACATTTTTGGGTAGATGTGGAAAATCAAAGAGGTAGGAATTATGATGAGAAAATGATTCTGCCTTTTAAAAATGAGAAGAAGGCAGGAAAAGAGCAGTATAAGTGAGGGAAGTAATTATACTAGGATACATCTAGTCACAGGAAAAGTTCTTTGATAACCAGAAAACATCACATTATAAAGTGAGAGATTTAATACCCCAAGTCCATTTCAGATAGAATCTTTCCCATGCTGGAAATAATTGAAAAACAGAGTCATGCCATTGACCACTTTATGGTTTCTTTGATTTCTCCAGGCTGTTTGAAGAGTTGAATTCTGCAAAGGATTTGAAAACTGTGCATACCAACCCTGACCAGCTAATTGCCAATGAAGAAGAATGAATAACTCTGCAATTATATTAAAGGTGAAAGAGGTTCCAGGGAACAATTCTAACCAAAAAAAAGAAAAAAATGGACTGACATAGGATAAAAGCTTGATTGGTGACAGCCATGACTATTAAGATGTTGAGCCTGAGTTCAAAGGGAGGACAAGAGCAACTTTATGTCTGACAATCGTTAGACAAGGTCATCACCTTCCACCAAGTGTATACCAACTTATTCAGAGACAATATTCCATTTCATATATCCTTCCTTCAACCACCAAAGTTTTATAAATGGTATCAGATTTGTTTACCATGATATGTACCTGGATTTGTCCTTAAGCTTTTGCACCCAAGTTATTAGCTGAGCCATCGACAAGGTACAGATAGATTTATGACAGAGAAGCACAGACAGACTTATCCTTCTGGAGGGAGATGTAGGTGGTTAGTCACCTTATGGAACTCATTAATCCCCAAAGCTGATAGAGCTTGAAAATAGAGCTAGATTGCAAGCAGGTTTTGATAATTCTTTGATGACAGATCATAATGGGCTATTAAAAAAAGAAAGAGGTCTAACAGTTATCTACAGAGCCTCTATTAGGTTGAAATACGGAACACCCAACTAAATGTCAGTTTTAGATAAAGAATGAACATTTTGATATAAGTATATCCCATGAAGTATTTGAGACATAGAGTAAAAAAAAAAAAAAAAAGGTATTTATCTGAAATTTAAATGTAACTGGTTATCCGAATTTGTTTGTTTGTTGCTTGCTTGCTTGTTGTTGCTAAATTTGGTAGCCCTAGTCTCTACTGCTGTGTCAAATCCCGTCCCACATGGGATTACTTTCTTAACTGTTAATAACAGTAAGAAAAAAAACATGCATGTCCTAAAAATCATTATGGAGAATCTCTTATGTCACTCAAAATAAAAAATACGGGATTTTTTATCATGGTACTGTCTCTCAGTGATTCCAAAAAAATTTCCCTCAGTGTTGAAAAGTTCTCTAAGTATAAGTTGTTAATATTTCCCAAAGGCTTCAACATCCCTGCCACATTCCAATGAATAATATTTTCCCTTTACTCAAGTACATCAGCTTCAATTTTTTTCTCCCTCCAACAGCTCTCTCCTAGAACTTTCCACCCACTCTGCTCCATTCTGGACCTCCTGCTCTTCGGCAGACAGGCTGGGTCTTTTCCTTTGTACTTCTGCTGTTTGGGTGTGCCTACTCCCGAGTTCCATGTTTGCTTTTGTTGTTGTTGTTACTCAATTGTTTCTAAGAGCACACCCTCCAGAATCTTCCTGGAGAGGGCTGCCCTAAAAGTAAATATTTTGAGTGCTTGCAAATATGAGAGTGTCACCTGTCTTTCTTTTTTGAAGAACTGAGTAGTTTTAGCTAGAAAATCATTTTCAGGGGCGCCTGGGTGGCTCAGTGGGTTAAGCCTCTGCCTTCAACTCAGGTCGTGATCTCAGGGTCCTGGGATCGAGCCCCGCATCGGGCTCTCTGCTCGGCAGGGAGCCTGCTTCCCCCTCTCTCTCTGCCTGCGTCTCTGCCTACTTGTGACCTCTCTCTGCCAAATAAATAAAATCCTTTAAAAAAAAAAAAAAGAAAAGAAAAGAAAAGAAAATCATTTTCAGGGGCACCTGGGTGGCGCAGTCAGTTAAGTACCATCCTCTTGGTTTCAGCTCAGGTCATGATCTCGGGGTCGTGGGATTGAGCCCCCATCGGGCTCTGTACTCAGTGCAGAGTCTGCTTGAGATTTTCTCTCCTTCTTCCTGCCCCTCCCACTTGTGTTCTCTCTCGCTCCAATAAATAAATAATCTTTTAAAAAAGAAAAAGGAAATCATTTTCACTCAGAATTGTGTTGCTCTATTGCCTCTAGTTTCCAGTGTTACTAACGATGAGAAATCTGACGCCCTCCTGACTCCTGATTACGCTACAGATGACTTATTTTTTTCCCTCTTGAACCTTTCTGTACTCACTCCTCAATTTTTGGGTTCTGAAACACAGAAATAATGTGCTTTTATAAGGTGCCATCTCAGCTCCAGGGCCGAGGACTTGCATCAGTTTCCCAGGGCAGCCATGACGAAATACTGCGAATGGGTGGCTTAAAGCAACAGAAATTTCACTCGCATTGTTCTGGACGTTAGAAGTTTGAAATGAATGTGTCAACAAGCTTGGTCCCTTCTGGAGACTCTGAGGGAGAATCTGTTCCATGCCTCTCTTCTCACTTCTAGTGACTTCTAGAAATCCTTGTTGTCCCTTGGCTTATAACTTGGCTTATCACTCCAGTTTATGTCTGTGGTCACATGGCCTTCTCCTCTGTGTGTCTCCTCTGTGTCTCCGTGTGGCCTTCCTAGAAGAACACCAGTCACTAGACTCAGGACCCACCGTAAACCAGTTTGACTGCATTTTAGCTTAACTAATTACATCTTTTTTTTTTTTAAGATTTATTTATTTATTGGAGGAGGAAAGGCAGGGGGAGAGAAAAAGAGGATCTCAAGCAGACTCCTGCTGAGCCTGGAGCACCATGCAGGGCTCGATCTCACAGCACTGAGATCACAACCTGAGCCAAAATCAAGAGTGGGATGTTCAACCAGCTGAGCCACCCAGGAGGAGCTCCTTAATTAATTACATCTTTAATGACTGTATTTCCAAATGAGGGCACATCCTAAGGTTCCAGATGAACATAAACTTGGGGCATACGTCATTCAACCCAAACAGGAGTTCTTGGGTCCCTTTTACTCTGGAACACACCTCCTTCACTTCCGGATCTTTCTTCAATTAATTGATTTTTCCCTTGCCTCTCTTTTCTCTAGTTTTGCCATCTGAAATTTTTGTGAGTCGTTCCCTGGGCCTCCTGCAATCATCCTCAGCTGTCCTCATCTTTTCTCTGCTGGCCCTTTCCTTTCTTTTTTGTTATACCTTCCTATGAAATTTCAATTCCAGCTTCTGTTTCCATCTCATTTCAGCATTGACTCTCTGAACATCCTTTCTCTCCCTGAGATTTTCCTTTTTTTTAATAGACTCTTATTCTCATGCCGTGGATGCAATATCTTCTAAAATCTCTTGAGGATATTAACTAGGGCTGTTGTTGCGGATGCTGATGTTATGGTTTTTAAACTCTCCTTGGTTCTTGCTTTATCTCTTTGTCTTCCAGGAAGATGAAAACATCTCTTTGGCAAGTTGAAGGCTTTCTGCAAAGATGTAGCAATTCTCTGGTGTCCTTCCTAAAAAGTGAGATACTACAAAAGCAGATTAGAATCTCTACATATAGGCACAGGGCGGTTTGAGGGGAGCTGCCCTGCAGGGTGATGACACAGTAAACCACCTCTCACACCCAGTCTCTGCACAAAATAAGCGCCTGGGCTCTCATCAGCGGTGGGTAGCCAGCAGAGCAGGATGGAACAGGGAATCTGACCTCTTGTAACACCATATAATTTTTTTTTAACCAATCTCTCCTTTTATTCACCCCTGCCCTTGCCCTTGATAATAGCTTGTTGGATGAATACAGATGAATACAGAGTGAAAAAGTAGTTACTATTTATTATAGTATTATTTATTATAGTAGTCACTATTTACTATGCTTAGTGTGCATCCAGCACGTTAGCCAACATAACCTCCATTTCTACCATTTGAGACTACCACCAACCAAATGTTCCCCACAAATACTCCTTTTGGAATGATGATAAGGATGCCTCAAGGGGCACCTGGGTGGCTCAGTCAGTTAGGCGTCTGCCTTCGGCTCAGGGCAAGATCCCAGGGTCCTGGGATGGAGCCCTGCATCCCACTCCCTGCTCAGCAGGGAGCCTGCTTCTCCCACTCCCTTTGCCCTTCCCCCAACTTCTCTCTCTTTCTCAAATAAATAAATAAAATCTTTTTTTAAAAAAATGACTCAAAATGTCCTACCTTATATGATGTGACAAGGAAGAGACAGCAATTGCCAATAGTCTGTCAAAGCTGCTGTGAAGAATTCTAGAACAGGTATGGGGTGGAGATGCAATAATAAATGGAGTTGAGAAACCCCTGCGTGGCCAGCGATGGAATGCTGGCTGCGAAATAATACTGGTGCCGGACTAGATGTGGAAGGTAGAGCAGGGCAGCGGGGTGACATGTGGGAAGGAGAGAGGCTGTCACGCTCAGGACTCCAGCGGTTAAAACAGAGATTTGAGTTTGAGTCCCAGCTCCTATGTCTTCCCATCAATTCTGGCTCCGTTTCTGTCTCACACGGCTGCCCTGAATCTTTCCCTTGCTTGTGACTTTCTGGAGAATGTCATGTCGCATTAGATACAACCCCAGTGCCTTCCCACCACAAAGTGCCTCAGACTGAAGACCTATGAGCTCCTCTCCAGGTGGTTTAGAAAAGAGTGAGGGGGCTGGGGTAGGGAAGTGAGTTCTCACAGCGACTTCAGAGATTGGACCCGGGCCATCACAGCGTTGGGGGGTGGAGGTTGTTTGTTTGTTTATTTGTTTGTTTTAAGCCCTCGGTCACTGCCCATGGTCTTTAGTTTGTCTGCAAGTAATTTGCTGGCTAGCTTTCTCTCCTCCAGAGCCCTCTCTGCCTCTTTCCATGGTTGCTCCTGAAAGCTCTCAGATTCATCCTGTGTCATAAGCAGAATTCAGTTCTCTTTGATCCAGTTTCCTACCTAAGGAAGACCACCATTTTATTGATAAATGGCCAATGCATGTGTTTTGCTCAGCAAATGGCCAGCTGATCTGGGGCACATGGGTGGCTCAGTCAGTTGAGTGGCTGACTCTTGATTTCAGCTCAGGTCATGATCTCAAGGTCGTGTGATCAAGCCCCTCACTCTGGGATTCTCTCCCTCCTCTCACTCTACCCCTCCCTACCCTCTTGCTCTAAAAAAAAAGTTAACCAATCTATAAAGAAATGTTACCACCTCTTAAAGAGATATGTTTGATTAGTAAAAAAAAAAAAAAGTTTTATTTTTCTCATACCTTTATAGAGTCATATAGTGTGGTTTATGGAGATATGTGTGTGTGCATACATATAAACACATTTTGCATGTATATGCATATGTGTGTATGTTATAAATACATACATGACACACACTAACTATACACACATGCATAGAGTCAGAGAAGTTTGGAATGGTATCTATCCAAACTCCTAATGTAGGAGAGTAGACGTTCTCTCTGAAAAGTGTCATTAAAGAAGGGCTTTGGTTTTCCACATTTCTATAGGGATGTATTCCTCAAATCATGAGAAAATAAAAGCAGAAATATCTCCATTTAGAAAAAAAAGTAAAATGAGTATGTGTCAGATGAGTATTAAACATAAAAAGTCTAAGCGGGGCCACAGAGAATTTTTTAAAAAGAACAAAAAGACACGTATAATAGAAAGTCATAGTTTTAAAAACTTACTACACAGAGGATAACACATCTAATGTAAAATTCCAATAATAACAAAACAGAGTTCCTAAGTGCATTTTATGGAGCATGAAAAAAATACAGCTAAAGGTTAACAAAAAGCCAAGGTGAAGGAAGTCAGTTGTAAGATCTGCAGAATCGATATAATCTGGAATTGCATTCATCTTAAGGAAGTGGGTGGTTCGTACTTCCCCTCCTCATTTACTACTTCATGATATCTCTGGTTTCTCCACTAGACTACTCCAGCTCAGATCAGTTTCTTTATGGAAACATGTTAAATAAGTTAAGTAAATTAGGCAATTTGGTCGATTTTATGGAGACACGGTGATTATGTATGCAGTCCCACATCTGGTGTAGACAAAAGTCCAAATTTCATTGCGGTAGTTGCCATATGCTCACCTCATTTCCCCTTAGCACTCCCAGGTTGATGGTACCATTAGAAAAAAATACAAACCCCAAGAAGTTAGAAATAATCTCAAATTTTTTTAAAAAAGAAAGAAAAATTACAAGGCATAAGTCAAAAAAGAGAAACTCCTGAATGTCTTCATTTTTTAATTTCTGATTATAAAAGGAAAAAGTAAAGATGATGGTTTAAAACAGTGATGAGGGGGCGCCTGGGTGGCTCAGTGGGTTAAGCCTCTGCCTTCGGCTCGGGTCATGATCCCAGGGTCCTGGGATCGAGCCCCGCATCGCGGACTCTCTGCTCGGCGGGGAGCCCGCTTCCTCCTCTCTCTCTGCCTGCCTCTCTGCCTACTTGTGATCTCTCTCTCTATCAAATAAATAAATAAAATCTTTAAAAAAAAAAAATAAATAAAACAGTGATGAGGTCATGATGGCAGCCCAAGTTATCTAGAGGAGTCCTTCCACTGAAAATAGCTAAAATGGTGGCATTAAACATTTTAAATTATTTTAACAGCATCAAGGAACTTAGAAAAGAAACACCAAATAAGTGCTAAAGTAAAAAAGATAAATGGAAGAGTTCAGAATTGTGTTTGCTCTGAAACCACTTGCCAATCTGTGTTTCTGATGGCCTTGTGGGATGAGGGAAACAAGAGCTAAAGTAGGGGGCCCATTCCAAGTTGTGTGTCTGGTGAACCGCCTCAAATGCACATTAAGCTGAGGGCTTCATTAAGCTCAAAGGGCCAGGCTTCAGGGAAGGTTAACCCAGCAGTCTATCCCCCCACTGCCTCCCACCCCAGCAGTTTCCAGGGAGAGGTATGTTGGCATTGAACAGAGCAGGAGAAAAGAAAGGAAGGAGAAAACAGAAATAATTGTCCGTGAGAACATGTAAATCATGTCTAGGCATTCTCACAGATTTACAGCCACAATTTTGTAGCATCTAGCATCCAAAAATATATAAACGATGATTTTAACTTTAAATAGCCTTTCAGGGGCCCTTGATTTTGGCTCAGGTTATGATTTCCAGGTTGTGAGATCCAGCTCTGGGTCAGGCTCCACGCTCAGTGCGGGGTCTGTTTGAAATTCTCTCTCCTTCCTCCTCTGCCCCTCCCCCTGCTCACACTCTCTCTCTAAAATAAATGAATAAATAAATAAATAAAATCAATCTTAAAAAAATAGTTTTTCAGTCATCAAGACACCCCCCACGCACACACACACACAGAGTGCACGCACACACACACACACACACACACAGAGTTGTTTAAGGATACACAAGGTGATGATAAGCACATAAGATATAAGATACTATGACTGAAAATCAACAGAAATAACAGCGACCTACATCTTTCAGATACTGCAATTATCAGGCACAAATTATAAAAACTGTTCTTTGTCTAGTGAAATAAGAGATAAATCTGAAAATAAATGAAGAGCACAGGAAAATATAAAAAGTGCTATAATAGATTGGAAAAAAAGACCAAATTGAACTTGCATAAATAAAAAATACAATAACCAACATTTAAAACTTAACATACAGAGTGGGCAGTGGATCACGTAAAAAGAGAGTGTGAACTGGAAGACAGAGTAGGAGACATTCGTCCAGAAAGCAGCACACCGAACAAATAACGGACAAGAAAGAGAGGCTTAGTGGGGAAGCCTAGTTTGGAATAGGTGTTCAACAAATATTTGTTGATATCTTTAAAACTGAAGGCACACTGATTTTACCGGTAAGAGTATTTTCTGGCTTCAGTTGTGAGTTGGCTCTTCTAGATTGGGACTTGAAGAGGATCCTGTAAAAAGAGTATCAATTTCGATAGCTGCAACTGGAAAATTTGATACCCTCAACCGAGATTGACAGAGAGCTAATTGCAAAACACTGTGAGCACCAATTTAAAAATGCGTATGTGATCACAAAAAAACTACACGGTCTTTTTTTCTTTTTTTTTTTTTGCTTTTTTTTTATTTAAAGATTTATTTATTCATTTTGGAGAGAGAGAGAATGAGAGTGGAGGGGTGAAGGGAGAGGTGGGGAGAAGGGTAGCAGCAGAGAGAGAGAAAATCTCCAGCAGACTCCCCACTGAGTGAGAAGCTAGACATGGGGCTTGATTTGTTGATTTGAGAGAGAGTGTGTGCTTGTGGTATGGGGAGGGGTGGAGGCAGAGGGAGAAAGAGAATCTTCAATCAGACTCCCTGCTGAGTGCAGAGACTAATGCAGGGCTCCATTCCAGGACCCTAAGGTCATGACCAGAGCCAAAATCAAGAGTCAGATGCTTAACCGACTGAGCCACCCGTACTTTCTTATCTTATAAGAACAAGTTTCCTAAGGGTTTTGTTGGGGCAAGATGGACCTGAGCTCTAATCCAATTCTTCTCCAGCTCACTGTGCCATTTTAAACACCTTATGCATAGTATCTCTGAGGCCCATTTTCTCTATTTGCAAAACGGAGACAACACAGTCAAAAAAGGTAACATGCAGAAAGCAGTGATGGTGTGTCAGACATAGACTAGAAGCTCAGTAAATCTGACAATGCTTGCCTCATTCACTGAAATCATTTTAGATCCACTGGCTTTGGAGAAACTTATATCAAATATTTAACAATATTGATTGTGAATCCACATAATCTCCAAAGCCAATGAAGTATGGACATCTACCTTTGGTTTTGACATGGTTACCTAATAATTTGTAGATAATACAGCTAGTGTCCTGCTCAATATCCATCCCCTCTTCTTCATCACAGAACCCAAAATTTATTTGTGGTGGTGATATGCTAAGATAATGTTTTATCTCCAGGAATCTCCGAAGCCACTGGCATAAATCTGGCCAGTGAGATATTAGCTGTGCTGTCACATGAAGTTCCCCACAAGCCCCTTCGGCCTTTTGCCCCTCCCTCTCCCTCCTGCCTGGAATGCAGATCAACTCCCAGACACACAACAGCCCCCTTCGGAGCATGAAAACAAAGCCACACAAAAAGGCAGAGAAGGAGCATAGAGGGAGCCTGTGTCTTGGTTCATTGGGCTGCCATGTTAACCTAGTACTACCTACTCTTAGAACAGTTCCCCTGTGAGATAGATAGACCTTTCGCTAATTTAAGTTCTATAGTTTTTTTCATTACAAGCTGTATTAGTCAGGGTTCTCCAGAGAAAAAGAACCAAGAGGATATACAGAGAGAGAGAGAAATGTATTCTAATGAATTTGCTTGCGTTATTATGGAGGCTGAGAAGGTGCAAAACCAGCAGGTAGCCAGCTGGAAACTGAGAGGGAACGTCTAGTCCAACTCCAAATGCCTGAGAGCCAGCAGAGCTGATGGTCTACACCCCAGTGCAAAAGCCGGCAGTCTTGAGACCCAAGAAGAGCCAATATTTTAATTCAACTTTGAATTAAAAGTTTGAATTAAAACAGGAAGAGATCTGTTCCAGCTTAACCAGACAGGCAGGAGGAGCCCCCACCTTAATCATGGGAAGGTCAACCCTTTTTGTTCTTTTCAGATCTTCAATTGATTAGATGAGGGTCACCCACATCAGGAAGGGCCATCTGTTTTACTTAGTTTACTGATTCAGATAATCATTCTTCCCAAAACACACTCAAAGACACACCCACAATAATGTTTGACCAAGTATCTGGGCATCCTGTGGCCCAGTGCAGTTGACTCATAAAATTAACCATTACATTAAGCCATCAGAGACAATCCTAATACCCTGGTCAGCGCCACCTCATGGGCACCCATAAATAACATCCAAGGTTTCACTTAAGATTAAGCTTTTTTGTGGGGTGTCCCTACATCTTATCATTTTACACTGCAAAAAGTGAATAGTGAGGAAAATTGGCTACTGTGGCTTAAAATGTTGGCCAACCCTCAAAGAATAGCTATAGTAAAGCTCTTGGAATAGGTAGAGAAAACACTGCCAGTCCATTCCCAAAGAATCTTTCATAATTGCTCCCCAAAGAACTTCGAAATCTCTAGTGTTCGACCCGGAAAATGAGACGTGAGCCACAGAGCCTAACGCTGGCCCCAAAAGAGGGAGCCAAAACATGTCCCTCATCGGCACTACAAAAGGTTTTATGATGTGAAATTATGTTCTTTTTGATCATTTTCTTGGATAACTTTTGATTTTGTGTATAATGAGCATGTAAAGCACAAGCTTATTTGTATATTAAAAATGGTTTCTTGTGCCCAAAAGAAAGGTTCTAATTTACATATGGCACTCGCTAACTCATTTATTTACTTGTTGGATAAATTATTGAGTGCCCTCTAAGTGTTAGGCTTTGGGGACAGAGAGTCAGACACTTTGTGAAGATGTTTAAAGAGCCAGGTCTGTCCTCTAAGAGTTAATAGTCCCATATGAATGAGGATATACATGCAAATACCTCATGGCATAGGATAAAAGAATTAATCCAGGACACTCTCTGACAGCGGAGTATTTATGTCACAGACAAATTAGCTTAGCATTGAAGTTAACACTTGCAAATAAGAGTAATTGAAAATGTAATGAAATGAATTTCTACATAAACTTCCAAGCCTTGTATAGCTAAGTGACCCTGGGCAAGTTGCAGAGCCTCTGTGAACCTTTGTCCTGAAGAAAAACGAAGATAATATCTAACACGGAAAATTCTTTAATGATTAAATAAAGCTTTTAAAATCTATAGCACAGTGCCCAGCCTGGAGTCAGTGGAAAATGCTGTTTGCAGCTGCTTCTACAATTATGACAATTGCCTGAGCAATATAAATCTCAATAGAAAATTCAAGAGTATGCATTCTGCATGTGTATTTGAATTTCAGAGACTTATCTTTTTCCTAAAAGAGTCAGGGTCCCTAAATTGTCCCTAATGACTCAGTTCTCATCAAGGCAAAATGTTTTATTTAAGCAAAGAGTATGGGGGCTGAAAGTATTTTAAAAAAAATTAAGCAATTTTTCAAATGCTTTTGACAGTCACTAAATTAGTTATATCTGTTTTTTGTTTTGAACTGCTGGTCTTGTAAAATACCTTATTCCCTTCACCTTCTCTTTAAAATAAACAATTCTAGAGAAATAGTTACTACGCGAATCATAAGGAAGAGAAAATATTTATATTTTTATAGTACCGTATGGCATTCATAAAAAAAAAATCCACATTTAAATGGAGTTCATACCCTTGTTCAAGAGTCCATGGTATCTGCGTGTAATTCCTCAAATATGAATACATACAACACCCCACTCCCTAACTTTTCCATACCAAAAGCTGACAGTGACCTTTTGAAACAGGATTGTCACTCCTCTATTTAGAATCCCTCAAAAAAGTGATAAAATTCTTTAGCACAAATGAAAATTCCCTTAAAGTCTTAATGTTAGAAAGTAAATAAAATTAAAAAATAAAATAAAATACAATCCCAGTCATAAGAGTTGATGGTATTGTAAGAGCATTGTATGGTGACAGATGGCAGCCACACTTGTGGGGAGCATAGTGTAAATATAGACTTGTCTAATCACTACATGGCATTGTATATTAACTATACTTCAATTTTTAAAAACATAAAAAATACTTCTATAGTGCTAAGCATTATTTCCTAGGTCCTTCTTTTAATGCATTCATAGTTCTGTTTAACATACCACTGCTCTTGCTCATTTGTCTACTCATTCAAAAATACACGGTTTGAGCCCCTACTAAGAGCCAGGCAGTGGTCTGAATTAAGCACACTTAATAATATCACCAAGATACACATGGTTCCTAAGCCCAGGGGCTTTGGTCAAGGCTGTTACTCCACCCAAGGTCCACAATGTCTTCCAGACCCTCTCATGTCATGCACTTTCCTGGCCAATGCTGAAGTTTCATCCCTTAAAAACAGACCATAAGGTGAGTATCCAGTAAACTCCCATCCTTATTTGTAGATGATAATTCATCAAGATTTTTTTGATTTCCACTTCCATTCTTTAACCCATAGTCTCTCGAGTTAGTGGGTCCCAGGAGAGATAGAAGTACTGATGCTTAATTTTGGTGGCTGGAAAACTGTTTGTGTCAAAGTGTGACTGGGCAATAAGTCATTCCTCTGACACAAATGAGGTCCTAATGCAATGTGCTGATGACACATGAAAAGGAGGCTTCCCAGTAAATTCTTCAGAACTTTCATCAACTCAGCAGGTAGGAGAGCTTAGAATATCTGCTCAATGCATATGTTTATCAGGGACATATGCGCTAAGATGTGAGCTATCATTTTCCCAAGCAAGATTTTAAACTCCAAGTACTTTCATGTTACAAGACATTAAAGGCTCTGAGCATTCACTGCATGAATTACATCCGTCCGCTGCATGGGGAACCAGTGGGTAATTCTCCGTACATCAAAGATGTTGCCACCAAGTTTTCCATCTCTTTCTCGACATTAATGCCAGCCCTGGCTGATCCCCCATGAAAGACTAGTATAATGTCTTTTTAAATGACTTTTTTTTTCTTGCCTTCAGCAACACTCACAGACCAAGTATTCAGAAAAACCTTGGCAAATTTCTGGGAAGAGTTGAAAGCATGTTTTGTTTTAGACATTCATCCTCTTCGTTCACAGAGAGAGGAGATAAACACACTTCCAAAAACTGAGCAAAACTCGTTCAGAAGCTGCACAAAACTCTTGGAAAGCTGAGAAGTATTGATTTCTCATGGGCCGGCAGCAGCGTCCCAGACAACTGTTTAACAAATAGCGGCACAAGGTCTATATTGATGTCCTTTCTGGATCATCTAATTTATACCCAGGAAGTAACTCACCCAGTGGGGACATGCCTCTTTGTTTAATCATCCACCAGCCCTTTCACAGCCCAGGTGTGATGATAAACCTCATCGTTGGTGCCCCAGTGCTGGTCAGCAGGTAGGGGTGCCCCCCGGGTCTCCCAGGCTTGGGGCTTCTCTGCTTCTCACTCTGCCTGTCTCCTGCTCATCCATCCATCTCCACGACAACCTGCTTGACTGACTCTGTCCCTGTGCCTCTGTGTCTGTTTATCTCTCACTCTTCCCTCTTCCAACTCTCTCTCTTTATCACTATGTGTCTCTGTCTCCTCCTGTTCACACATCTCTCTCTCTGTTTCTCTCTACATTTATCTTTCTGTCTCTCTGTCTTTCTCTGTCCCTCTCTCTTTCTCTGTCCGTCTCCTTCTCTCTCATCTGTGTGCATGTATACGTCAACAGCCAATGGCATCATCATCCTAATTTTATTATTAACCCCAATAGAGTGTTACATGTCTCCCACACTATTACAATGAAAAACAAGTTTCTATGCAGAGAACTGTCACATATTAGAAAACAAAACTCCAATATAAGCCAAGGGACAGTACTTCGTTAGCCTCTGCATCCTGGGTTTGACATGAGGACCCAAAGATGTAACAAAGCCTCCTTCTTGTCATTTAAAAATCCAAAATATCCCTAGAGAGACCCTCAAATCCATAGAATGTCTATCATCGGGTATGATAACTTATATCATCTGTAAGTTATATAATTTATGATTGAATTTAATGTTTTTAAATATATGTAATACTCAAATATATGTCATGAACCCCATGAAACTGTAGGTAATTTTCTACCTATAAGCATTTTTC
Organism: Martes martes; assembly: GCF_963455335.1. Lineage (NCBI taxonomy): Eukaryota > Metazoa > Chordata > Mammalia > Carnivora > Mustelidae > Martes > Martes martes. The sequence continues at coordinate 184,664,796 of NC_137888.1, read as the reverse complement.
AGGAGACAAGTCCATTGATTTCCAAAAGAGTCCTCATCACAAACAGAAGGGGAAAATTTAATCACCAATGTGGTTGTTTGTCATTTTCAAAAAAATTATACATTTTTTTTAAAGATTTTGCTTTGGTCAAATACACCTTATTAACCAAGAGGTATTAATAGGCACACACCCACCATCTTATGGAAGTTCAGAAAACATTTTCACAATTAAAACAGTGCAAATAGCTGTTTTAGAGGCTCATAAATTCCGCCTACAGGGACCTCTCTCACTTGGTACTGCTGTGATCTTTCAATCTTTTCTGTAATCCTCAAGAACTATTTATGACATAGTCCAAAGGAGCTCCATCTCCATAAATTTTTACCTTGCTGAATATTTCCACAAGCCTCTTTTCTTTTCTAACATAGCTCCTTAAACAGACACTCACAGGAGCGGTTAAAGACACGATGCATTTAGCAAGTAGTACATTCTATTCTCTACAATTAGTCCCACTGAGGAGTTGTATTAGAGAAAAGGTTGAAAAGGTTATCTATTGTCTTGCTTTTCAATGCAGGATGAGTTTGTGTGTTTGGTTTCAACTCCCAAAATAACGAAATCATAGAAAAATGGTCAAGGTTAATCCAATGTAGATACTTCACTTTAAATGCAATTGTCATTTCATTTCTAAAACACTTCTAAAAAGAAAGCCTTGCTTGGGAAATCAGTATCTGAGCAAAGAATTGAAACCAAAAATAGGATTCTTAGCAAGGATGCTGGCTTCAGAAAGCAACAGGAGACCATGGAAAGAAATAAGCTTGAGTAAGTTTTGCAATGCCCAAAGGGCAAATCTCTCACACTGGCCTTCAAGGCTCCCTAGAATGTGGCACTAAACTTCAGATCCGTCCTTATCTCCAACATTCTTCAACAGCCAGTTTAATCTCTTCCTCTCTCTTGAAACCATGAGAGTTTTAATAATTCTCCATGTCTTTGCTACTGTGACAAAGAGACGACAAGGTGGTCCTCCTGATCCCAATATGCTTGGTATTCACATCTTTGTATCATTCTATCCCTTTGAGTGTGTGCTTCCAACTAACAGAAAAGGACAAAGGGATGAGATGTTACTCTCATGATTTGTTACATAAGACTCCATATTGCTAGCAGATTCATTCAGGAATACTTCTTTCTCTCCCTCTGTCTCTCTGTCCATTGTTGACTTAAAAGAAGCAGGCTGCCATGAATCCTACAGCACCAAGGAAGTGAATTCTGCCAACCTCTTAATAAAACCTGGAAGTGAATTGTTCCCCAGTTGATCCTCTGATGGGAACCCTGCTCTGGTCAAACCCTGACTGCAGCTTTATGTGATCCTGAGCAGAGAACTGGCCAAGCTATGCTCAGATTCCTGACCTGCAGAAACTGTGAGATAGTAAATATGTGTTGTTTTAAGCTGCTGAGTTTTTTACACAGCAGAGAAAACTAGTGCAGTAGCCTGTACTCTCTTTCTGGAATGTTCTCCCTCCTTCTTTGAATCCTGTCCCTTTGTCAAGAATCATATCTAAAATGTCTCCTTCCATTTCTCACCTAAAAGCTGATGGTTTATCCCAGGGTCTCCTTAGAAGTTTGATTTTTAGCCTCTTCCTAATACCCCTTTCCTACATGGATGACTCTGGCCTCATTGTCTTGCAGGCACTTCTCTGTAGGTTTCTGTGTAGATCACCATGACTTCACATGAGCATCTATATAACCCACTCCCTCTACCTAATAAGGTCTTTATAGCTTTTGTGGTCCCACTTCCTTTTACCCATTACTCCTTCTACCACTCAACTCCCTTCCTCTTCCCACAAGAAAGGCAATTTCTAGCATCTCTCTGAACTTTAATGAGATGCCAGCTTTAGACTTGTGGCTTGGTTTCTCCTCGGCTCTGAACCCAATTTGATTTCCCCAGCTAACCAAACACTCTCTCAAAAGATTGGGAGGAAGTAGCGCAGTCTTGATTATGGATCTTCCCATCAGCAGGTACAGCTCTGTAATCAACTCAACAAGGCCCTCATCACTGGTACAATGGAGCAAACAGCTCTCATACCCACCTCTCATCAGGAACCTGCCCACCTTTTTGCACACTCTATACTCAAATGCAGGAAAAGATGAGTCACAATAAATCTACCTCACTTTACTCTACCTGCACTTGCTAAACATAAGGTGAGTGCACAGTTGGCCTCCAATGGCTGCAAGGTCTTATCCAGGGCGTATTAGGGTGGATGGGAATATAAACTGGGACAGTCTTTTTTCAGGGTAATTTGGAATACCTATCGAAATACAAGAGTTTATACCATTTGACCAAGCAATTCCACTCTAGGTAATGTCATAGAAAAATACCCTCATAGGTGCAAAGATAGATAGATATATAGACAGACAGACAGATAGACAGATAAAGACCGTTCAATGAAGCATGGCCTTTAGAGGAAAAATTGGGGAAAATGTTAAAGATGGATGAAATACAGCATGATTGTTCCATACATTCACACTATGGGGTTAAAAGGAGAGCTGAGACTTCCCTATTCATCCTGTTAAGTAAAACCAAGAATCCTGGACATTACATATAAAACAAACATAAGGAAATGCTCAAAGAAATGAAGAGGGCAAACCAGCCAGAAATCTATAATCAAAGGAATGACATGGTTGTCATTGCCCTGAATTTGCCTCTTACCTTATATATCCCCAAATTGGAGCTAAAGAAGTCAACTCCCAACTTGCACATGAATGTTTATAACATTCCCAGTGGCCAAAAACTGGGAACAATGAGGACACCCTTAGATGGGTGAAAAAGCTAAACTATGATACACGCATACTGTGGAACATTACTCAGCAATGAAAGGGAACTATCACTACACACAATTGAACAAACATCCAGAGACTTCCACTGAGGGAAATGAGTCAATACAGAAAGGTTACATACTTTAATATCCCATTTATATAACATTCTTAAAGTCATAAAATTTCAGAAATAGAGAGCAGATAAGTAGTTGCAGGTTTTAAGGAGAAGGTGGGATCAGGAAGGACGTAGGTACGGCTACAAAAGGGCAACATGAGGGGTCCTTGTGGGAATGGATACGCCTGTATCTTAACTGCCTCCGTGACAGCATTTCAGTTTTTATCGCACTTCCGTGTTACAAGACATCACCATTAGATGACACTGATGAAGGGCACTCAAGATCTCTACATGTGAATTTTTCTGCAGGTGAATCTATAACATCTTGAAATTAGAAGTTTCATTTTTAAAAAGGGAAATAGTGTCTCTAAGCTCTCCAACATGTTTTGTTCAAAAATATAAGTTGTAGAGCATTCCTTCCAATATAACCCCATTTATTTTTTTTTTAAAGATTTTATTTATTTGACAGAGACACACAGCAAGAGAGGGAACATAAGCAGGAGGAGTGAGAGAGGAAGAACCAGGCTTCCTGCTAAGCAGGGAGCCTGATGTGGGACTTGATCCCAGGACCCTGGGATCATGCCCTGAACCAAAGGCAGACTCAATGACTGAGCCACCCAGGCGCCCCAATACGACCTCATTTATATGAACAATATTAACTAACCTGAATAGAGATAGCCTGGGTGGCAGACACTGTTACAGGCCCTTCACCAAGGTTAACTCACTCACACTTCACACTAAGTTCATGGGGTAGGCACATTCTACACAGAAGGAAGCAGAGTCTCAGAGAAGTTAGATAGACCACCCATAGTCATTTAAGATAGGATAAAGTCAAGACTGGAACTCAAGCTACCTGACTGCAGGGTTCATGTTCTATACCACTTACTGCATGTTTCTAGCTCTCAGCCTGAAATGGATTTCTACATGTAAATAAATAGAAAAGGGTCTAATAGACACACATGACCTGTGGTGTCCTTCTCAGCAAGCTTTCTGGGGCAGGGTGGGGTGGGAGAGGAGAGGTGCTGGCTCTGATTTGTAGCCTTTGCAATATCCATGGCACAAATATGCCCCATTTAATGTGTTTTTTTTTAAAGATTTTTATTTATTTATTTGACAGAGATCACAAGTAGGTGGAGAGGCAGGCAGAGAGAGAAGGAGGGGAAGCAGGCTCCTTGCTGAGCAGAGAGCCCAATGCGGGGCTCAATCCCAGGATCCTGGGATCATGACCTGAGCCGAAGGCAGAGGCTTTAACCCACTGAGCCCCAGGTGCCCCAAACATGCCCCATTTAAAGCGACTAATGTGATATCTCTAAAGACAAGGTTTTTTAGGAGCCACCTGAGTACAATCACTGTTGGGTCCCTATGTGTGATAGAGCAAATCAAAATCATCATGCCCTTAGGAAGGGGGAAATGAGGGTTAAAGTATAAAAAAGTGATTTTTACTTCATATTAATTGTTTACAATGAGAATATACACAGTGTTCATGCATTTTAAAACACAAAATATAAACAATTTAAGGATATATCCTATTGTTTCAGAGCTTAAAATCCCTTACAGATTCCAAAAGAAGTCCAAAGCCTGGTCAGATGAAAACCAAGCTGAGCCATCGGACCACCTGTGTAAGCAAACACTCCCCCGCCATCCGGCGCACACACAGGGAGCCCTCGTGGTTTCAGGAGGCTTTGTGTCCTATATGCCTTTCTCAAGCTTCCTCTCCTTCGGACTTGGAGTAAGAAGAGCTGCAAGTCTGTTGATCTACAGTGTACGTATAAGTGGGGTTTCTCAGCTGTGGCTCTGTCTGCGTTTTGGCCTAGACAAGTCTTTGCTGTGGGGGCTGACCTGTGACCAGATGTTTAATAGCATCCCCAGCCTCTACTCATTAGCTGCCAGTAGCATCTCCCAGTGTGACTGCCAAAAATGTCTCTAGACGTTGCGAAACGTTCCTTGAAGAGTAAAATGGCCCCGGGTGTGAACGCTTTTTACCAAGGCTCAGGTATGTGCCCTGGGGAAGCTCCTAAGACTCTCTGACCCTCAGTCATTTACCTGGACAGCAGGGTATCAGCCTGCATGCCTCAGGAGAGAAGTCAGACGATATGATTCTCGGAGATCTCTGCCCAAGGTTCATGCTTATGGGAATCTGTGAAGCTTCATGAAGCCATTAGATTAGATTGAGAGCATCTCTGTGAAACCCCGAGCTACTTGAGGACCAGAATGGAATCTTACACAACTCTTTGTACCCACGTCTAGCCTAGCATGTGACACGGAGTAGGTTCTCATGAAATATTGGCTTAGTGATGATTACGTATTACCCATATTGTTCTTCCCATGTTTGACATTACTAGACCTCTTGTATTCAGCTCACAGTAAGTACTTCATAAATGCTTGATGGTGTTAGGAATATGATGAGTTCCCTTTAAAATTAGGTCCTTTGTTAACTCAAAAACTTTCAAACTCACCAAATTTACTAATCACTTACAATGATCCAAGCATTAGACAGGTGGATATGCATGTAACATGAGTCCTGCCCTTAAATGAATCATGTTACAGTGGCCCCATATCATACGAGATTCCACTCTATGATGAAAGACGCCACAGTCACAAGCAGAAGGTTTCCAGGATAATTCTGCATGGTTCTGCCAATCTTTCCCTTGCATGAGCTCCCCAAGGAAGGAATCGCAGAGAAGTGAAGCATAGTAAGAGTTGGCTATATTTTATAAAAATTAAGTCATTTCTTAGTTAGAGTTCTTCATGAGATGGGTCATACATTTTCCTACCTTCCTAACTGAATCACATGAGTAACTGAATCCGGTGATGATTTCATCTTGATTGCCAACTTGGGCATGTGGCGGCTTCCAGGAGAACTATATTAGGAATGATTATAAGGCCACATTCAAGCCCATGCTCAGTGTCTTACTGGGACCCAGCCTGAAGAAACGGTGGCTGTGTCTGATTCAACCTCTTCTTGTAGGTCAAGATTACATTATAAATATGACCAACCATCTCAGCAAACAATAACTCCATCATTTCATTTGCTTGGGCCAAATCCTTGGAAGCATCCTGCACTTCTCTTTGGCTCTCACAAGTCACATCCAAATCGTGAACAAATGCTAATGGCCCTTCTAGCGATACACATCCACCTTCATGGCTTATACCCTCATGTAAGTCGTCATCATCTGTTTCCATCTCTTGGAATGGTTACTCACCCAACTGCTGTTCCTCAACCCTGCCAGAAACCCTCGCAACTCAGGACTTTTGAGCCTAGTGCCCCCTAGCTGGCAAGCTGTTTTACCAGGTGACCTCGGCTTTACCCCCTCACCTCCTTCACCTTCTCAATGAGACCTCCCTCTGCCTTCCTATTTACAATTGCAGCTCTCAAGTCTTTTCCTTCTTCGGATCCCTTTTCCCTGATTTGCACATACTGTTCATCATCAATTGACACCCTATATAAATTGTTTTACTTATTTATTGAGTGGCTACATCCCTCCTCTGAATATATTTCATGAAGACAAAGATTTCTCTGCATTCTGTTCATGGTTATAACCCCAGCACTGAGAACAGTGCCAGCACATAGTAACTGCTTATAAATATTTATCAAATGAAGAGTAGATAATCAAATGGATGATCAGGGCTATAATTCAATGATATCCAGTGATTGTTGGTACTTTAAATGCTACTTTGTCTCTATACTAAATAACCCTATACTATAATATTTTGGTTTACTTCACTGTAGGCAATTAGTCTGTTCCAAGCTGCACTGCTAATATGGTAGCTTCTCAGCCACATGTGGCTTTTTATGTTCAAATTTACACTAATGAAAGTTAAATGAAAAATTTAGTTCCTCGGTCACATTAGCCATATTTCATGGTTCAATAGTGATATGTGGCTGGCAGCTGCCATATTGAATAGCACAGATACAGAACGTTCCCATCATTGCAGAAAGTTCTGTTGACAGGCACTAGTCTAGAACATCCACTCTGACTACCCGAAAGTAGCTTGTATAATTAATCTGCTGATTTGAGAGCCCAAATAAATCAGCTTGTTAAAACTATACACAACAAGAGCTAACTAAATGTCAGTCAAGGTCTGAGGAATTCTCCTAGGAGATGGAGTATTTGGGCTTTCTGAGCCCCAAGGATCTTTTCTTCCTTCATCTTGGCTTTTCATTGTTATTTCAAAGCAATGAGTTTGTCGGGTAAATGGACTATAGGTAAGTGAGTTGCCACAGTACCACTTCTACCACACAAAAATTGCCTCCTTAACTCAGAATTCTATTTTCCCAGTCTATGAAGATAAACGATTCAGGGCACAACTATCAGAAATAAAGATAGGAGTGGGAGAAGAGTCTCTTTGTAGCTGGGATTGGAAGAGGGTAAGTGGATAGAAAGAAAGGAAGTAGACCAATTAGGAAGGTAGGTCGACAGAACATTACAACATCAGTGGTAGATGACATCCATAGTGTGGGATAGACAAGTTAAGAGAAACCTGGTACACACTTATTATATACAGTTTGAGATTCTTGGAAACTCAGGGAGAAGAGGCATGTGAATGTGAATGTCTGTCATCAGCTGTTATCTCACTGGGTCATGAAACCCATGAACTGCTTCATCATTGCTGCCTCTTATGCTCTTGAAATAATCCAGCAAAGCCACCTGCAGATATCAGAGTGGGTGAACCTCCCTGGAAAGGAAGTATTGTCCTCCTGCCTGCCTTCAGCTCTCTCCTTTCCAGAGGACAAATGGATCTGTCACTGCTGAGGGAAGTCTGTACTCCAACACTTATAATGTCTCCTTAAGCAACAACCTCAGTCTCTCTCCCTCTTCTTGCTTAATTACAAATGGCTTTCAGATCCCTCTTAGGAACTGTACCTATTCCTGATTGACAATAAGCCTTGAGATCCCTCAAGGCTAAGATCAGAGGTTGAGTTCAAATGAACTACCAGTACGACCTGACCTATTTTTAACCTTGCTAAATAACCATAGGGAAAAAATCAAGCCAACTTCTAAAAAAAATACTCAAGATGTCTTTTAATTTGCAATTAAAAGTTATATATTTGAAAACATGCCATATTTATTCCTCTTCTTTTTCTAGTCTGAAGAATAACTTTGTTATTTCACAGCCAAAATGTTCCTCTTGTTGTCTGAAGACCAAATGCTTAACTTGGTGACTTTTCACCACTTAATATTTGTTTCATGAATAATACAACTGTGTCTTAATCTCATTCATGATTAATTGGTTCTCCCCTTATCTATGCCTCGGTTCCATATCTTAGGAAGCTGGCCAGTGGATCTTTGTGGATTCTGCATAAGTCTTGTTCTCCTTTTTTTTTATTTTTAAAGAATTATTTATTTATTTATTTGACAGAGAAACCACAAGTAGACAGAGAGGCAGGCATAAAGAGATGGGGAAGCAGGCTCCCTGCCGAGCAGAGAGCCCAATGTGGGCCTCGATCCCAGGACCCTGAGACCATGACCCGAGCCAAAGGCAGAGGCTTAACCCACTGAGTCACCCAGACTCCCTTGTTCTCCTTTTTTTAAAAAAATTTTTTTTCTTTATTTATTTGAGAGAGAGAGAGATTGAGAGAACCAGTGGTTGGAGGAACAGAGGGAGAAACAGGCTCCCCACTGAGCAGGGATCCCAATGAGGGCTCCATCTCAGGATGCTGGGATCATGACCAGAGCCAAAGGCAGATGTTTAACTGAATGAGTCACCCAGGAGCCCCTCTTATTCACCTTGTATATTCCCCATGGTGTCTCATAAAGAACCTGGTTGTGAATCAGCATGCAATTTTTGAACAAATGTATGAATGGGAATAAATGAATGATGACACAGTAACTAAGTGAAGGGTCATCGCAGGTGTCTGTGGAATGGCCAGTCTTGGCCTGTGTGTCTTCTCTTCAAGAATGCTCTCCAGTCCTGCAGCTGGAAACACACTTACCAGTGGGACTTGCTTAGTGTGTAGGGTAACGTGGCTTGCCCCAGTTCAGGGGTAACTGGGAGCAGATGAAGGAAAGATACTCTGAGAACACCAGAGGGACAACACAGCTTTCAGACAATGATAAGGACCCAGAAAAATGTCATTCTAAAAAAGAATCCTAACATTAAAAAGTGTAGACTTTCGGACTTTACCCACTTTCTTCAGGCAAAAAGTATTTGCAATTAGTCAAATGTACCAGGAAACAAAGACAACCTGGGATCGCACCCTTTTAAACCCCATGTTAGCACTCAGATAACCTTGACTCAAATGGTACTCATTCCTCTTGGGATTTCTCAGTAGCACAGCGAAATGCAGTCTGAGCTCTAACTTAACAGGCCACCAAGCCAGTGCGAATGCTGGAGTGGCTAAGTACTGGAGACTCTGCAATGGTAGAGCAGTGGCACGGGAACAAGGATGGTTTCTGAAGCCAGACTCCTTGTTCTGTCATGTACCGGGTCAGACATGGCCACAATACCCAGCCAAGACACCCAACACATTCTGTGCTTCCATTTTCTCATATGCAAATGGGAATAATAATAGGACCTGTCTCATGGGGTTACTGTTCAGATGGAACAAGTTGACCGATGGAAAGCATCAAGAATTGTGCCAGACACATAGTAAGTCATCAAAAAGGGATTGATAGCACGATGAGATGACAATGAAGGTGATGTTGGGGAAAGTGTACTGGAGTTATACATTCCCACCCTGGGACAGAGCTGGTAATATGGATGGATCTAGATTGTGTTCTTGTGTCCTACTGCACAGTACAGATCAAGGGGTTCCACCGTATTCCCACACAGGCCTCCACATGCGAGATGATTCCACAACACAGATGTTCTGGGCCATCGCCGCAAAGGTGGGAGGCAGCAGAATATAGTGCTTATGAGTCAGACTGGCATGAGCTCTATCAGTTATTATCCTAGTCAACTTCACACTGTTTCCTCTTCTACAAAACAGAAATAAAAACAGTGCCTGTTTTCCTGTACTGTGGAGAAGATGAAATAAAATACCACATGTCCACATTTGAGTCTTTGGCACAGAAAAAGTGTTCAGTAGAAGGTAGTGAGCGTAATTCACCCTTCTGGTAAGATCTGGTGGGGACCATCATTCTGGTTCTGTGACTCTATCACAGGACTTTGAGTCAAAGAATCATGCACTCTCTGAGCTGGAAGAGGCCTCCAGGACCATTTACCCATGCTCTTTCCTCTATAGATGAGAAAATCTAAAGCCCAGGGAGAGCTAGTCACTTGCCCAAGCTTACCCACCTAGTAGAGGCAGAACGGAATTAGGAAGTAGTTCTCCTGGGGTGCCTGGGTGGCTCTGACAATTGAGGGCCTGACTCCTGGTTGTTTCAGCTCAGGTCATGATCTCATATCTTGGGATGGACCACCCCTCCCCTCTGTGGGCTCCCTGCTCAGCAGGGAGTCTGTTTCTCTTCTTCTCTTTCTGCCCCTTCCCCCAAACACTCACTCTCTCACGTGCTCTTTCATGCGCCCACTGTGCCTCTCAAATAAATAAAATCTTCTTTAAAAAAAAAAAGGGGGGGGGATGAAAAAATAAAACAACAGGATAAAAGGGCAAAATAAACATATTCTTGGAGTGTATACAGATACAATGCACCCATCACAAAGACTAGAATCAGAAAGTACAAACTGGTCATGGGAGATACAGAGACTAGAGAAACTCAAGTTCAAGTGCTCTGGCCCGTTTCTGGGCCAGTGCTTCAGTCAGTGTCAAAGCACTGTATCCCTTGCATGGACAATTCCGCAGCAACAACACAGCACCCCTCTCCTTCAACAAGTACTTCCAGCTCTGCCAACTCAAAATATCCTGTTTTCCTTCTCTCCAAACATTTCCCCTCCTCCCTCTGTGTAGTCTTCTAATACAAATCCTTTTTTTTTTTTTTAAGATTTTTATTTATTTATTTATTAAAGAGAGAGCTTGAGAGGAGGGAGCGTCAGAGGGAGAAGCAGTCTTCCCGCCAAGCAGGGAGCCCGATGTGGGACTCGATCATGGGACACCAGGATCATGACCTGAGCCGAAGGCAGTCGCTCAACCAACTGAGCCACCCAGGTGCCCCAGATACAAATTCCCAATGTCAGGAAACGCAGTCCCCCCTTTTGCTTTCCCAATGCATGGGTGGTGAGGGAGATCATTCAGACCGTTTCTGAGCTGAAGCTTTTGAGCCAGCGTTCAGTACCGCTATGAGACAAGATAAGCTACTTCACCATCCTGACCTTAGGTTTTCTTACCTGTAAAATGGGGGAGGAGGGTAATACTGGCCTCAGAGAAAGTCGTGATGAGCAAACAATACAATGTCTGTAGAAGACACATTCTGGCTCACGGAAAACGCTCCACAAGCAGCAGCCACAAGAAGGAAGCTACGCTGCTCCTGCTGTTATTGTTGTTATTGTTGTTATGGGGGGCAGGGTGATGCTGGTGGCAGTGGTCCTGTGCTGTAACAGGTGTGGGAAGGGGTGCTGTTTGTGTCACTGCTGTTGCTGTTATGTAATGATCTCCCTCATTCCCAGGGCTGTGCCCTTCCAAGATTCTTAGCTGAGTGGCAGACTCTTCAGCAAAGCATTACAGAAGCGAGACTTCCTCCCCTTTTATCATGAAAGACTCATTTAGGGTCTTTCTTTGAGCAACTGAGAGAGGAGGGAAACAGAGAATCCTCTAGAAATAGAAACAGCATGCTAACAACCTGAAGGGAGGAGGCCTTGGAAACAAAGCCCAGGGCCATGGAAAATCCGAAGCAAAAAAAAAAAAAAAAGCTATTGTGACAAAGTTTAAAGCTTCCTGCAAAAATGATGCATGGTTCTCTGCTTCTAATTTAAGTTTGAACAAGCCTTGCTGAAGATCTTGAAGAAATGATGTCATTTCTCCTTAGTGGTCTTTGTAGTCAGGACAAGTCAAACTCACACAGGAAATTCAACAGGGAGATGAACAGCATGATGCCTGTTTCAAAATACGACTACCATGGGGTCAGAATTTCTCTGTTGTGCGCTGAGAGAAAGAAGCATTATTTGTAACGCTATAAAAGCCCATCACAAAGAATGAGCATGATAGAGCAAAACTAACAAATAAGTAACTTCTGGTTGGGGGTAAGCTAGTGCTGGAACAAATGGACCTAAAATGTATAGTAGCACAACACGAGACGCTGAATTCAGGGTTGCATAACAGTTCTGGTAGGGAAACAGAGTGGCAGAAAGTTCTTCCCATTCAGTCATTTGGGGCCCGGACTTGTAGAGGCTCTACTGCCTTCAGTACATGATTTCCATGGAAAGCTGGGAATTGTCTCCAACTGCTCCAGCTGGCAGGAAAAAGAGCCTAGAGGAGAGGTTTATGGGCCAGGGCTGAAGTGACAGCATGGCTTCTACCTACAGCCCATTGACTAGAACCAGATTTCATGGTCTCATGGTACTTGAAAAGAAGAAGATACGAATCTTAGTCAAGAGTTTTTCCCAGGGTGCCTGGGTGGCTCAGGGGGTTAAGCCTCTGTCTTCAGCTCAGGTCATGATCTCAGGGTCCTGGGATCGAGCCCCACATCGTATCGGGCTCTCTGCTCAGTGGGGAGCCTGCTTCCCCCCCTCTCTTTGACTCCCTCTCTGCCTACTCGTGATCTATCTATCTCTCTCTATCTCTCTGTCAAATAAATAAATAAATAAATAAATATCTTAAAATTTTAATTAAATTAAATTTAAAAAAGAGTTTTCCCATAGAACTCCAGATACTGATTTAAAAGCCATGACTTCAAACCCTAGCAACTAGTGGTGAAAAAGTTACCAATCTTCTGAGTCAAAATGAGAGACTTGGGCTGTCTTTACAACATGGATAGAGAGTTTCTGAAAGTCTCTTGAGTGACTATCTTAAGCTACACAGTGAGAATCCAGTATGGCTTCTCTGGCCCTCCCCCACGAAGTGAGATTCCAACATGGCTGCACGGGAGTGAGCCCCTGGTTGAGAATCACCGGATTTGGGCTCCGGGCACTGACGGCAGTGTGTGACCTCTGAGGCTACTGAGGTGGAAATAATCTGGCAATAGTGGGTCCCTAGGGTTGTTTGAGCTCTTTCAACAATTAATATCCATGCATATAAAAACAATGCGACACTTATGTTCACTAACAATATATTAGTTGCTAAGGAGGAGAGTAGAAACTATAGTCTATGCTTGCCCAGCCCATTCTTCTCTCTCTCTTATGTTCACAGAAAACAGATCTCTGAAAACAATACTGAATGCAAGCAGAACCCAGGTAAGGAGAAAGGGGATAGATGTCTGATGACATACTTGAAATCCTGGATTCATATATTCCTGAGAGCAACAAATATCCAGATTTCCCAGGATCATAAGCCACTAAGGTTGGTTTTTTTGGTTTAACTTGTACTGTCTGGAATTGGATTTCTGTCTTCAGCAACCAAGAGCACCGATGAATACAACTTCTTCAATTATAAATAAACTAGGCCTAACAAAAGCTTAGCTGGAACATGAAATAAATTTTTTTGGAAGGTTCTTAGGGTAAAACACAACAGCAAAGGAAAAACAAAACAACAAGCTTAAAGACAGCATTACCAGGTGCTTACTCACCATCTCTCTGGGCCAGTGCCAAAATATGGTTGGGTCCAGCTGCCCTCCATCTCTAAGTACTACCATTTGAGTCTTCAAATGCCTCAGAGGGAAAAATCTCATTGGCCTTACTTGGGTAAGAAATACTCTTAAACAAGCATTCCTCAACTCAGCAATACTGATATTTCGTCTGGATAATTTTTTGCTGCACGGACCCATCCTGTGCATTGTAGGATATATAGCAGCATCTCGGTCTCTACCCACTAAATGCCAGTAGCTTCCCCAATGACCCCTGTACAGCAAAATCATTTCTGCCTGAGAATTACCACCTTAGAATGATTAGCTAGGACCGGGAACAGGTAACCAACAGGACCACTGGGAAATTTGAGGTAAACTCTACAGCCATCCTGATTTGTATCTATTAACAAGATTTCTCCCTCGAACTTCAAATTCCTACTCTCAGGGGCACCAGGCTGGCTCAGTCCGTAGAGCATGTGACTCTTGATCTTGGGGTTATGAGTTCAAGTGCCATGTTGGGCCCAGAGCTTACTTAAAAACAAAAACAAAATCTTACTCTCTGAGGCCCTCTGGACCTCCCCATCTAGATATCATAAAACCAAAACCAAATGCGATGTTTCCCTTAAAGCCTGCTTCTTCTCTTGTTTTGGCTATCTGGATGAATAGTAAAACCATCTCCCTACTCTCCCCAAGCCAGAGCGTGTGTCTCACCTCAGCTTCTTCATCTCCCCTACCTGACTTCCATATCAACAAACTCTGTCCAGTGTGTCTCAATATTTTCTTCTGTTTGCATGCTAGTTCCCAGAGTCTTAGATCTGGCCCACATCATTGCTGGACTTTGATAATCACTTGCTCACTGGACTCTCTCCCATGGTTCCCCTTTGCTGCCTTCCAGCCAACAGAATGATCTCCCAAAACTGGGTCTCGTCCTGGCGCTTCTCCACTCAAAACATTGTGTGCTTTTCTGTCTTTAAGTGGTCAGTCCAACTTTCTAGATTGGTATATAATCTGTCTCCCTTCCGATTCTTTTTCTCTATTTTTATCTTCCTTCTTTTCTCTTCCCTATTCTTTGTGTTTCAACCATATAAAAATGGTATTTAAAAAGATATGCTATGCTTGGGCGCCTGGGTGGCTCAGTGGGTTAAGCCGCTGCCTTCTGCTCAGGTCATGGTCTCAGGGTCCTGGGATCGAGTCCCACATCGGGCTTTCTGCTCAGCAGGGAGCCTGCTTCCCTCTCTCTCTCTCTGCCTGCCTCTCTGCCTACCTGTGATCTCTCTCTGTCGGATAAATAAATAAAATCTTAAAAAATAATTTTAAAAAAAGATATGCTATGCTTTTCACTCTCTCTCTAAAAAAAAAAAAAAAAGACAAAAGAAAAGAAAAGAAAGATACGCTATGCTCTTGCCATGCCTTTGTAACTACTATTTTTCTTCCTTGAAACATACTTCAGTTCTCCTCCAAATAAATTTCTCTTCCTCCAATGTTTCTGGAACAGTCGCTGATGCTCTCAGAAAGTTTCTCGTTCCCTTCTGTGCATTCTTGCATGCTCTGTGATCCATCACTATAATGCCTCATTTGCAGAGTTGGACTGAACCTGATTGTCCGTCTGTTTTCCCCACATATTCATAGCTTCTCCAGGCAGGGGTGACATCTGCCCAACATCTAATAGAATACTGGACACCTAGCACACACAGAAAAGTGAATGGATTTGTGCATTGAAAGTCTAGGCCATTATTGAAAGGGCAGCATATAATCAGCAATCATACGGGGCTCTGGAAGCAAAAAGAGCTGAGTTCTTCAGCCAAACTCTTCCACACACCTGCTGTGTGCTGCTGGACAAGTCCCCTGTCTGTCTATGTCAGTTTCTTCATTTGTCACATGGGGTTAGACCCACTAAGTTCTGCACCATGCTGTTGTAAAGCTCATGAGATGAAGATTCAGTTGGGTCACCTCTGTTAAGCACTTACCCCAGTGCCTTTGCAAGCTCTGAATAAATATTAGGTGCTATTATTCTCACCATTGTCATCGTTATTATGCATTCATACTCTGCCAAAAGGCATTAAGGTCTTCTGTTGAAAAGCCATTACTAACTATAATTGGATGAGAGCCAGAAAAAAATGACACCAATTTGAAGGGATGTGGCCTGGTGACATTATCCAATATAAGCTGGGCAGGCAGGGGTTTAATGAGGCCGACAGTCGGGGGAACATCAGGAGGCTCTGAGGCTCTGGATGATAGAGCACCCAGCATACCGTAGTGGGGCAGCCCACGGGGACAGGAAATCTGGTTTTAATCCTCTACTCAGCCACTCTCAGAACTGCCTCTAGGCCTCAGTTTCCTCAGGTATAATTTGGGCTCAAAATTATCATTTACACCTCTCAAGGCAATGGGGAATTATAAATGAGACATTTTATTGTGGTATTACTTCACGAATCTTTAAACTCAACCCAAACGTGGGGACTGTTGTTTTTCAAAGTCCATTGTAATTGCTCAACACCGCACTGGGTTTCTGCAGAACGGGCTGGCCTGAGGCAGTTAGTCACATGAGGACCGAAGGACTCTATGAGTTAGGCTAGAGACTTAGACTACCATGCAAGTAATTGAGCCCACACAAGGCCTCGAGATGGAGGGGATCTAAATTAGTGCACACACTAAAAAGGTACCCTTGGATTCCTCAAAGACTGGCATTTCAGAGCCCAGGGAGGGGACACTGAGGACCCAAGGTCACAAGGTAGGTATTGGAAGAAACCTAATAGAACCCAATCATGATCTGTCTCTACATGCAAACGGGCACTGAGGTGTTCACAGAAAGCAAATACCCCATAATTGAGATTTTAAGTGAAAATACAAAGCCCTACTATGTGCCAGTTGCCTTATTAGGCATCACATACACGTTATTCGTAATATTTTCCCAAACTCTAAAATGGCAGACATTATAAATCCTATTCTGTGGGGGACAATAAAGCCCAGAGAGGTTCCATGATTTAGCCTGAGTCCCCTAGCTCATACGCAGTAGAATAAAATCTGAACCAATGCCTTCCTCCAAAGCTTGAATCCTTTCCACTCCATGACATCCTGCCTCATGTTCAATATATACTACCTCCTTGAAACATTAATTGCCTTAGTCACTTTCTCCTGGGCTTGGCTAATTTAAATTTTGCAGCCGACACAACAGCTGCTGGAATGTGATTCAAAGAGCTTCAGGGCTTCTCTCAAGTTGAAGACCTCAGAAGGATTATGGAAGGGGAACAAATGCAGCTTGTCTCCCAAGAAAGAGGTAATTCAGACTAAGCGAGGAATCAGGCTAGTCTCCAGGCTACTCTCCCAGCCAGAGCCACGGGAGGTCAAGGTTGACAGGAAATCCCCAAAGAGAAACTGAGGTGTTCAGCTGTACACTAGGAGGGTTGCCAGGAAATTAATTTTTTAAGGAACAAGCTTCAGTTCCATGAGAAGCACAGGGCTCTTGATAAGGGCAGAAAGGCAAGCCCACCGCCCAAAGTCTGGCATCCTCCTTCCAGAAAGGAAGTGGCACCCTCCATTTCACAACCTTGGTAGTGTCCAGCTGGGGGCTCCCTTTCATAACCAGTGTTCTCCGGTCAAGATCCTTTCCATGGTAACAACGGCCATCTACTCAGCATCAGAAATGAGTAGGCTTTGCATGTTCGCACACACATGCACACGCATGACCCCATGTGGACTCAGGAGCTGAGATGGAATCACGAAAAATCCAGAGAAATTGACAAAGGCCAAGTGAAAATGTCCAATGCTAAAATACAGAAATGCCAAGTCTTCAAAAAATAAAATTTGAAGTTATTTTAAGGTACAGAGAAGTCCAGAAGGGAAAACAAATGCCTTCTTTTTTTTTTTTTTTTTTTAAAGCTCAATTGCTTTTGTGAAAACAAAGGACACCATTTTATGTTCATAAAAAAGAGCCAGGAATTCATGCTGTCTTTAAATTAGGATAATCATTTCAAGTCTTCCTCTGTTATTGCCAGTTGGTGTCAAAGGAGACTGGTAATTTTGTCTGGGAGGTAAACGCTACAGAGCGTTGGAGGTTAAGCAAGCAATTAATCCAATATTGACAATGGGGTTTGCTGGTAGACTGACAGGCCATGTGCGATCTGGCTCCTAACTACCTCGCATTTCTACCTAACTTGTATTAGCCATTTTCACATTAGAAAGCAAAGTCGGGAAGATACAAGAAATAAGCATTTGTCAAGGGGTCAGAGGATCTGGGTTTTAATGGCTCTAGAATTTCTATATATGAGGGGATTACAATAGAACATGGAGAGAGTGTGGAATTTGGAAGGGGAAAGTTGAGAAAATTCTCTGAAAGCTCCTTTGCATAAAAAGCACAAAGCTGTTCTTGGATTGTATGCACCTGTGCCGTGGCTTTAAGGGGCTGGTAGACCCATGGACACAATTGCTCCTTACTCGCCACGTGTGACATTGGACAAGTTAGCTAACCTCTCCGAACCTCAGAGATCTATCAACATTTATCGAAGACCTACTCTGCGTTGGGCGTTATCTTAGACAATGAAGAACCTGTGGTGAACCAGAAAAAGCTCCCACCCTCAGAGACCTTACATACAGGTGGGGATGGAAGACAAAAACATAAATACATACTATAATTCCACATAGTGTTAAGCTGGATAAGGAGTGACGGTGGGGGAGAAGGACAAGGCTATGTTGGAAAGCGTTCATCAAAAAGGTTTTCTCTGGGAACGCCTGGGAGGCTCATTTGGTTAAGCGGCTGACTCTTGATTTCAGCTCAGGTCATGATCTCAAGGTTGTGGGATTGAGCCCTGAGTCAGGCACTGCACTGAGGTTGGCACCTGCTTACTATTCCCTCCACCCCTCACATTTGCCCTCTCTCTCTCTCTCTCCCTAAAAAAAGAAAAAAAGGGGGGAAAAAAGTTTTCACTAAGGAGGAAACAATTGAGCAAAGGATTGAGTGAGGCAGGGGTTCTCATCTTTCGCACCGCTGACACTGGGGACCGGGTAAGCACGTGTCCTAGGGCTGTCCTGTGTATGTAGGATGTTTAGCAGCACACCTGGCTTCTACCCACTGGATGCCAGTAGCAACCTCCTCCATTGCGACAATCAGATATGGCTCTGGACATCTGCCAAATGTCCCTGTGAGGCAAAACTGCCCCCATGTGAGAACTACCGGAGCAGAGTAAGGGAGAGAGCAATGGGGTCATTCATGGGCAGAGTCCTCCAGGCCAAAGGAAGAGCAAGTGCAAAGGCACTGAGGAGGTGGGATAAGCCAGCGGTGTGGAAGCATGGGAAGAAGTCCAGATGGCTAGATGGCTAAGGGTTGAAGGTAAAGTTGGAGAAATGATGAGAGGCTCTGTCATGCAGGTTCTTAGAGACAGCACCGAAAGGTTTGGAATTTGAGGAGCAAGAGGAACCATTGGTTTGAGCGGGGAAAGGATTTGACCTGACTGAAATCTTGAAAAGATCGCTCTGGCTGTTGTAGGAAGACTGATCCTCGAGGGTAGAATGGAAGCAATGGAACCACTCATAGATGCTCAGGCAACTAAGGGAGATGCTGGGGCCAGAGACTATGGTGATGGTGATGGCAGCAGGGATGCGCAGAGGTCGCCAGATACAGGTTAGAGTTCAATGGAAGAACACCAGAATTCAAGGAGGCATTGGATGGGAGACATAAGGGGAACAGAAACCAAAGTACGTAGTGAGGGGTACACTTAGTGGGGATGCTGCCATTATACTGCACTGGGGAGGACTGGGCAGAACAGGTCTGGGTGGAGGAATCAATAGTGTCTACTTCGATTTGTTGACCTTGACACACTTCTTCAGCATTCAAGTCAAGGGGGAGGGCGCTGCCCAATGCTTGACACATAGCAGGAGTTGAACACATGGGGCAAGAAGAAGGGGAGGGAGCAGATACACCTGGGTAATCACAGTATAGAATTATTTACCTTACAAAGTCTTACAAAGTGTTCCTTTAGATTATGCCCTTCCCTTACACATTTCAATGAAGACAAATTTGGAAAGAAAATTTTGTCCATGTCATTCACCCACACCTTTTTGTTCCCAGCATTTTCATGGTAAAATGGGATCATTGAGAGAAGGAATTACTTGTGTATCTGGGATCCATCACCTATGAGAAGCTGGCTTAATCTTCGTTATTTGTCCCTGTATTTATTTGTTAGACAGTAAATCAGTAGCCGAGTTAATTGGAATCAATCTCTTGATGATATTTTTCTCTATCGTTTCTTATATTCCAAAAAAAGTTCCACCCCAGGGAGAAGGATCACAGACTCTGAGATGTTGAATACAGAGAAGAGTGGATTTTCAAGGAGTTTAAGGATGATGCTTATATTTAGAACAAGCTGGGCTCCCTGTTGTTGAGAAGAGAAATTGCTATTGGTCATTAATTAAATACGTCCCTGCTGCTTCCCTCTGTGGCACAGGCTGCGTGCAAGGGTCCGTGTGCAAAACACCTCCACTCAAGGGGGTGGCTGCTATTTGGGGCACATACCTCTGCAACTTCAGGGTTTTGCCTCTTATTTGCAATTTTTTTTCTCTGCCCTTGCAGTCTTAGTCCATACAACACATCTCTTTCCCGTTATTAGCAACTGGAACCTTATTTTAGATTCTATGGACCAGGGGTTGGCAAACTTTCTATGAAGGGCCACGTGGTATATATTTTATACCTTATATATATATATACCATAGAGATTTTGCAGGCTCTACGGTCTCTGTTGAAATGATACGACCCCACAACTGTGACACAAAAGCAACCATAGATAACGTGCAAACAAATGAGTGTGATATGTTTCCCCCAACATTTTACGTACAGAAACGGGCCATGGCTGGGATTTGGACCCATAGACTGCAGTTGGTCAAGATCAGCTCTGCAGAATTTATCTTTTTCAGGTGACACCAAGTCATCTGTAGAGTGATTTTCATGTATACATGATAGCTCATATTAAGGCATTCATTAGAATATAGCCTCCAGATCTGTTGAAAATTTATAGTAACATGTAGTTTGAACTACAGCATCTTTTCCTTTTGAGTTTTATGTTAGAGACTTAAGCATTTGTAATTCCAGTAGCACACTAGAAATACACCAGCTCTATCTATTACTACAATGAGACAATATAACAAATCTCCCCCCAAACTTAGTAGCTTCAAACAACAACGGTATATCAGCTCTCCAAAAGCTATGGATCACCTGGATGATTCTGCTAATTGGGCCTGGTTTGCTGATCTTGCCAGGGATGCTCACCTGTCTGCAGTCAGCTGGTAGGTTGTCTGGGGCTGGCTGGTCTCCCCTAGCCTCCAGGAGGATGACTTGGTTCTTCCCCATGTCGATTCTCATTCTTCAGAACACAAGCTGGGGCTGGTTCTCTTGGCATGGCTGAAGTCTGAAAGTAAGCAAGACCAGTTATTCCAGAAAACAAGTGATGAATGCAAAACCTCTTAAAACTGAGACTTGAAACTCTTGGGCCACCTTGTCCACTATATTCTTCTGACTGAGGCAAACCACAGGTCTAGAATCATATTGAAATGGGACCATAGGGTTTCAGAGCAAAAGGGATGGATATAGAGAGACCGGGGCAGCCTGTCTACCATGATGGCCACTCCAATACCATGTTACTAGTGGCATACCTTCTCAGGACTGGAGCCCTTCATGGTATCATGCAGGCAGGGGAAGAGTAGGAAAAATCAATTGATTGATTCAGATTCTTTGAAAACCAGTACTCTGATATATCAATTTTTCTTTTTTTTTTAAAGATTTAAAAAATTTTTAAAGTAATCTCAACACCCAACATGGAGCTCGAACTCACAACCCCAAAATCAAGAGTCACGGCCTCCACCAACTGAGCCATCCAAGCATTCCCCAATGTTTCAAGTATTTGAAACAGCTGAAAGATGACATTGCTTCTGTCCTCTGTTTAACCATGCATGGGAAAACTAATTTCTAATTGCAAGGGTAATCACCACAGAATACACTTTTTTCCCCCCAATTTAGGACTTACCAGAGACAGGATGCCTTAAGAAATAAAATGCCATCAAAATACTCTATTTGGGTAGGCAAATAAAGGAGGAAAATTTCAAAAAACAAAAAGGTTATCATCAGGAAACAAAAACACAAAGCACTGTGTTCCTCGCTGTCATCTAGACCGTCCTCCTGTGGGCATAGAGGGCTTTGTATTTGGCCACCTGGGTGATCTGGACAAAAAAAATCTTCCACCTGGAAAGTAAATCAAAGACGTTTAACTTCTTTTGTAGCAAGCTCCATGGAAACTGTTTTCATTCTAACCCTTTGGTTGCAAATACCAGACACCACCATGAGCTGTGTAAGGCATTAAAAACAACACAGCATTATAAGGATGCAGGGTGCATCTTAGAACCCAGGGACAGAGATGCAGCCAGGCTTCTGGAGGAGGCTGGAGAAGAACCAGGAAGCAAGATCGTCTTCTCTCTCTTTCATCTCTGCCTACTTGTGAGTCTCTCTCCTCAGACGAGGGATTTCTGTTACCTACCTCACGTGGTTAGGAAAGACAGGGTGGAAAATGGCTGTCCCATTACAGCAATGTTCTGTTTTTTCTTAATTCAGACTGAGCTAGAATGTCTAAGTCCCAAGTCCACATTCCTGACAGAGAGGATTTTATTGGTCCAGCTTGAGTCAGAGGCCCCCCTGGTCCAATCATCTGTGACCAGGGTTAGAAACAATAAACATGGAGCCCTAAGGCACTAATTCTGTGACTAAAAGGGGACTTAAGAGGTTGCAAGGAGTTACACAGGCAGGGAGTTAGCCCCAATATGCTCAGAATAGAAATTCTTCCCAGCAGTGCCTGGCCGGCTCAGTCAGTGGAACATGTAACTCTTGATCTCGGGGTGGTGAGTTCAAACCCCACATTGGACATAGAGATTACTTTAAAAAAAAGAAAAAAGAAAAAGAAAAAAGGAGTTCTCCCCAGGTGTCAATGAGTTTCAGTGAGAACGAGGAAATAAGTTGATCTGGAAGTATCATAAAAAGGCATTCTGAAAAACCCTCTTGATTTTGCACAGTCCCTCAGTTTTTATGTTCTCTTACTCATCATGCACTAACGGCTGTTAATGACCTAACACACTGAGAAAAGATTACTAAGAGTTCACTACTGTCTTTGGCAATCCCCAGCAGCAGACCCTGAGTCAAGGATTCCAAGGCAAATACTTCATTTGGGAGGTGATCCCAGGCAGAGCCAATGCATGAGTGGGAAAATGAGACAGACACCAGAAAGAACCAAAGAATGGTGGCTTAAGCAAATGACCAGTATAATCCACTGATGCTTAATCCTGCTGGGAACGCTAAGAAACAGTGTTGGTCATATACCAAAGGCCTGAGAAGTACTGGTTGAAGATCACTAGGTTTGGGACCTTTAATTCCCTGGCACTGCCAGCCTGTTGCTCACCATAAGAACTGGCTGCCCTGGCCAAAGAAAGTTCACAGGCACCGAAGGTCAAGCTCTGGCCATGGGAAGTCCAGCTACTGTGCCCGGCCAAAACCAGCGAGGGGACTGGGTGTGATGAAGTAGGGAGGGACCACCAGGTAGATGAGGCACAAGATCTGACCTACTTCTAATAAAGGCCCCCACAAGAAGCGAAGCAAGTGCAGAAACAGCGAGGCTAATCGGAAATCTATTACATTAGTCCGGGCTCAAGATGGCTGGTAAGTGGAAAGAGCATTAGTGGTGAGGATGAAGAGAAGAGGTTGACAGGTGGTGAGGGTTATAAGAAAGCCTACAGGAATTACTAATGGGTTAGAAAGTGACAAGATGGCTCTGTTTGTTTTTGTTGTTAGGAAGGGGGAGATATTGTAGGTCCAGCAGCAGCCAAGGCATCGGCAAGTGCCAGGACATGATGTCCTTTGGTCTGCGTGCATGGGAGCTCTGGGGGGTGGGGTGCAGCTGCTGGAAAGTGAGGTGGGGGTCTGGTTCTGAGGGGCGCACCCCACCCTGCCTTTGGCCATGAGTGGCCACTGGATGCTTTCCCAGGGCAGAGTGACAAGAGCAGATCTGTGTTTTACAAGGTCATGTTGGAAATCGGAAAGGAGATGATCAGAGGAAAGAGTAAAGGGGCCAGGTTACAAAGAGAACATGATCTCAAAGGCAAGAGAGGATGAGGGCAGAAGCATCAACAGAGCAGTGACAAGGAAAGATCTGAGAAGCATTTCAGGACAGCAGAGCAAGAGTCAAAAGAGCCACGACTTGGGGTGGGGCTGAAAGAGAAAGAACTGGTCAAAGGCGGTTCTGGGGCCGCAGCCGGAGAGGCAATTCAAAGACAGGTCATTTTCTCTTCCATACAGTTGCCAGATAAAATGCAGGAGATCCAGTTATGTGGGAATTTCAGATAAACAACAAATGATTGAGGGGCATGAGTGTGTCCCATGCAATGCTTAGAACCTGTTTCTGCTAGAAAGTTGTCCATTGATTATCTGAAATACAAATGTAATGCAGCCTCCTGTATTTTTACTTGCTACATTTGACGACCATCCTCTACTAGGTCCTGAGATGGAGGTGTCCGTGGGACAGAGGGCCCAGGTGGACACAGACATCTCATCTTGAGGAGAGAGGTGGTGGCTAGAAGTGCGTGCCTGAGAATCACATCGAGAGGATGGTTCATACCTTTGGTTCTCACACTTGGCTGCATTTTGAAATCACCTGGGGAGCTTTAAAAAACAAAACAAAACAAAACAAACAAAAACCCAAAATACTGATGATCAGAGTTTCCTATCTAATCAGTCTATGGTACAATCTGGGCGCTGGGAGGTTTTAAAGCCCCCCCAGGTGATTCTGATACGCAGCAAAGTTTAGGAACCACTGATCTAAGCCATGAAAATGAATGAAATCACCAAAGTGGAAAAGAATGTGCAAGACGGTCCCCCGGGGAGCCCTGGGTGTCTGAAAGGCACATCAGGACAAAGAGTCAACAAGGGCAGATGAGGCACAGGTCAGAGGGAAGGCAGCAAACACCAAAGGGAATGGTGGAGAACAAAGAGGGCGTGGTCAGCTGTGCTCAGGGCCCCAGAAAGGGAGAAGGTGAACAGCAGTATAGCGGCACTCGACTCATCTAATAGGACAGATGGCCTTTGTGGGCTCAGGGTCACAGGGGGTCCATGGGAAAGCCAAATTGTGGGGGCTGAGGAGGGAGTGTGTGAGAGTCTTTCCTGCTAGACTCCGAGGAGGACAAAAGCCAATGAAAAGAGAGTGCAGGGAAATTTCTTTAAGCTTGAGGTTGTAGAAAGACTACAACAATGACTTTGAAACAATCAGTCCTGGCATCATTGCTTCCCAGCTCTGTGTCCATGGTGGAGTGAGCAGCCTGTGTGAGCCTCAGTTACTGCATCTGTAAATTGGGGCTAATCATACCTATCTCAAGAGCTGTTGTGAGGTATCCAAGGGGCATGAAGCCCCTAGGAGAATGCCTGGCCTGTTTTGGCTTCAACTTTTTCCAAAAGACAAAGGTGATGCAAATACAGGAGGAAGGTGACAATGACAGTTGTTACAAGGGAAGAAGGAAGCCAACTCCAAAGGGGTTAACAGACAGAGTCTACACAGAACACAAAGATTTCCTAACAGGTTGTGGTTTCCTTGGGAGATTTGTAGCAGAGTCTGGCAAGCATGCTTTTCTCCTGGGGTGGGCCGGGGGGGGGGGGATTGGAGGGGGGAAAGGGGAGAGGTGTGGGTGGCTTAGAAAGGAACACACAGAATGGATGAATATAAATGAGGAAACACAGCATCTCCCTAATTTACTTATTGGTGTTTCAGAGTTAATACCTTCAAGTCTTCCATCACTCCTAAAGGAATTTTAATTACCCTTGGGGATGTTTTTCTCCTCCTCTTACCACTGAAAGAGAATCTGAAAATAGCCATCACAAATAAGCTTTGCATCTTTCCACCGTGGACCACCAATGCTTGTTCCAATTTTCTTCCTTCTAGTGAACTAACTTCTTGGGCAAGTGAGAAGGCAGGCAGGATCAAAGCCACCAGTAATGGCTAAAAAGTGCTTAATTTGCCTACTTGTAGTAGTTAGCACTCAAAGTGGGTTTTTTTTTTTTAATCTCTAAAGCACCTTACACAAATTAACTGATTAGTCCTCATAACGCCTTTCGAAGCACGTATTTAACTCAAGGTGAGGCTTCAGTGTCAGGGGACCGGGGTGGGGGGGGTGCTGAAATTTAAATCAAGGCCACCTGATAATGAGAAGTAATCCAGCTGAATATGTAACAAACTCAGGTTGGCTATAGGACTCATGAATCCTAGGTGTTACACTCTGAAATTGAGCAGACTGCTTCGGTAGTCATCTGAAAACGATAAAAGGAAATTGTTTACTAATATATCCACTATTTCAAAGAAACGTTCACATTGGCAATTTGGGAGATATGCAGGCTTACCCATGAATTATATCTTAGGCAAAACAAAGATGGCAATATTGTTTGAAATTACTTTCCCAGTGGCAAGACCCCAGCAAATCTTATCATTTGGCTTAGAGCAGCTTTTCTCAAGCTTGGCACTACAAATGCTTTGGGCCAAATACTTTTTTAATATTTTTTTTAATTTAATTAGTTAATTTCTTTAAAAGGTAAACTGTCAGGGCGCCTGGGTGGCTCAGTCAGTTGAGTGGCTGCCTTTGGCTCAGGTCATCATCCCAGGGTCCTGGGATTGAGCCCCGCATCGGGCTCCCTGCTCAGCGGAGAGCCTGCTCCTTCTTCTCCCTCTGCCTGCAGCTCTGCCTACTTGTGGTCTCTCTCCATCTCTCTAATAAATAAATAAAATCTTTACAAAAAAAAAAAAGTAAACTGTCCACCCCACACAAGACTTGAACTCCCAACACCAAGATCAAGAGTCAAATGCTCTACCAGATGAGCCAGCCAGGAAGCCCTAGGCTAGATACTTCTTTGTTGTGGGCTCTGTCTTGTGCCAGGTAAAATGTTTAGTGGCATCCCTGGCCTCCACTCACCAGGTGCAGGTAGCACTCTACCTCTTCCGCCTCCCCTAGTTGTGACCATCAAAATGTCTCTGGACATTGCCAGCTATGCCCTGGGGGGCAGAACACCTGCGGGGTGAGAACCAGTGGCTTAGAAAAGAGGTTGAAGTATATCTTTCCAGTACAGCACACATCCAGAGGGCCCTTGTAGATTTACCAGGAAAAATAAATTGCCCTCAATGGACAAAGAACTCCAGATTTTCCCATAACGTAAGGGGCCTCGGGTCTACCTGCACCCTCGGGGTTCCTAAATGGTGTGCAAACGGTGAATGTTGCATTTTGACAACTGGAGGCAAAAACCCCCAACATCACTCCCTCCCACCCTGAGAGCTCTGTTTGGTAGAGGCTGGAACCTGAGAAGGGGGTGTCTGCCTGTGGCCTGGAGCATTTTTAGTTCCCCAGGCCTCTACTGGCAATGCTAATTTCCAGGGAAGACTTGCATTGCTGGCCTTGGCTGCCTCCTCCAACTTTGCACCCTCAAATGCCAGATTCTCCCACTTTCTTAGCGGGGAGAGAAGCAGCTGAAAACTCTGTGGGCTAGTGAGAATGAGTAATTGGATATCAGCCGTTTAGAAATCAATTTCTCACTTTCCTATCCTTCCCCCTCTCCTTGCCCTCTCCCCAGCCTTCCCACACACCCCAGAGGCGAAGGAAATCTTGCTCTGTTTTACACCAAGAGGACAAAATCATGCCCTTAAAAGGAAATATAAAGGAATTTACCCTATGGCCAATAAAGTCATTGAATAAAGTATAGCACATCCCTATTATTTGTTATGTAGTGAACTGTGTACCTCCACAGTTCATATCTTGAAGCCCAACCCCATATGACTGTATTTGGAAATAGGGCCATTAGGGAGGTAAAGTTGAGAGGGCCATAAAAATGGAGCCCAATCCAATAGGACTGCTGTCCTCCTCAGAAGAGGGAGAGACACCAGGAGCGTGCCCGCACAAGGGGAAGACTGCGTGAGGACACTGTGAGAAGGCGGTCCTCTGCAAGGCAGGAGGAGAGCTCTCACCGGACACCCATCCTGGCACCTTGATCCTGGACTTCTAGCCTCCACAACAATGAAAAAATAGATGGCTGCTGTTTAAGCCACCAGGTCTGTGGTATTCTGAGCAGACTAAGACATTCGAGAATACTTTTCGTTAATTTAAGAAAAAAAGAAAGTCAGGGGAATTCTCACTAACCTGGTAAGACCTACAAGATGTATGATGTATTAAGTGGGAGAAAACAACACCGCCACACAACATGTACCTTATCAGGCACTTGTTTGCACACATACAGTGATGTGTCCAGGAAAGGAGCCCCTAACAGTGCCTAGCTCCGAGAGAACACTATGATTGGAGATGGGTGTGGTCAACAGGAACTATCATCTGATACTGTTTGGATCTTTTAAACAAAGCTAATGTAGTGTGTATTACTTGTATAATGAAACAAATTTTTAAAAAGGGGGTTTTGTCTCATCTACTTTTCCAGTCTTTTCAAAGTCTGAGTCATGTCCTTAGTGATGCCCACTTCCAGCCCCTCCTAAAAGTAGCATAAAACAGTAGAGCATATGGAATTGTTTTTGGTCTAACTTCTATAAAGGGACCAGACCATTTCCCAACATTTGAGTATAACCTTCCATGTGTTGTGGGGGAGGGGCATGAAGGAATACTATTTTCTCAAAATCCAAAATAAGTTCATTAATAAGAAGGACAATAAAGACATTTTCATTCTCTAGGCATGCGCCTTTGGGATTTCTCATTCAATTCACTTCAGTGGCTTTCAGAAAGAGAGAAAGTAAATCCTTAATAAAAATGAAGAATGAAACAGAAACAATCCAGATGAAACACACCAAAGAAATAAAAATACCCCCCCCCATGAAATAGATTGCTAAAATAAAACTGAAATAGGTTGAGGCGAAAGACATTAGAAGCCAGACTGGTGATTTCATGGAGTTCGTGACACTGCTCAATAATTTTGTTCATCTATCTACAGGAAATGTTTCCCTGTGTTACAAGTTTCCAATAACACCTGCCTGTTAACAGAAAGTGACTGGCAGAAGTAGTATTCCCAGCCCAAGCCTACTTTCTAAAACCCAAATGCTGGCTTTTGAAGGAAGAATAAATAAAATATCTGCTCCTTTGTGAAAAGGAGATCAGTATGTGATTTTTCCCCCTCTTCCCATACTTGTAGTTATCCTAGTGGGTTTTGGGATTGTAGAAATGTTGAATGTGGGCCGTTTTCACTGTTTTTCATTGTGGGAAATAATTTTGCAATGGAGGAGATGTGACTTGGTCCCCTGTAAATTGTTCCTTCCATCTCTCTTTTCTCTCCCGTTGGGAATAGGCAGCGGGTCTCTGTCTCTATGGCTCATAGACACCGACCAGGTCTGGCGTCTAGCTCTTCCTCCCTTGCTCTCCTAGATCGTTAGTCCCATAGATCTCATCCCCACTCCTGGAATAAACTACACTCCTTTTGCCCAGTCTGGGAAAGCCTTTCACCCCCTTCCTTTCTTTGCACCATTCAGACCAAGTCCCCTTCTTTACAGACCCTCATGGGTACCACATACACCTCCACAGCTTTTACAACAATTTAATGCAGTGATTTAATGTCTATCTGGCTAGATGCTAGACTTCAGGAAGTTTGGGGTTTTGTGACATTTGCTTGACACTGAGTGCCCAGCACCATGTCTGGAAAAATAGTCCTTGGTCCATATTTGCTAACAGACTGCTTTGAACTAACCTATATTTTCAGGAAATAATGGAAGGAGTTAAAGTCAACTAAGACATCATCTCCAAGGATAAGTTGAGCATCTGCCTCATAAAATTCCTTCTAGAAGAAGTGGTTATAGGGAGGACTGTCAAATTGATGGGTTGGAGAGACAGACGACATTTCTACTTGTCTTGCCGTATTCCACAGCCAATGAAGAAGGATACTACCTAGTTCTGTATTTTGGGACTATTTTGCATACGTCTTTGAGTTTACCCCTGGTCCTGAGTTGGGGCTTGGCGTGTCAGTGCTGGGTCTTGCACCCCTGGGCTGGATCAGTGTCAGGGTCTCTTATGCTGATACCAGAGCTTCTAGGTAAGTTGCAATAAGGCCTAGCAGTATTGTCCCAAGAAGGTTTTTCCCCTTAAATTTTAAGGCATGTATGTTGTTTTGGTCATAGAAATGTCCCATTCCACTAATTCAGTCCTGACATAATTACTTTTCAGCCCCAAAGTTGCCTGATAAATGTAGTTATGTGTGTGTTGGGGGGTGGGGGGTGTGCATCAAAAATACTTTAAAAGAATTTGTGAGAAAACAATCTTTCTGGGCACCTGGGTGTCTCAGTTGGTTGGGTGACTGCCTTCAGCTCAGGTCATGATCCTGGGGTCCTGGGATTGGGTCCTGCTTTGGGGTCCCTGCTCAGTGGGGAGTCTGCTTCCCCCTCTGCCCTCCCCCTTCTCGTGCTGTCTCTCTATCTCTTTTAAATGAATAAATAAAAAATCATTTAAGAAAGAAAACAATCTTAATCCTTATGAAAGCTAATCCCTAATTACTCATTATTATCTGCCTTTCTGGTTAGATTTTCACACACCACATGCCCCACTTAATAAAAGCATTAAAATATTTCTCAGACAAATTTACATGAAAGTGCTCTGGCTAATAATTTCTGCAATTTGAAAAGCTTCTTTGTTTACTTTGGGAAAACATTCTCTAGCCAGCCTTCCTTTGAGCTGCTGTTATGTTACACTGCAGACTAAAGAAGGCAACCTGTGGACACTGTGAAGAAGAGAGGACCAAAGCGGACCCCTTCCATCCCACACTGTCTGTAGGGTAAAAGCAGATGGAGGTCATGACTGCCTTTTGGGAACATCTGGGAACTTTAAAAAAGCCAGGCCACATCCCTGCCCAGTTATCTGAACATCTCTGGGGGTAGGCCTGGGCATCGGCATCTCTAAAGCTCCCAGGTGATTCTGCTGTGTAGTCAAGGCTATCCACTCTTGGCTTGGTGGGTATGTTGGGCATAGTCACTCTCATCTGATGAGACAGAGGTCTGTAGCCTGCAAGCACTTTGCTAAAAACAGCTGTTCCCAATGAAAGCATGCAGAGTCTCAATAATATAATGTCACCAGAAATAAAACAAGAACTACCAATCTCAATGGATTCTTTCAAAAGTATTTAAGCCAAACCACTCAAGGGAACCAAGTTTTATATATAAGGTTGCTCACTGCCACATGCTTTTTAATCCATAGGGACTAGGAAGATAAATGGAGGTTAACTTCAGAATGTGAAACTACTAAGAGAGAGCAGAATACTTCTATTTCCTGAGCACCTACTATGTGCACCTACAATAAATAGGATCCTGTACCAGGAGGTTGGACTTCATCAGACTTCAGGACAAACATCCTTGTCCTCGACATTTACATTCAAGACAAGGTCCAGCTATATAATTTTTGAGACCCAGTACAAATTGAAAATGTGGCTCTTCCTTGTCCAAAATTACTAAAGTTTAAGATGGTGATGGTGGGACATTAAACCAAGGACTGGGCCCTCCTGAGTGCCATGGGTCCCATGGAATCTAAGCACGGGTTCCACGCCCACAAAGACAGTCAGATTCTAGAGGAGGGAAACAGGTGATAAACCATAAAGATAATAAGTAAGTATATAAATTATCCAAGCTGTTAGAAGTGGAAGTGCTATAGAGGGGAAAAGAGTAGAAGGGAAATCCAGCGGCAGTTTTAAATAGGGTGGTCAGCCATTAATCCTTGGGGAAAGAACTTTCCAGGCACAGGCAAGGGGATTAGCTAGAACAAAGGTCCTAAGAAGGTTAGAAGTGACCCTGCAGTGTGGCTGGAAGGAAGAAGGGCCACCCAGAAAGGACAGGCTGGACCACACAGTCCTTGTATGTAGCCTGGTGTCAGACTTTGACCTTTTGCCTGATGTTTTAAAGGAATCACCCTAGCTGCTATGTGGAAGTGTGTAGGTGGGCAAGGGTAAAGGTAGGAAGAAAAGTCAGAATGCTATGGCAGTAATTCAGGAGGGAAAGGAAAGAGGATTGATAGAGAAATAGAATAAATGAGATATTTGAGATACATATATACATACATACATATATATATTCTATATTCTACATGTATATACATATCCAGATATATATTCTAACATGGAAAACTGTCCACAATATATAAGATAAAGGTGTAGTGCCTAAAAGCCTAAAATTGTATGTACCTATTGGTCCATTTTTTAAATTAACATATAATATATTATTTGCCCCAGGGGTACAGGTCTGTGAATCACATCTTACACAATTCACAACACTCACCATAGCACATACTCTCCCTAATGTCCATAACCCAGCCACCCTATCCCTCCCCACCAACTCCCCCAGCAACCCTCAGTTTGTTTTGTGAGATTGAGAGTCTCTTATGGTTTGTCTCCCTCCCAATCCCATCTTGTTTCATTTTTTTCCCTCCCTACCACCCATGACCCCTGGCCCTGCCTCTCAAATTCCTCATATCAGAGAGATCATATGATACTTGCCTTTCTCTGATTGACTGATTTCACTTAGCATAATACCCTCTAGTTCCATCCACGTCATTGCAAATGGCAAGATTTCATGTTTTTTTGATGGCTGCACAAAATTCCATTGTATGTATGTATACAGATAGGTAATATAAATGGATAAGAAGATGTGGGATATATATCTTTATCCATTCATCTGTTATGGACATCTAGGTTATTTCCATAGTTTGGCTATTGTGGACATTGCTGCTATAAACATTTGGGTGCATGAGCCTCTTCGAATCACTACATTTGTATCTTCAGTGTGAATACCCAGTAGTGTGATTGCTGGGTCGTAGGGTAGCTCTATTTTCAACTTTTTGAGGAGCCTCCATACTGTCTTCCAGAGTGGTTGCACCAGCTTGCAGTCCCACCAACAGTGTAGAAGGATTCCCTTTTCTCTACATCTTTGCCAGCACCTGTTGTTTCCTGACTTGTTAATTTTAGCCATTCTGACTGGTGTGAGGTGGTATCTCACTGTGGTTTTGATTTGTATTCCCTGATGGTGAGTGATGGTGAGCACTTTTTCTTGTGTCTGTAGGCCATTTGGATGTCTTCTTTGCAGAAATGTTTGTTCATGTCTTCTGCCCGTTTCTTGATTGGATTATTTATTCTTTAGGTGTTGAGTTTGAGAAGTTCTTTATAGATTTTGGATATTAGCCTTTTATCTGATATGTCATTTGCGAATATCTCCTCCCATTCCGTTGGTTGGCTTTTGGTTTTGTTGACTGTTTCCTTTGCTTTGCAAAAGCTTTTTATCTTGATGAATTCCCAATAGTTAACTTTTGCTCCTGCTTCCTTTGTTTTTGGTGATGTTTCTAGGAAGAAGTTGCTGCCTATGTTCTCCTCAAGGATTTCGATGGATTCCTGTCTCATATCGAGGTCTTTCATCTATTTTGAGTCTATTTTTGTGTGAGGTGTAAGGAAATCATCCAGTTTCACTCTTCTCCATGAGGCTGTTCAATTTTCCCAACACCATTTGTTGAAGAGACTGTCTTTTTTCCACTGGAGAGTCTTTCCTGCTTTGTCAAAGATCAGTTGACTATAGAGTTGAGGTTCCATTTCTGGGATCTCTATTCTGTTCCATCGGTCCGTGTGTCTGTTTTTGTGCCAGGACCATACTGTCTTGATGATGACAGCTTTTCAATAGAGTTTGAAGTCTGGAATTGTCATGTCATCAACTTTTTCTTTTTCAACTTTCTCTGGTTATTTGGGGTCTTTTCTGGTTCCATATAAATGTTAGGGATTATTTGTTCCATTTCTTTGAAAAAAATTGATGGTATTTTGATAGGGACTGCATTAAAAGTGTAGATTGCTTTAGGTAGCATAGACATTTTCACAATATTTGTTCTTCCAAATCCATGAGCATGGAATTTTGTTTTTGGGTTTTTTTTTAAGATTTTATTTATTTATCTGACAGGCAGAGATCACAAGTAGGTAGAGAGGCAGGCAGAGAGAGAGAAAGGGAAGCAGGCCCCCCACCGAGCAGAGAGCCCGATGCGGGGCTCGATCCCAGGACCCCAAGATCATGACCTGAGCCGAAGGCAGAGGCTTTAACCCACTTAGCCACCCAGGCACCCCGAGCATGGAATGTTTTTCCATTTCTTTGTGTCTACCTCAATTTCTTTCGTGAGTACTCTATAGTTTTCTGAGTACAGATTCTTTGCCTCTTTGGGTAGGTTTATTCCTAGGTAACTTACAGTTTTCAGTGCAATTGTAAATGGGATCGACTCCTTAATTTCTCCTTCTTCTGTCTTGCTGTTGGTGTATAGAAATGAAACTGATTTTCGTCATTGATCTTATATCTACATGTAACTGAATTCCTGCATGAGTTCTAGCAGTTTTTGAGTCTTTTGGGTTTTCCACATAAAATATCATATCACTTGCAAAGAATGAGAGTCTGACTTCTTCTTTGTGAATCTGAATGCCTTTTATTTCTTTTTGTTGTATGATCACTGAGGTTAGGGCTTCTAGTACTATGTTGAATAGCAGTGGTGATAGTGGACAGCCCTGCCATGTTCCTGACCTTTGGGGAAAAGCTCTCAGTTTTCCCCATTGAGAATAATATTCTCTGTGTGTTTTTCACAGATAGCTTTTATGATATTGATGTATGTACCCTCTATCCCTACACTGTGAAGAGTTTTGATCAAGAAAGGATGCTGTACTTTATCAAATACTTTTTCAGCATCTATTGAGAGTATCATATGGTTCTTTTTCTTTCTTTTATTAATGTATTTTATCACATTGATGGATTTGCAAATGTCAAACCAACCTTGCAGCCCAAGAATAAATCCCGCTTGGTCATGGTGAATAAACCTTTTCAGGTACTGTCGGAATCTACTGACTAGTATTTTGTTGAGAATTTTTGCATTTGTGTTCATTAGGGATATTGGTCTATAATTCTCCTTTTTGACAGGGTCTTTGTCTGGTTTTGGGATCAAGGTAATGCTGGCCTCATAAAATGAGTTTGGAAGTTTTCCTTCCATTTCTATTTTTTGGAAGAGTTTCATAAGAATAGATATTAATTCTTTAAATGTTTGGTAGAATCCCCTTGGGAAGACATCTGGCCCTGGGATCTTGTTTGTTGGGAGATTTTTGACGACTGCTTCAATATCCTTACTGGTTATGGGTCTGTTCAGGTTTTCTATACCGTCCAGGCTCAGTTTTGGTAGTTTATTTGTCTCTAGGATTGCATCCATTTCTTCTAGATTGTCAAATTTGCTGGTGTATAGTTGCACATAATATGTTCTTATAATTGTTTGTATTTCTTTGGTGTTAGTTGTGAGCAATCCTCTTTTATTCATGATTAATTTGGGTCCTTTCTCTGGCCAGGGGTTTATCAATCTTATTAATTTTTTCAAGGAACCAGCTCCTAGTTTTGTTGATTTTTTTCTACCGTTCTTTTGGTTTCTATTTCACTGATTTCTGCTCTGATCTTTATTATTTCTCATCTCCTGCTGGGTTTAGGCTTTCTTTGTTGTTCTTTCTCCAGCTCCTTTAGGGGTAGGGTTAGGTTGTATATTTGAGACCTTTCTTATTTCTTAAGAAAGGCTTGTATTGCTATATATTTTCCTCTCAGGACCACCTTTGCTGTATCCCAAAGATTTTGAACAGTTGTGTTTTCATTTTCATTTGTTTCCATGAATTTTTTAAATTTTTCTTTAATTTCCTGGTTGACCCATTCATTCTTTAGTAGGATGCTCTTTGGCCTCTCTGTATTTGAGTTCTTTCCAACTTTCCTCTTGTGGTTGAGTTCTAGTTTCAAAGCATTGTAGCCTGAAAATATGCAGGGAATGATCCCAATCTATTGGAACCAGTTGAGACCTGATTTTTGACCCAGGATGTGATGTATTCTGGAGAATGTTCCATGTGCACTAGAGAAGAATGTGTATTCTGTTCTTTGGGATGGAATGTTCTGAATATATCTGTGATGTCCATCTGGTCCAGTGTGTCTTTTAAAACCTTTATTTCCTTGTTGATCTTTTGCTTAGATCATCTGTCCATTTCAGTGAGGGGGGTGTTAAAGTCCCCTACTATTATTGTATTATCGTCAATGTGTTTCTTTGATTTTGTTATTAACTGGTTTATATAATTGGCTGCTCCCATGTTAGGGGCATAGATATTTAAAATTATTAGATCTTCTTGTGGGACACACTCTTTAAGTATGATGTAGTGTCCTTCCTCATCTCTTAGTATAGTCTTTGGCTTAAAATAGAATTTGTCTGATAGAAGGATTGCCAGCCCAGTTTTCTTTTGATGTCAATTAGCATGGTAAATTGTTTTCCACCCCCTTATTTTAAATCTGGAGGTGTCTTTGGGTCTAAAATGGGTTTCTTGCAGACAGCACATGGATGGGTCTTTTTTTTTTTTTTTAATCCATTCTGATACCCTGTGTCTATTGATTGGGGCATTTAGCCCATTTACATTCAGGATAACTATTGAAGATATGATATTAGTGCCATTGTATTGCCTGTAAGATAACTGTTACTGTTTATTGTCTCTGTTCCTTTCTGGTCTGTTACTTTTAGGTTCTCTCTTTGCTTTGAGGACCCCTTTCAATATTTCTTGGAAGGCTGATTTGGTGTTTGCAAATTCTTTTAATTTTTGTTTGTCCTGGAAGCTTTTTATTTCTCCTTCTATTTTCAATGACTGCCTAGCTAGATATAGTATTCTTGGCTGTATATTTTTCTTGTTTATTGCTCTGAATATATCATGCCAGTCCTTTCTGGCCTGCCAGGTCTCTGTGGATAGATCTGCCTGCAATCTCATATGTCTACTATTGTATGTTACAGACCTCTTGTCCCAAGCTGCTTTCAGGATTGTCTCTTTGTCACTGATACTTGTAAGTTTTACTATTAGATGACGGGGTGTTGACCTATTTTTATTGATTTTGAGGGGGGTTCTCTGTGACTCCTTGATTGTGATGCTTGTTCCCTTGGCCGTATTAGGTAAATTCTCTTCTATATTTTGCTCCAATATATCTTCTTCCCCTTTCTCTCTGTCTTCTTCTTCTGGGATCCCAGTTATTCTAATATTGTTTCATCTTATGGTATCACTTACCCCTCAAATTCTCCCCTCATGGTCTAGTAGTTGTTTATCTCTCTTTTTCTCAGCTTATTTATTCTCCATTATTTGGTCTTCTATATCACTATTTCTTTCTTCTGCCTCATTTATACTAGCAGTAAGAGCCTCCATTTTTAAAAATCGCACCTCATTAATAGCTTTTAAAATTTCAACTTGATTAGATTTTAGTTCTTTCATTTCTTCAAAAAGGGATTTTATTTCTCCAGAATGGGATTCTCTAGTATCCTCCACGCTTTTTTCGAGCCCGGCTAGCACCTTGATAATCATCATTGTGAACTCTAGTTCTGATATCTTACTAATGTCCATATTAATTAGGTCCCTAGCTGCCGGTAGTGCCTCTTGTTCTTTTTTTGAGGTGAGTTTTTCTGCCTTGTCATTTTATCCAGATAAGAATAGATAAATGAGACAACAAAATACTAAAAGGGTAGCAACAGCCCCAGAAAAATATACACTAACTAAATCAGAAGAGATCCAAAACTGGGGGAGAAGAAAGGAGAAATACACACACACACACACACACACATATATATATATATCTATACATATATATATAAATATATATAAATTAGACTGGTGAATAGAACAGAACCATGCACTTGATTTTGTGTGTATTTTGGTCTGTTAGAAGAAACTGCCTCCCAAAATTTTAAAGAAAGAAAAAGACATATATACAAAAATAAGGGTAAACATGAGGCAGGAACGGAAGGAATATGATTGTAAAGATGAAAATTAGAAAAGACTCTTAAAAAGGAATTGATAAGAAGTTGGTTGAAAAAGAAAAAAAAAAAGAGGAAAGAATGTGATCAGGATGGAGACTAGAACAAAGCCATGCACTAGATTTAGGGTATATTTTGATCTGTTAGAAGAAACTGTATCCCAAAATTTGAAAGAAAGAAAAACCTATATGTATACAAAAAATAAGATTAAATACAATGAATGGATAGAATATGACTATAAGAATAAAAAATTTTAAAAGATTTTTTTAAAAAGGTATTGTGAGATACCTTTTAAAAGGTTAAAATAGGAAAGAGGAATCATTTTAAAAAATACAGTAAGAAAAAAAATAAAATTTAAAAAGTTTAACTTTAAAAGACTAGAGAATCTTGGGGGAAAAGCCATGAATTTTATGTGTTGCATTCCCTTAACTCTGAATTCTTCAGTTCTCATTGATCAATGAAATTGTTTATTTTTCTTTTTTAAGATTTTATTTATTTATTTGAGAGAGAGATAGTGAGAAAGAATATGAGAGAGCAGAAGGTTAGAGGAAGAAGTGGACTCCCCGTGGAGCTAGGAGCCTGATGAGGGACTTGATCCCAGGACTCTGAAATCATGACCTTAAGTCAAAGGCAATTGCTTAACTAGCTGAGCCACCCAGGCACCCAGTGAACTTGGTCTTGGCTGGATGTTCTTGCTAATCTTCTCAGGGAGGGGCCCTGTTGCCATGATTCTCAAATGTCTTTGCCCAAGGTGGAATTGCACCGCCCTTGCCAGGGGCCATGCTAAGTAATTTGCTCTGGTTTGGGTTCGCTCTCAGGAGCTTTTGTTCCCTGAAGGTGTAGAGTTCTGGAGGACAGGAATGAAGATGGCGGCCTCCCAGTCTCTGGCCGGGAGGAGCCGAGAGCTTGGGGCCCCACTCCTCAGTGCGGCCTCAGACAAAAGCAGTGAATCCCTCCTGTCTCCCTGGTCTCTGGCTGTGCTCCAAGCTCACCTGGCCTGTGACCGTGCATTTCTATCTCTGGCGCGCAGCCCCGTTTGGAATCTCCAAACCCAGCAGATTTCTGCAGCACGCTCCTGGGCTGTTCTTCCCAGAGGAAGGTGAGTGTCCCTGGATGTGCCACTTGTGGGGTCCCTGCTTCAACAGCAATGGCCCAACTGTTCCTTGGTTCATGATTTAATGTAATCCTGAGCCGAGAGCCCCCTCCTCAGCTCCATCTCTGTAGTTGGCTTCCCCGCTCTGATACCTGGGGGCTCTGCCACACTCAGACACCCCTGGTCTTTCTCTGTGCCCTACAGGTCCTGAGACCACACTGACCCCGAGAGGACCCCACCCCACACTTAGCCTCTGGAGGGATGTCCCTCAGTGGAGCAGACTTCTAAAAGTTCTGGTTTTGTGCTTCATTGCTCCGCCGCTTGCCCAGGAGCCGGCCCCTCCCCCACGGTCTCTCTTCCCGTCACCCCGGATTCACTTCTCTGCACATCCTACCTTCCAGAAAGTAGTCGCTTTTCTTTTCCTAGAATTGCTGCTTTTCTTCTC
This sequence comes from Martes martes, assembly GCF_963455335.1. Taxonomy (NCBI): domain Eukaryota; kingdom Metazoa; phylum Chordata; class Mammalia; order Carnivora; family Mustelidae; genus Martes; species Martes martes. The sequence continues at coordinate 184,625,962 of NC_137888.1, read as the reverse complement.
TTCGATCTCCTGTTGAGTTTGTAGCTGTTCAGAATGGTTTCGCAACTATCTAGCTGAACTCCTGGAACCTGATGAAATTTAGGTCTCCACTCCTCCACCATCTTGCTCCTTCTCCCTCCCTATTGGTCCTTTTTTTTTTTTTTTTTTTTTTTTTTTTTGCATAAAAACAAAACCCCAGGTGTGCCTGGGTGGCTCAGTTGATTGAGCAACTGCTTTCAGCTCTTCAGTTTCTCATGATCTTGGGATCAAGCACCAGTCGGAGTGGAGTAAGGCTCCCTGCTCAGTGGGGAGTCTGCTTCTCCCTCTCTCCCTGCTCCTCCTTCTGCTCTTGCTCTCTCTCTAGCAAATAAATGAGTAAAATCTTTAAAAAAATTCAAACTACATAAACATATACATAGTTACATATAAATAGAAAAATATCATGTCATGAACCAAGCTGTTAGTAATAGTTACTTTTCTGGACTGGGATTGACAGAGGCTAAGAAAGGAAGTTGCCTCTTATTTTATACTCTCCTGACATGCTTGAATATTTTATTAAGTATGAATTAGTTTTGTAAATTAAAAAAAAAAAGCAAAAAACAAAAAGCATCGCTTTTCCAAATAGGCTATTATAGGAATGGTTCCTTTCTCAACACTCAAACACAAGGCATGTATCATACTTAATTGGGCTCTGTAGCTTGAGAAAAATGTGGTTTATCTAAAAAGAAGAAGAAAGAAGTAAAAACAAGATAACAAGTTTTGAAACCAGGGTCTGAAGAGAAAAAAAAAATGGTAGGGAGGTGGGAATTTGTAAGCTCAGAGGGAACCAGGTGAACTAGTAACCAACTGCCTCTAATAGAAGAAACTGGATACTGAGTGTTCTGTAGGTATTTACAAAGGTATAGGGAAGAGAGGATGTAGAAGGATTTGGGTTGGAAAGAAAATGAATTCTTTTTTTTTTTTTTAAAGATTTTATTTATTTATTTGACAGACAGAGATCACAAGTAGGCAGAGAGGCAGGCAGAGAGAGAGGAGGAAGCAGGCTCCCTGCTGAGCAGAGAGCCCGATGCGGGACTTGATCCCATGACCTGGGATCATGACCTGAGCCGAAGGCAGGGGCTTAACCCAATGAGCCACCCAGGCACCCCCAGAAAATGAATTCTTGTAATAGGATGGTAAACATGGGCCTGGGGACTTTTCAGCAGAAAAATCCTACCGTATCTAGAATGATTGTTGCCTGGATCATGCTAGAGCCTCAGACTTTCCCTCACCCTCCTCAGACAGCTGTCCCTCCTGCTCAAGTTCATGTTCCTGCTGCTCAAACCTACCTCACATCACCTCCCCTCCACCCTGGCCTGCAGCACACACAGCTCACCAGGAGCTGTTACTCTTCAAAAGACCCTTGTTACTTTATAGGCTAAAATTTGGAGCAAAGCTGCCTGGCCCTTTCTGGTGCGCCTCTTCCTCTTCCCGGTTGGACCACACTCCCTCCCTTGCCTCGGGCTATACTTCTCCCTCTTTCACCAGTTAACTCCTTCTCTCCTTCTAGAATCATAACCTTTCTCAATTTGGCTACATCCCCTATTAATTACTCTCATAGACCCTGCACTTCTGCTTGGTAGGTAGTTTATTTGGATTTGTTTGTTTGCCTTTCCCACCCAGCTATAAACTCTGGAGACAAGGAAGCAGGTATTTCTAGCCCCACCATGCACTGGGCACAGAGATGACCCTCAATATCGGAGGAATAAATGAGTAAAAACCCTTGCCTATTATAGCTAAGAATTAGAAGCCTTTCTGAGCTACTTTCTCAGCAACCCTATGATCCTTTGAGATCAGACTTCATTTCCTAAGGGATGGATGTACTTAAATAAGTGTTTATTGGTGTGCAGCCTTCCAGGCTGGAAAGATCAACTTGTTATTTCTCCAAGGGATGTGACAATGAAGACTTTCCAGTTGGGAAGAACAGTGCTCTACTAGAAGGCAACAGTCACACGTAGCACCTGACTGTTCACTGTTGATGCTGCCTTGCTTCAAGGCGTGTGCGTCCAAAAAGATCTTGTATTTTGGATCCAGCATTCCTCTAATACCTGTGCTAGAGAAGAAAAAAAACATTCGGCCGGATCCCGATGAAGAGCCCAATAGGGAAACCCACCGATGCATGGAACTAGTCAAAAACTTCTCACAGAAGGCCTGCTCCTGCCAAAAAACCACCCCCAATCATTGTGTTGGAAAGGGCCCAGTTTTGTCATTTCCTCTCTTAGAAGCGTGGAATGATGCATATTTCAAAAACACTGGAATCTTATTGTGCTGAACACCCACAATGCTGATGATGTGGCCTGATTATAAGAAAAATCCCCTTGAGGAACTTGAAAGGGCTCTTCCTTTCAAGATTCATGCAGACCATCAAAGGTGCTCTTGGGTTGCCCATCAGCAGGAAGAGTCCAGCTGTATTATTTAATATAATTGAATCACAGCGTATTCTTTTTAGTGTGGCTATTTATGGCAGGCAAAGAAAGTGGGGGACATACGGGCTTTACAAATAGCTTCAATTATCGGGTAAGCCAGAGACCATTTTTAGGTGCCATCTTTAACAAAAGAGATACTGGGGAAGTGAGCAGTGTCTGTAATTACCATGCTGGTGACAAAATAAAGGAAAATACAGCAAAAGGGATAGACTGTAGGAAGGCCTATTATTAAACACAATACCTTTTTGAATGCCCAGGAACTTAGGTTGTATACGTAAGCTGTAACTACTAAATGATACTGCAGGAACAATCCAAAAACTGTGAAGGGAATTGGAAAGTCATTAGAAATGACATGATCAACCAGGACACGTGTTAAGCCACTCACTAATTGGTTAACCTTTCCATCTACCAGGACTGGTTAGGCGCATGTCTAACTCCATCTACATCTCTGAAAGTTCTGCTCTGAGACCATTTTCATCTTAACTTTCACAGCACAGCATCTTGGTTTTATATTTCAAAACACTGGTAAGTGTAATTAGACTCACTAAGTAGCAGGAGCCACACTTTTCATTAACTTTATAATTAAAACAGGAGGCTTTCTTCCCCATTTTAAAAGAGTGGGAATATATTTTTTCATTTTCATCGGAAAATATACTGGGATGATTGTCAGGCAGAGTATCCTCTTCCTCCTCCTCCTCCTCAAAAAAAAAAAAAAAAAAAGTTTAGAATCATCGACTAAGGATTGTTCTGATTGCCAGAGGTATGCTAAGCACTTTGCACTTTATTCTTACCAACTCTGAGATATGTCTGTTTAAAGACAAGGAAAGTGAGGCTTATATAGAGAGGTTAAAGAACTTGCTCAAGATCGTATGGGAAGTGATGAGGCACTTGGCTTAGTCAGTCTTGCTTTTTACCAGGTTTCCCTGCTATCCTGGGCTGTTCAAACTTCAGGTGCATTTGAATTAGCTAGGGAGCTTGTTAGAGGCACATTCTGACACAGTAGGTCTAGGGTGGGCCTGAGAGTTTGCATTTCTAATACCCTCTCTGGTGATGATGAGGCAGGCGGTCCACAGACCACACTTTGAGTAGCAGTGCACTGTACTACTGCTGCATAGGCATAATTCCTTCTCTTTCGACAGAACGGGATGCTGATGAATTGGGCTGGAGCCAGACACTCTCACTTGATTACATGACCCTGATAGATTTGAGACAACGCAGAGACAAGAAAGATACCCATCGAGAAACCATAGTGGTTATGGAATGCATACATTTCCATGTATTTTTACAGTAAAAATGCATTAAAAAATCTTTCACAAAAGAAACTTAAAAAATACAAGTAGGGTGTTGAGTTCTCCCCCACCCCCAACATTCTTTCAGGCATCAACTGTGTAATGGGTGGGAGGGGAATTCTTCAATGGTTTGATTTAATCATACAAAATACTCATCCATCATCTCTCATCAAGACATTTACATGAAGTGGGGGATTAGGGAAAGTAGGCTCACAAGAATCAGTCTGCAATTTAAGGTTACAGTAGTTCAGAGAAAACTAGATCTTTCTGCTTGATGCATAGTCCCTGTAGAGTACAATATTTCCAAAGCCAATCTGATGTGTGGAACTCAGAGGAAACTGCCACACCAAGTCTTCGCAGACCGAGCCAAGCCCCGGTGGGTACCACAAAGATTTTAAAATGTCAGCTATCACCTCTGACAACAGGAAAGGCATTAAGATGTTAACCTCACGATGTACTCCCCAAATCCACCTTGATTTCATTTATTTAAAACTCTGGACCACAAGTGAGAGCATCGATCATTTAGCATCACCAATTCTGCTAGAAATAGTGAGAACATTCCTAGCAGTGGAGCCTGAGGAATAAAATCCCCAAGTGGGCTCCTAAGGAAACTGATGAAGACCAATGTCCTTATTCTGTCGTGTTCTCCCTCAGCCTTAGTACCACAGCTCAATGTAGGCTTCGTGTGTAAAACTCGAATAGAAGTAGCAGTCACAGACCCTCTTTCTCCTTTTCAGCTACAGGATGTACATTGTCTCTGTTCCAGGAAGGGAACGTGTTTTGTGCCTGTCCACACACCTGTAGGAACTCCGTCTACATTATTTATCAACCCAGAAATCAAATAAAGCTATGAACAATGTAATATTTATATATGCATAGTGTTTTATAAAAAGATTGGCCCACATACTGCTTTTCATCAATACAGAAAGAGCATTAAGTCCATAGCACACGGCAAGAAATGAGTGAGGAACAGAGAATGCGAACAAGTGCTTAATAATTCACAAAGCAGGCTCACCATGGAGGAAATGATGATATTCAAACCAACTAAAGCTTTAGAGAATTACTTATAGAGTCTCCCATTTTAAAACAGCTTTACATACCTGATTTAGTTTACATTAAAATATATCCCAATGAATCAATTTGTTCCATATTCAGAAATATAAACACATATCACATTCCTCACAGCTAAATTTTTTGTCATAAATTCTCTTTTATACAAGAAAAAAAGGCAACAGTTGTTTTTTTAATTTTTTTTAAACAGGCTCTATTAATTACAATTTTTAACTCTGTACACACAATGATTGGCTGGTTTTCTCCATTTTTTTTTCCTTTTTCCTTTTTTTTTTTTTTAACAGTACCATGAGAATAACAGTGATTGACTTGCAAAGTTGTGTGTCTGTATGGAAAATGCAAAACAGTACTACAGAAATACACAATGCATTGTAAGCAGCGGTTTGCTGTAGTGGTCCAACAGGTACAAGCAAACGTTTGGCTCAGCTAGGCAGTAATCCATTCCAACCACATCCTGGGGCTACAAGCCGACCCAACCACACCTCCTGCGGGACTGCAAAAGAATGGGTCATTTATAAAAAGAAAAATGGTTATGCTTTGTTCTGCTGTCCAAAGACTCAAAGGACACTGTCATGAGGGCAGAGGTTTGCCAACTTGATCTAGAACCACTGGGACTGCGTCTTTTTCCCTTTCAACCATCCTGGAGACTTTTACTATGGTTTCAAAGGGAAATCGGCATCTCTAGGCATTAAGCACCCCCAGACCTCACTTCTTGAAATATCAACAGAGAGGTAACTTCCACCAACACTCACTCCCTGGTCCCCAATTCAGCAAAGGACAATCTTGGGCTTACGCTACAAAGGGGGAACACACTTTCTATATGGAGGAGTGCTCCCTTGCACCGGGCACTCTGTTCCCCATTCCAGCCACTATTCTGCCTGCAATCAGACAAGACAACACAGAAGGTGCTCACTGTCAGTCTGTTCCTTTTAGTAGCTGAGCAAAGCTGTGATGGCACTGCCTTAATGAGATCTTATTAGATGTGGGTGATGCTAATGAACTTGACCATCTGTGCTTGGGCTACGTTTGGGTAATGGCGGCCAACCTTCTCCTGTCCACACCTTTCTATGGCCAGGGAGAGTACGGAACTGTCTTCTGAACCAACTACGACTTGAGAAGGGAACATTTCTTTGTGCTGTGTAGTTTAGCTATAAATATCCTTCATTTGCAATAGTAGTCTCTTCATACAGTTTAATTTTAGGATCATCGGCAATCCTAATCCATCCCAAAGAGTCCTCAGCTTTTACAAATATAACTTTTGCCTTTTTGCTTTTTTTTTAAGAAAAACTCCTAACTACAGTATAGCACTACATCACTACATAACAATCTACATCAAATTAATTAAACTTAATAATTTCCCTTAGAGAAAATGATCAACAGCCCTATTTAACCAGGAGAGAAAAAGATTGCCCCCTAAAAGGGAACAATTCTTGACAATTCTACAGTTTATGTAGAAACAAAATGTATATCCCTTCGGGGCAGCATTTGGCAAATAATTTCCAAAAAAGTATGCATTTAAAAATACTTTCTTTAATATTATACATCAGGCACAACACTTTTCATATATATATATTTTTTCTTATAAGATTTCAAATGCATAAAATGTTTGTTGCTCTTCATAGGATCATCGGGTATCAGACGCTTCACCAGGTAAGAAACTAAAATTATTTCAGGTTTGTGACCTTCCTCTTAGAACCTTTGACACGGTAAAGGTTGGAATGTGCCTCAGCGTCTAAATACTGAGGTCGGTGCTACATTCTTTGTAAGGTCGCCTTCTCTGCTCTGGGGCATGTCTGGAGCTTCGGCCGGTATCCTGTTTCACACTGGGCTCTTCCCTTTCTCGGTGGCTGACTCTGTCCTCCTTGTTCCTCTTCTCCAAGGACCGCTCCCGCCTGCGCTCAGGGGACCGAGCCCGACGGCGGTCAGTGGACTTGGCCCTCCGCTCTGGCGAGCTCCCCCTCCTGCGCTCTGGGGACCGTTTCTGATCCAAGAGTCTCTCCAGGGACCTCCTGCGATGGTTGGGCGAGCTGTCCCTTCTGCGGGTGGGCGAGCGCTCACGTCTCCGCTCCGGAGAAAGCTCTCGTCTCTTTTCGTGCTTCTCCCTCCTCTCCAAAGTGGTGTCTGCGCTGCGGGTGCCTTCTCTGCGCTTCTCCGGGGGCCTCCTCTTGGGGCCGTTGGTCACCATCCGCTCTGGGGGCGCCTCTCTCCGTCCCTCCGGTGCCCGGTCCTTGGGTCGGCAAGCCCCACTGTCGGGTTTTCTAGAAGTTCCATTCCATGTGTGATGCTCATTGGGTTGTCTGCTATACTCTCTGCTGCCTTTTGGGTCTTTCCCGTGTGCCCGCTTTTCCCCATGCTGTGATGATTTGTGAAGATCGGGTGGGTAACTGGACTCCAATGATGGATGCTGTCTGCGGTCGGGGGGCGCGGCCCTCACTTCCGAAACACCTTGTGCACGGGTGGCGGTGGGGCCGTGCCGGTCGCTGCTGGGGTCTGCCAGGAAAAGAAAGGAGAGCCACAGTTTGGTATCGGGAGTCTTCGGCTCCTGTCCCCACTCCCATGCCTGAGGTATCATTAGTCACAACAAGCAAACAGCTATTAAAGCAGTCAGAATCAAAGCCGACTGAATCTTGGTTAAGTTTAACTGCAACTAGTGAAGATTAACAACTTAGTACTTGTGGCTTTCCGCATCTAGCTACTGATGGCTACACCCCAGACAGATCATTAAGGAACTTACAGCGTTAAGTCACGATTTTAGTCTTTAAAGGCACAACCCAAACAGTGTATCTAGAAGTATGGAGAGGTCCCCATTCTAACTACCTCCTGCTCTTTCTTCTCTCCCACCCACCAAGCCGTCCCCCCGCCCACCCTTCCTCCCGCCCAGCACCCCCACCAAAGAAAACATTCTTTTCTTTAAAGAATACTTGTTTTAATTCGCTTAAAAGTAATCTAGGTTATTGACCTGGAGGGGGATGAGGGAACTTTCTGGGGGATGTAAAGAGGCTATATTTTGATCTGGGTGATTAAAATGGGGGTTTACAGAGGTTATTAAAAAAAAAAAAAAAAGGGCCTGAGCTGTATACTCGGGCTTCAAGCATTTTATGCAAAGTACACTCCTTTTTTAAAAACACTTTTCTTAAGAAAAAAAAAAATTACTCTAGGGTAGTGGGCAAAGTGCGTTCTAGAGGCAACATGGCCAGATGTGGATGACTGCCAAATGTGACATGTATGTGAGGGTCCATTAAACATCCTCTCTACCTTTGTGGATTTTATTCAACAACTTTCTCTAATTTGGGGTGAGTTTAAGAAACTATTTGCAAAACATGGAGTTTCCTGACAAAAGGGAGTGGAGGAGAGGTTGTCAGGGGCATGTCTGACATTAGATGGGGTTCAGATAAAGTCTTTCCGAGACATCTTTCCTTATGCTACACAAGGTAGCCCCAGCTGCATCCAGGAGCCAAGGACTCCCTGCACTTCTTCTTACAACATCAAGATATCTATAGACTTCAAAGCAGAGAAGCCCACGGGGAGAGAGAGGGGTCCTATTTATTATTAAACTATTTGAAATGGCACAGCCAATGTTTTAGGTGGCATCCTGACACTATGAGAGGGCTTTTCAAGGCAGGGATGCTCTGTCGCAGCTAAACCTGGTCAGCCAGACACATTATACGATTCCTGGCAAGACACCTGAAATGACGGGCTGCCGAGTGAAGGGCAAACCAGGGTGATAGTCACGGAGATGAAGGAATCACAGGAACTCTTTAAGGATCTTTCATGAGGCAACAAGGTCAACATTAAACAATCTGTTTCATGAATGATCTCCCAAAACCTAGGGTGGGTTTTAATAAAAACAGGAAGATAGCCTAGAGCAGGGTTTGTAAACTTTCTGCAAAGGGCCAAAGAGTAAATATTTCTGGCCTTGCCAGCTGTGTAGTTTGTGAGAACTACTTAACTGGACCAGAGCGCAAATGCAGCTGTAGACAATTCAGAAAAGAAATGGGTGTGGCCATGTGCCAATAAAACTTTACTTAAAAAAAAACAGGCTACGGACAAGATTTGGCCCATGGGCTGTAGCGTCCCAAGAGATAGCTGACTGAGTAGGACAGGTCCCCTTTCTGTCTATCGAAGCCTTACCCACCTGGGGGAGGACTCTCTGGGATAGGAGGTTTGTTCTTTCTGAATGGTGGGTCCTAGAATTAACACAAACAGGAGCTTGCAAAGTCGCTTTCAGCTTTGGGTAAGGATAGGTGCTTAGATCACTCTCACAAATCTAACCTTGGGGTTTCTTACACCTACTTTTTAAGATAAGGGACAGTAAGACTTCAGTAGGGTTGGTGGTGTACTTACAATTCAAAGAATGCAGTGTGCTCAGAATGAATTGCCAAACATATCAAAATAGAGCTAAGCAGAAGCAATGAGGAAATTAGGCCACAGCACAGAAACACCTAGTATTGATTGAGCTACAAACCGTAGTTTGATTATGGCCCATAAGGTAGAAGCAAGCCTCCCCGAGCTTTTCATTTCTCATACATGCAGCGAGATTAGGAGGTATCATCGCTGTAGAAGGGAAGGGCCCAGCACCAAGAACAGTCAGAGAGAAAGAGAAAGAGAGAAAGAGAAAAAGTTGAACATTTAGATTCCCTATAACAAAGAGGAAAGAAAAAAAAATCTGCATTTGTTAACATAGGGCAAAGAGAGTTTATTTGTCCAGTTAGACAGTCTAAGGCAACACTCAAATAAGGCTGCAGAGACCGCAATCAGAACAGTGACATTTTCTTAGACAGCCATATAAGGTGACTCGAGAACCCAGACAATGGATGCATCCTTTTTTCTTTTTTTCTTTCTTTTTTTTTTTTTTTTTCAAACAACTGGAACAATGACAAGCTGGCATAGGAGACCATTAACAATAAACAACAAAAGACCAAAGTTCCCTCCCTCCCCCACCCCTGAAGACCGCGGCAGTTAAATTAAGTACAAAAAACTCATTACAAAAATAGCCTCACAGAGAAGCAGGTTCCAATCAAGTCAGAAAAATATTGGAACTTAACATATTATAACCCATTTGTGACTCTAATCGATAGAATTAGAGAGATTTAGTCCAAATGACACATGGAGACATTACAGCAGCACAACTCTGGCATGTTCAACCCTTCTTGGAAAGAATGAGTACTTTAAAGGATCTTTATTTTTAGCCCAAAGAACATTTGTTAGTGTTGGATTTTCATCCTCAGTGCAACAGACATAGGTTTTGAGAAGGTACACAGGTTACTGACGATGACTCTCAAATGAAATATCACATCCAACAGAAGCATAGGGGAGACAGAAAAGGGAGACAATGTTACACAGTTTCAGTGGCATTGATACACCTATGGTCAGAGGTTTAGTACAGTGCACAGCTGTGGCATCTCAAAGTCAAAACACCTCCCCCGTGGTTGGCCATATCTACAGGGGCCTCATCTGATGACCTCCCTTCCCCCCACTTTGGGCCCCTCGTATTTTACACCTGTATATGAGGGTCCAACACCTGGGAAGGCTGTCCTTTAAAAGGGTTATCCTTCTCTTTGAGCTGCATCTGAATTAAGGACCTCACCAAGTCCAAAATGCAACTGGGAATTGTGCAGAATGACTTTCGGAAAAGAGGGTGATAACAGATCAATCCCTAATAAAGGGGACCAACGTATATGGGGACCATTCAATCACAGTTTCTATAGAAACTTCTGTAGACCTTTGGTTGGGAAGAAAAGCCCTACATCTAGGGCATAGCTTTTTTTTTCTTTTTTAATTTTAAACAAGACCTCAAATAAATAGGACATAATCATTATAATATACAATATTTTGCCATCAGAAGACTACGCTACGTAAAGATCATTGCTGTTTACTCAAATCATGTCCACACATATGACAAAGGAACTCTATGTATAACCTGGCTTTCCCCATAGGAAAGGTATAGTAACATGTTTCCCTCATGATGAGCACTGGGAATCTATCTCATCCTTTTTCATCTAAAAACATATGGCTACTATATCAACAGTTTTGTTTGTCTTCTAGTAGTGGGCTCAGGTGGTCTGACTGGGGATAGGGACCAGCTACGGGGATATGCAGAAGTGTCATATACAGTGCACAAAGGAGGCCAGCAAGGCCCCCAAATCATCTCAAAAATTTCACGCCTCTTAAGCAAAAACATCAAGTAACCGAAAGAGAAAAAAATAAAGGAGAATTGTGCCTCAACATATCACTCAGGAAACCTGCTTTCCTGCTTCTGAAAAGGAGTATAGTCAGTTTGTGCTAACAATTGGGTCTGAGAAACAGTTTGGCACAGTTCCAACAAACATTCCTTCGCTCTTGGTTGGACTAGACAAAATGTTCTCTCTGATTATCAGAAAGGGGGCTACAAAGATCTTGTCTTAGGCCACGCCCCGGTCCACGTAAGCAAGCAAAAGGATGAAATGTGTAGAGATTTCAGAACAAGCGAGGCAAATAATCACATGGTGCGAAAGGCTGGTGAGACACTGGTGAATAGAGGGAAAACAGAAAGGCTTTCCTGCTGCAGTTCTGGAGACAAATTCATGGAGTCATGCCAGGGAAGGAAGGAAGGTTTTCATAGTTTGACCCACCATATTCTGGTACCGAGCCGTCTCCCCGCTTCAGAAACAGACGGACCCTGCGGCCGCCATTCTTAATCAGTTCTATAGCCCGAGAATGCTTCATGTTTTTGGTGGTCTCGCCATTGATCTCTAAAATTTCATCACCAATCTGCCAAAGCAAGAGACAACAGAGTGAGGACATCACGAAGGATCTGACCAGCTGTCAAGGTGCTTTATGCTTTAAAATTCTTTCAGTGAGTGATTTACTAAATATTTATTGAGTATATTGCAGAAAATCTCCTGTTGCTTTGGGTCCAGCAGTGAAAGAAACCAAAACCGCCTGTCTTCATGGAGATGACATGCTAACGGAAGAAAACTAACAAGAAAGTTAGAGACATATGTGTATGTTAGAAAGCATAAGTGCTACGGGGAAAAAAAAATGAAGCAGTAAAAGGAATATTAATTGTCGAGGAAAAGAAGATGTGGTAGGCAGTTGCTAGGATGCCCCCCCTCCCCCAAATCCTCTCCTCCTTATATTCATATCCTGTGTCATCTCTTTCCCTTCGAATATGGGCTGGAAGTAGGGACCTGCTTCTGGCAAATGTGATGTGATGTTAGCTCAAAGATGAGGTTACAAAATAATCTTGGCTTCTGTCTTATATGCCCCTCTTTTATTTTCTCATTTGTTCACTCTGACGCATGTAGTGAGCTGCCCCGCAGAGGTCATAGTAAGGAGATGAGGGAGAGCTAGGGCCAACAGCCCAAGAGGCCCAGAATCCTGCCAACGACCCTGTGAGTGAGCTTAGAAGCAAACACTTCCCCAGGTAAGCTTTCTGATGAGACCACAACCGTGGCTGATGCATGGATGTGGCATATACTATGTGTCAGCCACTGTTCTAGGCACTGGAGATAAAGGAGTAAACAAGACAGGCAAGATTGTTACTCTCATGGAGCTTATTTTCCAGAAAGCAGAAGAGGAAAAGTACTGGCTTTGAAGATGAAAGCCTTAAATTTGAGTCCTATCACTTACGAGCTAACTGATCTTGCTCAAATCCTTTAAAATCCTGGAACTCACTTTCTCGTCCATAAAAGGGGGTGTTAACAACCCATCCCTACCAAGGTGTGAGGACCAAATTGGGTAAGTCACATAAATGTGTCTTGTGAACTATATAACATAATACAAAATACCATGATAATGACAGTTCATTCAATCAGAAACTTTTTTTCAGTAAGCAAAGACATGGAAAAGCATACCCCATTGTGTTTAAATTTTAAACAAAAGCAATATACGGTGTCTCTACTCCTTTGTGCACAAGTCTTGCATATAAATAAATAAAATAATATGTAAGAAACTGGTAATCCGGTTTGACTTTGGAAACTATATTTTAAAATATGGACCATTTTCCACTAATTTCTTATAGCCATATTCATGGTCTACTTTCTCAATTAAAAAAAAACTCATTAAAAAATTCAATCTGGGGGCGCCTGGGTGGTTCTATCGATGAAGCATCTGACTCTCGATTTCAGTTCAGGTCATGATCTCAGGTTCATGAGATCGAGCCCCGTGTGCACTCAGCAGGACGTCTGCCTGAGATTCACTCCCTTTCCCTCTGCCCCTCCCCAGCTCTTTCTCTCTCAATAAATAAACAGACAGGTAGATAGATAAATACAGTCCTTCAAAAACAATCAATCTGAAAAAACTTAAAAAGCAATATTATACCTTAAGTACAAATATTAAGTTCCCTACCCTTGGTCACTTTTTCCCCCCTCTTTGCTCTGGACCAATTCCATGCACTTTTTCCCCTTTCTGGACCTGGCTGTCTGCTTTCTTTTCATTTGTAGCAAACTGCTCCCTGTGCATATGCCTCAATCTAAGTGACCTCTCTATAATGACGACACGATTTTTTTTTAAACCACCTAATCCCTCCCCTCCCCTTGCCCCAGAAAGGGACATACGCATACACAGTAACAGACAGTAGATACCTATACAGAACAGAGTGATCTTTTGGCATTTGAAATTTGCCGCTTTGACTACCATAGAGCCATTCATGCCATGGAGATCCTGTGCTGAACTGACCTGCTCCTGAGGCTTGGGTAATATAGCCCGTGACGAGCTGGAGCCTGAATGGAGCTCAAGCCCTTCCTGCTCTGTAAGCATCCTGGTGTACCTTGGATTTCCTGTGAAGTGATGCCCCCGCCTTATGAGATTAAGTATAAGGACTATGGAACTGGGATTGGGAAAGTATTTACTTCATTTAACTTGCAAGTAATTTCAATATTTCATTTCAGCTACCACCAACCATGCTTTAGGGAGAAATTTATACTAGGGTGGGAGTCATGCACCTAGAGTGTCCTGAGAACAGTAGAAAATGCAGTTCTCAGGAACAAGAAGGTTTTAGCCACATAAGGTCAAAAAGTCGCTGCAGATGACTTTTTTGTCCAGAATCCTCTTCCTACTTACCCTCATCTTTCCACACCTTTCTGCTGGACCGTCCTCTGCTAAGCGCAGGACATAGAGGTCCATGTTATATTCTCGGCCCCCTCGAAGACTAAAGCCAAATCCCTTGGCTCCTCTTTCCAGTTCCACAGTGTAAAAATCTTGCTCCTATTTAAAAAAGACGAAATGTAGTCACTTGAGGTGAGTGTCTATCTGTCCATATTTCTTCCCATCTCTTCCCAAATATTCTGTCATGGTGATTTGACAAAAAGGCATGGTCTCCACCCTTCTCTTGGTGATTCCCCATTGTTTATTAATAGTCATCCATCTTAGAAGGTTGCAGATGCAAATTTGGAAACATTCATGATCGTGCCTATAGACTGCACACCAACACGCATATATTAAAATTTCATCAGGGAGGCCACAAATCATATTTGTGGCAGGAAAGGTCATTACATGATACCACATCCTGCACAGTGCTGGAAGTTCAGCCTCCATGCCCCACACCTGCAAAATGCAGCAGTGTCTATCACTAGGACCCCAACAACGACCTCCTCACATCCGGGGAGGGGCCGCTACCCTGGCTGAGGAGAAGCATGAATGGATTGTTGAAGGCTCTGAGAAGGCCACTCAAAATTAACCCGTTTAATCATCCCCCAATATTTCCCAAATCTGCTTCACCCGCATGTTTGTACGCTCCCTATTACCACCCTGCGGGATGGGCAGTTAGCTCTGAGCGTCTCACCCGAAACTCACAAGGCTGAGAAAAGCCTTAACAAAAAAAAGAGACATTTTCTTGGCATAAACACAGTTATGAATACCATGAGTAGATATTCACGATTTTGCCTTTCTCTGCTGGCCAGTCCCTGAGCCAATTATGGTTTTTGATTTTGTTTGTTTTTTCCCCCACCTAGAAAAGGATATCTAGGAATATTTTTCAAAGGTAGTAAAATAAAATGTCACTTCCTAGACAACTAAATGTAAGTACATATTTAGTACATCCTCTCACAAAAGGTTATTTATTTTAATTGAGAGTATCATATAAAAGATATCTCATAAACATAGCTTCAGAAAGTTGGAAGGAAATGTGCGAAGCAAACAGAGAAAAAAGAATGGCCCTCACCTGTGTTGCCTGGGGTGCTTTGAACTCAAACTGAGATTCCGGCTTTGGTTTGGTGGTATTCCTGCCAAAGGGAGAGAAATAAATGTAAAAGCAAACCATGGGGGAAACAGGAACGGGAAAAAAAATATCAAGGATGAGTATCGTCAGGCCAGGAGTTAGTTTTTTCCCTTAAAGCTAACAAAAGCAACTAAAGTTATGTCTGACCTGGTCTCCTGGGCCCCTTGCTGAGAAGGGGTGTGTGTGGTGGTGATAGTGGCAATCTTCTCTGCATTGGTCAGCAAAGTGGCATTCGAAGACTCTGCAGGGAGAGACAGAGCATAACAGAATGAGGGCCTGGGAGAAGAGATTAAACCAGGAGGGAAGCAGAAGTCCCATATCTGAAAGACAAGTCTGGTTTCTCTGTCACTGTTTGAAGCAGTTCTGACTTGAACTTCTAAACAATGAAGACCTAAAAGAACCGTTCTAAGATCTGTGATATGAGGCATGTACGTCTCCATTACCCTCCTCCCAAGTGATATCCCCACAGATGAACTAAAGTGTTTGCCCCAGAACATGCTACTGTAGAACTGTGCCCAGGGTACGTGTCTCTCCCTCCCTCACACTTAAAAATGGCAGTCCCGTCAAAACACTGCACCATGCCCACACTGCTTCTCCCCAGAATGTTACCGGTTAATAGTAAAAAAAATAGTAAAAATAGTAAATCTCTACTGATGTTTCCCGCAATTTGTCAGCAATGTTTTGTGAGTCTGCTTGGTTTCCTCGGGTGAATATTAAAATCAGAAGTGTGCTAACATCTTGTTAACTACACGCACACACAACATCTACCTTCTTCCTCACTACTTCTAATGAAGCACAACTGAAAATGTGGAGTTCTTCGCAGATCTCATCTAGTATCACTGATGGAATATGAATTTCAAAACTTGCATTAGTTAGAGCCAGAGTTTGTAAATATAAGTTGTATAAATCATGAAGCCACTCTAATGTAATGAATATGATTACATTCTTATGTAAATGGACTTTCTTCTCCACTAACCACATTCATAAGCAACTTCATTAATCTCTAGAAGTTTGGAGATCCAGAATTTGAAAACGCTCACGAGCATGCCCTATAGACTGCACACTAACATGCATATATTAAAATGTAATCACTTACATTGTAATGGTTATATAGCTTTTTACTAATTATTTCTCCATTAAGATCAAGGCAGATAGCACGCAATTATGAGCAAGTTGCACTTTTAGATTGACTGTTTGGAACTTGGCATACATTTTCTTATCAAGAAAAATACTAACGGGGCGCCTGGGTGGCTCAGTGGGTTAAAGCCTCTGCCTTCGGCTCAGGTCATGATCTCAGGGTCCTGGGATCGAACCCCGCATCGGGCTCCCTGCTCAGCGGGGAGCCTGCTTCCCCTCTCTCTCTGCCTGCCTCTCTGCCTACTTGTGATCTCTGTCAAATAAAAAAATAAAAAAAACTTTTAAAAAATTTTAAAAAAATACTAAATGTGGTCATTAGGTTCTCCGATTAGCCTATGAATGCCTATTTAAATCACAGTGTGCAGTGAATTCTGCAAGTTCCTAGGACTCCACCAGTTCATAGTAGGCACTCTAACGCTTGCAGATCACATACACTCACCATAATGCATAACAAAGATTCTATGGGAAAATGTGTTCAGTAGTCCCACCTGGATACCTGGACTGCATCTCTTCTCCAATGCAATCCTGGGGGACAGGGCATCCCTGAAATCCCAATTCCTTTGGTCTATCTTCCATTTTAATTTCCTAAGGATATTAACTCAGCTTGGGTCTTGCTTCCTGTTATTTTCTTGCATTACACAGTTAAAATCATGGGCTTGAGATCCAATCCCCCTTCCCACTCATTAGCTGTATGCCTTATTTTCTTCATCTGATGGAAGGGGATGATAATGTAACTCTCCTCTTTGATAACAGTATATGGAAAGCTTCATAGAGTATGACATACCGTAAGCACTCCATACACCTTTATTGTACCTATGGCCCTTGCGGCCACTTCTTCTTTTGATTTATTATCATGGGAACTTAAACGCTCTGCAAAATTAGAAAGTTGAATTATGATTTTAACAGTCTATATTCCACCCATAAAGTCCAGGATGCTGAGAGCTAAGGCACAAGTTTAATAATAAAATGTAACTACATCAAGTAAACTGTAAAGTGAATCCAATTCATCTTTTAGGACAAGTTTCCCATGGTCTGTTTAAACCTACAGATTCTGCGGGAAAGGAGCCTGTGGTCAATTAAGGATGAGAAATAATGGGAGAAATAGAGGGAAGTGTTTTTGTGTGTCTGTATTTTGTTTTCCCTATGAGCATCCTCAGAGCCTCTACTATGCCAATGTACCTTGCAACCCCCCCCCCCCCAAGCTGGGGAGGTGGTGTTTCTCAGGCTTCATGGGAGGCAGCTTAGCATAATATCCCATTAGGAGGTCAGCTTCCAGACTCAGAATGTCTGGCAGTGCGCACCCCCAGCTCGGGAATTTACAGGCTGGGACTTATGCAAAGTCACGTCAACCTCCTATGCCTCAGTTTTCTCATCTGTCCCTGCAGGACAACAGAAGTAGCTAAGAAAATTCGTGTAAAGATCATCTGAGAGCGAAGTGTTGGGTATAGTGCCTGGCACTTAAAAATGATGCAAAAGACGATTAGTACATTTTTTATTGGGAGCATGTATTTATTACTGTTATTACAATATTAAAACCGTATTATTAGTACATTTTGATGAGTGCAGTTAACTGGCACAACCAAGTGATAAATCTATGTGATTTTCCACAAAGTACACCTACTGTGTCAGAACAACGGACTCAGAGGCCACACTGCCTATCAATATGATTCACTAAAAGTTTCATCAACCCCTGTATTGGTCCTTTAAAAAAATTAATATTGCTCATTGTAATTAATTTTATGGAGACTCTCTGGGAAATCACAAGATTGTTCAGGCCATGGGGAAATCATAATCAGGATACCAAAAAGAACGTTTCCTTGTAATTAAAGTGATTATAATTACTGAATTGTGCAGGAGTTCCCCTTTTGAGTTCTTGTGTGTTTTCGGTAGCTAGGGTTTTTCAAGGCAGATCAGGTCCCATTCTGAAACGTTTTCTCTTTTTTTTTAAATTTCTGTGCTTTCTTGATTTGATGAGTTATGACAGATAATCACTCAATACACATATAAATAGAATTCTTTTATTAATCTTCCTCCTATCTTTTGCTTGCTATTTTCTGCATATTTATATGCAAATCTGTTTTGAAGATTAACTTTAAGCTTAAAAAATTAACATTTATATGCAAATGATTATTTGAGCACACTGAATTTTCCTCCTATTGCTGTATTTCTTAATCTCTGAGCCACCACCATTTCTTGCTAGTTTACGAAGTGCCAAGCTTGGTGCTAAGTGCATTTCCACGTGTATTTCATTTCATTCTTACGACTCAATGAAATTGGGGCAGTTATTCCCCCACTTTACAGATGGAGACACTTAGGCTTAGGAAAGGTGGGTAACACGCCCAAAGTCATCCAGAGTCTTATTCCCACTGACAAGGGAATTACGTGTCAGTATCAAGGAAATCCTATCTAATTGGTGTGTTCCTTTCAAATTAGCAGCGCCTTTATCTTACTGCATAAGTACCACTAACTATCACAGCTTAATTAAAAAACAAAATACTCTGCTTTGACTCAAGATTTCATGAGCCATCTTCTAAGCACTTAAATAATTTTTTGCATACCCCAGATTTCCAGGATGCTTTTATATCCATAAAGTTACACTTACTTTTATTAAACTTTCAAGTCTTCATTTAGAATTAAACCAAGACTTTATGTGTTGAAATTCTCTCTAGCTTTTTAAAATACAGAGATAAAGGCCATTATCACAGATCGATAGCTCCATCCCCAAATAAAACTTGCCCCATATAACAAGGGCTAGATAAAAGAGCCTCCTCCAGCACAGTTATTATGAATGGATGTCAATGTATTTGACTTTTAAAACTCCAAGATAGATGGACAGATTGGCTATTTTTATGATAAATTCCAGAAAGTGTCCTCTATCATTTATTAAACAGTGTTTACACCTACTTTAGTTCTCTCAGAGGAATGAAAGTAGATATTACCACACTTTCCGTATCAATCAAGTCTCAAGCAAAGCATATGCTGGCTCTCAAGGCAGTATCACGGTGTTGTGCTAAATCAGGGCACTAACTTCTGACAGGAGCTTCTACCTTGAGTTTCAGTATCTCTGTGACGAGTGATTACAATTCCAACCTAGACCCCATGTTAATACCTTTAGCGTGCGGTACGGAATCCACACTACAGAGGCAAACAAATCAACAAAGGATACAATCATTCCTTTCATAAATATTTGAATGCATAAACACACATGTAATAAATATCTAAAGGAAGTGCTTGAAAATTTGAATCCCATAAATATTCGAAGCTCTGGGAGACTTCCAACATGTGTTATGGTTGGAACCCTGTTCCTTTTACCCTATCCCTTTGCAAGCTATCGGAACCACAGAGCCTTCTATTAAGATATTTATACCATTCTATGCCTTTGCCAAGGAAATAGCAATGTTTCGGTTGCCATGCCCTTACCTCCTATATAACAAATACTTTGAATCAGAGTGGCTGAAGTACAAATTTAAGACTTAATATAAGTAACTTATTTTTAAGCTTATATCTAGAACTTGATTCATACGGACGGTTCCATGTCAGTTTGAATAAGCCAAGGGTTTGCCCTGTCTGATTAAAGTCTCATTCCCACCCAGATTTCACAGACTATTTCTACAGAAGGTGAGTGGCAGGAAACACGTGTGGTTTGACTTGTCAGATGTCAAGTTCAGATTCAGTATGTTTGGCTCTTCCTCTGGGCCTTTCTGTGCTGCCCTTACATATTTATTATCCTTTGCCCACAACTCATAGGACAAAATGTTCTGCCTCTCTTGCACCTCCCACTCTGGTCCCAAAGATAGTTAAAAGCAGACAAGGTGAGGACCCTTGATCTAGCCCTGTCCAAGATGTGGGAAGGCAGGCCTTCTAGGAGCAGAGTAAGCCAAATAAAGGAAAAGTCATGTTTCCCAGTCTTTGTTTGAGGGGGCACAGAGAAATGGGAGAAGCAGTGTTAGGGAAAGTACAGAAATAAGTCGAGAAAGTACAACAATGACAAGAAAAAAAGAATTAGGTACCAGGAGCCAGGGAAAGAAGTGGATCCCAAGTGGGTTCCGTGCACTACCCAAAAGACAATGTGTTTTCCCATCTTCTTAGAGTGCCTCCCAGGGTTTCTGACGTAAGTACTTGGGATAACATGGGTTTCTAAGAACTTTAGTCTCCTTGCAAGGACCACAACACAAACTGTCTTTGGGCTACTTGAGGAAAAAAACCATTCATGTGAAAGGTGTGAAGGGGGGCAGAGGTCTTTAACACACACTCCCTTTTATTCTACAGTTCTCCACTTCTAAAACACCTTTGCAGAAAGGAAGTGATCTGCCATATGTTTCCCTTCATCAGACTTTCATTCATGGTCACTCTGTCTCCTAAGTGTTTGCAAACTTCTCCTGGACTGTTCCAACATTTCTCCAGAAATCCGACTCCCCTGCCTCAATTTTAATTTCCAAGGCAGCCATTTTTGCCTCCATTAAGAAGATAAGCATCAGAAATCCACCCTCTGTCAGACTTGATTTCCTTTACTTGGCTTCTGAAGTTCACAGAGTAATTGATGAAGAGTTTTATTATCATGGCCATGAACTACTGCAGTATCTTGGGGATGAAATCACATCCTGGGCAGCACATGGGTCCTCAACTACATTGTATCAGCTGACACATTTACTTCTAGCCAAGAGAGTATATGATGTGTCTAACTGAATTTCATATTTTTTAAGTACTGAAGTTTTAAAAAACGCCTTTTTACTGACAACCGCTACTGGATAATTCACATTGCACTATATTTATTTTTGGTGTTCAAATTTTCCAAAACTTTTCCATTGCATTTTATTAAATTAAGTCAACACCTAGTATGTGCACAGTAGTATAAGTTGCTTTTGCATATTTGCATCTTTCCTGATTTCAAATTCTTTTTCCAAGCCCTTCCCTCAAGGAGTACTTTCCTTCCTTCCTTCCTTCCTTCCTTCCTTCCTTCCTTCCTTCTTAGGACATTATCCTTCCCACATTAAGACTGATCAATATAGACGCAGCAACTCAATGCTTGTGTTGCGTTCCTTTGGATTAGTTTTTTGAAATCTCTGTACGGCATGTAGATAGATGTGTCTAAATTTATATACTACATTTGGCTCTCTCAACCACTTCTCACTTAATTTTTCTGGCTTCCTGCATCCTTTCCGTTAGGAACCTATGTTCTATCATCCTGGGATCACATTCCTAAATTGCAGTTGCCTTCCAGCGTGCTGAACTGGTGGAACGGACCCTCAAACCACATGGTGAATCACCACGCACCTGAGGCAGGGTGAAGGAGAACAGCAATCAAGGAGCTATTTTTTCCTCCGCGTTTGGTATGGGCTATTTTTGGCTCAGAGAAAATTCTCTGGTTTTGGAACCGACAATTTTCAAATATTTATTGTTTGGTTTAGGATTTATTTTTTTTTCTGAAAGGCACAGTTTACACCACTGGAATTTGAAACTAATAGGGATTGCTTTCTACCAACTATACAAATATTCATTTAGTGAATTACTTTCGGATAAAATCTCGATTTTCTTATTTTACAGGGACAGAACTTTTTTTTTAAAGATATTCTTTATCTGAGAGAGAGAGAGAGAGAGCACAAGCAAGGGGGAGGAGCAGAGGGAGAGGGAAGAGCCTACTCCATGCCAAGCAGAGAGCCCGATGCGGGGCTCGATCCCAGGACCCCAGGATCATGACTGGAGCTGAAGGCAGAGGCTTAACCGACTGAGCCACCCAGGCGCCCCAAGGACATAGAATTTTTATCACACTATCTCCTTAAACCACATTTCTTCTTGAAGAATACTGACATTTAGAATATGTATTCTATTTTATAACACATATAGTAATTACAAACAAAAAAGACATGGAAACATTTGAGACAAGGAGCACTTTCCTCCCAAAGGCAAAGTCTGCTTAGGTTGAAGTCAGTATTCAGGACTTAATTCTCTGAAGAATGTATATTTAGTGACATCAGTGTATCAACTTCATCTTTATTGAATATGAATAATGACTGGGGCGCCTGGGTGGATCACTCAGTTAAGCGTCAGCTCTCAATTTTGGCTCAGGTCATGATCTCAGGGTCGTGAGATCGAATCCTGTGTCAGCTCCGTGCCTAGCACAGTCTACCTGATATTCTCTCTCTCCCCCTCCTTCTGACCCCTGCTCCTCCCGTGCACTCTTGCACCCTCTCCCCCTAAAATAAATAAGTCAATCTTAAAAAAGATATGAATAATGAGCATTGATACTTTCTGCTGTATAACTTTACATTGTGTGGGGCTATCCTATATGCTGTAGGATGTTAGGAAGCATCCCTGGCCTTTAACCACTAAACCCCATTAGCACCCACTCCAGACAGTGCCAAATGTCCCCTAGGGGGCAGAATCGCCAATGGCATAAAAGAAACAAGATTTCAATTTAACCAAATAATCAAGCAAACTAACAAACAAAAACAGGCCTAGTTTAATGCAGATATAACCTATCAAAAAAAGAGGTTTTACTCTTTTTTCACCCACATGCAAAAATTAGACAAACCAAGTAGGCACAAACCCTAAAGATCTCTTATTCAACAAAAATCTTTCATATATTCACTTATTCTGGGAAGAAAAAAAAAGGATTGGCTCTGAATTGTCACCATGTAGGTTTTGTGGTGTCACCATATCATACAGTTAAATTTTAGTTTTTATTTAGGGGCACCTGGGTGGCTCAGTGGGTTAAGCCTCTCCCTTGGGCTCAGGTCATGGTCTCAGGGCCCTGGGATTGAGCCCCGAATCGGGCTCTCTACGCAGCAGGGAACCTGCTTCCCCTTCTCTCTCTGCCTGCCTCTCTGCCTACTTGTGATCTCTCTGTCAAATAAATAAAAAAAATCTTTAAAAAAATTATTTTATTTAATTTATTAATTTGTCTTTAAGTAGGCTGAACTCACGACTCTGAGATCAAGAGTCGCATTCTCTATTGACTGAGATAGCCAGGCACCCTTCATACAGTTAAATTTTAGTGATTTAAACAAACAAACAAACAAACAAACAACTTTAATGATTTCCAGATAGAACATCAGAGGATCTTTACCACCTGTATTCATTGTAAGGACAAGGATACCAAAACCAAAATAAAATGGGGAAAGTTAAGATTTTCTGCAGTGTTTGTACCTGCAGCAACACAGGGTCACAGGCAGAGGATTACGTAAAAGAGAGGAGGGCGGTGAGATTTAGTAATGGTGGCTCACATCTGTAGAATGGATATGCTCCTTAGGGAGGGGAAGCCTGCCTCTGAACACCCTTCTATTACATGGGTCCTGATGACAGGGAGACAGAGGAAGAGAGAGAAAGACCCAGAAAGAGCACGAGAGGGAATGAGAGACACAAGACGTATACTTTACCATCCCCGGGAATGATGCGGAGGGTAACTGTGTTTCCCGCTTCCTTGATTAGGTTGACAATGTCTGAATGGGACTTGTTGGTGATGGAACATCCATTCACTGCCAGGATCCGGTCTCCCACTTTCAGCTTGCCACATCGGTCTGCAGGACTCCCCTCAATAATCCGACCTATTTTGTGAGGCATAGCCACACATGCATTGCCTGCTTTGGTATTGAGTTTTTATTTTATTTTTTTAAGTTACGTGGGAATATAGCGAAGGGAGGAGAAAAAGGGTTGAAAAGGGAAAGAGAAGGTTAAGTGTTAATTAATTAAAGCATTAAGCAAATGTTATTAAAGGAGAGCTCTGTGCGGATGGTCAAAACATGGGAAATACTCAGGGCCTGCGTGGGAGGGGCTGCCGCCCTGCGGAGGCCCCTCCCCACTGTGCTCCCTGCCCCGCTCCAAACGTGGGGAAAACCCCAGCTTCCCTCCTTCGATCACTGACAAAAATCAATGATATTTAGCAACTTCAGAGATTCTCGAAAGCCCCAAAATAACTCGCCGTCAGCTTATTCTGGGTCTGCAAATGTGAAGCCCGGCGCTGGGATGGATGTTTTTACACATTCCGTGTTCGCGTCACTTCATTTTTGCCAGCTGCTGTTTAAGCTTCTGCCAATGTTTTGTTCTTTCTCCATTTAGAAAAAAATAATCACTAG
Organism: Martes martes; assembly: GCF_963455335.1. Taxonomy (NCBI): domain Eukaryota; kingdom Metazoa; phylum Chordata; class Mammalia; order Carnivora; family Mustelidae; genus Martes; species Martes martes. Next base: position 184,601,751 of record NC_137888.1, on the reverse strand, counting down.
GCGTCTAGGGAGGCACGAGTGTCTGCTACCACCAAAATTCCCCCTGAAAACACCTAATGGACAAACACTTAGTCTTGCTGCCTTCTATCCAGAATGATGAAAGCTTTAGGAAAGAGGCACAATTACAAGACATAAGCCAACAAAGCCATCCAAGCATGCCCTTATTTCTCCTTTTATGACTTTTGTTCAATCAGCCCATCCCCTATGCTTTCAGGGTAGCCTGAAAGCTACCTATGGCTCATAGGTCTGAAATCCTCCTCCTTCCTCACAAAAATCCCCTCCTAGGACTCTGAAAACCTGGTATCTACTCAGGCTAAGGACAGTGATCCAAAGCTAGGTTCAAATCCTTCTTCGGCCCTCTCCTTTGATCATTTCCTTTCTCATGATCAGTGACTGCACATCTATGATGTGAAAACCAGGAAAAATACATGTGAAGAGGAAAGCTTTCCATGCACTCTGAGGCACCCCATGTCACAACCACAAGTACTGCTAACTTCTAGAGAGGGGAGGGAGACTGGCTTTGAGTCCTGACATAGGGTCTGCCGTCAAATGCATGTTTACCTATTTTGAGAATTCATTTTTCTGAGGACTGTGAAGCTAGTTATGCAGGGGAGTCACCTTTTGGAAAGGATGATAAAATGAATGTGGGAGACACTGAAACTAACCGAGCAGGCACTTCTGTCATAATTTGGACCTTGAGGATAAAATGGGGGGGGCATTATAATTTCTTTGATTTTTCAGCATCTTTGCCTGAGTGTGTATCATTGCATGTGAGGTCAAGGCCACAGAATCTTTAAAAAGGAAGCCAACGGTCTTTTGGAACCCAAAAGGCAGGTCTGGTAGGCTTCCATACTCAAATCCAAGGTCCAGATTAAGTGGAACCCCTCTCCCTGGACAACCCCCGTGAGTACGGTATCAAACAGCAGGTGTGAGGAAAGCTCTGCGTAGTTTGAAACAGAAGTCTCATGCAAGGTATTAGGGAAAGTGGAATTTGTTTAAGAAGAGCCAGAGGAAAACGATCACAGACCAGATTGTGAGAAGACATTCGATATTCATTAAATAACAGAGCCTCCCACCTGACATATCTATCTCATTGTAAAATTGAAACCGACCATTCAGAAATCCTGAGGACACAGGGGTTCACAGGGACAATCAAATCGTAGATCTGAAGACAGCAACGGGAATTCTTCCCCCCTTGCCTTTCTTTAGATTTTTTTTTTTTTTTTTTTTTTTTAGATTTTTAAATTAAAGAGAAAAGTCCCCCAAATTAATTTACAAACAAAATCCCCCAAACCTTGCCTTGGTGTCCAGTCATCCATTCATGACATGCCGTGATAACTCTGTTAATGGAGCTCCCAAAAGCACTGTTAGTAATGGTTTTTGTTACTGTAGCCACACATGCATAGACTGGACTGACTCAGCCTCCTAGTGAACAGACCTCAGGGGAAATGGCTTTAGCAGGATGCAACATACAAAGAGTACATGATGGTAAAGGGAGTTCTACCGGATCAGAAAGCTGAAGGGAAGGAGCACCTTGCCTGATCTTAGTCACCAGTGACCTGGGCCACTGGTCATCAGACTCTTGTGGACAAGTCATTTGGGAAACAGTGGAGTAAATTTCAAAGCCTGCATAGCCCTTCCCCATCTCCCACCCTATTCGGCATTAATGAACAAATGTGCTTGGGGGATTAACAGGTGACTTTTTATCTAATGAAGATGGATCATTTTTAAAGTACATTTTTATAATCTGTTAATAGATTCGCAGATTACTAGTTTCTTGGACTCATGTGGGTCCTGTTTGCCTTTGCTAGTATACCCATCAGTTAACCTTCTGAGAGGGTGACAACTGCATTTCTCCATATTCTGCTAAAACCCCCAACATCTGGATAAGATGGGAAAAATCAGCCCTGCTGGGATTCAAGGGCAGTGAAGACAAACGGCTCTTAACTCAGATCTTAACTAGATCCTTAAGCAGATAATGGTAAAAATATTATTTTTAACATTTAAAAATGTCAGACGTGGACAGAGTATCGAAAGGACACAGTAAGGTGGACTGGGCACTTCATGTGATAATGTTGACTCTTTATTGGTATTGTTCCCTAGGCATTTTTATAGCCATACGCTTATTCCAAAAACTTCTGCCTGGTGAGCTAGCCTACTCAGGACCTCACAAAGGCATTCTTTGCCCATGATTTTTCTCACTCTACACTGTCAAGGGGTCGCTCTTCCAATTCCAAGCAAATTTTATTTATGCTTGTAGTTGTGTGCGTGTGAACACGCATTCTGCACGGAAGCCGAAAGGTTAAAAGGAAAGAAATCCAACCTTCAGGAGGGGAAAAGCTACGGAACAGCCTCTCCATCCCCAATTAAGGCTTTAATTACCTGCAGCGAAAAGCATGAAGGCATTTCTGTTAATGAGATTTTGTCTGTCTCTCCTTTGCAGCACAACGCCCTTGCGCTCGCCGCCAGCGCCAGCAGCCCGGGAAGCTTCTCGGGGAGCGGACGGGACACTCACCGAAAGTCGTGCCGGCCTCGGGCCTGCTCACCGAGGACACGATGACGAAGCCGAAGCCCTCGTTCTCGCCGCGCCGGATCTCCACGTCGTAGGGCTGCACGGCCGTGCTGACCACGCCGCTGCCGCCGCCGCCGCCGCTGCCGATGCCGCTGGTGCTCCCGCTGCCGGAGCTCACCGTGTTCAGGGAGTTCTGGCTGCCCTGCGGGGTGCGCTTCTCCTCCGTCAGCGACGCGGGCTGGTTGCTGCTGTGATGGGAGGAGGCCGGCGAGGGCACCTCGTTCTCGGCTTTGGGGGCTGCAGGAGAGAGAGGGTGGGGGGCCGGACTCAGCCACCCTCCTTCCTGCTCTGCCTGCCTGCTGCCCGCGCGCCACAGCATTGCAAGGAGGCCCAGCCCCTTCTCCCTTTAAGTAGCTCGTGTCCAGCAGCTGCTGCCAGGAGCCCCGGGGAAGGCAGCCCAGGGGACCACAGCATACTGAATGTCAGCATCGGCTCTCAGAGTCCACGTGGCTGCCACTGGCCCCCTGAACTGCTTCCCAGGGCACGAATCAGAGGAAGGGGAGCAGAAGCGCGGGTGTGGTCCCCACCAGTGAGGACCCCCACTTTTACAGCACAGACCTCAGCGCACCTTCACCTGTCATTACCCTCAAGGGTCACATGGCTGCTCAGTGTGCCGAACAGCACTGCTTTCCATTTTTCCATCACACCGGACTGGGCAGGTTGACTGGACCATTAAAGGTACCCTATGGTGGGATTCTTGACAACACCCATCAGAGGTACACTTAGGTTCTCTTCCTACTTTCCAGATGTCATTGTCTACTCTGATCACACTCCTGGGTATGTCAGCCTTCCTCAGAGTCCCCGTTTTATTGCTCCATCAGGTGACAGGATAAAGCACACACCAAAATAGCCAAAATAATAAGCAGGAGGGAGCCAGGTTTGATGCCACACACAAAATGTGTTCAGGTTTTGTGTTAAGGCATTTATTCTCGAAGCTTCTCCATATATTTCTTTTTATTGTGGTAAAACATACAAAACATCAAATTTACCACCTTAACCATTTTTAAGTTTATAGTTCAGTGGCATTAAGTCCAGTCACAGCAACATGCAAACATCCCCACCATCCATCTCTAGAACCTCATCTTCCAAAATTGATGCTCTGTACCCATCAAATACTAACAAACCATTCTTCCCTCCCCCAACCCCTGGCAACCACCATTCAGCTTTCTGTCTCTATAAATCTGACTACTCTTGGTCTGTCATATAAGGAGCTCACACCAGGTTTGCCCTTTTGTGACCGGCTTATTACATTCAGTCTAATGTCTCTTACAGATTTAACATGCCCTTGACTGAGAGCTAAAACCCCCAAATATTTAATATTTAAGAAACAAATCTGAAACAAACAAAAATCACATTGCTCCATTATTTTTATTTGGGTCAGTGAAATCAAACGTTTTCATCCCATCTCAAAAACCATTTCTAACTGACTGTTACTGACTGCGCGGAGTACCATTTTAAGAAATATTCTGAGGCCATCAGTGAGCTCTCTGGGCATAATCCATGACTGATTAACACCGTTTTCCACGGTTTCAGTAAGGTAGGACTCTTACACTGGAATCTGATATCTTAATTCTATAATTAATTATATGCCACATAAGTGAGTTAGAAAATTTTTTTTCAACAAAGGGCCAGTTAATTTCATTTGTAAGCATCTGTTTCACAAATATTAAAGCTCTGAAGAAATGACAATATTTCATGTCATATTTCTTCAGTAATTCAAGTGATACAACAGTCTGCTTTTTCTGCATTCTGTCTTGACTATTTTGAGCTGGGGGCTGCCGACAGTGAACATCCCATGTGGCGTGTGCTTTCAAGACGTCGGTGAGTGAATGGGAAGGAGACGGTTACACAACGAGCTGTCTCAAAATGGCAGATTCTGATACAAAAGTAAACCATGATTCACAAAAATGGCAAGGAAGGAATGCCAAAACTGGAAGGCAGTTGGGAGGAGGGAACTTCGGAGGGTTTCACAGGGAAGGTTTTATTTGAGTTGAGCTGGAAAGGGTGTGTATGTTTGGAGAACCCAAGTACTTTAAAGCTTGCAGGCAGGAGGAAAGGGTCAAAGATGGCCAAGAACCAGCCATCTCTACAGCTTTCTTACAGAGGAAGCAAACACTGGTTTCTAACCCATGACAGGCAACAGTAGAGTAAGGCATCACTAACTTTTTTTAAGCTTATGTGATGGCACAAAACTAATTTTTGTTCTCATACCTTGAGGCTATAGCATTCCTGCCTTTTATAATGACCTTTTTGGTTAAGAATTAACATCAAACGGAGAGGTGACTAGGTTCTGGTTGGCAGGGAGATGAGGACAGGGAGTATATATTCAACTAGTCCTCTTCTAGAAGGTTTTGCTGAATGTGCATGAATGGCACTTTAAAGTACTTTTGAATGACAGTAGTTTTGCCGGATTTGAGAGAAGCAAACCATCTGGAAAGTCTGAGCTTAATCACATTTGCAAAGATTTGCTAAAATAGATGCTTGAGGAGGCAGACGCAGGAAGGGGGCCTCTTCTGTGCATCCAGTGACAAAGCGCTGTCTAACGGGATAAATGAAAACATACCTGCAAACACCACTTTACGCCGCACCGTGAGGTTGACGTGGCCTTGCTTGGCAGCTTGTTGCATAAGCTGGACCACAAGCTGGTGTGATTTTCCAATTACCGGTGTCCCATCCACACAGATTAATTCATCCCCAGACCTCAGGCGGCCGTCTGTATCGGCAGCACCCAGCGGTACGATGTGACCGATATAAATCTGTTGAGTAATTGGATGATGGATGAAACGTTGACCTTTTGGTTTACTATTATACTGATGGCCTTCACATTTCTGAGAACAATTCAATTCATTCATTCATGTCTGCCTCTGTGCCATAAATTTATTAAGCGCCCATTGGGTACCAGGCCATTGTGATAGGTGCTACAGTAATTCTTAAATGGTGGAAAAGCAACTATTTCTTTTTTTTTTTTAAGTTTATTATTATTCTTTTTAGTAATCTCTACACCCCACATGGGGCTCTAACCCACGACCCCAAGATAAAGACTTGCCTGCTCCACTGACTGAGTCAGCCAGGCATCCCGAAAGTAACTGTTTCTTGGTTGATTCCTTGACCTTTATCTGGGGTCTGGTGAGGACTCAGACTTTTTCCCTTTTGCAGAAATACTTTGCTTTATCCCTGCATTTGCAAAATCTCTTCTCCTTCTCTGTTTACCTTAGAACCCTCCTTCCGGAAAACTCTGGAAATTATACTAATTTAATATACTAATATTAATTTATACTAATTTAATATACTAATACTACTTTTCTTTACAGGTCCAGCTCTATGCCTAGCAATAGGGAACGCACCGTAAATACTGCTCAGTGAGGCAATGAATCATGCAAAGTCTGGTTTGACATCCCATTTCTGTACTTTAAGCAGAGGCATGCAGAGCTGTCTTTATAGTTAGTGTCTTGTTACATTCACCCTTCATTAAACCTTAGTGAAAATATTTGTGTTTTCCTTGCCTCCTCACTAGATAATAATGCTATAACTACCTTTAGATGGTATTTACAGTTTACAAAGAACTTTGACAAAGGAGTGGTTAAGAATGTGGACCCTGAAGTCAGACCCTTTCCTGTCCCTCCCCTTTACTAAGGTTATGATCTAATAACTAAGGTTATGATCTTGAGTACATTAACCCTTCTGTGTCTTTATTTGATAATTTGGAACCTGGGGCTACTTTCTGGGACTTGGTGGAGAAATGAGAAAATGCATGTTAAAAGCCGTTAGCATGGGGTCGGGCACATAGTAAGTGCTCAAAAAAACCCAGCTGTTTTTATAATAAGGAAATTAACAGTGTTTATCTTTAGTTCTCTCTTCTCCTTTTAAAACATTCCTCGATTGTGACACAGATTTATTCTAAAGGTGAGGGGACGGAGGGTCAGGGAGGTAGGATGTCTCCTGATTCTTGTTCAGGGTTCTTTGTCCACTTTTGTGAAGACAGTGGTCCTACGGCCTCTGATCTTTCCGGTCTCCTCAAGCGCTCTCTATGCATTAGCCACTCAATACTCAAAGCCCACTCCCTGCTGGCCGATTTAATGGATCTGGCCGGAAGGTTCGGGCTGTTGTTTTATTAGTTGATGCCTATTATTTTGCTTTTCGTTTTCATTTTCTTGGGTGGGCAGCTCCAGGTACTGGAGCTGCCACTTTTAATACTGCCACGAGTACACACTTTAAAGAAGGGAACTAGTCTCTTCTTCCTCAAGACAAAAGGAGCTCCACAAAACGCGACGGCTCACCCACACTTCTTGAAATGCAACAACAGTCCATTTTGCACCTAGCTGGACTCAAATCTTAGTGATTTGCCACTGCTGCCAATTTGCTTCGATATCTTAGAAAACAGAGGTACATAAGAGACTCACAGGTTCCCCTGGTTCATTTCCACCCAGAATCCTAAATCCAAATCCAGTCTCTTTTCTCCACAGGAAGATGTCCTGTTCTTGGTAGTCCGGAACTGCGGAGAAGAAAGAAGGAAGAGGGAGGTGATTTCTCTGATCGAAGGAAGCATACCCTTAAGGTGAACACAGTTATAGGAACAATCCTGATGATGCTTGAGCAGATGACAGCTTTCCAACAGAGAAGGAAGCAAAATAATCTGGGTGGATAAAATTACAGAGGACACTAGGCAGAAACAAACAGTGGGAGCGGTCACCGAGCCCTAAGTTTTTTCAAAGGACTAATCACTGTTTGATAATTCCTAATCAAGCCCAAGCCATTATCCCGGACTAAGCCAGAAGTCGGTGTTGTCCACTGTCCTCGATATTGTTGCCAGAGAATTTAAGTAAATTAAAATCACCCTGTGCTGATCCACAAAGTGGGTGCTCACATCTGAGGAGGGAGCTCACGCTGAGTCACAGTGACCACGGAAACAGAAGCTCGCTCTGGGGATTCAGAAGCCCTGATAAGTCATCTGATGTTATACCAAGTAGCGGGTGAAAGAAAACAGCCTGAGCGAAAAAGAGTTTTCAGCTTTTTAAAGACGTCACTTTTTCTTGCTTTAGAATAATCAAGATCGGCAACCCAATAATTTGATTTTGTTAGATCATTTTTGCCAAAAGTTACTCTTGGGCATCCTAATATTTCCAGTTTTCAAAGTTTATTACGATTTCAGTTGTATTACCAAAAAGGAGCCAGCCTTCCATATTCTCAACACGAATGGTGACTACAAAAATGTTCAATCTCAAATTTCCGTATTTTCTCATTTTATCGCTGGAATGAGTGCTTTGCTCCAGAATTTGCCTATGATACTTTAAAATTGTAAGTTTCAACTTAATATCCAATAGCTTGGTATTTTACTCTGAAAACTCAGTAAGGGCCTGAGCTATAAAATTAAAAACCTCATTTATTAGAAGAAAAATCATTTCTGTAAGATGATGCTCACTCTACCTGACATTTACCTGAATCTGTTCTATGTACCACGACTCTGTCACTTAACTAAGGTAATACAAAAGTTATTTCTAGTTAATTCTTCTTTCATATTTTAATGTATACAAGAGTGTGTTTTATGGTCTTTAAAATGATACATCTTTTACTTAAAGAAAAAAATTGGTTCAGTGGCAGGGAACCCTAAAGGAGAATTTCAAATACTGTTCTACCTACTTTCTGGTTTACTTAATTAATTGGGTTCAGGATTGAAGGAGTTACGTGTAGGCCTGAAAGTTTAGTTCTCGTCTTCTTCAATTTTGTGCAGTGAGGTAGGGAAGAAGGCAGTTGTTGGGATTTCAAGTTGTCAAGAGTGACTCACCCACTGCCTTCAAATGTATGGTATATGAATATACAGAGAGAAGAAACTAAATGAACAGGTAAGTACAAGTCAGAGAAGTTGAATCCAGTATTTTTGCCTGAGCTATCTTAATGCCGCGGGCTTTACAGGGTGCTTTATGCCCACTGCTTTTTTATTATAATTGTGGAGGCTAAGCTGTAACACTCCACGGAACGTGCAGTTAGCTATGTCATAGGACTTCCCTCAACACAATCGGAGAAAGATATTTTCTTGAGCACGCTAAGGTAATGATATTTTCTTTCTGTTCGAGTAGCTGGCTACAGGGTATTTGCTCTAATAGCCTCACTGAAACAACAAATTAAATCAGGTTGGGACTCTGTATTGGGTTCACTCAGGCAGGAGGATTATTTCCAAAATAGACCACAGGTGCTTTCCGGCCAGCACTAGGTTCCTGGCAGAGTCTGCCTTAAGTCTGCTGAGCCCTTTGCAAACAAGGGAAGGATCTCTGCAGAGACTTCCAGCCTCGATCCATTTTTCTCAGCATCATTTAACACAAGAACACTTGCTCATGCTACAGGGACACCAAAGGTAGTGAGTTTCTGCCTTCATTTGCTCGTTTAGGTGTCAGATTTCATGGTATGTATGGGTGGTTGTGGCCAAAAGATGTAGGCTTATCATACAGTTTAGTCCATCGGAAAATAGCGCTTGCATCTGGGAACCAATGGGGGAAACGGCAAATTTAAAGAGCTTCCTGTTGAAAAGGAAGATGTCCAAGGACACCAAAGATGTTGAAGATGCCAATGATGAGCTAGGAAAACACAGACACAAACACAGTACACCAACGCAGACATGTTACAAAGAAAGTCTTTTGGCACCTGGACTTTGGCATTTTAACCATTATATTCTTCCACCAAACAAATTCCATTTCCCTGTACCCAAATCTATAACCTAGGTGAATAAAGCAGCAGGGAACCGTGTTACAGAATTACAGGATTTCTCTCTTTTGTGTTCTCTGCTGCTACATCTTCTCAGGGGCACTGAAGATTCCAGACCACCCCCCCCCCAACAAATGTTTTAATCTTTTCTTTATTTCAGGCAGATTTTACAAGAATGGAGTTTTCAGGAGGCAGCAGGATAGAATTATCTTTCTGATATTAATATCACCCTTTTCTTTTCTTTTCTTTTTTTTTTTTTTTTTGAGTGAGACTGAATCAAAAAGAACTAAGAAAACTTTGTCCAGTTTTCTTCCTTTGTAAGCCCCTGCAGAGGGGACAATGTCTGCAGTTACCTCCTTTAGCAATGCCAGGGACAACTCAATAAAGCAGTCAAAAGACTTCCTTTGATAATTACAAAGAACGGAATCACCAGGTTTGCAGAGAAACCTCCTGGTGTCTCCATTACTACAGACCCAAAGTTCCAGACTTAGATAAAATGTGCCCATCACGTTTTATTTCATCCTGTCTTTGGTCTGTGCGTGGTCAACAAGAGTGCCCTAACACTTCTGTTCAGAGCAGTTCTTTCTTCCCTCCCGTTTCTGAGTTTTTCCCCAGCAACCCCACGCCCACCCATGGCAACATCAGACAGTATGAATAATAATGGAGAAATAAAAGTTTTCGGCGGATCCTTACTCTGACATTCTCCAAAACTCGTGGAACTGATCTCTCTTTCTCTTTCCCCCTTGCTCAATCCCGATGCAGGCGAAGGTGACATAGCTGGAATATTAATTTCACAGTTTTGCAAAGCTTAATGTATGTGCTTTCTCTTAGTTCATCTTAATTTAGGTTTGATTGATAAGGAACGTGCACTTAAGCTTTCACAGTAAAGGTCATGGCTGCTGTGCATTTGAAAAAACTATAGTTTGATTCTGGCTTTTTATTCTCCACCCCCCCCCCCCGTCTTCATAGCGCTTTTCTTGTCAAAAGCTGGTTTTGAGAGTTGTTCCCCTGAGAATTTCATACAACTACGGTTACCATCTCAGAGTATGCATTTTCATCTGACCTTGTTTTAATCAAGTCATGAACTTCAGGTTCGTCTAAGCCCTGATTTCCTTTTGGAAAAAAAAAAAAAGTAAATAAGTATACTTCTGTTACTGCCACACCAAACCATTTATTTAAAGATTCCCAATGGAATTCATTTTTGCACTAATACCTGGTCAGATGAATTCTTGGCAATTCAACCAAAGTAGTCTTTTTTTTTTTTTTTTAATTTTCTTTTTTTTTAAGGTTGGGGGAAGGGGCAGAGGGAGAGGAAGAGAGAGAATCTCAGGCAGGCTGCGCACTCCAAGCGCAGAGCCCAGCGTAGGGCTCAATCGATCTCATGACCCAGTCTGAAATCAAGAGTCAGATGCTTAACCGACTGAGCCACCCAGGCGCCCCAGAGTTGTCCTTTATTTAGAGACACAAATCATCAGATCTGGCCAAGAACTGAACAAAATACAAATAAGAACTGTCATAACAGCTCTTAAAATCTACAAGTATGACTAACATCCTTAAACTCACTACAATAAAGGATCTCATTGACCAATTCCAAATGTGTAAGCATGTTTCTCCTGAATAGGACAGGTAGGTCTACAACATGGGTACAATAGCTTTGACTTTTTTCTTTCTAAACTATTTTGTGAACAGGTGGTGTCTCAATGGCAAGCTTTAGACTTTCTGTTGTAGTACACACTGGTGTACGCTAGCTGATCTTTCTGAACATGTACTAATAAGATTGCATCAGTGTCATTTTTAAAGACATGTGAGCAATTGATGTGTTCCTAGAGAAAACACTAAGCAGGCAACATGGCTTTAAAGGACTTCCATGCTTGCCTTTGTTTTTAATTAAACATTTAAGCCCTTCAAAGGGGTTTATTAACACATCTGCAATTCAGACTGATTCATTTTTACACTGGTGTTGTGACAGATGGCCCTTCAAGAATATGGTGTTTTTGCACAGCACTTAGACCACGCGAAGGAATCTGATCAGGGATGATGTTAATCTTCACACTGCCCTTCACAATAAAATGAAATATAAGACAAATATATTTTCAAAAAGAGGATAACCTGGGTTCAACTGAAGTGTTATTCCTGACTTCAACTTCTCTGGTTTTTCCTGGAGTAGGATGTTGAGTATGTCTTGGGGGAGGGGCAGGGAATCTCATCTAACAAGGTTACATATTCTATTCCACAACTCCTCCCCCCACCCCAAAGGACAAGATAAAAAACAACCTAAGGGAACAGGAGAAACAGATCTGGGATAAAACAAAATACTGATAAAAAGACAAGACGGAGGTACATTCATTTGCAGGTACTGTGAAAAGACGAAGATCTGTGGCAGAGACGAAACAACTACCACTGGGGGGAGAAGTCTCATCATTACCCTCATGGAGTGGTGAGGGAGAAATCCATGTGACTCTTAACATCAATTAGGTTGCTACAATCACTCAATTATGGAACCTCCAATCACCAAAAAGAAATTGATTCTCATTTGGGTGGCTGGATCCTATTCCATAGATGTTATAGAAAGTGAAGACAAACTAGCCCCATTCCAAATATTTCCATCTAACAGCCACCTGAATAATTTCAGTGCTTAAATAAGCAGCTGGTTGTGGGGTAAGAGTACATATTTTACTATTCACTTCTGGGTTAAAAAAAAATACTTTTTGGAAAATTTGATTAAATACCAAATTTTTATTAAATACCAAATTTCTTAAGGAATTTTGCTTCCATCAAGGTGAAAATGGCATTTGAGCAGGAGTCTCCTATTACACGGATGCGTTAGGGTGGTCTGTCAATCCTCGATGCCGACCAGGATTTCAGAACACGATTTATTTTATCCCAGAATTCACACATGAGAAAGTCATAAACGTGTCCTGTATTGAGAAAAGCCAAAGCCTGGTCAATAAAGCAACACCTCAACATCAACTGAAGTCGGGCCATTGATTGGAGGAGCCCCCTGGTTAGAGAGACATGCGAAAAGAATGTGAAAATATTCCTCTTCGGGAAACATTTGTTCAATGAAATCACTACAGTTAGTGAGAAGACACGGGGAGAACGGACCCCAGGTTCATACTTCACAACCATGCTTACGAGGGACGTTCCACATGGAACTTCATTTCCTCTGGACTGGCCTCCGGGAGACTCGGGGGGGGTCTTTCTAGACTGAGGACTAAATAAATTCCGACTCAAATTATCTGGCTTTTGTCAGCATAGTGAACCCTTAGCCAAAACAGCTCATTTAATTCTCCACACTGTTATAGTAAGAAAGCAACGATATTTCTCCCTTGAGGAGGGAAAGGATGGAGGAACTCCTGAGTGACTTCCAAAATTTGGTAATCATCGTGACTCCACACTTGCCGTGTGCCCCCTAACTGCTCAATTTCACCCCGCAATGTGGCCAAGTTTCCTTCTCAGACGGGGATGCTGGCCTCGCTCCCCTGTTTTGTTTGAGTCACAGAGGAATTGCTCCAGCCAGCAAAGGAAAGGCTCCAGAGCCAAGTCTGAGTGGGTGGGCAAGAGGCTGGGGCCACAGGGGCTTTGCCTGAGAAACCACCACAGCTATGGCTATAAAGAAAACTTGTGCTGGGACTGGGGAATGGCGGGGGGCGGGGGGGGGGGTGTAACAAAGAGGATGGGCAGAGTGATTCTCTTCTCTTCCAATTTTACTCAGACCCTTCACCAGACCTCATTCAACATTCTCTCTAATTCCCTGCCCCAAAGAGAAAAGGAAGTGCACGTCCTTCCCCCAGAGTTGCTTCATCCTGGCCAACCACGCCCACGAGAAACCGTCAGTAAAGCAACTGCCAAAATGGGTTAGTCTGCATCCCCTAAGATTAAAGCACCTTGGGAGCTTTCACTGACAATGGTAGGATAAATGATGATTAATTTACTGTGAATGGTCTTTGGAATCGTTTCATAATAAAAAGCAAGAAATGAAACAAGAAGGCAACGGTAGGTTTATCAGGGCCAAAAAGTTACAAGGTATGCTATCCCTAGTTCATATTTATCGAAAAGGTGAAGCCAAAGGAACACACTTAACAAGTGCAAACCACTCGCTGCTTTCTTTTTTCCTTTCTAAGGGGAATGTTTACAAAGACTGATAATGATATAAAAAAAAAATTACCAGTATTCTTGAAAACTAGGAGACCACTAAGAAAGCATTTAAACTCATTCTCATTACTCCCGCAATCCAAACCAATCATATTTGTGTTCTCTTGTACATCAGAGCTGTTTCACGAGAACATGCCATAGTCTCTACACAGGGAAGAGTTAATGAGACAGCAGCTCTTATCTGCCACTTCTTTTAATGGAAGGGAAAAATAAATCCATTTTTATCCAGGCCCTTTATCTGACCACCACCCACATCTCGTCCCCCCCAAACGGAACACATAATGGACCTCCATGAACATCCAGCAGATTCTGCCACTGTTCTGAGAAGCTTTCACCTCTCACCGTGATGTACCTCTACCCTGTTTATACAATGAAAAATCAATTTTCAAGAAGCCTCAAGAGACAGCCAGAGCCTCGGGCAGGGGTCTCGGGAAGACAGGAGCCAGGGTGCTACTCACGTCGGTTTTCATACATGCTCCTGGACTGGGCCCAGATTTTAAAAGGATCTGGTTTCTTCTGCCCAGAGCTGTCGGTTTGATCTGGAGTGGGGGCTTCTGCGGGCGGGTACTCAGGGAGCACCTGTGTGCTGTGGCCTGGGGAGGCCGTGTGCAGGCTACGGTGGCAGGAGACGCTGTGCTGAGAGCTGTTCTGGCTGTCTTTTCTTTCCAGTGGTTGCTGAAAGCAAGAGAGCGAGAGAAGCAAGAAGAGACTGTTATTGGTTCTCTGAGTGGGTGTTTCCATCGGCTTGTTTTTGTTCAGCACGTCTATGCACACATACATAAATATATCAACAACATTTTGGCTTCCATCTTTCTCCGGCTAATGCTGCATGCAGATAAATCCCCAGGTGACTGGCAGACAGAGAGAGGGGTGGGCCAGATGGAAAGACATAATCACAAACCATATCGCTCTCTGGGCTGTGGCAGAAAACAAATCCAATTTTCATCATAGGTTCCCAGCTAAGACACTGGGCGCGTGTATTACAAGATGTATCAATTTAGCATCCTTATTTTGTGGTCACCCTTGTTGTTTTAAAAGGTCGTAGGGCAAGGCTAGACGGGGGAGACCTTGGGAGACTGCTGTAATTATTTAGGTGAGAGAAGATGATGGCTTGGCCCAGGGTAATGGGGCAGAGATAGAGACGAGTGGTCAGATCCCGGTTATATCCTGAAGGTTGAGCCAAGGGATTGGCTAATAAGTTGCACGGGAGGTGTGAGAGAAAGGAATCAAGGATGGCTTCAAAATGGAGGTGGGGCGGGGGGGTTGTGCTGTTTTAACTTCTTGGAAGACTGCAGTAGCCTTTTATGGATACAGCAGAGATGAGTGGATGATCACTTGGGTCTCTGAAGTTGGAAGAGTTCATTTCTGAACTTAACAAATTTGAGCTATTAGACATCCATCTGGAGATGGTCTAGCAACTGGGTACATGAGTTTGAAGTTCAGGGGAGAGATAAAACATGTATCAATCACTTCTATATCCTCGTGTTTTTGACAAAATATGTTGAGACAAAATACCAGGGGTGATTTATCTGTAAAGCTATAACATCCAGAAGAAATACAATCAGGGCTAAAAATGTTCCTGGGGACTTCTCATTTTGCATCTTTCAATAATAAAATGCCCAATTTTTACCTGAAGCTTTGCCAGAAGTTCTTCTATACTATAAGGAAAAGGGATGAGACCTTTAAAAAAATCATGCCTCGCATTCTGTATGCACTGGTACTTATAAGCATATCAGTAATTATCATGTGAAGAGCTTCCATAATTCTTAGCTAATCAATTTTGCAGGCATCGAATTTCACCTCTTGATCTCCTGACACTGCTGTTGCTTAAAAACCAAGACCAAACTTTATATATGGGTTGACCTCAGGAGGTAGCCTTGCCAGATTTGCAACCTGTCTGAAGTCCAAGCAGTTTTCAAAGGGAAGAGTTTCATTAAATTTCAGTAGAATAAGCAGGTTCCTGTTCCTTAAAACCTGCTCAGCAAAAGACCCTTCTCATTTTATGAAATGCTCTTTCTTTGAATGCTGATTGAATGCAGAGCAAAACCTAGTGGGAGGAAAAATACCTGGTAGGATACGAAATAACTTCAGTTCTTATTTTCTTGAATAAAAGAGGGTGGTAAGCCCAGGTGTTTAGTTTCTCCCATTCAAAATAAAAACTCTGGAATCCTGCCTCTCACTCACTGGATGCTACGTCCCTATACTTACCTGCTTAAGAGCATCGTCAAGGGACAAGAAGGGGTATCTCCATCCTCTCTTACAGAACCTGTATAGCATATGCTTTTTAAGTGGTTAAGAAGATCTTTGATCTAGAGCATTTCAGGTCTTTGAAGTTCAAGTATAGCATCAAAATCTTCCCCTCGGTCTTACAGTCAATCCTATCAAAACCATTCCTTGCTCTCTCCCCAGGTATCCTTCACTTTTCACTCCTCATCTCCAAGGAAATTTTCAAGGTCCCCTTTGTTTAAATCTCAACCCCTTGACTCCCTCCCATTCCAGTCTTTGCTTTGAAATTAAGTATCTGAAGTAAAGCCCAAGGAGGACAAAAACTTCATTTACCCCTGACTATGACAGATTACAGATTTGAACATAGATTTTGGTAAGGCTTCAAAGCTGAGGAAAACTGGGCACGGAGTTAGGGAAGCAAGACAGACCACGTACAATTGTATTTGGTGTGCCTGAAGGAGAAACTGGAGGCCCATATTCTAAACTAGCAAAGAGGTCTTGGTAGAACTAGAAGAGGCTTAATTCACTCAGCTCCAGTGGTACTGGGAAAACACACTGAGGTTTGGACAGGGACAACCACCACCAGCCCACATGTCACCACGGCTCCCTTTTGAGGACGAAATGCTCAGGTCGGACCTGGTTGGATTAGAACTTCAAAGACTTGGAGTAGAGCCTTGATTCCGCCAATACCCAGCAGCACTGCCACCCCCCACCCCCCAGACAGCAAACTTGGCTCTTGGGGCCAGTTCTCTGATTTCTGCCCCAAGAAGCTCTCTAGCTGCCTTCTTGCTTCCCCTGGAGGCAGGCTGAAGACTTTCAGAGCCAGGAAATGTTCATGACAGATATATCCCCCCACTCTCTTTCCCATGTGGGTGGAAATCTGTGTTTCTCTTCACTGCGGTCTTTACGAGGGTCTCAATTATAAAGAAGCACATGCAGCACCAGCCCATTTTTGGTGTGAATACACTAGCATAGAAAGAAAAAAATGGGATTCGGGATGCCTTTCTCCCCCCTTATACCTTCCTATATTGTCTACTTTTTATAATGCATAGTTAATGCTTGTTATAATCAAGACAAAATTTAAAGCTATTTCTATTTTGAAAGAAACCTTGGTAAGGAGAATTAATGGAGACTGTTACTTTCTCTTTTTTTTATACATATTTTCTTAAGATTTTATTTTTAAGTCGTCTCTACCCCCCAACGTGGGGCTTGAACTCACAACCCCGAGACCAAGAGTTGCTCCACCAACTGAGCTAGCCAGGCGTCCTTCTTTTATACATTTTGGTCATGTTTTGGTTTTGTTCTCCTCTCAGGAAAGGAGGAAAAGATAGTTTAAATATAGAAGCAAATAATTCAACAGATGAAGGAGCTCTGAGTTCACCTAGAGAACTGTATCCCTCCATTCAAGTGCCCACCGTGGTTCCTCAAATGAGTAGCAAATGCCAGATTGTGGGGATTGGCCCATTGACACTAAATTAATTTCCAGTTAGCCAGTCGCCACCCCTGCATCTTCAAACTCCCCCCTGTTGAGACCCCCCCCCTTTCCAAAGCCTCCCCGGGACCCAGAAGGAGCCACACTGCAGGGTTATCTGAGAGAACATCATACTCCTCTTTCCCGAGGTCACTCTGTTGTCCCTGCAAACCTAACTATAATCTCGGCCACTCACTCCCTCCTCCTGAACTGGAGAAAAATTTCTTACTGGCAGACTTGCCCCACTGCCAGAATCCAATAAAGGGCTGGACTTTCCTCCCCGCAGAGAACGCACCTGTGCTTTTACCCACACGCCCACAAGATGCATGTGCTCGGATTCTGCCTGTCACCTCACAGCTTCCCAAGACCATTTGACGATTGTCCCACTGTAACACATCTCTGACACGGAGGACGGGGAAATCTCAGGTTTAACCAAAGACCCAGCTTTGCCATTACCCGAATATGCAAATGAAGTCTGCCAGAAATGGCTTGGGCCACTTTTCAAATTTGAACACCCTTTCTCACCTCCCAATAAATGACTCACTTTGGTCCAATTTAACACAAAAATGACAGAATGTGGAATGAGTTTGTAAAACTGTCTCTGAAATTGCATTTCTGCATCCCTTTTAAATGCCATCTAAACTTTGTTCCAAATTTGGAAAAGAAAAGTAAAGCAGCATCCTGAGAATATGCCCGAAAAATGATGCCACCACTAAAAGCTGTCACTAAACGACACATTCGAACCCACACTAATGGGCTAATGCACAATAATCTGGGAGCTGTTTGGATTTTTCCCCTGATAAGATTTAACCTCACTCTGTGCTTCTTCCTAAGTTCAATTATGGAAATGACTTAATTTGAAGATGCATTCTATATTTAATATCTTGGTACTCTCAATTTTTTGAAGCTATGCTCTGTTTGTGCAAGAGTTCAAAATATGCCTTTTGACTTTCCGTGAGCGTGCTAATTAGCTATGACGTTGTCTTTTATCCGATGAGAGCCTAGAACTCTCCAGGAGAAGTCAAGTTTATGTATCTTTCAAATTAAAGACAACTGGTCCCCTTTGCAGTAGCCTGGATTATCTCCCAGGGAAGACCTGGAGCATGAAAACAAACTCATTTCTCAGCTAGTTACAGCCCAGGGTCGGAGCTGCTTCTGATGGGACTGTCTTTCTCCTCATTTCTCTAAGTGAGAAACAGGCCCAAAGAGAAATATCTGCAGTTAGAGATACATTTTCAAGTCTGTTATTCTACACATACTAGCACCGTGCAAGCATCTGGCACCCAAATGACAGAACATCCAGACGAGGCCCCCTTATTAGGAACTACCAACATTACATTATTCACTCATCCAGTAAATACATACTCATCACTTCCTATGAGCCAGATTCTTGCAGATACAATGGATAAGAAAGAAAGAGATGGTAACTAAACTCTGAGAATTTATACTTGCGTATTTAGATGTGTGTGTGTGTGTGTGTGTGTGTATGTGATGGACAGTAATCAAATAATCTTAACAGTTTGATAACAACATATTGCATTGTCCTTTAGATAGGTGGTAGGGAGAAGCTTCTGGAAGAACAGCCCATTAATGGAAGCAGCATGTGCTCAGTCTTCAAAGCAAAAATGAGTTTGGACGGTCTGAAAAACAGAGAGAAGGCAGAGCGACACAGCAAGGGAGTAGGGTGACGTGAGATGAGCTCAGAGACCAGATACTACAAGGGTTTGCGAGCTGCTTTTGAGTTTGGGACTCATTCTTAGCTCAGGGGAGATGAAATTCACTAATGGACTTAAAGCAGAGATTGCCAGGAGCCAAGCGACTTCTAGAAAGTTCGGTCTGATTACTGAGGGATGACTAGGTTGGTGTGGACAGGAGTAAAAGCAGGGAGCCGGTCAGGAGGCTACTGTGTGGTCCATGGGAGGGGCCCGAGGTGGTTTACACTAGGGAACAGCAGTGATGACGGGGAGGGACAAGTGACATCAAAGACTTCTTGGTGCAGATTCAATAGGCATTCCTGAATGACTGAGGGGAGGGTAGGCAAGAGGAAAACGAGGGGGAGGACCTCTTAGAAACATGGATTTCCACCTCCCAGCTCTCCAGCTCAAACAACTAGTTGGAAAGATGAGCCACATACTGAGATGGATATTTCCAATGCTAGATCTTGTCACTATTCAGATCTTTGTGAAGGACAATTTTTACTTTTAAAGATCAGATCAGTTGACTAGGATGAAAGAAATGGGCTCCATTTTCAAAACTCCATAAAAGTGGAGTTTTGGCCACACACTAGCCATAAACTTGTGTCATAAGACCTTTTAAAATGAAACTGTACCAATCTCCCAGCACAAATGATTTCTTAACTATTGACAGGTCAAGGAAATCGGGAAGATGCAGTGGTTTTTGTAAATGGAAATGGGGGGGAAAATCAACTCATCAGTATTTCACAGAGTGATTTCAAAATGAAGGTACTTATAAAGTGAGCTGAAAATATTTGCTCGGAAGAGCAAATGAATACAGACAGCACTTAGGAGCTTAAATGATGAAAAGAATTCATGTGGCTTAAAAATGACAAATCGATCCATTTTAAAGCAAAATTATTTACAGTTCACTTATCTGCCAAGACTGAAGGCCACTGCAGTGATTTACATGGACAACAGGAAAAACTCCAAGTGCTGATGAGATATTAGGCCAATGTCATTAAAGGTTGTGCAAAAATCAGGGACTCGATTCCAAGCCAAAGCAGAGGATGGTCCTTGTGTCTTCCTTTCCTTATTTATGGGTCTAAGTCAAATAATCTCTTCTAAAAGGGCAGAGAAGAGGAATTAATGGGAAGGAAAGGAAGGTATCGATGGATACGAAAATGAATTTTGGTTCACAAGGGATGTTTTAAAGAAATCTGATAAAAAGGCAAAGTTTATTTTCTGGACTCCAAGGGGCTGAGGGTATGAGTCGCTGTAAGAAGCTGAGGGGCAAGGAGACTATAGAAACGATCCTAATTCTTCTTCCCTCTACCACTCCCTGCTTCTCTTGGGAGCTTGCAGGAGCTTTAATGACTTGTATTCTTGCCTCTTTGTGGGACAAGTGGCTCTGGGGTGTTATGACAACCAGGAGAGTTTGAGAAACAGGCAGGGTCCATAAAATTGGGTGATTCTGGCTGGGGTCACTTGCGAGGCATATTCCCTGAAGATCTCTCCCTCACACCTCTTAACAACTGGCTGTCAGCAGTGTCCTTAGGATCCCTTCCAGCGGAAAGGAATGGGGGACAATGGAAAAGAAACCTGACATTACTGATCCCTTTCAGGTTGCTGCATTTGCTGCAAACAGTTCGGTGAAGAGGACAGGCTTCCTTGGTCTTTCCCACATTTGGCGTCCCCTGTATGAAAACTTTGCGTGAGAAGTCTTTTAGTTAACTGGGAAAATTTTGTGTCTTGTATGGATATGGTATGCTTTCTTGGATCTGACAGTAACAGCTAAGTAGATATGGTTTCCTACATTGCTCAGGCTGCTGGGGACCTTGGAAAAATTCCACAGTTCAATCACAGTATCTCAACCTTGGGTCCTTTCTCTGGCTTTGTAGGACTATTTAACTTACGCTGTTGTTATTTGAGCTGAATGATTTTCATTATGTTTGTCCCTGGTTCTACACGATCTTTCTGCTTTTTATTTTTATTACTTATCATTTTTATTTTTTTTAAGTAGGGGCCACACCCAGCACGGAGCCCAATGTGGGGCTTGAACTCACAACCCTGAGATCAAGACCTGAGCTGAGATCAACAGTCAGATGTTTAACAGACTAAGGCACCCAGGCACCCCTCTCTGCTTTTTGAACTTTTGGAAGTTTCAGACTTTATGCCCCATGAAGCAGATCTGTATGGATCTGGCTGTTTATGTGGCTACTGTTTCTTTCTCCCCAGCTGCATGAGGGCAGGAATGTTTTCTGTCTTAGATCCTGTTGTATACTGACACGGGGTCTGGCATATAGAAGATACTCAATAAATACATGTTGCTGAAACAAGAGCATAAAAATTATGGTGATTTGAGACGATGAGTCCTTTTTTTGAAAGGAGCAATCAAAACATCTTTTGTTTGTAAGCTGCCGAAGAAAGGCACCTGACCAACTTACTTATCATAGTATTTCCAGTGCCTCCCACCAGATCTGACACTTACTAGATTCCTGATATAACTGCTGACTAAATGGATGGACAAATGGATAGATGGGACAGATGAAGGAAGGCAGAAGGGGAAGGAATACTTCAAAAATGATGTAGTGAGAAAACGAAAGTGAAAACTGCCTTAAAATTCAGGGTTTGCTGTCTATTTAGAGTTTGAAATTCTTCCCCCCCACCCTCCCAGTTTCTTCCTCTTATTTTTTAGTAATCCCTTTCACCCAACATGGGGCTCGAACTCACAACCTTGGGATCAGGAGTTGCATGCTCTACTGACTGAGACTGCCAGGTGCCCCTAGAGTTTTAAATTCTTACAAAACTCTCTTGTGTGATTCAGAACAAGAGTCTCAGTTAGATAAGTTTCCAGTCAGGATGATTAAATTGGGCCTCAGAATCCGTTTCCTAGTGAGGTCTAAAACCTGACAGCAACTATTATTTTTACTTTTGTCTTATTTTTGTCTCTGCCATTTGGCAGGAAAATTCCTAATGTTATGGCCGTCCAGGTACTAAATTAATAACATTTTATTAAGACACGGCCATTGTTCCCAGTGAGTATAGAACCCATAAACTCAACATTTAAACTAAATCTAATAGAAGAAACTGCTTATGAAAAGTAAGCTGTAGAGGCTGCCCAGAAGGGGAAACAAGATCAAAAATCCCTTTGTTCTAATAAAAGCCCAACTACTTAATTATTGAAAACATTAAAAAAAAAAAAAGTATGAGGACAAGAAGGAGCTGTCAGTCACATGAAGAAGCCAACAATGTCAGGAGCCTCGAAGAGAAGAGAAGAAACACGGTCCCGGGTCAAGACAGTATATTCACAGAACTAATGGTAAATCTCAGCATAGCACAACCTCAGGCACTGTCCACGTGCATTCATGACGTAGCCTGCACAACTAACCCTATCTGCCATTGTATGACTGGCTGTCTGGGACCACGACATCCAGCTTTCCCAGGGACTCCCCCCAACCCCACCAGAGAAATTCCATCATCATCTGTCTCTCTGGCAGGACATCATCAAAATTCAAACTGGGGAAGGGAACCAGCTTTCAACCCACCTGTCCAGAGCTCCCACGGATCACAGATGTTAGCAACGCTCGACCGCCAACAGCGGACCTTGGCTCAGAGTTCCGAATTCTGTACGGCAGCTGCCTGGGTGTGCCAGCAATGCTGTGAAAACCATCATCCCCGTCCTGGCACAGAAATCAGGTAAGGACAAGCCCCAGGCTGGGGGCTTGTTCTTCTCGAACCCAGCAACACACCAGTCTCTTAGCTTGTGGTAATTATGAGCCAGCAGACTGTGGGCAAAGCCGTTAAGAACGCTTTTTGCCTAGGAATGCAGCCGGAGTAATTGGCTTGCTGCTTGCTAATGACACGGCTTCTACAAAAATAAACTGTCACAGGGAGTTCTCTTAACTGACTTGGTGAATATAGGCTCTATACCTGTTTGATATTCCTTCGAGTTCAGCAGTGAATCCCCAAACACTTTGGGGAAGAAACGATGCAGAAGAAATCCACAAAAATCCTTCGGCCAAGGAAGTTTAAACAGGATGCAAACCCGAAAAGAACCCCTTGGTACTTGATGTCGTGCTCCCTGTGCAAAACTCCTACCTCACCCCCCACCCCCGCCAATGCTCCTTGTTAAGACTCCATTCCCGTTGTAAGAGAAGTCCGTGCATCACACGGCATGCTTGAGGGCGTGGGAGAAAAAAGGCTGGCTAACTGATGCTCATGTGACAGATCTTCCAGATCTGCTTCTTTTCTGAAGGCTGAATAGGCTTCTGACTATGACCGAGGGACAAGGACACACATATGCCGTGTGTGTGCCTGCACACACACACACACCCCCCCCACACACACAAGCACACATTGGCATCTCTGTGGTTCCGATGTCGACACCTACCAGCACTTTTCAGCTGAAACATTAACGCGAACTGACAAGGAAAGCAGCCCTAGAGTCACATGTTCTGGTCACCACAGCCCTGTGCCACAGGAATCCCATCAATTATTGCAGGCTTTTCTCTTTGGACAACTTAGGAACGGAGTTTAAGAATGCAGGAAGCTCCCTCTCTCATCTCCTTAATAAACTTCTGCCTCTCGCCACCAGGCTTGCAGACAGGTGGAAAGAATCCCGCTGCAGCCCCAGTGAGCTGCAAAGTTTTAAAGGTTCTCCTTCCCCGGATGGCAGAAAGCTGCACATTTTCCCTCTCCCCAATAGTCTAAGCCCCGTGAAAGTACCCCCTCTCTGTCCTAATGTTAATGAATGGGGAAGCTTCTTTCTCCCTGATCAATTTCACAGGCATTGTAGTTTCAGATTTTGAGTTTTGAAGTAGCATTTTAATTTGTTGTCAGTGCCCTGGGAGCAGAAGCTCACACCACCAAGCAAAACACCACAGCCTCTAAGCTATTAGCTAACATGTCAACTAGGTAATGCATCTTCAGGGAAACCAGATTAGAAAGGACAGCAAAACATTGATTTTTTTTTTTTAATCCTATACCTGCAGCATAATGCTGCTAAAGCTAGCAAAACAACAAAGGACATTTCGACAGCAAGGAAATGTCTTATTCTCAGTGCTGGGGCAGTGAACGTTGTTCCATGTGAGCATGGATATATATATATATATATATACAGGGCAGGGCAATTCTTCTTTAAACCTGCAGCCTTTTAAATTTTGTAAATAATTCATCCATAAGAAAGCTCAGGGAGAGAATCTGCCCATGTGAAGGGATGGAAACACCAGTTAAGAGCAACCCTACTCAGGAAGCAGGTGGAGCTTTCCCCCACCCCCCTCCCAGAGGAAACAATAGCATTTGTATCAAGTTAAAACACCGGAGAAACTCATCCATTTGCAAGAGAGTTGTAATGCATTTATACATAGAGGATTCCAAACATGCATTCTTTAACCTGGCTTCTGCAGCATGCCCACAAATCACTAGACAGTTAAAAGATAAACCCAATACCATCTCTATCAAAAGGACCCCCAGAACTTAATAAAACGAGTCCGGGCTACTGTCTCCCCCACCTATTCTAAAACACATTTCGTGAAGTCAAGCCAGACAGCGTCCCTTCCCACCACCAGCCCCACCGCCCCCCCCACCCCCAACAAGAACCAAGTAACTGGTAAGTCCTTACCGACTTTGGGCTCTTCTTGGGAACTGGCAACCCTGGAAAAAATGCAACAAGGAGGGAAGAGGGGAAGAAATCATTAGCGTATAAATGTTACCTTTTCCTTAAAGAACAATCCCCAGGTGTTTCATGGCAACCTAGCCATCTGCAGAGTTATGTCAGATTTCTCCCCAGCATCGGAGTTACCAGGCTGTTCATATCGAATCAAAGCAGAGGGAGGAGGAGAGCGAGAGGCAGGAGATCTATCTGCATTAGCTATGCTGGCTTGTACTGCAGCAGCCTGGAGGCTGGGAAAAGAAATTCACAGACCTCAGCGGCCTGGGAAATTGAACACTTGGACAGAATCTCAAATGCTCTTCTGGATTAAGAGAGACTTAACTTACAATTAAGTCCAGGATATTTCCTTTCCACACGATCCACTTGTCAATCGAAGCGGACCAATCAGGAGAGAGGAAGGGGTGTATATTTAGTTGCAGAGGAGTACATGGTTAAAATTAAATTTTTCTTTCCTTTTTTTTTTTGGATCGTTTCTTTCCCTTTCCCCCCCTCTGCTTTTCAGGAGAGGAAATGCCTTCTTTATTTGGATGAGCTGAACACCAAAAACAAAGAAGGATGCTCTTTTGCCAGCAGAGAACACAAATTCAACTTGGTGTAGGACCCCCTCCCGATCATGGGCACACCTCTCCGTGCATGTCAATCACCCAAACACACTCCTATTTAGCTTGGGAAGGACCCTAGCTGGTGTCAGACCCTTAAGGGGAAAGGAGATTGCTGGGGAGTGAATGAGAAATTTCATGGAGCTGCGAGAAGATGAGAAAGGCAGAGGAGAAAAAGGTATTCACTGATCCTTGCTGGCTCTTCCGGAACCCTATCCTTCATGGGAGGGGGAGAGCTGGAAGGGGCTGGTGATTGCCTCACACTTCTAGAAAAGTCAGCAGCGATTAGGAGCAGGCATATGGGAAATCTGCCAACTGGGGAGTGCGGCAAAAGAGGGCTAGAAAGGAAAATAAAAGCATATAATGGTGTTTCAAAGGTAATCATTTCTGCAAGCTGCCCTCTCATTTTTTATTTATTTTTTATTTTGGGTTTGAGCGAGGGTTAGAATGCAAAATACGGATTCCATCTGGACTGGGCACCAAAGATATACTTGGGATCTGAGGATTTTGCACTGGCAACTTCAACCTTTTTTAGAAAATGATCCCTCTATAGTGTGATGATTTCAATGCTTTGGGAAGTGACTTGTCAAACCGTGAGCTGTGCTAAGTTCAGCACAAGTAACACGAGGCAAGGGAAGTGGGTGAGTAGGAGGAAGCCATCAGGGGAGCACTGCTAATGTGCCCACTGCAAGTGAGGCATGACTGGCCATGGATTACTCGTCCCCAAAGGCACTGCGGACACTCTTCTGGCAAGACTCATCACATCACCAAAACGAGGTCACCATGGTCTGGCCAAGTGGTTCTCAGACTTCTGAAGACATACAGAGAACCTGAAGAATTGTTATAAAGTCAGAATCCCGGGCCCCACCCTGAGGAGGGCCCAGGAATCTGCAGTGTAAACGTATCTTCTAGGACATTCTGACAGGTCTGAGGACCACATCTAAGGAAACTATGAGTATTACATTTTCAAGTTGGGCGAACTCAGACAGGCAGCCTGCAGTGGGTTGCCTCAGTGCCTCAGTTTATAAAATGGAGAGTCAGGCTCACGTCACAGGATTAGGACAATCTGGACAAGGAGGACAACACATGTGAAAGCCTCATACCTGGCACAGAGTAGGCCCCTCAAATGTCAACCACGACACCTTACCTTGCAAATTTACACCATTTGGAAAGGAAGGGGTTACAGTCACCTTCCTCTAACTA
Source organism: Martes martes (assembly GCF_963455335.1). Classification (NCBI taxonomy): domain Eukaryota; kingdom Metazoa; phylum Chordata; class Mammalia; order Carnivora; family Mustelidae; genus Martes; species Martes martes. The sequence continues at coordinate 184,575,482 of NC_137888.1, read as the reverse complement.
GAGAAAGTCATTTGCCCAACATGCTAACATACAGAAACCATAGGAGGGGAAATACTTTACCTATGGAGGAGAATAAGTGTTGAGCAATTTGGTTGTGTCATTATTCTTCAAAAATTATTAGGTGCTTTTATGTGTTCATTAATGTGATTCCCTTAGGGAATTTTATTAAGTTATTTAGTGTCGGTCACTGGACAGACTTCAAAATTGTATACTATTACGTCTTTGAATTCAGATGTTTTTCTAATTCAGACTGACCTCCTAGCTGACTGGAAGAAGCACCATTTCACTGTAGTTAGCTTTTACTAGACTTGCCTTCACCCGGGATCCCAGTGACCCTCTATAAAAATGTGTCCGGAATATCCAACTAGGTAGGAGCCAGGGGAAATGGCTTTGATCTATATTCTGCTTATCATGTATAAAACTGACCATCTTAGGGGTGCCTAGATGGCACAGTCAGTTAAGGGTCAGACTCTTGGCTTCAGCTCAGGGGGTGATTTCAGAGTCGTGAGATCAAGTCCCGCATCAGGCTCATGTCCAGGGGTCCTTGGGACTCTCTTCCTCTCCCTCCATCCTTCCCCCCTTCTCTCTCTCTCTCTCTCTCAGTGAATAAATAAATCTTTGTCCCTGTCTCTTAAGATTTCATTTATAAAATAAAAGTCCTTGTCTTTGTCCAACAGAGAGAAGCACTGGCCCACTGAAAGGTACAGACACAAGGATGCTCACTGCACACCGTTGGTATAAAGGAAAGCTGGAAAGGACTAGAGGCTCCAAACAAACTGGGCAACATCGAACCTATAAGGCAGTCTGCAGAGGTTAAAAGGCATGGGCTATCTTTACATGTAACACGGACGGTCTCCAAAACACAATGCTGAGTGCAGGCAACATGCTGCAGGTGGAGACAGGTGTTAAATACACGCAAACACGTGCACAGGCTCCGCTCCCCATGACCGTCCACACCAAACTGATGAGCTGGCAAGGAGGGGCAGCGATGGGAGGGGCCGATTCAAGCAGATGTAGCCTTTATCTACAAGTCTTTATCAAGAATACCATATTTGTGGGTGCCTGGGTGGCTCAGTGGGTTAAAGCCTCTGCCTTCAGCTCAGGTCATGATCCCAGGGTCTTGGGATCGAGCCCCGCATCAGGCTCTCTGCTCAGCAGGGAGCCCGCTTCCCTCTCTCTCTGCCTGCCTCTCTGCCTCCTTGTGATCTCTGTCAAATAGATAAATAAAATCTTAAAAAAAAAAAAAAAAGAATACCAAATTTTATCTTGCTGAGGCAAGAAAACAGCTAGCTAAAAGTAAACATTAACTCATGAATGGCCCCTCCATTAACAGCACAAAACCAACCAGTCCATAGCACCCTGGGATGACAGCTATAGTGGGCTTCCTCGGAGGAAGCAGTTCATACAACATTCCAAAAGATCCCGAATCAACAGACACCGCAAGCTGTATTTTAGAACAAACAAGAAAAACTTCTTTTAATTTAAAGAGCAATTTGTTCCACTTTGCTACCTTCTTTTTAAAAAGCCAGCCCTTTTATGGGAGCCAAAACTGGCCACAAATTAGTATTCAAAATGTCAAAACTCGAGAACCTCTACTTGAGTGCTTTTTAAAAGAGAAATCAAGCATCTGCTTTAAGTCCACACAGTCATTAAATCTTAAAATCTAATGAATATGAATGCTGGAACAAAGCCCCTGATTACGTATTTTAGCCAAAACCACTCAGATGGTTTGAAAACAGCTGGGAGACCTAATGGAAAATACTCAGAAAAGGTCACCATGTAGCATAATTTTCCAAGACCCAGCATTGGATGGGTGACACAAGCCAGCAGGATCCCACACTTGCCAGCAAGACAGTGGTTTTCCCAGGAGAAATCGCACTTTGTGCCTCCAGGGGCGGCAGGAAGCTTGTGTTGTATACGTTGTGTCACATACTACAGACAAGGCTCAGATGAAGAGGCAGTGCCTGTCTTCATGGGCTCTCCTGTTTCCTTCAGAGAAAGGAAGGGAAATTTCGAGAAGAGGCAGAAGAAAAAGCCTATGGATGGTACTGCCTGCTCTTTGAGTCTAGAAGGTAGCAAATGCTCCTTCAAAGGGGTCCCAGAACACTTTACAGTTCAAAGGTGAGTCTAAGTGTGATTTATAGAAGTGAGAAATGTTGAAACCTGAATTTCCAAAGTCCCCTAAGAAAAAGATGTCCTTTTGGAGAAAACAAATGGCAAAGACTGTGCTAGGGACTAACATGCGACGAAGTGACAGGAAGTGTACTCTTCCCTTCTAAATATCAAGACCATAAACTATGCTACTGAACATGTTCTCCTAGAACTAAATGGTGAGTGTTATTCTTGGTGAAATTTTATAATGGTTGTCTGCAATAATTTATGTGAAAAAAGTAAAAATAGAATATATGTGCATTCAGAAACAAAGCCTGGAAGGTTACATGTCAAAACAGTGCATTCTTTGGCTCATGGGATCATGGATAGTTCTATTACCTATTTTAGTAACTTCTACAACAAGAAAAGCTTTATTTATTTATGAACACACACACAGACACTGATAGATACCACAATAAAGAAAAGCATATACTGCCTTTTTATGTAAGATGAATATAGTAAAATGCAGAACATTTTACCGTACTTTTAAATCTCAAGAGCCATCACTTACCTCTACAGCCTCCAAGAAGTGATAACTTTCCCCCCAAATGAATGTATACCTATGGCTTCTTCAAGTACCACTGTTGAGATTGAGACTTGTGTTTATAGGCTGACGCAAGGGACACACGGAAGACATCAATAGCTCAGCTGTGTTACCAGGAGAAGCTAAACAGAAGGCAGGCACTGTCCTTCCACAACTGACATGAACAAGCCTGAGTTGTAGGAAAGAGATCAGACTTCTTTGGACCTAACTTCCTCCAGGTTAAAGCAAGTGAGAATGTCAACCAGCCTTACCAACTGAAGGAATGAAGAGAAATCACACAAAAGGCTTTCCAGGGGTGAAGTCTAACGTCACCGCCATAAGCAAAGTGGAACTACAAGTTATAAAAATGTACTATGCCATCAATTCACATTTTTTCTTTGTGATATTCATTCCACTTTGTACTTGATCTCTAGATTTAAGCATTTTTTTTAAATCTTTTTTTTAAAGATTTTTATTTATTTAATTTGACAGAGATCACAAGTAGGCAGAGAGACAGGCAGAGAGAGGAGGAAGCAGGCTCCCTGCTGAGCAGAGAGCCTGATGCGGAGCTCGATCCCAGGACCCTGGGATCATGACCCAAGCCGAAGGCAGAGGCTTTAACCCGCTGAGCCACCCAGGCGCCCCTCTAGATTTAAGCATTTTAATAGAATCATTTTAGCTTCTTCTTTAGCATTCCAACACACACTATGTCACTAATCCACCTGTCATTGAACACATGAAATTCTTTAGAATTTTGCATTGCAAAATGTTTGATTGATAGCAACACTGGTGTTGAATTAGGTAATGCAACGTTCAAGGAGCTGGGAACTGTTACCTATATTGAGAGAGAGAGACTGACGGATTCACTGATTTAAGCAATCAGGTAGTTAATTCATAGAGACCACTGAAAGCCACGGAAAGAAGACTAAGAACTTGGTCTGGGGCTACTCATAGATTCCAAACAGAATAAAACTACTCCTGAGCACATTTGCATCTCAGACCCCACTAACTCTCTTTCTTATTCTAAAATACACCAATACATAATCCTAAATGCTGGACTCGAAAACGATAGCTGATTTTAACCCAATAAACTCATCATTAAGAGTTTGTATTCAGGAAATAGAAAAAGATTTATCTAAAAAGATGTTCAACACAGTATTATTTAAAGAAGATAAAAATTGGAAACAATTTTTTGGAACAATTTTGGAAACAAAAATCTGAACTAAGAACAGAGGACCAACCAAACATACTGCTATAGCAACAAGATGAAATATTTTGAATCCATTAAAACGGGCAGTGATAGACATAAGATGTGCAAAGCAGGATAGAACTTTGTACATAGAATATAAGGTCATGGGGTGCTTGGGCGGCTCAGTCCTTGGGCATCTGCCTTCAGCTCGGGTCATGATCCCGGGGTCCTGGGATCGAGTCCTGCATCAGGCTCCCTGCTCGGTGGGGAGGCCTGCTTCTCCCTCTTCCATTCCCCCTGCTTGTGTTCCCTCTCTCAAAGTCTCTCTCTGTCAAATAAATAAATAAAATCTTTAAAAAAATAGAAAAAAAAGAATATAAGCTCATTGTTAAAAAATAGGTACATGTGGAACACCTGGGTGGCTCAGTGGGTAAAGCCACTGCCTTTGGCTCAGGTCATGATCCCAGGGTCTTGGGATCGAGTCTCGCTTGGGGCTCCTTGCTCTGCAGGGAGCCTGCTTCTCTCTCTGCTTCTGCCTGCCTCTCTTGCCTGCTTGTGTGCTCTCTCTCTTTCTCTCTGACAAATAAATAAATAAATAAATAAAATCTTAAAAAAAAAAAAAAAAGGTATATGTATATATTGCACACATACATCACACACCCAAAGACTTAAAGAACATGTATTAAAATAGTCTTTCTGAATGCTAGGATTAATATGTGATTCATATTCTTATTCTCAGTCTTTCCCAAGTTTTCCAGATTTTACATACAAGTACAATTATAAACAGAGAAGCATTACTCAGTGTGCTTGGACAATGGCAAGTATTTACTAGTTTTAGTGCAGTGCTAGATTAAAAAATAACAGGAATTTGTTCTAGCTCTCTTTTGGCTCAGTGACTACCATTTCTACTTGAGTGTCTGTGCTATAAATCCTGGGCCATGGCCTTGATTGAAAATAGGCTAAAAAAGCTGTTAGAGCCTCTCAAGCAAAGAGGAACAGAAGTACACAATTTCGCATATAATTTCAAGCAGTCTCTGAAACCTTAACCAGTAACCCTACAAAGCCAATTCTACCGAGTTCTATGGCCATCAGATTAAATCATCTTGTCCAAGCATATGGCTATGGTGTGAGGCTGACTTCCGCTGTTTGGGTCTCTAATAAGAACAGAGCATATAAAATACCTTATCAGCAAACAGAGAGGGTAATGAGAAAGATTAAGAAGAAAGAGAAAAGTTTCATTTCTTGCTTCTTCTCCCTCCTTGGGAAGATTTAAAGGGCACATCCAAAAATTTTTTGAGGAGGGACACTGCATTAAAGAACTTTGCAGAACACTGATATCTACCAGCAAAATGTCGCCGCATTAAAGAATAACACACCCAGCAGGGTAATGCTTTTATGGGTGGGGAGGGGACAGTATGAGGGTGGATCAAAATACTAAGAGATACATTAGGTACAGATGGAGGAGTGCAGGAAGGTGCAAGGTTCCCTTGGCCATGCAGAAGCGATGATTACTTCACCGCAAACCAGTGACTCGACACAAATAACATTAATGGCCAGTATCCCTTTTTAAAAAAGCCACCCACAGAGTGCCTGGGTGGCTCAGTCTGTTAAGCATCTGCCTATGGCTCAGGTCATGATCCTGGGGTCCTGGGATGGAAGCCCGCATAGGGCTCCCTGCTGAGTGGGGAGCCTGCTTCTCCCTCTCTCTCTTCCCCTCCCACTTGTGCACGCAGGCATTCTCTTTCTCTCTCAAATAAATAAAATCTTAAAAAAAAAAAAAAAGCCACCCACATCATCTCTACCAATTTTTTGTTTGTTTCGTTTGTTTAATACCAAACATGTAAACCATGATTAAATTTAAACTGCACTTTCCCCACTGATAAAATGCTAAGGACAGTCCAGAAAACTGAAAAAGGGCAGAAGACTCAGCCCTAACTTTTTCCATTGGGGACTGGAAGGAAATTAGGGAAAATTCACTCCCTCATTTCACCAAACTGTACTAAAGTCCTGCCATGTGCCAAGAGCTGGCATGAATTAAAGCAATGAGTAAGATCTACAAGGTCCTATTTTCACAGGGCTCACATTCTGTGGGAAAACAGAGAATATACAACTTAGCAAATACTTCCAGAGGAATAGCTTTCAGTGAAGAAACCGAAGCAGGAATGTGAAACAGGCTGTGCCTGGGATGCACGGCTAGTTTACCGTTGGGCGGGGTGGGGGTGGGGGGATGTCAAGCTCGTCTCTCTTGAAGAGCCAGTATCTGAGCTAAGACCTGAATCATGAGAAGGAACCACCCGTGTGACTACTCACCCATACAAGATTTATTGAGCTCTGCCATATGCCTACCGAAGCACTGCTGAAGAGATAAAGGTAAATCAGACTTGGCCCTGACCTGGACGAGTTCATAGACTGTCTTACCAAAAAAAAAAAGGCGCAACAGTGATAATTGAGTGTGGTCAGTGCTAAGCGCCGTGCCGGAAAGAAGTATGATTGCTCTAGGGAGCATGAGCAACGAAAGCTAATCCAATGTGAAGAAGTAGGTGGAGGGGATGAGCCCTGAAGGAGGGCTAGCATTTAATCACAGGGTCAGGAGGTTGGCAGCAATATGCGATGATTGATGCTTGATTGAAAAATGATGATGAGCTTTTTCAAAGTTTTTTTTTTTTTTTTTAAACCTAAATCAGTGCGCCAGTTTAACCTCAAGGCCAAGTTTCAACTAGAGTACCTTCTCACTGAAGGACCTTGCAAATGCCGTGTATCATAAAATTGAATCCATAAAACAAAAATTTTAAAAATGGTTCTAGTTTAGAGATGCTTGCTTTTTATCTTCTTCTTCCTCGGGTCCAATCCCATGCTCAACCCTGCAGTATCATATCTCAAGGCAAATGTGATACCTGCTGCCAAGAACAAGAGCATCAGACCCATCGTCGCCAAAAAGATGAAGACGTTCTCTCCTTTGGGGACCTAAGAATGGCCATCATGAAATACTGGCCATCATAATTTTTTTAAAAATATTTTATTTATTTATTTAACAGAGTGAGAGAGAGATCACAAGTAGGCAGAGAGGCAGGCAGAGAGATAGGAGGAAGCAGGCTCCCTGCTGAGCAGAGAGCCCGATGCGGGGCTCGATCCCAGGTCCCTGGAATGATCACCTGAGCCGAAGGCAGAGGTTTAACCCACTGAACCATCCAGGTGCCCCTGGCCATCATAATTTAGAGAGATGGTTGGACCCCAGATCCATGGAGTAAGTAGCTCCTGATGTGTGTCACCTGTAGCATCTGGTGAGAAGAACATAGTTCCACAGCTTTATGGGGAAAGAGAAGTCGGCTTCAATTATACAGTATGTACAACCTAACAAATATGTCCCAAAGAGAAAATAAATGGCTTGCAAGTCTGCCAGCTGCTAATAGTTTACAGGGCCTTTCGCCTCAAAGTCATAAGCCTTGAACTGGCACAGGTGAGGAGAGACCCAAAGTCATTAATACTTTGGAGCCACTCATAAGTACTGTCATCGTGCAATTCCTGAGATATAAATGGTCACTTCAGAAATGGTGTCCATGAAACGGCACAGATAGTGCTGTTGTTGTTCTCTCCCCAAAACACCACAAAGGATCAAAAACTTGGGGGGGCAGAGTCTGCAGAAGCTAGAGCTGAGAGTAGAGTGAACGAACAAGAACTGAGAGCTTGCCTTGGCTGACATAAACTCATTCTTCTCAACTGCAGTCTGCACTAAATACTAATATCATCCCTAGTTTACAGATGAGAAAACTGGGGCACTGACGATTCAGTAACATGGCCAGGGTCACACAGGTGAGCAGCCGAGAGGAGACCTGGTGTAATGCCAAGACTCTGCTTTTTAACGTTGAACTACATAGCCTCATTCAGAGGTGCTTAATCCATTCGGGATCACATCCCATTATGAAGGGGTATATACACATAAAAATACATTCATAAGAATTTTGCCTACAGCTTCAGGGATATATGGATAACATCCTGCACGTCAACAGGTCAAGGTATCTTGAACCCATAACTGCGATGTGGGTTTAGGAACAGAATTCCCTTTCTAGAGATAGCATCGCAGTCTAGGCATAGCCAATCAGGTTCTTAACATGGTCTCTGATTTTTTTTTAAGGTTTTACTTATTCATTTGACAGAGAGGGAACACAGGCAGGGGGAGTGGGAGAGGGAGAAGCAGCTTCCTGCCGAGCAGGGAGTCTAATGCAGGGTTCAATCCCAGGACCCTGGGATCATGACCTGAGCCAAAGGCAGACACTTAATGACTGACCCACCCCGGCGCCCCTGGTTTCTGATATTTTACCCCAAGTCACAGTACCTAAATCATTAATCATTCAGGGCTATGCATACTAAAAATATAACAAGATGGGTCTCCGAACTGGAAGCAATGAAGCAAGTCTTCAGAGCTACACAACTAGCAGGCTGGCTGATCGCCAAGCCCGATGAAATAGTTTCCAAAGCAGGCAGGAGCTTTTTCTACCTTGCGTATGTATTCCAACACTATGTAATAACACAACTTTTTTTTAAAAAATGGGGTGCAGGAAAAATATGGAGTGAGTAGAGTGAGTTATGGCGTCTTCTTTCCAGAAGGGGAAAGAAAAAGAACTTGTCAACTGAAAAAGACCACTAATTTGTCATGATGTACCATGAGGCCAATCTTTCTTCTCCAGAGAATATTCCTATCCAGGTCTACTTTGTTAGGGGTGGAATTAAGTCAGTTTCTCAAGTGGCTCCAGGGATGCTCTCTCACTCCACGTTGGTTGGAAATATTTGTCCTTTGGGTGTTTAGGTATATGGTCTTATCTTAGTCTAGAAATGCCTCCTCTTCTGAGGCAGACTCTCTGCCTGCCAGACTGAGAGCTTGACTTTCCTACCACCTGGATTTCAAGTCTGAATGGCTCTTTGCGTTCGTGCTTAAGGGTTGGCCCTGTTACCCATCCCTTCTACTCCCCCTTGCTCGCTGAGGTCTCCCTGGGATAGGAGAGGCTACTTGGAGCCCCGAAGTTCCAAGGCAGTTCCTCTAATGCTCCAAGTTTCACTTTTAGCTGCTTAGGATGTGTAGGGAGGATTATGAAAGAATAGCTCAAAATAGCTCATTGAAAGAAAAAACCAATACGGATTCCTTTTCTGGGTTGGACAAACAGGATGCTGGGTAGGCCCTTATTTTAAGGCCACTGGCCCCGAAGGGAAACCTATCACTGTAATTGGTGCTGAGAAGTTTCTAGGTTAAAAAAAAAAAAAAAATACATGCCAGGATCCTTTTCTACAGGGTTACTGACTTTTAGGATGATTTTTATCCTGGCTGCTTTATTTTTAGCCATGTAAGTTAGGCACAGGACCAACAAAGAGATCCAGGAGAGTCTCCTGAATTGTTTTAACCTAATAGGACAGTAAAGCCCTGAAATTTAAGGCTCTTTTGGAGGCTTCTCTTTTCTACCACATAGGTTTCGAAAATGTATCCTGAACCCATCCACGTCAGTCTATCTCCGCTGCGACCCCTTTCCTTGCCTAAATGACAGTTAAGAACCCGAGAATTGGTATCTGCTTTATTCTTCATCCCCTTTAATCTATTATCCACACAGAGGCCAGGAACATCTTTCCAAAGCATAAATCAGATTATATGGACTGCAGGATACACGTTTCGGTGGCTTCCCAACACAGTTTCAAAGAAGTATAAGCTCTTTTCCATGTCCTACGAGGTGTTCCTCGATCTCCGCCTGCCTGCCCCTGTGATTTCATTCCCTACTACTCTTCCTCTTGCCCATGCTCTAGCCCGGCACTCTCCACTTCTGGACTAATTCCTTCCACTCCTCTGAACGTCTTCACTGGCTGTGCCCGCTGCCTGGAACACTGTCCCTGCAGACTTCCACGTGTGGCTTCTCGTCACTCAGGGCTCTCTTCGAATGTCACTACTCCTGAGAAGACACTCAGGGAACCATGCCATCAGCAGATCCAGAGGGAGCCTTCTTCTTCTTCTTTTTTTTAAGAGTTTATTTTTAAGCAATCTCTACACCTGTCACAGGGCTCGAACTCACAACCCCGAGATCAAGGGTTGCATGCTCTGTGGACGGGGCCAGCCAGGCGCCCCTTGAGGTGAGCCGCCTTCTTTTCTTTTTTATTTTTTTTTTAATTTTTAAAGACTTTATTTATTTATTTGGCAGAAAGAGAGATCACAAGTAGGCAGAGAGGCAGGCAGACAGAGAGGGGGAAGCAGGCTCCCGCTGTGCAGAGAGACCGATGCGGGGCTCGATCCCAGGATCCTGGGATCGTGACCTGAGCTGAAGGCAGAGGCTTTAACCCGCTAAGCCACCCAGGCGCCCTCGAGGTGAGTCTTCTTATCACACTTTATTCACACAGCCCAGTTTCTTGGTTTTCACAGACCCTGTGGTTCTGTGGAGGCCAAGAAAAACAAGGCTGTACCCACCTTGAATCTAGCCCTGACATAAGTACAGCCATCTTGACAAAGCAAAAGCTGGCACCTTGCACCCCCTCTCCACCTGCTCCCCTCCCCTCGGTAGTATGTGTGAACAAATAGTTAACTTGTAGAAATCACAATCCTGTAAGACAGGAGTCTCCCTTGGTTTACAAATGTCCCAATGCTAAATCTCACTAGCAAGGACGCTTGATAGGAGGAATGTGACATTCCACTAGGAAACTCCCAACCGTCTTCATGTTAGTGCCTCATTAGAGGGAAAAACAGCCTTGGCTTGATAATAACCAGGCCTCCAATGTCCTGACAGCCCTTCCGAACATCCCCTTTGTCCTCACCCACCGCCGAGTCCACCCCTACTCCGCCTTTAAAAACTCGGACTGTAGTCTGGTTCGGGGTCCAAGTCTCTACTCCGCTGTGTCGGGTACACTTGGGCCCAAGCTTAAGCTTGTCAAATAAACCCTCGTGTGATTACATCGGTGTGGGCTCCTTGGTGGTCTCTCGGACGTGAAAACTCGAGCATAACAGTTCTCTCAGATTATTCTGTTTACTTGTCTATTGTCTATATTGCTCATCATTGTAATTTACTTACTTATTGTCTCCATTTCATGGACCAGGTCTATCTGACCGTAGGGCTGGAGTCCAGCCCTAAAACAGTACCTGGTCCACAGGTCAGCAAATACCTCCTGGATGAACATGTGACTGTGCACAGCTCACGAAATGCATTTGTATCTTGCAGGCCGATGAGGCGAAGGGGAGGGGCAGCTCGGTCTTCCCTTGGATCATGTCATTGCTGCTGTGACTGCTTAACAGCTCTTGCTCCTTGGGCTGCTCCTTGATTGACTGCTGAGCTGCCAGGCTCTGCTCAACGCACGGCTGCCTCCCTGCACGCGGAGAGCGAGGTCCCGCTTGTGCCACCTTGTGTTCTAAATTCCCATCACAACGGATGGCTCTGGTCTCAGAATTAACTGCAGACTCGCAAAGAAACCTCAGACCCCACAGCTCTCAGCTCCAGCAAATGGATCTGTTCTCAGGGACTCTTCCAGTCCCAGTAATTCTTCAGTTAAGGGTACCTTCACATCTTTCCCTAGGAAAGCAACTTTTATGCCAACACCGGGTTAAAAGATGCCAGATGCCTTCCCCTTCCCCACAAAAAGGAGTATCTCGGGTCCTTTCCTTCAGCTAAATGCACGAATCTCTTGACCAGTTTTAACAGACTTAGTGATGTGACAATCACTCTTCCGTCACCACGTACTTTCTGCAAAATGGGAGGGAGATTTTCCCATTTGCTCTGGAAGGGTATCTATAATTTGGTCATCTCAATTAACTTTATTACCACACTGCTTAATTGTGACTGAAGGCAGCCGGCACCATATCAGAGTTTACCTCAATCTCTTAAATTTAGGAAACTGTAAAAGCTTCGGAAAACACAGGTCACAGTTAATAACAGCAAGGCGATCCGGCTTCAGAGTCCTGCAGCACTACATTATTCAAACTGTCTGGAAGTCAGACCTACAGAGCCATTTACTGAAGGGTCAGGTTCTTCCAAAGAGCAAAGGACATGTGATGAACAGCTCCATTCATCTCCCATGGCGATATTAGATGTCTTTAAAATCTTCTTGCTGAAACAATATCTGAACCGGTCTAAGTGATTATGTGAATTACGAAGAAAAAAAGCTGTTTGCTCGACTTTGTCAATTTCTAATGAATTGCTGCCCCATATAGCTTTGGGAAGTAGCGGAAATTTAGGCCTTGTTCAGCTATTAGATTTCAGGTTTCGGTGAGTCAATACTCATTTTGCCAATTGCATTTGCTTAAAGGCAGAATATGGGAATCTGTTTCACCTCCCCCACCCAAACACACACCCCAACATACACACACACTCTCCCACTCAGGATGAATCTCAATTTACAGGTCAAGTACATTTAAGACATAGGGAAAAATTCAAGAATTGCAAGGCTATTTAATGAAATGTTTTATCTGGGAACAGGATATATCACAGGGTCCTACCTTGAAGGAATACTTTGCATTTATGGCAGGGAAGGGTAAGTAACAGAAACTCCCACTGGAAATGAAATACTTCCTCACCCAGGAAGTATTTTCAGGGAGGAAGATACTCAAAAAATTTCTCACAGTGGGGACTGACTACCAGGATGCTTTGCTTCCTCTTGTATCTGACTCTGGCTGGTTCCCATTGCTCTAATCAGGCTTAGAGTCAACTCAGATGGAGAACTTCATGCAAGAAAACACACCGGAAAATGATTTTTTAAAGCTATCGTGAAGTTTCTGAGACTGCTTTTCACATACAAGAAATCAGCCATGGGTATTTTGGGGTGCCCCATGCATGGCTCACCCAACTTTCCCTTGCTATTAGAGTTAACATTCTCAGGACAAAAAAATTCATGGAAGAATCTGACTGATAGGGGCGCCGGGGTGGCTCAGTGGGTTAAAGCCTCTGCCTTTGGCTTGGGTCGTGATCTCAGGGTCCTGGGATCGAGCCCCGCATCGGGCTCTCTGCTCAGTGGGGAGCCTGCTTCCGCCTCCCTGCCTGCCTCTCTGCCTACTTCTCTGCCTACTTGTGATCTCTGTCAAATAAATAAATAAAATCTTAAAAAAAAAAAAAAAAGAATCTGACTGATAAAGGTCGTATTATAGAAGGGCAAGCCCTAGGAGGGTTGTGGAGCCATTGTTGGTCTTGCACCCAAACACAGCTTCCCCCTAAAGTAGGAGGCCACGGAAGCCATGGTCAGGGAAGGGGAAAGTTCCCATGGCCTTTCCTATGGTTTGGATTCCGGACCCCCACTCATACATTACTTTGGAGTCTTCTCCTTCCTTTCCTGTCTTCCCTGGCTCCTGAGGGTCTCCTGACCTGCATCAGCGATTCCCAGATTTGAGATTTCATGAACCACTAAATTTTCGTAGAAGAGATTTGAGCAAATGACCACAATTTGCTAATTCCTTATTTTGCAAACTACAAATATTAAAAAGGAAGACGAATAACAATCAACTACCATTCCATAAGTAAAAGTATATTTCAGCAGGAAAAAGAAAAAAAAAAAAAACCCAGGAAGGATGTGATCTCTGAAGGAGAGTGCTTTGCACCTTGGAAAAACTTCATGACAAGTACTGTTCTGTCCTGATTTCACTGCTTCTGTCTCACTTCACTGTTTCGGAAAACCATGTCATCACAGATCAGAAGGAACACATCCCCCGCTACTTTTTCCCTTGACGTTCCTCCTTTTCGCCTTCCCTTATCTTTTCTCTATCACAGAAAATTTTGCCAGAAGTATTGAGAAGCAGGACCACCTGAGTAAGTCCTCCATCTCCTTTCTCTAAAATTCTATCTAACGTGCAGGACCCAGAACAGTGTCCATCAGAACAGAGCAGCACTGCAGCGACCACGAGCCCTCCTCTTGCTCCGTCCTCCTGACAGTGCTGAGGAAGGTACAGGTGGATGGCAAGGCAGAGGCCCACAGCTGGACGGGGATGCACTAGCTAGTGACAGAGAAGAGGACAGAAGCATGATTCTGACAACGGGCCATGCTGCTACTTCCGTTCCGGAGCAGAAGCAATGACTGAGAAGAAATGGGGACTTCTCATAGGAAATTTCTTCCACCCAAGTTCAACCAAAAGTAATCTACAAACTGATTTTATTTGCACTCAAAAACAAAACAAAACAAAACAAAACAAAAACAAAACCCATAGCATCTCCAACAGCAAAAACAAGATGGGTGCCAAAGGAACAAAAGCAGTGCTTCCCAAACAAAGTTGATGTTGCTCTTTAGGGGACACTGGCCAGGTCTGAAAACACTGTTGGAGATTCCCATGAGAGAGGAGGAGAAGCTGCTATGGTCATCGAGTGGGTACAGACCAGGGATGCTGCCAGGAAGCCTGTGATACACAGGAAAAGAATTATCCAGTCCATGACCTCAACACTACATAGTTTGAGAAATTCTGAGATTAAAAAAAAAAACAACCATTTCTGGGGCACCTGGATGGCTCAGTTGGTTAAGCTTCTGACTCTTGGTTTCAGCTCAGGCCATGATCTCAGGGTCATGAGATCGAGTTCCCCGAGCTGGGCTCTGCGCTCGGTATGAGTGTGCTGGAGATTCTCCCTCTCCTCCTCCCCACCAGCTTGTGTGTGCTCTCTGTAAAAACAACTGTTTCTTCCTTCTTCAATAGCCAAGTCTAAGTGAAAGTTGCTCTGCAGGGGGGCAGACTACAAAGAATCCTATTAATCAATGGGCGATTCTGTGATTTTTTAATGCAATCATTTTCCACTTTGGCACATGGTATCTATGGCACAAGCAATCACAGAGAACATTTTTAAAATTAGAACCAACATACATCTCTTATCTAAAGGAGCACTGACCTAATTCCAGCTATCTTGAAATGATTTTAAAGAACTGATTAGTGTTTATGCAACTATACAAAAGCTTTTTAAAACACAGCTTTTTAGACGAATACAGCGTGCCAGAGCCCTTGAACCTACCAATGCTGAAATACAAGTCTAATAAAAGCACAGGTTGCTGCATTAGGCGAATTGATAGCCTGCACGAGGGACAGAAAGGGAGTCCCTTTATTTCGGAGTCTTACAACCAGTCCATGTTGCAGCTCTCTAACTATCATCACTGCTGCTCTATGACGCAGGCGAAAGGATCTTTCGAACAACTTTGCCGCAGATATGAAAAATCATGAAAAAAAGATTTATTAGCATTTTTCACGGCAAAGGTAATTTATCCAACGAGATTTCTAGAAAAAGAATTAACCATGAGAAAATGGGGAGGGTGTGATTAACCACAGTGTATTTTAAATGTTCACTTGCCTGTCATTTATTGATAATGAGAGATTAGCACAGGGCTGAGGTTCACCGGACAAGGCACTGACTGCATAAGGCGAGAAACAAAAAACACTGAGAATATTCAAAACATAGTAAGAACAGGAGTATGAAATAAACCCAGGTAACAAGATGGCACGAAAAGAGGCATGTTCCAAGTTGCCAGTGGAAACTCAAGATTCCTAAGGACCCAGTGCTATTCTCAAAGACGTTAAGATTCTACCAAGATTTCTGAACCCAACCGGATTATGTTCACAGACAGGGGACGTGACTAATATCTGAGCAGGAATACAAACAGGGGAAATACCAGGTAAGGGTATTTAAAACTGCAGGTACAGGTTCAGTTAAAACCGTGTCAACGACTCCACTCCAGATGGTGGTAAAGAACGTGTGATTTAATTTGAGGGAAATGAAGGAAGGTGAAAAAAATATTACCCAGAGTAAACACTTGGCCCCACATCACAATTTGGGAAGACGCTAGGAAGATGCCTCTTACAGTAAAGAGAAACTCAATGCAGTGAGGTCGCAAAACTATTATCGGAGAAGGGAGAAGCTATCATGATAACGACTGTCACATGGGAGGCGGTAACTAATACATTAATTTTCACATGGAACCCAAGTAAGATAGTAAGAAAATTAACTCCAAAGTTAAGAAAAAGTGGTCTGAAGATACTTTGTTTCTTTTGTTGGGGAAAAAAAGAAAAGGATAAATTCAACCAAAAAGAAAGGAAAGCTAACCAGTTTCTAGAATTTTTGAGACGATGACGGCAAAAGGCGATTCCTAGAAAATGTGTCCACGGCAAGTCTGTGCACCCCTGTGGGCATCTTCACATTCACTGCGTTTGGGTCTCAAACTCGGCGGCCGGTGGGCTGTGCGCAGGCGCAGGCCCGAGTGTGCCAGGCCGGATGGAAGACAAAAGGAAACGGCAGGACTGTGGCAAGCTGGAATTGTTGGTGCCGAGTAAGTGCACTTACATTTTTAAGAAATTTTAAATGAGACTACTGAAAAATACATGAGTGGGTCAGACGGAATATTGCCCATGGACCACCGGTTTGCAACCCCAAACGCTTTTTGTATTTCCGAGCTCTAATCCAATCATATTCGCACAGGGCAAATTTGCCCCCAAGGGGTCATTTGCAATATCTAGAGACATTTTTTTTTGTTGTCAAAATTTGGGGTATGGTAGGGTGTGGAGGGTATACTATTGGCATCTACTAGGTAGAGACCAGAGAAGATGTTACACATCCTACAATGCACCCAGTGGATCCTGGCAAGGAAGAATGATCTGGCCCCAAAAGTCAATAGTGCTGAGGGTGAGACACTGCTCTAGCCTCATGTCAGACAAAAAAAGCTCTGCTGTCACCCTCTCCGCCGAGTCACCTGTTAACCCACATCTGTGCCACAAATTCCGACTGTGGCGTGTTACTGCTGGTAAAATTCATGTGTTAATCTTGTCTCCCTAATTACAGTGTGAGTACCCTTGTTTTCTCTCTCCATATCTTAGAGCTTGCACAAAAGATGTGCTCCATTCTTGACTAAGAAGACCAGGAATGATTCAGCTGGGAAGCAGCTTGTCACAAATACTATTTAAACTATGAAATTCAACAGAGAAGAAAAACAGCTACGCACAAGTCACACTCTGAAGCACACTCACTGATAGGACAAAGGGCTCCCAAGTGGCGCTCTCCTGCCCTAATCTCGCCATGACAGAACCCCAGACCCCAGATAACTGCCCATGTTTCTGCTCGCTTGGATGTCTCATGAGTATCCCACAATTCACGTGCATGAGAAGGAACCCTGGATTCCTGAATTTAAGGTCTGCCCACTCTTGCTTCAGTAGCCAAATCCTAGCAAATGGCCCTTGTGTCCATCCAAGCGTCTAGGCTAAAACCTGGCTGTCATTTTGGGCTCCTCCCCTTTCCTTTCCTTCTTCAGGAGAGGTCAGCAAATTACAGCCTGTGGACCAAACATTAGTTTCCTTGGGACACAAGCAATCCATTTGCTTATGTGTCATCTGCTACAAGGACAGAGTAGAGTGGCGGGGACAGACCACCAAGCCCATGAAGCTGTAGTACTTACTTACCATCTGGCCCTTTACAGAAGTCTGTGGCTCTCTTTGGCAGCCCCTCTCAAGTCCTGTTGACTCTCCTAAAGCCATCCTAAATCCCTCGCTCCCTCTGTCACCACTGGCATCACTCTGGTCCAAGTTGCCAGCACCCTTCTCAGACCACTGCAGTGGCCCTGAGAGGACTTCCTCCTCCACACCTGTTCTACAGAATACACTCCATTCATACATGCAGAGGGACTGTCAAAAACTGTCAACAAGAGCTTGTCCCTTCCCTGCTTCACTGACACTCGTCCTCACAATAAAAATGGAATTTGAACCCCTGGTCCTGGGCTACAGTCTCTGAGGGCCATCCCGATGCCCTTTGTTCCCCTTCCATCAGCCACCCTGGCCCTCCGTTCAATTTCTTCCTTACGGCATCTGCGCTAACTGTCCCTTCTTCCTGGAATGGCGGCTCCCTTTGTATTGTGGCTTCCTTCACTGGGGTCCCTCAAATTTTCTTGCCCAATCACAAGGAGCCCTCTCACTCCGACCCCACCACTTCCTCTCACTTTACCTGGTTTTGTTTTCTTTATTATCTCTGGGTGATCGCTTCCTGTTCTTCTGCTCATTTCTGCCCTATCTCTCCTTTCTCTAGAATAAAAGCTTCATGAAATGAGGAGCTTGTTTGTGCTGCTCTATTCCCAGGGCCTACATCAGGGTCCCCTCAGAAGAGAAAACAAAGCAACCGTTTCACATTCAAATTCACCCATCAGTAGAAGTACAGAATGATAATTCTACATTCTGCTAACCATGCCAAGAATTCTAACCTGAATTTCTTAGACTCTTCCAGAAAGGGGAGAGGATGTCACCACTCCTTAATGAGAATTATAAATCATACACACATTGGTGATAAATAATGCACAAAAGCAAGTAACTCAGGGCACTGAGTTTACCTTCAAGGAGGCTGAGACACTCCTTTACCAAAAAAAAAAGGCGGGGTGGGGGGCATTATGCATCATGACTATAACAGGAATAAAACTGAAACCATCCAATCAAGTCTAAAACTGTGTAAGTGTGAGAACAAGTAAGCTAAGCCTGCTTAGGTTTAAAAATTCTAAGACCAAAAGTCAGGTTAAAAAGTGTTAAGAGCGGGGCACCTGGGTGGCTCAGTGGGGTAAGCCTCTGCCTTCGGCTCAGGTCATGATCGCAGGGTCCTGGGATTGAACTCCCATCGGGCTCTCTGCTCAGCAGGGCGCTTGCTACCACCGCCCCCTCACCCCGCCCCAACCTCTCTGCCTACTTGTGATTTCTGTCAAATAAACAAATAAAATCTTTAAAAAAAAAAAGTTAAGACCAAAACCCAGAGTTCCTGAAGACGCTGAAAGCGGGAGGTCATTTTTAGGCATTGTGAAATGAAAGACTGAACCAACAGAGATACTTTTATATTTATGTCATCTCTTGCTATGTCACCGTGAATATAAATGTGACCTAACATTCTATAAAGAATTCTCAAATAAAATCCTTGATGATTTTAAACCATAACAATAAATCAAAATAGCTACTTAAAACTGTAAAAAAGTAATAAAGACCAGAAGGCTCCTTATTAGCAAATGCAAATATCCCCCGTTCAGCTCTGTGGAAGGGCTAGGGAGTTTGCTAATTTTAACATGAACAACTTTTAAGAGCTAGGAAGGTATGAGGTAGGATGCTGGATCCATCAAGAGGACTCGACTTCCAAAACCGTGAGGGATGCTAAGCATCAGAGGTAAGCAGGGAGGTCAGTTACTTTGAGATACCGAATCCGATACACCAAGGAGACATCAACATCTTCCCTTTGAAACAGTTTTGCCAAACTGTAAGTTGCTGATAGCTACTGGGACATTATACATCTATACGAATAAAAATAGATATAAATTTATATACATAAGAGTTTAAGGCGAATATTCTCGTGTTTTAAAGTGTCTTCCCCTTTTTGGATTAAGGATACTTTACATTATTAAACAATTGAAATTAAGCTCCGTAGACAATGTCAGTCCAGCGTTCAAAGATGAGATTCTTCTGTGCTAGCTGGAGGCCCTGTAATTCTTCAGAACTTGATGAGGCTGTCTCAGTGGGACAGAGCAGACAGCCCCAAGTGCTAATGCTTGTAAGCCTTTAAAGTTCTCTGAGCCTCGGTTCCTGCTGACCACCTACCATCTGATCAACACATGCAAAGAGCCTAGACTGGTGCCTACACATGGAAGGACTTAATAAATAGGGCTTATTATTATTATTATTATCTATATAAAACATATCCATTCCCACAGTGCCTGGGTGGCTCAGTCAGTTGAGTTTGGTTGAGGCTGGCTCTAGGTTTTCTGCTCAGGTTATGATCTCAGGGACATGAGATCAAGCCCAGCGTCAGGCTCTATGCTCAGCACGGAGTCTGCTTGGGACTCTCTCTCCCTCTTCATCTGCCCCTCCCCCTGTTCTCTCTCTCTCTCTCTATACACACACACACACACACTCTCTCTCTCTCTCTCTCTCTGTCTCTCCGCCTCCCTAAAATAAACAAAATCTTTTTTTTTTTAAGATAACTATTCCCTGTGAACTTGCCTTCAATTCCATATTTTTCTTCCATTCAAAGGTATAACAGTAAGAGAAAGGGCAAAACAAAGCATATTGAACATACCCTTTGGAGGGTAACATAATCAAAGCCCCTAGACCAGAGCTGACCAACAGCACCTTCTATGAGGATAGAAATGTTCCACAGCAGCATGTGTAGCTATGGAGCTCTTGAAATGTGGCCATTTGGACTGAAGAACTGAATTGGACTTTGTATTTAATTTTAATTAAATAGCCACGTGTGGCTAGTAACGACTGAGCTAGATGCTGAGGAATAGGCTTACCTGGACCAATATGACTCACTGAAATGATTTTCCATTATCCTGGCCTATGGACATGCCAATCAATGCATTTCCTTGTCATTTAGAGCAGTCTGTGACAGAGAGCGTTGTAGGCAAACAGACCTGGATTGGGATTCAGGCTCTGTCATCTTTTTGCTCTGTGTTTTTGAGGTGGTCAAACTTCCACTGGCTGTCTCCTTAGCTATAATAACACAGAGGCACCCGGGTGGTTTAGTCATTTAAGCGTCTGCTTTCAGCTCAGGTCATGATCCCAGGGTCCTGGGATCGAGTCCTGCACTAGAATCCCTGCTCAGCGGGGAGCCTGCTTCTCCCTCTCTGCTCCCCCTGCTTGTGCTCAAGCACTCTCTCTCTCAAACAAATAAATATTTATAAATAAATAAACAAATAAATAAATATAATAATATGATATTCAAGACAACAACAACAAAAAAGGCATCTGAATTGGTAAGGAAGAAGTAAACCTTTCACTCTTTGCAGATGACACCATACTACATGCAATAAATCCAAGACTCCACCAAAAAATGGCAGGAACTGATAAAGTAATTCCGTGAAGGTGCAGGATACAAAATCAATCAACAGAAATCTGTTTCATTTCTCTATACTAATAATGAAGTGGCAGAAAGAAATTAAGAAAACGATTCCATTTAGAATTGTACCAAAAACAATTAGATACCTAGGGATAAACCTAGCCAAAGAGATAACAGATCTATATTCTGAAAACTATAAAACACTGATGAAAGACACTGAAGACAACATAAAGTAATGGGAAGATATTCCTTTCTCATGGATTAGAAGGACAAATATTATTAAAATGTCTATATTACCCAAAGCAATCTACACATTTATTATAATCCCTATGAAAATACCAGCAGCATTTTTCAGAGAACTAGGACAAATAATTCTAAAACTTACATGGGACCACAGAAGACCCTGAATAGCCCAAGCAATCTTGAAAAAGAAAAGGAAAGCTAGAGGCATCACAATTCTGGACTTCAAGCTACATTACCAAACCTGTAATGAACAAGACAGTATGGTATTGGTACAACAACAGACACATAGATCCATGAAATGGAAGAGAAAACCCAGAAATGGACCCAAAACTACATGGTAAGCTCATCTTCGACAAAGCAGGAAAGAATATCCAATGGGGAAAATGTCAGTCTCTCCAACAAACGGTATTGGGAAAACTGGACAGCCCTATGCAAAAGAATGAAACCGGACCACTTTCTTACACCATACACAAAAATAAATTCAAAATGGATGAAAGACCTAAATGTGAGAACCATAAAAATCCTAGAAGACAGCACAGGCAGTAACCTCTGTAACATTGGCTGTCACAAGTTTCTTCTAGTTATGTCTCCTGAGGCAAGGGAAACAAAAGCAAAAATAAACTATTGGGACTTCATCAAAATAAAAAGCTCCTGCATAGCAAGGGAAACAGTCAACAAAACTAAAAGGCAAGCTACAGAATGGGAGAAGATGTTTGCAAATGGCATATCTAACAAAGGGTTAGTATCCAAAATATACAAAGAACTTACAAAACTCAACATCCAAACAACTAATAATCCAATTTAAAAATGGGCAGAAAATATCAACGGATATTTCACCAAAGAAGACATCCAAATGGCTAACAGACCCATGAAAAGATGCTCAACATTACTCATCATCAGGGAAATGCAAATCAAAATTACAATGAGATATCACCTCACACCCGTCAGAATGTCTAAAATCAACACCACAAGAAACAACACGTGCTGGTGAAGATATAGAGAAAAAAGAACCCCTTTACACCATTGGTGGGGATGCTAACTGGTGAAGCCACAGTAGAAAGAAGTATGGAGGGTCCTCAAAAAGTTAAAAACAGATCTACCCTGTGACCCAGCCATCACACTACTGGGTATTTACCCAAAGAATACAAAAACACTAATTCAAAGGGATACATTCACCCTTATGTTTATAGCAGCATTATCGACAATAGCCAAGATAGGAAACAGCCCAAGCATGCATCAGCTGACGAATGGATCTGTATACAATGGAGTATTATTCAGCCATAAGAAATGATGAAATCTGGTCATTTGCAACAATTTGGATGGAGCTAGAGTGAATAGTGCTAAGTGAAGTTAGAGAAAGACAAATGCCATATGCCTTCACTCACAATTTAAGATGAGCAAAGGGAAAAAGAGAGAAAGACAAATTAAGAAATAGACTCTTAATTGTAGAGAACAAACTAATGGTTACCCAGGGGGAGGTGGGTGGGGGATGGGTTAAATAGGTGATGGAGATTAAGGGGTGCACCTGTGATGAGCACCAGGTGTTGTATGGAAGTACTGAAGCCCTATATCGTACACCTGAAACTAATAAAACACTGTATGTTAACTAGAATTAAAATAAAAACTTGAAAAAAATTCTTATAAAACTGAAAAACCACAGGGCTCACCTCAGTAGAGTTCCCTTAAGGATCAGCATTTATGAAAACAAAGAGCCTGATGTTAATTCACACTTTCATTGAACATATATGGCCTTCTGAAGAGCCACAATGTGCCAGGCATGATCTCAGGTGGCGGGGATGAAGGAGGGATTGAGACCAAGCCCCTGCTCTCAGGGAGGTCACAAGTACGTCTGAGTGCCACGAGGGAGAAGCACGGAGCGGAACGTGATGCTGGGGTTCTCTGGTATTTTCCATGGACAGGTCAGAGCAACTTCTTGGAGGAAAGACCCCGTGAGCCGAAGCCTGAAGGACGTGAGTGAGAGAGCCCTGTGGCTCCCCAGAAGAAGAAACATTCCGAGAGAAAGCAGGGCAAGTGCCAGGGCCTTGGCACAGACCTCGGAGCTGACCCTGGATGATGAGAAGTCATTTTGACATGAGGACCGACATGATGCAATTGACTTTCAATCACTCTCGTCGGAGAATGGACCGTGGGAAGCTCTCAGATGGGCCGCAAGGCCACTGCGAGGCCAGGTGCCATATGACGGATGGCAAAGGCCAGGGAAGAAGTGGGAGGTAGGAGCCGGGGCATACAGAGAGGGAGAGCTGGCAGAATTTGCTGATGTGAATGCGCAGAGCTCTATCACAATTCAGACATCACTCTGCAACTAACCTGAATTCCCCTTTTGGAGGCCCTGCACCTCAGTTTGAGAGATTCTGCCAGTCACACGCTTAAGCGGGGCAATTTGCAATTCATTCTCCAGCCTAAGACCAGAGGGCAGAGAGAAGAGGGGCACCCGATCACCCGGGTTGAACTCGGGCACAGAGCTCACTGCAGTTCTAAGTATGACGGTTTTGCATCACTTGAGATGGAAAACACACACAAAAAGATCTAATGCTAATGATGTGCTTAGATGAGGAGATCGGATATTGCTTTTCCTATATGGATCAATGAGGATTTAATGAACTAAATATCATCAGTACATTTTGATGAAAAATTAAATGGCATCAATTTGCCCATGGACTTCAGACCTTATTCATGACTTTATACGTAAGATATACTCCTTAATAGTTACAGTATTGAAGTGTCTCATCTATATGCCAAGATCCTGTTTAGCATAGTGGTTAAGAGCCTAGTCTCTATGAACCAGAACTTCTGAGTTCATATCCTGGCTTTGCCACTAACCAGCTGTGTGATTCTGAGAAAATCACTGTCCTCTCTGGGCCTCCACATCCTTTGCTCCTAAATGGAGCTAAGATTTTATTTACCTCATGGGACTCTTTCAAATCATGATCTATAAGACCTTTAGAGCCAACTATGTCTGGCATAGGGTGGAAGTATTTACTGTTTTATTATAAGTAGTTTAAGCAAGTAAGAGTCTTTTTTTTTTTTTTTAAGATTTTGTTTATTTATTAGAGAGAGAGAAAGCACAAGCAGGGTGAAAGGCAGAGGGATAAGCAGGCACCCCGCTAAGCAGGGAGCCCGACATGAGGCTTGATCCAGGACCCTGCAAATATGACCTGAGCCAAAGGCAGATGCTTAACTACTGAGCCACCCAGGCATCCCGTAAGGAAGTCTTATACATACTTTCACAAGTATGTATAATTTCACAAGAAATTTCCCCTTTGCTTTCTATGAAGCAAATGTAGCTGTGGCATTGCAACACTGAAAGCAAAAATAATTTCATTTGTTTTCCTAATGTAGGTAGGGGCTAGCAGTCACTGTCTTCATTTCCCAGAGGATGCTACTCAGAATCACAATGCAAACCAATGGCTGTGCAAAGCAGTCACAAGGAGGGGGTGCAGGGAGGTCTTATTTAAGTGTGTGTCTACACCATGGTAACATGCCCGGCCGGCGCAGGCAAGTGCTCGATCAGTGAGAGCAGGAATATGATCCTTACCATCACCACCACAGCTTCCATACCCAATTTTTGGCTTTTAATGTCTCTGTATCATGCTTCTAAAGGTATGAGGTGTGAGTATGAGGCTGAGTGAGAGGGACCTTAGGGAAGATAGAGCAACCCGCTGCTTATAAAGTAAACTTTCAAAGAAGAGGATTATTCAGAAGTGAAAGTAGCTGTTTAACTTTATAACCCAATTATCCTCCAAGTTGAAGGTCATAGTATCTAAATGAGAAAGGGCCATGAGGGCAGGAGCCTAAGAATGGTTGCAACACTTGTACATCAGAATCACCCCTGTAGCTTCTACAAAAATACAAGATGCCTGGAGGCTATGCACTGTCATTAATAGACTGTACATCTGGGTAGAGCTCTTTTTTTTTTTTTTAAGATTTTATTTATTTATTTGTCAGACAGAGATCACAAGCAGGCAGAGAGGCAGGCAGAGAGAGAGGAGGAAGCAGGCTCCCCGCTGAGCAGAGAGCCCGATGCGGGGCTCGATCCCAGGACCCTGGGATCATGACCTGGGCCGAAGGCAGAGGCTTTATCCAGCTGAGCCACCCAGGCGCCCCTGGGTAGAGCTCTTTTTTAAAAGATTTTATTTATTTGAGAGCAAGAGAAAGAGAGAGAGGGAGCATAAGCTGGGGGAGGGCCAGAGGGCGAGGGAGAGAGAGATGGCAAGTAGACGCCCCACTGAGCATAGAGCCTGATGTGGGGCTCAGTCTCACAACCCTGAGATCCTAACAGCTGAAATCAAGAGCAGAATTCTTACCTGACTGAGCCACCTGGTTGCACCCCACCTCCTCCCTCCTTTTTTTTTTTTTTAATAAAAAGGCAGCCCTACCCAGTTGCTTCTGATATTAGGTAGTACCAGTAAAACACCACTGATTTATTGTGATTACTTCTAGGCCTGCAGTTGGCACAAATGCGTTCTTATTTTACCTCCATCATGCACATGCAAATGAAGTAGTATCATTCCCCCCTTTTTTTTTTTTTGGTCAGATGACTTGCCTAAAGTCACAAAGCAAATAAAAGTAGGACCTGGAATTTAAACTTGCATCATCTGGCTCTAGAATCTTGTGCTCTTTTCTCTATAGATCTGTTAAAAACAGTTCATTAAAAGGGAGAAAACAGGAATCACCACTTAGACACTCAAGATTGAAGATCAGCTTCCTTTGGAAGACCGCTGCTCCTGGCTAGAAGGAAATGCCCTGAGGCTACGATCAGGACCCTCTCCTTAACTCTTGAAGGTCTTACAGAATCCGCTGCTAAAGCAACAGCTGCCCAGCCAAAATTCCTAGACTCTCTGGCCAGAGCTGCGCTTGGTAATAGAATAGCCTTTGATGAGCATTTAGCCGAGCAAGGAGATGTCTGTTCTATGGCCAATACTACTTGCTGCATTTGGATTCACACTTCTGGGTTATCGCCAAATAAGTCAGTTGGCCTGGAAAAGCAACCCCTCTTCTTCAATCGGGTCTTTGACTTACTTGATTCTGACTGGTCTGGGTCTTGGGATCCATGACTCCTAAGTACATTCCAGACATGGCTGATTATCCCGTTTATAATAATCCTAATAGACTCCCCGGTGCATTATGTTCTCTCAAATGCTTTAAATGCATGTTTGCAGCTGCTAACCAGCAAGCAAATGATCTTCCAAGATCAGAACGTCGGAAAAGGAATGAAGAGAATGACTGACTCAAAAAAATGTGCATCTCAAGATGTGACCTGTGAATACCACACAGAGATTTAGCAAAAAGATGTCGTGAGCTGTGAGTACCATCACGGAAGATTAGCAAAAACTGCGAACACCCCAGAGCAGTCGCTGGGAGTGGGGCTAATGCCTTAAAACTTTGGTCCCATCTCTCAGGCTGAGAGTCTGATTAAAAAGGCAGAATGGTTAAAAATGAGACAACAGGCCCAACATGGAGTCACTTATGCTACATACCATATCACCGAACTGAGACTTAATACTCAGCTGCCATTTGGGCCTCTTCCAGGAATGAAATCTTCAACCATTCCATCTGGAATTACCTGGTCAGCACCCAGTGAGGTCACCTGCCTGACACACAACTGCCTTCCCCTAAAGGAAGGTGACCTTACCACAACCAACCTGTTCTTTGCCTGTATATCTACCATGTTCTACTCTTTTCTGCATACAAAAGTACAGCTCCTCAGAGCTCCTTTCTCTCTGCTAGGTGGGATGCTGCCTGATTCATGAATCAAGGGAAAGAGCCAGACAATCTTTAAAATTTACTCAGTTGAATTTTTTTTAAATTTTATTTATTTATTTATTTGACACAGAGAGAGAAATCACAAGTAGGCAGAGAGACAGGCAGAGAGAGAGGGGGAAACAGGCTCAACACTGAGCAGAGAGCTCGGTGCGGGGCTTGATCCCAGGACCATGAGACCATAACCTGAGCCGCGAAGGCAGAGGCTTTACTCACTGAGTCACCCAGGTGCCCCTTTTTAAATTTTTATTTATGTATGTATTTATTTATTTATTTGACAGACAGAGATCCTAAGTAGGCAGAGAGGCAGACAGAGAGAGAGAGGCTCAGTTGAATTTTTTTTTTAACACATCAATGACACCATTTGAGGCATAAAGGTGGAGCCAAAAAAGGTTGCTCTGAGGATGATCTAGCTCAGAACATCGATTTTATTGATAAGGAAATGAGTTTCTGAGCAGGAGCAGGAAACTGGACAGAGGCGTAGAGCAGCTAGGAGCAGAGGGGGGACTAATGGTGGGTTCCTATACCCCCAGGTCAGCCTTCTTTTCAATACACACTTTCTCTCAAAAGCAAGACTTGCGTTCTCCACTTTCCCAAAGTTTTGCCAAATTTTGAAACACAGTATTCTGACTCAACCCAATATTACATCTTAAAGACTGTTTCACCTACTTATTGGTGTGAATTACCCAAAGATACAAAATACACAGAGAGGCACACAGTTCTGTTACATATAATATCTCTTTTTTTAAAAGAGCAAAGCAAAATGAAACAAAAACTTTTACAGGACAAATTATTTTCTGTAAATTAAAAAAAAAACACTTTAAAAAAAATAGTAATCACCGTCTAGCGTAAATTTCCAACACCTCAAAAAAAGTCTATAGATTCACACTGGTGTCAGACGTGTCAGACAACAGGCTCTCTGAATGCAAATACTATGTAAAGATAAAATAAATGAAAAGCATTCTCCTGGTTGCATGGTAGAGGGAGCAGGAGGAAAGGGAAGTGCCATGGAAAGATGGGGAGCCAGGCTTAGGAAGGAGGCACTGTCCCACGAATGATGTCACTGACAGACCAGTAGATAAGGGAATGTTTACAGAGAAGAGACTTGTAAATAAATCAGTAATGTTCCCAGCTGCTAGGGCATGTGGATGGGCATTTCCCACCAACTCCATGCCTGGTCCAGGAAAACTGTCTAAACCCAGAAATTGACAAATGATATTCCAACTTCTGCTTGATTTCCAGCTTTGGGGAAAAAAAAATACCAAAGCTCAAAATGTCCCCAATCTCGACAGGAAGAGATCTCAAAAATGAGGAGATTGAGAATGAATATAAAATATAAATGTAGCTCGTTCTGTCCCAGAGTAGAAAAGGCCAGTTCTTGAAAGCATGGAAAGCCTCATCCTCAAGATCTGAATTCCCAAGACTCACAAGAATCATGAGTTTATCAACCTGCTTACTAGGAGCTTTGACAGAAACGAGATTCATTAGAAAGAATTGGCGAAGTGGCCATTTACTTTCTCATTCAACCTAGACGCTGTCTTTGTTGCTTCACCAAACCTCCTCATTTACACCCCCACCATACAGGAGTGATGATTAAAATGTCAGCCCGAGTTCCAATAACTAATATATGGCAGAAACAAATATATTTATATGCTTCCTAGAAAGATTAATAGTCGCTGGTGCTAGCCTGCCAAATGCAGATGTACAAACTTTCTATCCAATACATAAATCAAACACAAGGCATATGGTGTATTTTAAAGACTGCTGATGTTATAGTGATTTTAAATTACTCAGGTTCTGGAATAAACTATGTAGATGTTGACTAATGTGGCAATATATTCTGGCTCTTTCCATGTTAATTTCAGTTTATAAAATGTAATGGCATTAACAAAAAGGTCTTAGAAATTAAGAAGAGAGAATGAAAACACATTTGAAATCAAGGGGTATATTTCTATAATCAGTTGTTTGGTAGTCTGGGCATATTCATTACGAAATGGTTCCACTAACTGTGGTAAGTTAGTATGCTGTAAAGAAACTTTATTTTTTGGTCTCCTTAAAGTGACTCTAATAAAAAAGAATGAAATGACAGATGAAATGAAGAAGCAAATAAATCAGATAGGAGAGCAAGATGGTTTGTGACCATCAGACGAGCAGTGGCTAAATCAGAAATGGCCCTGATGGACCAAGAACCATTTAAGTTTTCAAGTTGCCGGCCACAGAAATAAGCAGTAATGCAAAAACTAATGTTATTCAGAGATAAGTCAGACAGAGCACAGATCTGAAAACCACAGATTTCAGCTGAACTTCTCAGTCATATTATGGGCTGGCAGCCTCCTACGTTTCAAGGACATGGTAAGAGTGAGATGAAAGGCATATGCTAGTATGAAAAATACTTTTTAAATTGCCAGATTATCCTTAAGTATCAGGTATTGTCATTGTCATCATCATCATCATCACCACCATCATTACCATTACTACCACCACTATCACCATCATCAACCACCACCATCATTACCATCACCACCACCACCACCACCACCACTATCACCATCAACCACCACCATCATTACCATCACCACCACCACCACCATCATCATCATCACCAACACTTCATCATTCTGAAGCTCACATCACTTTCTACTACATTTCAATCAATGCTGAGAAAACAAGGATCTGTGCAGTCATGTGATCTAGGTACAAGCAGAGATTTTTAAATGGTGCTGCTAAAGAGAACAGGTTAAAAAGTTAAATCTGCTCAGTGGCTTTTTTAACTGTTTAAGAAGGGTTGGCTGAGTATTTCAGTTCACAGAGACAGTTGCTCTGAATTTTGGATTTTCTTCCAACGACCTCAGTAATTTTGACCACAGAACACAGAACTTCATGAGAGCATGAGAACACAGCTGCTGTGACACACATGAGCTCCTCTGTTGCAATGGAAACAAGAGGAAATAAAAGTCTAGTTCCTGATCTCTTCTCAGAAGGCCAGAATATGCTGTGCATGAAGCAAATTGTGTTGGCAAAGACTGAGGGAACAACCAAATCTCAGGCCCATGGTGTGAGGTGATCAATCAACACTAGTCACAAGCACATATCCAGGAACAAGATACTTCAATAGGGTGGAAAATATTCCTCAGTGTGAGGTCCTGGGAGTTCTTGGTGGGGTAGAGGTAGGGAATTCAGGCAGAGGAAAGAAGAAAGAAGAAAGTCTAATGGCTCAAGATTTAGAATAGATTTCTCTAAGACCCTTCATTAAAATGTGGGTATGTTGAGATATGTTTTTCATATGAATGGTGGAGAGCTGTCATTCCTACCAAGTATAAATAATCGCATACCCATTCACTTATTCATTCATTCATTCATTCAATATCTTTCATTCATGAATGCCTAACACGAGTCAAGTATTGTGTTAAATGCTGGGATACAACTGTCAACATGTAGACATGAGCCTATGACACAAGCCCTGCTTTATGGATCTTATATTCTAATTAAAAAGAGCAACAAAGAAAAATAACTAAATAAATACAAAAAACAATGAATTGTGATGATGATAAAAATGAGGTGATAAAGGCTAGGAAAAAATGGGGTGCTACAGTAAAGATTACAAGGAACTAGGGGACTACTTTTTATTTCTTTGTTCATTTATTTACTACTTTCATTTATTATATTATTTATATATGTTATTTATTACTACTATTTATTTATTTATAAAAATTTATAAAAATAATAAAGGTTTTATTTTTATAAAATAAATTTTTTAAATAAAAATAATAAAGGTTTTATTTATTTCTCTGAGAGACACAGAGAGCATAAGCAGGGAGTGGGGCAGAGCAAGAGGAAGAGAAACAAGCAGGCTCCCTGCCGAGAGGGGAGCCTGATGCAGGGCTCGGGGCTCAATCCCAGAACTCTGAGATCGTGACCTGAGCCAAAGTCAGAAGCTTAACCAACTGAGCCACCTAGGCGCCCCTGGGGGACTACTTTATTCTTCTTTTCTTTAAGATTTTATGTATTTATTTGACAGAGGGGGGGAGGGGGACTACTTTAAGTAAGTAATCAAAGAAGCCCTCTCACAAGAGGAGACTTGAGTGAGACTGAGCCAGCCAACTGAATAGCTGAGGAAAGAGCATATCAATGAGAACGAACAGGAAGTGCAAAGGCTCTGAGACACCCAAGGGCTTGGAGCACTAAAGACACTCCGGAAAAGAACCCAGGTGGCTAGAGCACAGTGATGAGGGGAGAGGATTGTGAGATGAGGTTGGAAGAGTTACCAAGAGCTACATTTTGCATGTACACGGTGCAGGCCAGGTTCAGAAGAATAAGTACAGAGATTTAAAAATATTAATGATTTTTTAAAAAATAATAATAAAAATAAAAAAATAAAAATATTAATGATTTTTTAAAAGCACAATGTGATTTACATTTAAAAGTATCACTCTAACTGCATGTGTAGAGCATAATATACAAATACAACCTTTATTCTATAGAGGTTATTATTTGGTGGAAATAGGAGGTATTTTGAATACATTTCCAATATTTAAATAAAAATGATCTTCAAGAGTAGACATTTGAAAAGCCCCCAAAAGTCACCTGAAGACTGGTAAATTAAACAACGGATCCTGGGTTCAAAAAAAAAAAAAAAAAAAGACAAATCATAGAACAAAAGAAACATACGTACCTCCTCGTTGCACCAACAACGTGACCTCACTTCCCTTTGGACATTCGATCAGCATATCCACGACTTGATTGTGGGTCAGAGCCTGCACGTTCTTCTTATTAACTTCCACTATAAGATCCCCTTCTTTCAGGCCACGGCACCGTGGACTGTCCACAATCTGTTTCACTCTTTGGCCCCCGCCACCAGGGCTGTCTGCAATAGTAAAGCCAAAGCCCATTGGCCCTTTGACTATATGAACAGTTATGAGTTCTGGCTGAGTGGCTATGGAGGAAGCCAAAGAGACAGTATCATTGGGGTAACCATGGGAACCGTTTGAAGCCACGTCAGCAGGGCTGCTGGGCCTGGCGTCCTTCATGCCATTGACTTTGCCTGTTTTACTGCTGTGACTTGCAGGAGAATCATAGGTCTCCTGCCCATTCACAATAATTGGTTCTTTATCCAAAATGGCCACCGAGGTCACTAAACTCGTATTGGGGTCATCTGGGTCAAAAGGCAATGGGTAACCTCGGCAGAGTTCAAGGTCCACGCTGGCACCGATGGGAATGGACTGGAAGATTTTCACAACTTGTGCATGTGTGTGTCCCAAAACACAGGTGTCATTCACGCTGACAATGACATCTCCTGCAAAAGAGAAGAGTTTCGGGGTTAAAAAAAAAAATGGTAGCCAAAAAAAGTTCTATCAACCTTATAATACGAGATCCTACCAATAGGAAGCTGAACTAAGAGTGAATTTGGGGGTGGCATCACAGGGCACAAAGAGACTGCTTCTATTACCTCTTTTAACTGCTAATAAGGCATTCTTGTAGCATCTAGTGTCTTCCTCGCTAATGAGAATATAATGATCATTGAAAGAACATTGTGATTTCTTCTTTAAAAAAATTCTTGCTGCAGAAATCCAAGCTTAGAATTATTCTATTCAGACAGACCTAATTTTTTAGTAAATAACCGTTTTACTATATTCAATAGCACCCTAACAGTGCCCCAAAGTTCAAATGGCTTCGAAGTTCTGCATCTGTACCAGGGACCGCATTTCTGTAGTGGAGGGATCTTACAGACTCACAGAGTTTTAAAAAACCACTTTTAAAGTCATGCAATCGTGATGCTGTTTTCTCTCGTTCGGGGGCTGGGTGGCAGTCTCACCGCACAGGAAACGCGAGGGCCACGTGCTTCTTTACCTGTTTCCATCTTGCCGTCCAGCGCAGCAGGACCATCCAGAACCAAGCTCTTGATCTGCAGAAACTCATCAGGTTCATCCCCTCCCACGACCGTGAAGCCAAACCCACGACTGCTTTTCCGCAGCTTCGTGTGAATGAACTTGCCTTTCAACTCAGAAGGGTTTCGTGTAAAAAAGGGTTTGCCTGGATGAAAACAAGAAGAGTATAAGGAATGTCACTGTGAGTGAAAAGATGAGTTAAGGAAGCACTGACACAACTTAAGGATCACTCTCTGAGCTCCTGTGCTTAAGATGTCTTAGGAAAGTCCTCTCTTGATTGCAGTAATGAGGGGGTCCCAGACCCCTTTGTTTAAGAAGGGGGATATGGTACCTATAGGGTTTCAGCACAGAGATCCAAAGGAAAACAGAAAAGAATGGAACTGGTGTCCATGCTCTGAAACACTTCTTGGTTTCAGTTCATGTAGTTTGACAGCAATCGCGCTGCCACAAGTTATCAATACAAGATGAAATGGATCTTTGCATCTTCTGTTTTGCTATAGTTTCTATTTTGAAGTACAACCTCCAATGTGTTGCCTTGGGCTTGGCTTCTACTTGTCAAACCAATATAGCAAAAACTCTTGTTATCTAATCAAACAGAAAACACATTCTGAAAATACATAGAAAATACTAGGAAACATACGGTCACAAAGAATGATTGATAAAAACATAGAATCACTACTTTCAAATGAGAAGAATCATTACTTTGAATTGAATTCTAAATTTAAGTCATTTTTCCTATTAATTTTCATCTTTTAACAATTCATAAAAGAGCCCAGACATGTCCACTACTAAAATTTATTGTTTGAAAAAGTTTAGGACGTGTGGCTTAAAATATATCTTTAAAAATCCAAAACATCTAAACTGAATTAGTTACTAACAACAGCTATACACATCCAAATTCAGTTGTCTCATCTAAAATAAATTAATAGCTATACAGCTAAATAACTTCCAAACACACCACATATGGTTTTAGTGAGTTTTCCTGATGATACGCCCAATAACATTTTGTACACAAAACAAATTTTTTTTTCGGTTTTGTTAGGCATTTCTCATTGAGGAACTTACTGGAATTTCTCTGGATATCCCAAACAGTGGACATAATTTCATGTTTAGACTTTTTAAACTCTCCTAATTAGACTTCCCATCTCCTGCTCTCTGCCTGCCGTAGCCTCCCCATCTGGCCTATTTCTTTTCTATCCAAAAGTGTTATCCAAACAAAAACAAAACACCCAGGAGAAAAAGTCTCCATATACCCCTGCACCAGAGCCTGGCACCCAGGAAAGAAAGTTATTTTTGGTTAGCTACAGCGAAAAGGCCTTTTTCAAAAGGTCTCTGGGCACACATACAAGTTTTAATTGCATATTTCAAAAGTTTCCGGCTTTTAAAAAGGCTCTTTTAAATTGCCCAGAGTCATAGCTCTGCTCACAAACCTCCCCGTCACTACAGCAGTCCCAAGGCTGGTTGGGAGATGACAAACCACAGCCCTGTCACTGTGGCTAACGAAAGGCAAGGCTGAAGCATTCACCATGCAAGGTCGTCCGCAGAGGCACCAGAAAGGTGGTGTCAAGTGCACTGGGGGCTTGTAGGGAGACAGCTGCTATGGCAATTGTCATGGAAAATTGAGGACTGGGGTGTGTGGGAACAGCTACATCCTTAGGGAGTTCGGAGAGTGTGAAGGGAAACACATTTCAGTTATGCAGAGACACCTTCTCAGTGAGGCTTACATCCTCTGACCACCTTATTAAAAATTGCGATACCTCCTCCAATATTCCCCATCCCCCTTTGCTGCTTTATCTCTGTCCTTAGCATTTACCACCATCCAACAGGGTAGACATTGTATCTATCAGTTTGGTGATCTCATTTTCGCCCATCCCCGAGCACAAAGGGCCCTTCAGGTGAATACACACACAACCCCAGCCCTGTGAGCTCCAGAGGACTTCTGCTTGCACACCCCGCGTGTAGAATACTGCCCGATTCATTTCCTGTGCTCCAAACATCTGCGCTGAATCAATGAATGAATGAACAACAGCACAAGGAAAGGCGATGTAACGTGTCTTTGAGAAGGCGGGAAGAGGTGGTGGGGTGTTTAAGCGTCTCACCCTTATTATAGGCAAAGTTACCAAATGTGAAGAAAATGTGCCTGGCAGTTTAACTGAATGAATTTTTTAAAAAGCCATTAGCATATTTTGAACTTAGAAGGTTTCCAGCTTAGTAGAGACACGAGCAGAGCTTGGAAATGACACCACTGACTTCCTTTCTCAATGCTTCCCTAGGGAGGGACGATCACAGGGTTTCTCATTCACACACGGTTTATTACGTGTCACGTGTGGGTGGGTCATCCGTTAACGGAGCTTCGGGAGAGAAGCGCTCTTCTCCCCACCAGCAGTGGCATTTGGAGCTCTCTGCTGCAGCCCTGTGGTACATGTCATTTTCTCAGACTTGTCTGTGGACAAGTCACCAGTTGCACCATCTTGTTATGTATGAGAATCACCGGAGCAGCAGCTCATGTTTTAAAAGTACCCGTGTGTAGGGACTATTCGAGACTCAATCAGGATCTTTGGGGTCTTGGCCCAAAATTCTGCTCTTGGACGACCCCAAGGAGCTTGCTTCCCTGCCAGGTTGCTACTGTTCTGGGCACCCATGTTTGTATACCCTGGACCCGTGATGTCCAGCAGCACGTTCTGTGACAAGGACAACACTCCATAGCTGCCCTGTCCGAAACAGCAGTCACTAGTCACACAGAGATCTTGAGCCCTCGAAATGTGGCTAGTGGAACTGAGGAACTGAATCTGTCATTTTTATTTTTTTAATATTTAATTTTTAAAATTTATTTATTTGACACAGAGAGCGAGCACATAAGCAGGGGGAGCAGGAGACAGAGAGGGAGAAGCAGGCTCCCAGCTGAGCAGGGAGCCCCATGCGGGGCTCGATCCTAGGACCCTGGAATCATGACCTGAACTGAAGGCAGTCGCTTAACCAACAGAGCTACCCAGGTGCTCCTGAATTCGTCACTTTTTTTTTTTTTTTAAAAGATTTTACTTATTCATTCGACAGAGATTACAAGTAGGCAGAGAGGCAGGCAGAGAGAGAGGAGGAAGCAGGCCTCTCGCTGAGCAGAGAGCCCAGTTCGGGGCTTGATCCCAGGACCCTGGGATCATGACCTGAGCCGAAGGCAGAGGCTTAACCCACTGAGCCACCCAGGTGCCCCTCGTCACTTTTTTATCATAATGGATTTAAATGGCAACATGTAGCCAGTGACATCTGTAACTGGATGGCACAGATTTAGAGTGTGTAGGGAGGTGCCCCCCATACACAAAAAGACAAAAATGTAACAAAGAAACAAAAAAGGTTTTAGCCAGGGGTTTAACTGTTCCTAATACCAATGAGAATTCAGATCAGGTGCTCTACCATTCACTGTCTGTGTGGCCTTGGGCAAGTCGCTAGAGCTCTCTCTGCGAATGGAGATAATGGTGGTACCAACTTCACTTTTTAGGAGAGTTATAAGGAATACCTGTGGCAGATAATACAGGTAAAGTGTTTGGAGGGGAGGGTGCCCGGTACATAAGGACAGCCGGACAAATGGGTGTTGTTATTTTGGAAGATAGTGTTGGTGGAGTGCATGCTGTGGAGGGATGGCTACAGAAATCTCTAAGCAGCAGCCAGAATTCGAGAGGTTTCCTCAGAGCAACTCTCTTGAACATGATCACTTACGCGAATGGCAAGTGCACTGCTGACCAAAGGAAAAGTTCCGCTAAGTGGTGAACTTCGCAAAATTCATTATCAAGCAGTCTAGCCAAGTTCACCACATGGCTCCTTCCCGAGAGTACCACAGGCTGCGAGATGAGGACACCGAGGCAAGGAAGGGAGACAGCAGGAAGCGGCAGAAGGAGTTTTATATTTCAGAAGTGCCGAGGAGGCCAGAACCTTGCTGTCAGGAATGTTATTAGCTGCTGTGTTCTATCTTTATTAAAACCATTAGCACCGTAAAAATGTGTACCCAAGCCGGGAGAAGTTATCTTACATAAACTGGTATTATTACCCCTGTCTTCACAGGACTGGTGAGCAAAGAAACAACTCCTTTCTCATGAAAATCATGATGGAGGGATGGAAATTAGAGAAGAGTTTTTCTACTTATCTTTTCAAATCTAACACAATGATACCTCCTTAAAAATGCACGGGGAATGAACGTTAGTCTTTTTAGGTCTGTACCACAAACATTCCCCAAGTCTATTGAATATAATGGTCGTTCTATTTTTCTTATTTAAAGGAGAAAAAATAAACAACAACAACAAAAAAAACCTCTCAAATCTTCTCTATCGTGTAAAAGTAATGAGGCCAAAAGCGGCAAGATTCTGGAGCTACCAGTTTTCAAAAATGAACCGGGGCACCTGCGTGGCTCAGTTGTTCGTTAAGTGTCTGCCTTCGGCTCAGGTCATGATCCCATGGTCCTCGGATTGAGCCCCACATCAGGTTCTCTGCTCGGCAGGAAGGCTGCTTCTCCCTTCTCCCACTCCCCCGCTTGTGTTCCCTCTCTCACTGTGTCGCTGTCAAATAAATGAATAAAATTTAAAAAAAAAATGAACCTCTCTAGGGTCTCCTACGATTTGTGAATGTAAATGAGTGTGAGCCAATGAAACATTATACAAGAAGCATAAATACCAAACTGCACCAAGAATAGGGGATGAGCATTTAGAACAGAATGACACCAACTCATTTCAACCGTGCTGAGGCTCAGAAACCCTAAAGGCAATTTGTCATCATTTTCAGAGCATTACAAATAGCTGCAGAAATTTACACAAGAAAAGTTCCTAATTTTCTCGACAAGTCTGATTAACAATACACATAGAATTTCTAACCTTATGGTTTTCACTATCAAAGAAATGATGTGGGAGTTACAAGTTCCTTAATTTTTTTTTTTTTTTTTTAATTTTTAAGCTCAACATCTAGCCGTTATAAAAACACTTTACCCTGAAGTGGAGCTTCTCTGGCGGGCTCCGGATTGCTTGGAGGGTGGTTTGGAATGACAGGAGGCACAAGCGATGAATGATCTTCTGTCCATTCTATAAGAAAAAGAAACAATGTACTCTTTTTCCTTCAAGCTGCTAATCAACTCACTCGGGACTCACCTTCTGAATTATACAACCATCCTAACCGATAAAACCAGGTACAGAGAGCTCAGATTGAAAAGAAACGCACATCTGACCCCACTTTTTCTTAAAGACATCAAGATTCTCTGTGTGTGTGTGTGTCTCTGAGTGTGTAACTGTCTGTCTCTCTCTCTTAAGGCCGTTGATTATCTGTCTCTCTGGTAAGAACTTTGTCTCTCTCTCCTAAGACCTTTGAGAAAAGACATATTGTGATATGAACAATAATAACTCAGTTCTCTCTGGCTGGAGAGTCCAAAGTGAGACCAAGTAAAAAGTATCAGGAAAGATACACAATTAATTGATGCTAGCCCAATAAGGGAAAAACTTCTCTATTGAGACATGGGCTAAGGCCGGCTTATCTGAGGTGGTAAAGGTGATTTCAGCAGCTGCCCCAAGTGCTGTCCTCCACCATCTCTCAAACCCTAATGGGACCCCTCTCCAACACTCCTGTGTCCTAACTGTGCTCCTACTCCCCTTGGAGGCCCAGAGATACCTCACTGTGAGTGACTCTTGAGAGGTACACAGTCACTTTCCAGCTAAGCTAATACATTCAACGGTAAGCTCCCATTCTCTAAGCAGCACTTTCCAACACCACAAAGTTTTACCAGCTCGGAAAAATATATATATATTTTAAGACTTTTTTTCTCAATAGAAAAGAAATGAAGGTAGAAAGGAGAACTTTTCGATAGGTGCATACACACACACACACACACACACACACACAGATATACACGTACACACTCTATCCAAAATGCACTCTAGAGGGTGCCTGGCTGGCTCAGTTGGCATATCATGGAACTCTTGATCTCGGAATCATGAGTCCTATGTTGGATGGAGAACTTACTTAAAAAACAAACAGAACAAAAAACACAACAGTAACATACAACCCATGGCAGTGGTTGGCCACCTAGGGCTCAGAGGCCGAATTGGCCTTAACGTCTATTTGTATACAAATTTCGAGCCAAGGATGGTTTTTTCTATTTTTAAGTGGTTGAAAAAAATTAAAATGGGAAATACTTTGTAACACATGAAAATTACATGAAATGCAGATTTCAGTGTTCATATATAATGTTTCATTGGAACACGCTGCAACAATTCATTTGCATATTGGGTATAGAAACTTTCATACCTTAAGGGCAGAGATGAACAGCTGTAATAAAGACTGCATGAACAGCATATCCACTAAAATATCCACTAGCCGGGCACAGAAAGAAAAGGTTTACCGATTTCTACTCTATGGTTTATATTTATTATATTCAGTATTATAATAAGAAAAGTACTATATTTGATTTTCATGTGTTTGCTATTTACACATTATATGTTGAGGGGTTATTAAGCCTATCATTTTAAAAGGTTACAATGAAAAACTAAAAAACCCTATTAATAAA
The DNA here is from genome assembly GCF_963455335.1 of Martes martes. NCBI lineage: Eukaryota > Metazoa > Chordata > Mammalia > Carnivora > Mustelidae > Martes > Martes martes. The sequence goes on along the minus strand of NC_137888.1, from coordinate 184,536,412 downwards.
CAGATGACTGTTAATCAGATCTATTAATAAAAGATGGCTAAATGAAGTGGAGAGATTCATTCATAAAATGGAAAATTATGTTACCCTTAAAAATTAGAGGGTATATTAACCAGCTTTGAAATCTGTATAAGAAATAAGTTTAAATGAGAGCATGAGGTCACAAAGCTAATATATATGTGTATATATATACATATATATGCGCATGTGCACATGTACATATAAGTTATGATCTGATTTTTAAATTTTGTTAAAATATGCACCTATGTACAATCCTAGAAATATTCTGCACTGTGTTTATCATTGAGAATGGGATGGGAGCCAGCAGGGGAGAGCTCAATATTCTCCATTCTTGAACCGTTCAGACTTTTGTAAAGAACATGAATTCACTTACAGTTTTCAAAAAGCATTCCAAATTACCAGCTTTTTCTGACTCCTACATGTCACGTTCCTATGATTAGAAGCCGTTTCATACACAGGAACTCCTAAAGTGCTCAGAGCAGTCTGGCTTTACAGACCAGTTGGTATTATAAACATGCTGGGCTAACAGGAAGTTCTCCAGTTTGACGACAGCCTATTTCTAAATTAAAATGGAGAGCTGGGGCGGGGAAGGGGCTTGGGATTGCACACCATCCCCCCACACTCCCCCACCCCCCGCTGTCTGGGGTCTGGGCCAGCAGAGTTCCAGCAGAAGCTCTATTGTTCCACCCCTACAGGACAGCAGGTCTGCCGCCAGGCGGGAGGACGTGAACACAGAAGCCGGTTCTGACCACACGGGGGTGTCAGCGCCCAGGCTTTGCCCCAAGCTCCTCTGCCCACACATCAGGGGAAAGCCAACCTTCTGGCTGCGGCTGCTGGGACTGCTGGGGCTGCTGGGGCGGCTGGGGCGGCTGTGGCGGCTGCTGCTGCTCCAGCTGCTTCTTCCGTTTGGCTTCTAGAACCGGGTTCTCATACTGTGTCTTCCTGTTGATGTGGCTGCAGCGGGAGGCAGACAGTATTCGGTTAGGAAACATTTTATCCCCCAGGCAAAATGCCTGTCTGGCCAAGGCCCTTGATTAGAACCGCGCAAAGCAGGTGGTCTGAGATGTTGACCATCCCGTGTCGACAGGTGCAGTTAGGACGAGGAAGAAGACATGAATACTTTCTACATCCTGACTGCTTCAATGTTACCTGTTTTTCATGCAAAAATCTTAAAATCTTCAGTAAAGGCCAGAAGGTAGGTCCCATTTTTATTCCCTTTTTCTGGTAAGGAAAGTAAATTCCCAAGCAGTTAATAACTCACCAAACATAACAGAGCTAGTAAACATGGACGAGGCATGTAAGCTCAGGTCTGCCTGCTTTCAAATTCCAGGATTTTAACCACTGACTCTTCCAAACATCCAAGAAAGCACCTTACAGGGAGAGGTGCTTTAATTCAACAGAGAGTAAGTAGATTGTTAAAATGGTTTAAAAAAATGAGATTAAAGCAGAGATACGATGCTGTGCGTAACATACAAAGCCAGAGGGCTGCGCAACTTCCGACCGCAGTTCACAGGGGCAGAAGCACTCATCCCAAGTTCAAAGAAGGGCTCTACCAACATCTGTCAACTATTTTGATCAACAGACATAGAGTCAGGATTAAAAGTCTAAGCCTTAGGCAAAAAAACTCCAAATGCCGCAAACCTGAGCAAATGTGATGTGTTTAAAGTGACAAAGACCCAGATACTACAGAAAGCTCCAAAACTAATAAGGCCATGGCAAAACAAAAAGGCACACACACACATGTGCATACGTACATATACAATACATGTACATATATGGTTTTCTTGCTATGGCCTTAATGTATATACACATATATTACACAAACGTATACACACAAGCATACATACATTATTTCTTTTTTCCACCAAAATCATACTTCATTAGAGGTTCAGGAACATACCTATTATGTGATTACAGTATTCAGAAATCAAAATATTTCTTAAAGGCAGGCTTGTCAAATAGGGTAGACTAATTACCTTTCACTTCTAGGACTAGTTGCTTACTTGCTAACTCTTGTAGGCAGTTTCATGCTAGGAAATGGCCTAACATAGCAGGCAGGTAGAGCTGCTAAGACACGGGGCACAGGGATGAGGACCATATCGGAAAAGTACCAACATTCCCCTCAAATCAGGTCTCTTGGGGCGCCTGGGTGGCTCAGTGGGTTAAAGCCTCTGCCTTCTGCTCAGGTCATGATTCTCAGGGTCCTGGGATCAAGCCCCGAGTTGGGCTCTCAGCTCAGCAGGGATCCTGCTTCCCCCTCTCTCTGCCTGCTGCTCTGTCTACTTATGATCTCTCTCTCTGTCAAATAAATAAATGAAATTTTTTAAAAGATTTTATTTATTTATTTGACAGAGAGATCACAAATAGGCAGAGAGAGAGAGGACGCAACAGGCTACCTGCAGAGCAGAGAGCCCGACGCAGGGCTCGATCCCAGGACCCTGGGATCATGACCTGAGCTGAAGGCAGAGGCTTTAACCCACTGAGCTACCCAGGTGCCCCATAAATAAATAAAATCTTTAAAAAAAAAAAAAAAGCAGGTTTCTTTATCCTATAAAGTTATTATCACCTCTTCCCCTTCTCTCTTAATGCACAAATTAATGGAGGGAGAATTCCAAATGAACCCCAGATAAACAGAAAGCCCACTAAACACCTGAAAGAAAGATGATCTGCAGGGTACACGATGCAACTTTATTTTCTGAGTATCAGAAAAGAAATGGAACTTGCTTTTCTAATGCCTCAAATCACCAAATCCTTCCTGTTAAGTACAAAGGTAGCAATGTGAGTACTGGCCAATGACACTTACTATATTGAGCTCATAATTTTTTCTAATAAGATACTGAGCATTTTACAATTTCCATCATATGCTCTTATTGCCAGGGCATAATCAGATGACTCTTCATTGCGAACAGAATGAGGGATAGAAAGCTGGCTAGTTATCTTCATTGCACCAGGTAGGATTATGATGGTGGAATATTTATACAGCATTTGTTTCTTTCAAAGGATCTTTTATTAGTTATTTCTCATCTCTCCCAGAGCAAGTGACATAGAGTTTATCTGCTTCAATTTCCAATCTCTCGGGTTTCTTTTCTTTCAGTACCTCCTAATAACGGATGGTTCTAATGAACGGACAAAGTGGGTGGCCAGTGCTAGAATAAGGTACATACTACGGAGGTCGTGAAGGTTTAAGTGTCTTAAAAATGGAAAAAACGGAGCTATGTGGATGGTCTTCCAGCAAGGGAGAGGCAAAGAAGCACACAAGGTCTTGCGGCTTGGGCCAGTTCTGAATTACCTTCTCCATTCTGGTGACGTTTCATATATTAGTAAGATGTGTCTGGCCCTTTTAGAAAGTCTGAATGAATAAATAAGTAATTACTGAAAAGTTCAGACCTGGGTAGAACAAAAGGTAGGCAAACAGGTTCTTCTTCAGAAGACAACACCTGGTCATTTGGTTTGCTTTTCTCATTCATTCATTCATTCATTCATTCAACTAATACTCAGTGAGTCAGTGCCAGGACAATGCTGGGTCCTGGTGAGATAGTGGTAAACAAAAGACAAAAGGTATCTTGCCCTCAACAATTTTAGAATATAATTTACTCTCTTCAGATTTGCTGAATATTTTCTCATTCACTATAATATGCATGTATACTTTCATTATAAAACCGTTATGTTGTTGTTATTAGTATCAGTTTGTACCTTATAATGATGACAGACTCTGTTCAGCATAAATATACATAATTATAGAGGACTACAAACTAAAATATAGATTAATAGCCACTTACTCTACATAGTAGATACCATAGACAGGGTCTTCAATCTTTTCCCAACCAGCAGGCAGTTCTGAAAAATAAAGGAACATTTAGAGCAGGAAGGGCATATTCTTCAAGAGCCTAAGGATTTTTAACAACTGAGTAAGGAAACAAGAGAAAGACTCAAAAAAATGCCTTAAATCCAATGAAAACCATGTATCCTAACAACAATCTAGAAGGCAGTCTTATATTTATTTAACAGCGTATATGTCTCCATGAGGAACAATTCTTTACTGATATTTTGCACGAGCTAATAAAACTTAATCAAATGTAGTCCCAGATGCCTTTGTACTGAATCAGCTACTAAATAAGACTTTTAATGGAGATATAGTTAAAATTTGCCTTCAGTGCCTGGTTTATAGCTTAAATATTTACAATTTTCTCATTGTATTTCTAGACCACCTTACCATACAAACAAAAATGGCTGAAAAATTAATGTTTCTTTTCGTTTTCAATACAACAGTGCTACTTTTGCTCTCCCCGGAATAAAATGGAATTTGCATCTTATCTCCCCCTTCGTTCTAATTAAAATATTGCCGATTAAGTAAAAGATGGAGTTGGGCTATCATATAGCAGGCATCTGTTACTCAGTGCTGTATTCAAACAGGCCCACCTTCAGGAGCACTTTGCTTGGGAAAGCTGAAACACAGGTCCCGCCCTCTGGGAGCTCCCTAGTTGAGGGGGAAGCTGGCATTCCTTTCTCCTGCTTCTGTAAAACGCCACTGTGGGATGCGTGTGCCTTTTGGAAAACTCACCCATGCTCTACCGGATTTCACTTTGTAAGGTTTCCTACAAAGGCTGGAACTTTATTAACTAGCTAATAGTGAGTTTTGCCACAACAAAAACCTACTAGGAAAAAGCCCATTGCCCCAGATAATTTGACTTGCTGAAAGAAGCAACCAGGTTGTGTTTTGCGTCACGAAGCAATTCTTTCAAGCAGAGCAGCAATTCTGCAAGTTAATTTCAAAGCCACTCAGATATATACACGGTTTCGGCAAGCCTGTATAATGCCAAACTCCGAAGTGAATCATTATTCCTAGAAGTTAGCTATGAAGACCAACATGAATGGAATGGTACAGACACCTAAAATATCACTTATTTTGAAATACTAGATTCTTTTTTTTTTTTTTTTTTAACTCAGGGAATCCAGTGGTCACTATTTCCAAAGAATGACTCTGTCCTCAAGGCACAGGGCTTATAGGAGCCACAAACAGTCCCATACTGAAAACGGAGTAACGCGCATGCACCCAAACACACACACGCTAATTACTCAAAGTTTATGTTTTGCTCAGATTTGGCTGCATATCAAGAGACATTAATTTCATGGTTTTTGCTCCACATGTTATCTATTTGCAAACAAAGAGACAGGTTTTCCCCCTTCTCTTCTAATTTTTTTTTCTTTTTAAACAGTTAGCAGGTTTTAAAGAAGTCTTCGAGTTCCAGGAGACATAGCTACTAAAATGCAAGACAGGTCCAACGTGCAGATGTTGATGCCACTTGGCATTTTTATCCACCAAGCCTTCCGAACTGATGCAAATCAAATGCCTGGGAAATGGTTTCCCCTTACAAAGCTGGAAATTACCATTTAAATGAAAATGAACCAGGAAAATCTTTCCAAGGAGTTGAGAAATTGAAGATTTAAAAAATGCAAATTGGGGCTCGTCCACATGTTTGTTCAGGCATGGGGCAGAAGAGTGGGCAAGTGTGAGGGGACCACTCTATGTTTCACTGGACCAACTCTTTTCCAAAATTTGCAACCTTGAATGTTTGGCCTATCTTGAGATAAAATGGGTAATATTAAGAATTTAATGCATTTGTACCCTTACAGTGAGCACTAATATACAGAATTGCTGAATCGCTATAATGTACACCTGAAACTAATTCAGTACTGTACAATAACTCACTCAATTATTAATTTGTCAACATTTAGAGAGTATCTACTGTCTCCTTGAGGATGTGGTGGGCACCTGGAACACAAAGATAATTATTAAGTGCACAACTAAGCAGACAATTCAAATACCATATGGTTAGTGCTTTGACAGAGGTCTGAAGACGGTGCAAAAAAATAGAAGCCACCTCTGACCCTCGTCTTGCTGTCCAGTCAACAACTTTGTATTCTAGAGTTAAGAAATGCGGCAGTTCAACGGATATTCCTGGACGTTTGTAAATTTAAACACATCTTCTGGAACAGATTAGCAAACTCCAGAAATTTTCCAGTTTTCCAAGCTAAAACTCATTTTCTGTTAAAAAGATAGATTTCTCACTTCCACTGTGGTGATTAACTTAATAATAGGAATTAGTCTCCTAATGCCTAAAATAGAAATGGGTCATCGATTTAAAAAAGGAAGATGTTTGTCCTCGAAATTGTCTTTTGGTTCTAAAAAACTGAGAATGACAGAAAATGCCAAAGCCTAGAAAATTACTACATTACAATTTATTATTGTTGTTATTATTATTATTATTATTTTACTAAACACTTTGATGTCACCTGAAGGGTCAACCCCTATGTCTAACAACTGCAGGCCATCAGACCAGAACATACTACCTGTCACAGCTGTTTTAGGCAGCTAAGGCCTTTTTGGGGCTGCCCAGACTGGGGACTGAACCTTTGCTCTACCACTTCATAGGTCTAGTATTAGACTAGTGACTGAGTATCTTGCAACGACATCTTTCACCTGGATTTACTTGAAGGGTCAACTATGGATTAAATGAGGATGCCTCTAAGACATTTTGCACAGCACCTGGAATGTAGGCTCAACAAATGGTAATGTTCTAAGAAAACAGGAAATGAACAGAACAGATGTATATAGCCTGCTTGCTAGCTAGCCCTGCCCTTAAGAATCTCATTCTGTACTAATTATCCCCAAAGAAGCAAATATGAAGCAGCCCCATGTTCTACGTTTTCAGAAGAGATATGTCAGCACATAGACTGAAAGTCATGTTCATGATCACAGATTTCAAAACTGTGACTTAGCCTTGGTGGGGAGGGAACCTCATTTTCCTTGTCTCTACCTCTCCCAGTTGGTGCCAGCACCTAAATACCCTATAATTTCAGAAGGGAGTACACTTTTCAATTCTGGGGAAATGTCTGCAGAGCATGTGATAAATTCTGCAAACCAGAAGTGCATAATGCAGCGACAGACCTAGCTCCGACAACCGAGTTCAGAAATGACAACTCTATAATCAAATGATCTGTGTCCAACACCTACACCAACCGCCCCCACCTCTCAGAGGCAGATAACAGACAGGGTTTTCTTGTCACATCTGGAATCTCATTGTTCTCTGAACACCTGACAGGTGCTATTGTTTGAAATTAGGACCCTCTTATTAAGAAAATGGGCAGTGAGCTTGTCAACAGAATCTGGAATGAATACAAGAGAAAACTCTGTGTGTGTGTGTGTGTGCGTGTGTACACACTACTGTTTACACAGTGTGTATGGCACACAAAAGTTGAGAGTCCTATCTCTACCCACAAGGACACATCTGGGTCATTTCTGCATACACATTCTTCTCCTGACCCTTATTAAGAACAGAGAGTACCTTAAAGAGTATTAAAAAGTCCAACAAGATGGAATTAGTCAATAAATAATAAAACTACTAGGAAAAAACACTATGTGCTGATCACAGGGACAAATATTAAGACACACTTTCATTAAGTTTCCTCACAAATACAACGGGAGCTGCTCTTTCAGTCTTTCTTGACAGATCAGGAAAGGGAAGCTAAGAGAAGGGGAGTGACTTGCCCAGGTCAACAGAGGAGCCCGGACAAGGAGCCAGGCAGCCTGATTTGCCCCCGGAGACAGTTCTGCCATGTCACCAAACCATCTCCCAGGATTCCCATTATGACCATAAGAAACAATATACGTAGTCATTAATGCTTATTTTTCCAATCTTCAACAGCACAGGAAAGTTCCCACAATATTACAGTTACAAGGGAAAAAACTGAGAAACTGCTTTCCTAAAAATGTCAACATTCAAACTTCTACAGCCATCCTCTGAAAGCACTGGTCAGACACATCAATGACCTAGGAAGAGTGATTTAAATCGGTTCAGCAAATGGTTAAGGCACTCATCCTGCATCTCAATTGTCTTTTTTGATTACTTTAGTATTACCGGTTAATTTTTTTGATGCAACAAGTTTCAAATTGTTCTCTATCAAAGGATGGATCTTAAGTCCTTCTTACCACAATGACAAGGACAACTTATTAAATATCTCTTAAAAATAAGCTCCGTTCAATCGTTATCGACCGACGCCGGCATATCTATCACTTGCAATGGGATATGTTTGCAACATTAAGAAAAACAGAGCTAAATTCCATTATATCATAACTCCAGTCAACCACGATTGATTATTATATTACAAACACAAACAAAACCACATGAAAACAGTAATCTGTATTATTAAGTATTTATGTCTTCAATTCTTAAGGCAATCACAAAAATATTAGGCTAATTCAATCATCTCAGGACAGTTCTTTTCATATTGATGTTAAACAATCTTCTATCTCAAAAATACACGATGGTCAACGGTCAATAAGTTAAGGCTTTTATGTGCAATTTAGCTTGAAAACCTTGGGCTTTCCAATCTATCCTTCAGTAAATGCATCAGATGGAATGCAAACTAATTTTAATATTGTTCAAAGCTGAATATAAAACTTAGCATAGAACATAATTCAATATATTCCAACAGCAAAGATAAAAGTGTTTGGCATTATCTGCAAATGTAAATTATTTCTAACTGCAACGGCTAGACTAGTCAAGACTTGATTTACATGGATACACACACTCTAAGACAATGTCACACAGAAGCTCAGTATCTGGTGTTCAAGCCATTCACCACATCTACAAAGTCATCACATGGCTTGTGACTTTGTGTCCAAGACTAAAACTTATTAATTATTCAGTTGATCGGGAGAATTCCTATATTGCTACCACTCCTACAAAGACCCCTAATGAGTTTGGTGGGTCTTTAGTTTTGTTTTGCTCTGCTTTTCTGTATGGCCCCTGGCCATAACCACTTGCACCAAAGAAAGAAATGAGGTGGAGGTAGGTCATACTGGAGATGAAGGCACGTAGCAAGTGTCGATACTCTCCCGGCTCCTTTTCATCCACAATTCGCAAGACTACCTGGCACCGACTTGCTACCTCTTGTTCTAGTCTCGACGCACTCAGGCATTTTCTTTGTAGACACAATTTATTACAATTTATTACAACTCTGAGTGATGCCTGCAAGTCAGACACTAGGGTTGTAAGATGGACCTTTCATGGATAAACCCGAGTGAAAGTCATCATTGAAGAAGTGCAAACTAAAGGAACGGAAAGATTAAGCAATTTGTTGGAGAGAAAAAAGCATTCAGGGCAAGTCAGGCAGTGGCAGCGGGCCGGGAGGGTTTACCTAGTTCACTGTCCAGCTCCTCGGTGTGGACCCCTTCTTCTCCAAAGGAATAGCAGGAATGAGACAGAAAAGAGAGAAAGAAAAATTGAGACACCAACACCAAGAAAGAAAACTCCCCTCAGAAAAACAGCAGCAAACACATCATTCCATTTTGTCCTTACCTGCATTGTGGCCTATCTCAGTGGCTTGGCTAGTAAACCAGAGACCTCAGTGTAAATTACCAAACGGTAAGAGCTGATATTGGCAACATAATTATATGGCTCATTTCCTCTTGTGTCAGAATAGGGTTTGATTGGTGGTAGAAGATGACAAATACCTTTGCAGTTTCAATTTCAATGTTCTTAAGTGGGAAGTCACTTATTAAAGACCTTATTTCGGGCAAACAAAGCCGTCACACCTTTCAATATTAGACCTTTTAATCCCACAATAATCCTCTAATCAGTGAGGCAATTATACTCACAATTAAAGCATTACTTAACTTAGAAGGAATACTGCTGCGTGAAAAATGGAAGGTGAGGTCAAATTGAGAACGTGGATTGTAAAATGAGCTACACTTAACAGCATCTTACAGCGGGAGTTAGGAATCGTGTCAGGTTGTTGTACGTTAGGGAAGCAGACATGAAGCCTGCCCTGAAATGACTATGGGAAGGCATCATGTAGTTTGTATAGGATTTCTAAGTCAAACAGCTCAGAAATGTTAGAATGAAAATGTTCTCAATAAGTCAGGGGGCAAAACCAGTCAAGATCCTTTCCATGCTTGACCTCCTCCTGCTGTAAGTAAAACACTGTATGATAACTGAGAACGCAGAAGGGCACACAACAGATCATTTTCATGTCTAAAGTCCCTCCAGCTACAGAGCAAATGGCTATTCCCTCTAATGTATGCTCCACAAACACACAAAATAAAAACTGTTCTCACCATTGCAAAATGCTCAGTGCCCAGGAGGTTTTGGTACATGGTAAGTACTAAATATTTCAAAATGGATGCGTGGATGGATGGATGGATGTCTCCATTACTGACTTAAGTAATCAACATGGCGCTATCCGCCTTGTAAAGTCTTGATGTAAAAGTGATTCAATTGCCAACAATAAGTTTTGGTGCTGGCATTGTCTCTGAAAAAAGGAATCTTATTTACATAAAATCGTTTGAGAAAATGTCCATTTAAATATTATCTAAAAATGTCTTTGGGGGTGCATTCATTCATTTCTCCAATAAGCATTTAATGAGAGAGACCTACTATGGGCCAGTCACTGTGAAAAGTGACAGATCAAATATCCATTCAAAGGAGGAGACAAATCCTAAACTCCCATAAATAAAAGTAAAGTTAAAACTGTGATTAGTTCTCTAAAGTAACACACATAACAGAGTGACCTAATCAAATGTGGGGCAAGGTCACAGAAAAAGTCCCTGAGCTATAACCTAAGGGATATGAACAATTTAACAAAAAGACTTCAAGTGATGAATGACTGAAACTTGAGCTTTCTGACAGCCAGGCATTCTGACTGTTGTGTTCATTGGTACATCTGAAGTTCTTAGGACACAGTTGCTATATAGAAGGCAACCAATAACTATTTGTGAAATGTAAGAATATTCTAAGAGAGAACTAGTAGGGATGAAGGGCAGAGTGTAGAGGAACAAGAGTGAGAAAAGCCAGAGGTCAAACCACTTAGGGCTTGGGGACCCGCTATGGGGAGGGCTGAGTATTTACGGCACAGACAGAGAACCAGTGAACAGGGGTTGAGTGGGTGGTCCGTGATAACACAATCACACAGACATTTTAAAAGATTGCTCTGGGTACAGCGTAAGGAGAATGGGAAAGAGTCTGGGTGAGAGATGAGTGGTGTGGCCTGAATGAGGATGCTACAGGCAGTGACGAAAATAGTGAATGGGTTCCAGAGATATCTGGGAGGCAAAGTAAATTCAGAGGGTAGATGGGTTGAAATGAAAGTCAAGAGAAGGTAAGTCAAGGGGGACTCTTAGGTACGCATGAATTTTACCCTCGACTGAGATAGGGGACACTTAGAGAGGACCAGGTTTTGAGAGGAGAGATCATTAGTTAGGTTTTAAGCAGACTGAGTTTGAAGTCTCTTTCAGACAAAGAGCATTATCAATCAGGCATATACAAATATTGGCCTGGAGCTCAAAGGCAAGGTGAAAGGCCTCTAATTCAACTAGATACACAGAAACAACAAAAGGAGTTATACACTGAAGATCAAAATCCCAAACCAGCTCATCACTTTTTTGAGTTAGGAAACAATATATAAAATTTTTATAGTAAGTATGATGCTATATTGTTACATTCCACGTGTGTATGACTTCCAGAAAATACAAAGAAATACATGAGTAATACTGTGACCAAAAATATTATTCTTCTTTGTGTCACAACATAAACAACAACACAAGGCAGATTTGTGTAAGATGTAGCAGAAAATGCAGATGTGGGGACCGATAAATGACAGAGTGGTAACATCTGATTATATATTTATACTGTTTGTGTACACAGGCACACAGACATGCATGTCATTTCTTCTAGAAAAGGTTAAAAGATAATTCATCAACTAATGGTATTTGGTATGAATACATACTTGTTCCAGAGATAATATCATTAACACCAATGTTAAGAATTTTAAGAATTAAATATAAGAGTTGACCCTTAAACAACACAGGGGTTTTTGTTTTTTGTTTTTTTTTAAGATTTTATTTATTTGACAGACAGAGTTCAAAAGTAGGCAGAGAGGCAGGGAGAGAGAGGGGGGGATGCAGGCTCCCTGCTGAGCAAAGAGCTCGATGCGGGGCCTCAGTCCCAGGACCCTGAGATCATGACCTGAGCTGAAGGCAGAGGCTTTAACCCACTGAGCCACCCAGGCGCCCCAAAACAGGGGTTTAAAAAAACAAAAACAAAAACACAGGGGGTGAGGGTATTGACTGTCTGCAGTCAAAAATCTGTGTGTAACTTGACTTCACCAAAACTTAAGTACAAATAATCTACTGTTGAAAACCTTAGCAATAATATAGTGGAGTAACAATTCTTTTGTACATTATAAGTACTATATACTATATATTTTCAATAACACTTAATCTTTTCTTAATGGTTTTGGTACTTTGAAGCTGTAAGATTCATTTGCAGGTTTTTCAAATTATCAGAAGTCTCCAAAAATTTTTCCAATACATTTATGGAAAAAATCTGCATAAAAGTGGACCAGTGTAGTTCAAACCTGTGTTGTTCAAGGGTCAACTGTACTAGATTTGGTCACAAAATAATTCAGCAATTCTACTCAACACTTCATTAAGTTTCTCTTGGTAAAAGCTGCTGGAGTCATCTATCATCTATAAAATATATTAACAGGCATTTTTGTACGTTCCCAGTGTAATTATAATGGAGACCGACAGTGAACCTCTCCTATGGTAATAAGAAGTCGAAAATGCGTTTGCAATCATCAAGCATTAAATAAAGATTAAATTTCATTCTCTGAAATTTTATGGTTGAATGTATTTTATATTCTGATCTTTGAAAATTGGTCACTTTTATATTATATATGAAATCTAATATTTGAATAATCAGAACAGTTCCTTATCCCTGAAGCATGCAAGTAATGAAGCTGACCGCACATGTTCCATTTCTTCTTCAGGAATGGGACTAAGCAACCAAAATGAAATGAGCATCTCAGGCATGCCTCCTTAGTCAGAAGGATTTGTAGTTCCATTTGGAGTCACTCAGATAATATGAACACGCAATTTTATGCTCATTTCATGGTATCTACAATCCATGTAGAGCAGAAGGATCTGGGAGTACAAGGTTTTGGCAGTATTACGTTTTACTGGTTTACATTTTCAGACAAACCTCAAGTTTATATATACAACAATTCTGGGCCACAGGATAAATTAATAAAGCTTCATTATCTTAAAGTAAAATACGTACTCCATAATTATGCCACTAATTCAAATGCCAGAGATGAATAATGAGTAGCAAAACAAACCATTTCCCTTTTAATTCATCCATGTCAAAAAAGTAGTTCTGGTAGAAAGTGGGATAGACTCCAGTGTACTGTAAAGGCACACATTTGCTCTAATTTTTTTTTTTTTTCATTTTGGAAGAGTAATTAGAAATCCCAAAAGCTTGAAATAAACTTTAGTCAATAAACAAGTCAGTTGATTTTTTTTTTTTTTTTTTTTTTTTTGAGATTAACAGGCAGAGTCATGCTAAGGGTAACACCTCAGGCTCTTTCTTAGAAGAATGTACTTTTCAGATAACACGGGTATATTCTAAGTTACACAGAAATTCCCAAAGAAGTCATGATCTGCTTTCCTATGTCAAATAATGAAACATGTAGAATTCAAGAAAAGCTCTTGATTTTTTCCTTTAAGACTTCTGCAATAAAGGATTAGGATCCAATAGGTAAGGAACTAGATCATCTCTGGTTTCTATTTCAAGAGGTTTTCTTGAGTTTTCTCCAAGGTCCTGAAGGCAGAGGTGGTATCTTCACTGAAACAGTCTGACGGCCTTAAAGTTCTGTTTCTAACGGAGATACTAGCACGCATCTGCCTTTATGTGTAAACAAACTGTTCTTTTAAAACAATTCTGGGGGCTCCTGGGTGGCTCAGTGGGTTAAGCCTCTGCCTTCGGCTCAGGTCATGATCTCAGGGTCCTGGGATCGAGCCCCGCATCGGGCTCTCTGCTCGGCAGGGAGCCTGTTTCCCTTCCTCTCTCTCTGCCTGCCTCTCTGCCTACTTGTGATCTCTGTCAAATAAATAAAATCTTTTTTAAAAATAAAATAAAATAAAATAAATAAAAAAAAATAAAACAATTCTGATTCCACTGATGCTCTTGGAAACTACAGGTCGCTTATTAGAAATTGGGTGACCTTTTAAAAACTCGCTTGTTAAAGCCCAGTTGACCTTGCTACAGAACTTAAACCTTGCCCATGTGAATAAGCCCCCAGCTCACTGGAACCAAGACCTTCCCAGCCCCTTACCATCATCTTCACACTCTTCTAGAGGCTTCTGCTGCTTGTTCAGGCACCGAGGGTCTAACCAGGATGTTGTCTTTGTGTTATGGCTGAAATCAAGACACAAAAATGAGAAATACATTTGAAAAGGAAAAGAAAAAAGGCAAAAAGCTCAGCAACACAGCTACGTTGTCAAGAGAAAACCCAAACCAGAAGAGAGACCAAGTTTGGAATCTGAAAAGGCACGGGAAGGGCTTTAGGTAGACTTTTTACTTATCAAAGGTATAATCGTTCCGTTATGGAAAGCTTAACACGTGATGCCAGTTTTGTTTTTGAAAAATGAGTTCCAAAGGACACCCCTTGTCCACACTGTCTCCCCTCGTCTAGACTTATTTTAGTCTTCACTTTCACAGAAGAGCAAACCAGTTTGCTTTAAATTTGCCTCTGACTTAAACCTGGAATGCTGGAATTCACAAAGAAGGCTGCTATTTCACTCATTATATTACATAAGATTTCCCCTGACGCTGAAACTACCTCAGTTCACGCAACTGGCTCCCAGAGGCTAATACCTATCATTAATCACATCCTGAATTACGTTGCATGCAAAGTGACGGCAACCCGGAATTACCTATCCTAAACAGAACGTAGGCCAAAAAAAACCCCCACAAAGCTTGAAGAAACTAAACATGTCTGCCTTCTGGAGGGCCTAGTCCGACTCCAGACAAAGTGTTTCAACAGACACTGAGTTAGACCTTGAAGGTCTGAGAGGGCACAGCACTCTTTCTGATTAGCGCCCTGAAGCCATGCAGCATGATGAGAATGTCTGGAGGAACTGCCCGGAAGCAGCTCGAAACCCCGGGGACAAAGTTCTTCCTGAGCTCCCAGGCCCCTTATGCAAGCTCAATCAAGGGGGCAACAAACTATAAGGTCAGTGAGTTCAAGCTGCAAACCAGAAATGAAAAAAAAAATTTTTTTTTTGAAATTGAGGTAGTAACTGTAATCATTTTTGGAAGTCTGCCATTTAGGTTATAAATGCTGAAAAACATTGCCACAGTTATTTGAGTTTAAGTCTTACGAATTGTTGAAAAACGTTAAGGCTTAAGTGAAAAACAGAATGTACAAATATATATACAAATCACCTCAACTGTATTTAAAGGAAAAAAAAAGGTAAGATAGGAACAACTGTCATCAAACACTACTTCTGTGTCCACTTACAATTACCAAAATCTGTTCTTTTTCACGTTATGTTATAATTTACTAATCCTTATGATAACCTTATGATAATCTTACATTTTATAGATGAGAGAGATGAGGACAGAAGCGAGGAAATTTGTAGAAGGCTATGTTGTTGATACCTAGCAACACTGGCAAAAAAACCCAGGGAGTCCAACACTAGAACCCATGGTCTGTGCTATTCCTACGTGAGCAAGAGAGTAAAAATAGCCGTTGCTGGGCGGGAAGATTATGATTTTTTAAAAAACACTTTTGTATTTTGAGATAATTGTTGATTCAAGCGTAGTTATAAGAAAGAATATCTAGCCATCCCACATGCCCTACACCCAGAGTCCCCCGATAGCAACATCTTACAAAACTAAAGTACAATGTCACAACTGGGATATTGCTCTCCATACAGTCAAGATAGAAAACATTTCCATCATAACAAGGATTCCTCATTATGTTACCTTTTTATAGCCACGCCTGGTTTCCTTCGAGTCCCTGCCCCCTCAAACCCCTCTTAAATCCTTAGCAACCACTGATCTCTCCATTTCCATGGTTTTGTCATTGCAAAAATGTTCCATGGAATCGTGCATATGTAATCTTTGGGGATTGCTATTTTTTGTCCAGCATAATTCTCATCAAGGTAGTCACATGTCTTGATTACTTACTTCTTTTTATTGCTGAGTTGCATTCCATGGCATGAATGTACCAGAGTTTAACCACTGAAGGAAGGACATGTAGGTTGTTTTCAATTTTCGGCTCTTTGGAATTAATCTACTATAAACATTCATGTCCAGGTTTTTGTGTGAATGTTAAGTGTTCACCTTTCTGGCCAAGTGTGCAATTGCTGGGTCATACAGTAGTTGCATGTTTAGTTTTATAGGAAACTCCCCAACTGTTTTCTAGAATGTCATACAATTTTACATACCCACCAGCCATGTATGAGCAATCTAGTTTCTCTGTATCTCTGCCATCATTTACTGTTATTAACTATATTTTTATTTGAGCCATCCTAATAGGCATGTAATGGTATCTCTGTGATTTTAATTTGCATTTCCCTAATGGTTAATGACAATGAACATTCTTTTTCATGTGCTTATTTGCCATCTGTATATCCTCTTCAGTGAAATGTCTGTGGTTCACTTTCTAATTGAATTTTTTTAATGCTACTGTTGAGTTTTGATAGCTCTTTATATACTCTAGGTATCAATCCATTTTCAGATATGAGGTTTGGAAATACTTTCTCTCTGTCTGTAGTTTGCCTTTTCATCCACTTATTAGGGTCTTTTCTGAAGCAAATGTTTTTCATTGTGATGACCTCGTATTTATCAAAGATTCCCTTTAGGGTTCGTGTTTTTTATGTTAAGTCTAAGAACTCCTCGTCTAGTCCTAGAGCACGCCCCCAATTTTTTTTCCCAAAAAGTTTAATTGCCTTGTGCTTTACACTTAAGTCTGTGATGATCTATCGTGAGTTAATTTTTTGACTAAGGTGTGAGGTAGAGGTGGAGGTTAATTTATTTACTTCTGGCTTAACACAATCTATGATTCACGTCCATGAAAAGGCTCTCTTCCCTGCATTGAATTGCTTTGGCATCTTTGTTGAAAATCACTTGGATATATTTGTGCCTCTGTTTCTGGGTTTCAATGATCTGCACCAATACAATGCAGCCTATGTTACTGTACCTCTATAATAAGTCTTGTTATCTGGTAGACTGATTAACTTTATTCTTCTCTTTCAAAACTGTTCTGGGCAGCTGGGTTGCTTCAGTTGTTTAGGTGTCTGACTCTTGATCTCAGCTCAGGTCTTGATCTCAGGGTTGTGGGTTAAAAAACAAAAATAAAAAAACCCTAAAAACAAAAAAACCAAGCTTTTCTAGCTATTCTATTTCCATCACCTTTCTATATAAATTTTAAAATGAACTTGTCCATATTGACAAAAAAACCTCTTTGAGATTTTGACAGGATTTGCATTAAACCTATATATCCATTTTGGAATATTTTACTATATGATTGTGTCTTTCAATCTACATCTTTCAATACATGAATAGGGGACATCTCTCCATTTGTTTAGACTTTCTTTGATTTCTTTCATCAATATTTTATAGTTTATAGCATATAATATCTTGTATATATTTTGTTAATTTACATGTAAGTGGTGTTTTTCTGGAAGTAAATATGAATTGTATTTTGAATTTTGCTGTATGCATGTTCATATAGATATATATGTATGCTTATCTTTTACCTTGTGAGCTTGCTGAACTCACTATTCTAGAACTTTCTTTGTAGATTTTTTGTGATTTTGTACATTTCTTGTATATACTCATGTAATCTGCATAGAAGGATAGTTTTACTCTTTCTTTTTCAATCTGTAAGTCTTTTATTTCTCTTTCTAGAAATTCCAGGATCATGTTAATTAAGAGTGGTGGGAACTGAGGTACCTAGCTGGCTCAGTTCGTTAAGTGACCAACTCTTAGTTTCAGCTCAGGTCATGATCGCAGGGTTGTGAGATCAAACCCTGTATGGGGTTCCAAGCTCAGGGAGGAGTCTGCTTGTCTCTCTTCCTCTGTTCCTCCCCACACACACTCTCTCTCTAATAAATGAATAAAATCTTTAAAGAAAAAAAAAAAAAGTCTTGTGAGAGCTAATATCTTTGACTTGTCCCTAATTTTTCAGGGGCAAGTTTTGTTTTGGGGGTTTTTGTTTTGTTTTGTTTTGTTTTACCACTAAGTATAATGTTTGCTGTACATTTTTGGTAGATATAATCAAGTCAAGAAAATTCCCCTCTCTTCTTATTTTTCTGAGAATTTTTATCATCAATGAATGCTGAATTGTGTCAAATACTGCATTGATGATTATGATCATGTGATTTTTTTTCTTTAGTATCTTAATATGTTAGATTATATTTAGGAATTTTTCACATATTGAACCAATCTTGCATCCCTAGGATAATCCCCACTTGGTCATGGTGTATAGCTCTTTTCTCTTTTTTTAAAGATAGATAGATAGATAGATAGTTTGTTTGTTTGTGTATGTATGTATGTATGTATGTATGTATTTTTATTTATTTATTTATTTATTTATTTATTTATTTATTTAGAGGTGGGGAGGGAGAGAGCGCGCACGTGCATGCCAGCAGGAGAAGGCAGAGGGAAAGGATCTCCAGCAGGCTCTGAGGGGAGCGTGGAGTCCAATGTAGGGCTCAATCCCAGGATCCCGAGATCATGACCTGATCCAAAACCAACAGTCAGATGGTCAACTTACTGAGCCACCCAGGAGTTCCAACTCTGCAGTTTTCTATTTTCTTAGACTGTCCTTGTTTGCTTTTGGTAACAAGGTAACAGCAGCTTCATAAACATAATTGCTAAGTGTTCCTCTACTTCTATTTTCAGAAGGAGACTGCTTAGAAAGGTAATTCTTTGAGCCCTTCTCCAGTGAAACCATCTGGGACTGGAGATCTCTTTTTCACGAGTTTTTAAATGACAAATTCATTTTCCTTAATAGTTATAGAGCTAGTTAAATTATCTACTCCATATTGGATGAGTTGTGGTAGTTCGTACTTCTCACGAAATTGGTCCATTTTATCTA
The DNA here is from genome assembly GCF_963455335.1 of Martes martes. Classification (NCBI taxonomy): domain Eukaryota; kingdom Metazoa; phylum Chordata; class Mammalia; order Carnivora; family Mustelidae; genus Martes; species Martes martes. The sequence continues at coordinate 184,517,443 of NC_137888.1, read as the reverse complement.
AGTTGTCAAATTTATGTGTGTAGATTTGTCGGCAGCACTCTCTGATTACCTTTTAATGTCTTCAGGGTCTGCGGTGATTCCCTGTTTAATTCCTAATGCTGGTAATTTGTGTCTTCTCTAATTTTTTTTCTTTGTCAGTTTTGCCTTGTTCTTGTTCACTGAACAGCAGACCTTCAACTTCAATCTAGTTGCATATAATAGATTTACTTACATTTTTATTTATAGTTTAATTGGCCATTTCTTTTTCTTTTTTAGTGGTACATAAAACTGAGGTAAATCTTAAGAGAGAATCTTGATGGGGTGCCTGGGTGGCTTACATGGTTAAGTGTCTGCCTTTGGCTCAGGTCATGATCTCAGGGTCCTAGGATCGAGCCCCGCATCGGGCTCCCTGCTCAGTGGGAAGCCTGGTTCCCCTTCTCTCTCTGCCTGCCTCTGCCTACTTGTGATCTCTCTCTGTGTCAAATAAATAAATAAAATCTTTAAAAAAAGAGAGAGAGAGAGAGAATCTTGATAATAGAGCCAAAGTGCAGCATTTTAAACATTAACCATTACTCGTTAAAAAATTATATTATCTTAGATTTTTTAGAATGGTTACGACTGTCTATTTTCCCATTTTTAGTAAAGGTTATTTTTAAATGTTTAACTTTAATAATATGTATTATGTGTGTATATGTATATATGTGTGTGTGTGTGTATATATATACACTCACACATGAGTATGTATCAGTTCTATAATTTTGAAAGACTTTTCATATCCATGTATAGTAATCCCCCCACTTATCCACAGGGGCTAAGTTTCAAGACCTCCAGGAGATGCCCAAAACCGTAGATAGTACTGAATCCTACAAATACCATGTCTTTTCCTATATATACATACCTATGATGAAGTTTAATTTATAAATTAGGTATAATAAGAGATTAACAATAATAGTAAAAGAGAACAATTATAATAAATGATTAAAAATTATATGAATGTGTCTCTCTCTCTCAAAATACATCTACTCACCCTCCTTGTAATGATGTGAGATGACAAAATGTCTACGTGGTGAGATGAAGTGAGGTGAATGACATAAGCATTGTGATGCAGCATTAGGCTACTACTGATCTTACAGTATGTCAGGAGGATCATCTGTTTCCAGAACACAGTGACCATAAGTAACTAAAACCATGGAAAGAGAGACTATAGATAAGGGTGGGGGATGAGGGAGGTTTCCATATTCTCAAATTTTAATCCATGGACTTGCCCCATGTTTAAAAACAAAATCAACTTAAAATGGATCAGAGACCTACAAGTAAAAAGTAAACTATAAAATTCTACAACAAAGATAGCAGAAAATGACAGCTGTATCACTTTGATTTAAGCAAAAATTTCTCAGCCAGCACACTAAAAAAACAAAGGCCACAGAAGAAAAACACTGATAAATCAGACTTCCTCAAAATTAAGAACTTTGGGCTCTTCAAAAGACACAGTCAAGACAATGAAAAGAAAACTCAGGCATGGGGAAAATGTTCACAAACCACAAAGATGATACAGGAATTGTATCCAGAATGTATGAAGAACTCCTAAAACATAATCAAAAACAAACAGAACAAGACAACCCTACAACCCAAATAAGAAAAAATAAGCAGAGGATTTACCTCTTCTTAATGGCTCAATATATTCCTTTTTTTTTTTTTAAAGGTTTTATATGCTATGCCATTATATATACACCGAAACATGGTGTCCCACTCTTTAGGGAAATTATGAACCTTATGCTTCTTCAAGGTCCTCAGACTCAAGGATTAGGATGCTCTGCTAATTGTTTTTCTCAACAAAGCTGGTTAAATTGTATAAAAGCCTACTGTGAGCCCAGGACCAGTCCTTTTAGATGTAATTGACCAGCACAGCCACTAGAGATGGGAAGGAAGGGGGATGACAGAAAGGAAGAGAACTTCAGGGAGGAGGAACAGTATACTTTACTCTATAAAATAGACTTCTCCATTTTCAGTGTAGGCCATCTCCCAGTTCTCAGGTAGAGGACCTAAATTATCCTCTGCACAAAGAGGTAGGTATTGAGGGAACTTCTGAGAAGCGTCCGTGATGGGAGCAGCAACGATGCCACTATTCACAGGCGGTAGTGCTGTTTCTTGGAGAGTGTGCTCTTCTTGGTCACCAGAATCGGCTGTGAAATCACAGGGAGATGGAGAGAAAAAAAAAAAAAAAAAATCATCAATCATATCCTAAACCGGGGAGTTCACTACTGTCCACATCTATATCCTTAAAAGCCCCCACTCTTTCCTAATTGCTGGCCATCAACTCCATTCCATTTTATGTAGTTGGAAGTTCTTTCCAGAGAAAATATCAAAATGACATACCACATTTATTATACCCAAAGAGAAAGACATGCTCAAATAATGCATTGCTCAGAATCTTAGACACGCCAAAGAAGAAACAAATTCATGACTCAAAACCTTGAGTCTCTTGTACTAATAAGGCCATTGAAACACAGACTGAGCCATACTCCTGCTCTTAGGTTCCATTTGGTTTCATGACTCAGCGGGCATTGGAGGCAAGAACAGAGTCCATGCTGAAAACACAGTGTCGATGGCATCCTAACCATTTTTGTATCAATTATTTAAAATAGTCCTGGTAGACAGTGGCAAAGATCAAAGACTGACATATCAAACCAGAAAGTATACAAAACTTTAGACTATATACCAGTGAGTCAGATTCGAGCCTCTTTTGGAAAAGTGACGGGAATGTTCCTGTGAAAACCAAGACAGTTACCCCTAGAACAGGATCATGTGGGTGGACTAATCTGACTTGGGTCTTAAAAGAAGACTCTAAGTACATGAATCTCCTTGCGTTCTTATTAACTGGAAACATCAAGAGGCGATGTCATCGAAGTATCCACAAATGGCACTGCTGACATTCTGGCTGAATTTTTATAGAGGCCAAGAATATTAAACATCATTCTCCATGGGGCTTTCAAACACAATAATCAGGGGTTGTAGTTATTTCCTATCTCCCACAGTAATTCTCCAGTAGACATTTCTGAATCCTGAAAGCAGACTGAGGAATAATAAAAGGCTGTTTTCAAATCTTTCTCTGATGAGCAGCGCCCAATGACGCACATGAGAATGAAGGTAATTCAACATTGGGATGGAGGACATGTCGAGCTTTTTAAACAAGCATCTCCACCAAAAATCCACCACCATCGAAGAGGCTGCCCTGCATGTCTCCCATCTCTTCCTAGAAACCCTTCTCAGACCTCCCTTTGGAAATCTGTCCATTCAAGGTCCTGGTGGTCTAGGTGGGGACTGACTTAAACCCACTCCTAGGTCATGTGCTGGTTCTAAGTCACATTATCACTCTTGCCTTTGTGACAGTATTGGGCACATGATCCAAAGCAAACAGGTGAATGCCAGGCATAGGAGTGTTTGCTGGGATTATTCTCATGGGGATTCTCATGCTGTAGGTGCTGGTGGCTATCTGGACACAGCTTGGCAAGACCTGACTTAGAATTAAGCCTACATAGAGGAAAGGCAGGAAGGAAAGATAGAGAAAGGCACCAAATGGCCCTAATTGAGCCACTGATTCCATGTATTCCTGGTCTCTTCAACTACTTGATCCCCTAAATTCTTGATTAAGCCAATTTGAGTTGGTTTTACCATTGTAGCCATGACTGCAGATTAAGAAAGCAACTAGAATTCTGAAGTAGAAAAAGGAAATTGGGCCAACATGGAAGAAATATTTTGAAATTACTGATCAATAAAAAAATAAATTCCAAACTTGGCAAGATTCAGAAGAGTTGCCGTTAGTTCTCTAGGAGCCAACATATATCCATTTCTGTTGTTTTTAGAATGTACACTCCTCACCAGTCAGTGGCTGTAACAATCACCTGGAGAGATGCTAACACGCATATTCAGACTCCCTGTGACAGAGAACAGGTTTGGGAGAAGGTTCCAAAATGTGCATGTTGAAAGCACCCAGGTATAAGAATCATACTTGGAGGACGGAGGTAATGATTTCTCAAAAGAATCACTAGAACCTTCAGCTTCTAGGAGGGATTTTGTCCTCCTGCCAGTATGGAGAAAACTCTTGCATCTATAGTGCCAGGCCAGAGGCACAAATGATAGGTCTGGAGGGAGCACTGGAGAGAGTGCAACCTGTCTCAGCAGAGCAGGGAACTCAGTGCCAGGTAATCAGCATCCTGAGAAAAAGTGGATTCAGTGTTTCTGGATCTCTGATTTTTCTTTTCTTTCTTTCTTTTTTTTTTTTTTTTTAACATTTTTATTTATTTATTTATTTGACACAGAGAGAGAGAGAGCACAAGCAGAGGGAACAGCAGGCAGAGGGAGAGGGGAAGCAGGCTCCCCACTGGGCAGGGAGCCTGATGCAGGACTCAATTCCAGGACCCTGGGATCATGACCTGAGCTGAAGGCAGACACTTAATGGATTGAGCCATCCAGCTCCCCAGACCTCTAATTGTTCAAGAGAAAGCAGGAATGTCTATTTTTATGCAAAAACTCCCATATATTTCTATCACAATTCCTTAAAAAAAAAAAAAAAAAGAAAAGAAGCAATATGGCATGACCAAAAAAAAAAAAAAAAAAGAGAGAGAGAGAGAGAGAGAGAGAGAGAGAGAGAGAATGAGAGAAACACTAATTACAAGCACTAACTCAAGAGCCAGACTGCCTAACTTTGAATCCTGGCCTCACCTATTATTAATGTGGGCAACACACTTACTTAACCTCTATATGCCTTGGTTTCCTCACCCATAAAATGGGGATAACCACAGCAAGCCCACAGAATTGTGGGAAGACTGCATGAGTAAAGCACTCAGGACAGCATCTCACATATAGTTAGCAGGATTTGTTAGCTGTCCCCATCATCAGTTTCTTCATCAACATTGTTAGGATTAACCTTTGTCTCCAGGTCAGATCTGGCCCTCAGGAAACTGGCAGGAAAAAGACGGATGTGACATCAGATGACAGACCAAATCAGAGATTTGCCTGTTTCTAGCTGTGTGACTTCGGAACAGACTGATTACCTTTCTGAGCATCTGTTTCCTCATCTGCAAAATGGGAACGATGCATAAGCCATGAGAACTAAAGGACTGAGGACAACATAAAATGCTTGCCAAAGTACCTGGCACTCGGTGTGGGCATCTTGGGTGCTCGGGACTGGGACCTGCTTCTGGAAATGCAAATGTACCAGAGCCAGTGATCATCTTTTAACCCAATCTTTAAGAGCTAGAGAAGTACCAGGACGACGGATGACATTCAATAATTTTACCTAAGAATTCTAATTAACCCATTTTATTTTTAAGAAAGATTTTATTTATTTATTTGACAGAGAGAACAAAAGCAGGGGGAGCAGCAGAAGAAGAGAGAGAGAGAAGTAGGCTCTCCACTGTACAGGGAGCCCGATGCAGGGCTCAATCCCAGGACCCTGGGATCATGACCCGAGCCGAAGGCAGAGGCTTAGCCGACTGAGCCACCCAGGGGCCCCAATTAATTTTAATAGAAACTGGATATAAGAGGGAAAGAGTTGTGGCAATAGGTGGGACATAAATATGAGATGGTTTGGGGCACCTGGGTGGCTCAGTGGGTTAAGCCTCTGCCTTCAGCTCGGGTCGTGATCCCAGGGTCCTGGGATCGAGCCCCGCGTGGGCTCTCTGCTCAGCGGGGAGCCTGCTTCCTCCTCTCTCCCTACTTGTGATCTCTGTCTGTCAGATAAATAAATGAAATCTTAAAAAAAAAAAAAAAGAAAAAATAAATATGAGATGGTTCAGCTTAACAATGAGTATATATAATTTATGTTAAAAAAAAGAAAGAAAGAAAGAAACCCCTGCTAGTGTTCCAAAACCTTACCTATGGGAAAGGAATATTAGCATAATGGTAAAATATCTAAGTAACTGTAATTTCCTAAGGAAAAATGAAAATTATCCAAATTTTTTTACTTTATATATTTTTCATGTCTTCTTAAAAATGCTTAATTGAGGTATGATTGACATAAATATAGATTTTTTAAAAGATTTTATTTATTTATTTGACACAGAGAGAGAGATCACAAGTAGGTGGAGAGGCAGGCAGAGAGAGAGCGAAGCAGGCTCCCTTCTGAGCAAAGAGCCCGATGCGGGGCTCGATCCCGGGACCCTGAGATCATGACCTGAGCCGAAGGCAGAGGCTTAACCACTGAGCCACCCAGGAGCCCCTTAAATATAGATTTTTTTATTGAAAGATTTTTTTAGCTTCACTGAAGTATAACTGACAGAACTGTACGATATTTAAAGGGTACGTCGTGACGATTTGCTATGTGTATACACTGTCAAAGGATTCCTCCTATCTAATTGATTAACCAAAAAAAGCTCTAGATATTTAATGTCAACAATTTGACGTGTTTGGCTTTCTGTGTCTTCCTTCCAGTTCAATAGAACCTTAAACAACCTCATTCTCTCAAAGAAGAAGAAAAGTCCAACAATGAGAGACCGCGACAAAGTACAGACTTACGAATTCATAGTCCTACTCATGGTTTTGACTTTGACATATGTTCTGATTTTAAGAAAATCTTTCATTTGATCTACCAAACATGGAGGAGCGCTGCTATCACTCTCTGATGGCAGGTTGCCCATGGATCCAAACAGGATAGGTAAAAGGGACGATTGGAACACAGGCTGGATGGGGAACCAGGAAGCCTGGTTCTCCTGCTATCTAGTGGGGGAACACACACTGTTCCTCAGTGTTCTTGTCTACAAAATGCGGAAGGTAATGCCTAGGTTGCTAAGCTCTCAACGTTTCCAGGTGGCTTGGGGGATACGTGTGAAAATGACTTATAAACCATAAAAGAACATAAATAACTTTTTCACTTATAATAAGTAAAAAGCTTCCAAATATTAGATACACACATGCATACTTGGGGCCTTGTGAAGGTGACTCATGTCAGACATACATTTCTGGAGCGTATATCACATGCCCCCCACTTTTAGCAGTAGGTGCATCTCTGACGGCGTACAGAGCTAATAAACTTGATTTAAAACACACATAGCACACTGGATGAGCATGCGGGCTCTGAAGTCAGCTTTTGGGGTTGAAATGACAGCTTTGACAGTCACTGGCTTTGTGATCTTGGACAAGCTATTAGACCTCCCTCATATATGTGTAAAAAGCTTAGCAAAGTGCCTGCCACATAGCCCCGAGAAACATTAGCTCCTAAAATAATATCATCTCTTGACGTTCCAAAGCAATGTTTTATCATTGCCTACTAATGGAAGAGGAGCGTCAGCAACCTCATGTTCAATAATAGGAGGGCTGCTGGGAGAAAAATAAAGCCTTCAAACACAATTAAATAACCTTTGATGTCTCCTGGAGGGGGTTAATGGACGAAACAGCTACTTTTTAGTTGTGATGGTTTGTTACAGATTTTCTAAGCTGTCTAAACAAGGTCCTTATACAAATGCTTTTATTTAGCGTTAAACAACTGTGTGCTTTGGTCAGCAATATAACTCTACTTTCTGGAAGCACACATAAAGAGTGTTCATTCTCAAAGGCTCGTGTAGGTCCATAATAGAGGCACAGTTTGTAGAAGACTGGCCTGTTGCTCTGTGTTCAACAGTCAGTTCTGAGGGAAGTATCTGGAATGAGTTCCTCGTTGCTCAGCTCTTGCCTCAGTCACTGATGAAAGGAAGGAATTGTGGCCACCTCCCCAGGATGCTTTTGGCCACAAGTCTCCTTCTCTTTTGCCTACAGACATTCCACATATTATTTAGACATTTCATACCTCCTTCCAAAGACCCAAAGCAGAAGTCAGTTAAGATAGCAGCAAAAGCATGTTAATTAAAAATATCCCAGTAAATATTTTTAATACCTCCACTGTGTTTCCCTATTTGTATATGAAACTCATTCCTTTATCATAACTCTCCCAACCAGGAGCCTAGACCTCATTATATTACCGTCACTCTATGCTCCAAGAGGCTCGTGGATTGCTACTTAAAGCGGTTCAGAGAGCAAAATGCTTTGACACAGCTAGTTTGATACACATATCATAGACTGGGTAGTGCCAATTATTTGAAAGAATTTATATGAGTTAGGGTATGACAGGTTGTCAGCTGTCAGAGTTGTAGCGTGGTAAGTGAGAAGGCATTTACTCAACATACTGAGGACGCCCAACACACGTATATCTGAAGATCATTTCTCTCTGCATCCTACCAACTTTCTTGGTGTTAAGGACAGGAGGCTAAGGAAGACAATAAGGTGCCACCTGGCTTTTGTGTGGGTGTGTGCGGAAGGAATGATCAGACTGGTTTCGGCAATGACAAATTGAGCCCCAGAGTTTTTCTTTGATGCCAGGATTTCTAGGGAGTATTCAGTGGCGTGGCCTTTAGAGACAAAGATTTATAGTAGCTAATAACAGGAAGAGCATTAAAACCTATAGTTAACAATTCCTACTTTATTCCTGCCTCATACCCAGAAACCTACTTAATAAATAGAGGAGAAATGAGGGCACACACATTTCCTGGGGACCATCCAGTCCACATGGCAGAACGATTTCCATGCACATCACTCTGAAAATCTTATTTCTGTGCCCACAACTATGTTTTGGGTTATATTATGATTCGCTATCCTTATTTGGTGAAAGATCAAGACATTACAATGTTAGCTACTTTTTAAAAGAAATATTAACTTTTTTTTCATAATCTGCTTTCGTATCAGCAAGGACTATTATACACGAATCAAGTATTTCTAAATAATTGAAATGAGCTGATTTCAATAAATGCATATGTAAAAGATGGTAAATTTCTCCTAGCTATTACAACTATAGGTCAGCCCCTTGCCTAACCATTCTAATTGGAAGATGGAAATTTTTGTAGAATCCAGTTCTTGGAGCTGGAAGGGGGAACTTAGTTATGATTCAACCTTAAGCATTTCACACGTGATGGAAGTCAGATAGTACATTTATAATAAGACAACTACCAAGAACCAAGAAGCTAGGCTAACAAAGTAGGTCTCCTCTTCTTTATTCAATGCTTCTTGCAGAAGGAGTGGTTACTGTTAGGACAAAAAAAAATCAGAAATTATCTTAATTGTCATCTTGAAGAATTTAGGCTTCTGAGCTGAATGAATTAGGAAACTTCAGAAGAGGTCTATATGGGCTCTAGAAACCATTTGACTAAAACAAGCATTTTCCTAAATATCCTATTAGGTTTGCTAACGCAATACAGTTAGGTTTGCTAACTAATTTCCCCTTTATTGGAATTGAGTCTAATCAAGTAATTACTGAAGTGTGGTGATGTCAGGAAAGGTCACTAGGAGAAGGTTAGATCTCATATGCTGCAAATAGATAACTTCTCCATAGCGATACTCTAAAATATTGAAGAAATTAGTTAAGCAGAGGAAAAACAGGAGAAACAAGCTTTCGTCAAAGTCACCATATTACAAACTGGAGTGACAAATGTCTTGTACAGTTGCGACACCTTGAGTTACTACCTAAGGTCAGACCCCCATAAAGCGAAAAATATTTTTGAACAGTTCTGGGTCACTACACTAACTCAGGAAATATACATCATAACCTCTGTGAATGGTGCCCTTAAGAATTGTGCAAGACACAGCCTGCAATCATCTTACCCAAAGGCATTGTCCTTGAAGATCCCCTCATAAAATACAGTATACCTAAGCTTGGGGCAGATGGCCCTGAATGTATACTTAAATGTATAATGCAATGAGTAATATATGCTCTGTAATATAGAATACATATGTAAGATATAATCAAGTATTTATTATTTTTCCATCTTTCTCCATTTGGGGGCAAACAGAAAAACTGCACCAGGTAACTGAACACAGTATATAGTTCAATTACAATCTCTATTTACAAAGGTAGGAGACAAAAGGATGCTGATAGCCTTCCATACAACATCAATGGATACTGAACTGTTAAACAAATTCTCATATTTCCCTTTATAGGTCATCAGGCGTAATTATGGAGCAGTGTCAAGGCCAAGAAATAAATGAACAAAATACAAATATCCTTAAAGTATAGTTTTGAAAAGAAGGAAACAATGCTGATTATTCTTGATTCCCTTCTACAGACATTTCCCTCTAGTCCCTGTAAGATATGTGGGTGAAGTTAAAATAATCCTGCAAAGAAGGATGAAAAATAGATCAGGGAAAATAGCACCTCTTCCCCAAGCCTTGCATGGTCAGTTCGAATTTCATCAACCCCTCCAAGTGGTTCTTGAGGACAGACCCCTTCTCTTCGCTCTCCGCAAAAACCTCACACCATCCCTTCCCCCCAAATCCATCGAAGGGGAAGGTAGTCCGGTCTTTACCTGTAAAGCTACTGTTCATTTCAGGAACGTCATCCTCCTCCTCGTTCTCCGCATGGACTATGCCAGCATTTTGCATATCATTGTAGGACTTGGTTCGCTTTGGGGTTGACTGCTTGGAGCCAGACTGAAGGCTTTGCAAGGCATCCGTCGTGATCACTTTCCCACTGACTGGCTGGCTAGGAGGTTTGGGTGTCCCATAATAGTTTCCTAGGTGATGGAGAGACACATTTGCATGTTTTAGAAAGAATACTTTGTGTTTTTTTTCAAGACTTCACATCTGAATCTCTCAGCACATTAAAAAAAAATTTTTTTTTTTAAACTAGAAAACCAGAACACACTGTATTTCATTTCTGGAATAGGTCACAAGAGAAGTTGTTCCTACCCAGCTAGACATGGTGATTTCCGAAGTCAGGAGGAAAGCTGCATTATTTCGTTGCAAAGAACATACTACTAGGGCTAAAAACAAAGCCAGCTGTACTGAATACCAAGACTTCATCCTCATTACATTTGAAATTCAATTGGTCACCTTTTTATATGTATGCACCAGCATAATGCTGAATCCAATTTAGAGTTAGCTTCAGAGAAAATAAAAAATTCATTATGGCCAGCACCCTTACACGCCTACAAAGTCAAGGTCACCTTCCCTTAATAAGGGGACTCCTTAAGAGGGAACCAGGGCAGTATATAAAAAGGAGGATGGTGAACACCACGTGGCACGTCTTTAGCTGAATGGCAGGCTTGACTCTCAGGGTCATGTGGGGTGGGAGTAAACCCTTGCCAAGTTTAAACAGAAAACTGTGTCAATGGTGGCATGGTGGCCACTCTTAGGAAATGTCCGTTTCACTTTTAGGCACTTTTCCCAACATTTGACTCAGTGCGTTAAGTAATTCTGAGCGGTACCTGGAGGGATTTTTACATTTTATTATTTTAATAAGTGTGTATATTTTTAATGCGGACTAAAAGAAAAATCTAGCTCTACTAAGTTATAGTAGTAACAATAAAGTTTACTTTTAAAATTAAAGAGAAAAAGCAATATTTTAAAGTGATTTTATTTATTTTAAAAGGCAGCTATATGTAATAAAAGGTAATTAATTGAATAAGAATAGTAATGGCCGTGATTAGAGTTTCTTTTTGAAAACTTAAGATAAAAATGTTATTTTAAAGAATATTTCAAGTAAATAATAGATAGTATGCTCAGATATGGACAAAACCATAAAGGTGATTCATGAACAGCCAAAGTATGAAAAATAAGCTTATAATCAATAATATGCAGTGACTACATGATAAAAAAATCAGCACTAGAATGCCACTAATCCATTTACCAGCACACATCTTCTAAAGGAAGGCCAGAAAGATAAATAACACAGAGTCCTTCAATAAATCCTAAGCAATGTTTGTAATTCTTTGCTTAGTAAAGTAGAATTTATACATAATAACAAATCTTGTACACACTGCTTCTTCCCAAGGACTCCCCCCACTGTCTAACCTCAGTACATGATTACATAAAATACACACTATATAACACAAGCACAAAAGCAAAAGGAGACAGTAACACATTGCTCTGAATGAGACACACAGGTATTCAAGAGCTGGCTTCTACTGAGCCTTTGTTTTATAATTAAAATTTTTTTATTACTATTATTTCTTTAAAATATTTTTGAACCACCACTTATGAATATACACACCCACTTTCTTTGACAGTGGTGTGATCATGTGTGTCAGCAGGAAAACTAACCACACCTGTTAAAATATGCAGTAGACTAATGGGTACCATGTTTGATTTGAAGGACACCAGAATGAAACCTACAAAACACAATTTGGAGGCTTATGCTCAACTCAATTATCATAGTTCTTTCACAAAAGATGATGGTATCAATTTCTTCAAAACATCTGTCAGGTTTCTAATGTAAAGATACAGTCGTTGAATACAACCAACTTGAAGAAAGGCATCCCATGTATGTTTTTAGAAGCTAATATGTGTTGCAAGGAAGAATTATGGAGCACACATATGAACCAAGACTCTTCTTGCATTTTTTTTTATGATTTTATTTATTTATTTGACAGAGATCACAAGTAGGCAGAGAGGCAGGCAGAGAGGGAAGGTGAGGCAGGCTCCCCGCTGAGCAGAGAGCCTGACGCGGGGCTCGATCCCAGGACCCTGGGATCACGACCTGAGCCAAAGGCAGAGGCCCAACCCACTGAGCCACCCAGGTGCCTCAACTTCTTGCATTTCTATAGAGTTTACATCTAAGGATATCCCATATCTTTGCTAAAGTTGAAAGGAGGCCACAGCGTTGATTTTTTCATGAACCGAAAACTATTAACGTGGTTAAGTAAGTAAAACAGCTAACTATTTAAAAAATATCATCACGGGGGGGGGGGGAGAAAAGGAGAGACAAACTCCAATGAATTTAATTCTAACTCCTTCTGATCACCAATCTACCAAAGTATCATGTGCATTTTTGAGTTGGAAGTAAACAAGTACCAATGTCTATGTGAAGACTTCTCCACTGAAATATGGGACCAAAGGATGGGTCCCTTTATTCATAATTTTATAATTACAATTTTACAAACAATATCATTCACTTTCAGTGCCATGAAACCAAAGCAACAATCAGGAAACTATTCTCACTTGAAAATCAATGAAAACTTAGATATCCTCAGTTTTTGACAAAAATAAAGTTTGGAAAGCAAAAGTTCTACCCGAATTTGACAAATATGTGTGGATTTTCCTCAGTTTTCAAGTTCAGAATCTTTCTTAATAAATGATTAGCAGATTTCTCAAGGAAGTTATAAACTCCCCCAAACAGCCCACTTATTCATAGTTGTTTCCTGCTCCTAAAAATTAGTTTAAGACTGCAGACAAAAAAAAGTACCTATTCTTAGGCTGACCATTCGCAGTGGCTATTGTGGAAGACTAACTATTGCAGGAGGAATCTCATTCAGGTTAACCTAAGGTGTGGACATCAGCAGTACCCAGCACACCAAAGCAGAAAAAAGACAGTTTAGGCTTCTAAATCCTAACTGGCTCCGTGATTCTAGGCATTTAACCATTAGAGACAAACAAAAAGCCCTCTTTGTCCTCTTCTGTAAAACTGGGATTCTAAGAATAATTCATTTTTTTTAAATTCAGCATTTTTATTTTTTTATTATGTTACATTAGTCACCATACAGTACTTCATTAGTTTTTGATGTAGTGTTCCATGCTTCATTGTTTGCGTACAACACCCAGTGCTCCATGCAATACGTGCCCTCTCTAATACCCACCACCAAGCTAACCCATTCCCCCCACCCCCTTCCCTCTGAAACCCTCAGTTTCCCAGAGTCCAGAGTTTCTCATGGTTTGTCTCCCCCTTTGATTCCCTCCCCCCTTCATTTTCCCCCTCCTTCTCCTGAATACCTCCTTTCTATCTAGAGCACCTGTTTGGAGGATAAAAGGAGATGGTCCAGGGGCACCTGGGTGGCTCAGTGGGTTAAAGCCTCTGCCTTTGGCTCAGGTCATGATCCCAGGGTCCTGGGATCGAGCCCCACATCAGGCTCTCTGCTCAGCGGGGAGCCTGCTTCCTCCTCTCTCTCTGCCTGCCTCTCTGCCTACTTGCGATCTCTATCTGTCAAATAAATAAATAAAATCTTTAAAAAAGAAAAAAAAAGGAGATGGTCCACTGAAAGCCTCTAAACTACACCAAAGTCTGCTACTACACAGAGCCGTGAGGACTGCTACTTAACGTTCACGGCTTGTTTCTAATCTCTCAAAGGAGCTCATTCCACCATGTTGGAAGGATTAACAAGACATTGTGTCTCAGGCGCCTGTCGCAAGATAACTCAATACTCTTCCTTTACTCTTGTAAAGGAACAAGCAAAAGAACCTGCCAATGATGAAAGGGCCTTGGGCACGGTTTTAACCCGCAGTCTAATACACCCTCTGTGAGACAGAAATGACAGCCCGAGTGACCCCAGGATTATTGTGAATATCAAATTATGTAACTTTCTCAAAGGTACCCTGTAAACTATAAGGGGTTATAAATGGGAAACGGTGCAATTATTCAAATCCCTCCAGCATTTCTTATTACCCATATTGCCTACAAACGTTACAGAAAAGCTTATTTCTAGGAGTTCTCTAACTACAAGGGGTTCAACTTTCCTTCACAGATACGTTTCTCCCCCATGTATTCTAAAAAACCATTTGAATTACTCACTAACATAAAAATGGATTTTTTTTTAAATTTAAAAGACTTTATTTATTTATTTGACAGAGAGAGCACAAGTAGGCAGAGCAAGAGGCAGAGGGAGAGGGAAAAGCAGGCTCCCCGCTGAGCAGAGAGCCCGATGCGGGGCTTGATCCCAGGACCCTGGGATCATGACCTGGGCCGAAGGGAGATGCTTAACTCACTGAGTCACCAAGGCGCCCCAAAAATGGATTGTTTCTGATTAAAATCTGGATATACTGAGAAGTGCTACACAACGAAGCATGAGCTCTGGTTCCTTGGATTCTGTCCGTTCCAGGCAATGTTGATGACAAGTGTGTGACCACGGCCAATTCACCTGGAACACACTCGTTGAATTAAGGATTTCTGCAGAGAAGTTGTTCTCTTACCCTGGGTGCATCCCCGTCCTTGCCAGGTCAACACCTTGGCCCCAGTCAAGAACAGCCTCCCTAAGGCTGATGCAATGTGAAGGCGTGGGCGCACAAAGGGACTTGGGCACAGGAGGGAGGGGGGAAAACCTAAAACTTCAAAACAGCATTGGTAAGTCACGCATTGGTCCTAGCGATGTGATTCTGGGTGAATGTGGTTTTGGTCCCTGGACTTGTGGTGGGCGGGGTTATGCCGAAATCCCATGTTGTCTTTATCACAGGATGGGCAAGATAGGTGGTGCACTTGCCATGGGCCAGTCACCACGGGTTCCATCGCCTCGACCGGCCCTCCTCACTTTCCAGGTCTAGCTGGCTGGCCCTGGGCAGGTCCAACATGACTCATCAATTGGGCCATGCCTAGCCACGGTAGACCGCAAACTTACAGATGGTACAGACAAGAGACTCCCTGTGAGGAATACACGCAGCACGTAACGCTATTAAAGAAAAATCATATGAAGAATTATAAGTGATTAAAAAATTAATTTGGGTTATCACCTAGCAGGCTTCACAGCTTCTGGGAGACATGAGCCCGACTGTCCTATAGTCTCCACGTTAGCCAACACACACTTCCTGAGGTGGCCGGGCTCGCTCCCAAATGGGAATGCATGTGTCTCTACAGCTATTTTCAAAATCAGCTCTACAATAAAACTTAACACGGATGGTGGCTGGGGAGGGAGGAGAGGGCAAGGGAAGACAGAAGAGGAAGCTGCTGCTGGCCTTAATTAACAGGCACAATCTTTGGCCATGACCAAGCCTAAGAAAATATTTTCTGACATGCATTTAAAAATTAATGGGGACAGCAAATCAATTTTTAGAGCTTGATAAAATATTTAAGGAGGACCGTAACCCTGAGTTTTAATCCAGAATGAATCAAATCTATATGACCTCTTACTTTGTACAAGTTTAGTATTCATTCATTTACCTAAAGAGAACTTTTTTGGGGGGGGAGGCAGGCACTATGCTAGACACTAGAAATAAGATGTAAAAAGGGGACTAAAACGTGATCTTCACAAAAGCTCCATGTGTCATACATCAGTTTTCTTAAACGTCGTGCAAACCATAAAGTTCTATTGCAATGGAGACTCTGGTTGAGTGGGTCACAGAAGGGCCCAAGATTCTGAATTTCTAGCTAGGACTCCCCAGCGAGGGGCACTGGACCACCCCTTGCATAGACAGCAGAGGGAACCAGGTCACAGAAAACCATTCCTCTTTAGTAGATGAGGAACGCGGAGGCCAGGAGCAGCAGAAATGCCTGCTTTAAGAGTCAGGTCTGGACTTGGCTGGTCCAGGGTAAACAGCGCTCGGGTTCTTTGGCCCCCGGTCTGCAATTCCACATGGGAGGTGGGTGGGGCAGGGGACACTTGTCTGTCTTCTTCCTATGAAACATGCTTTTGAAAATAAGCAGAACAGCATGGTAGTGAGTACCAACGGCCTGGAATCCATAGTATGTGTCTTCAATGGGGCAATATCACCCCCAAGGGTGCAAAAATGGGTTTGATTCTTTGGGGTGTGGAAGGATAAAAAACGCCTTCCTCTTTTCTCTGTGTAAAACGCAGATGTACACAGAGTACAGAAGGCCACAGACATCCCACATATCTGTTTTTGCCTAGCCTCAAGCTCATGCCACCAACCACCCACTTGTCCTCAGAGACTATATCTCTGACCCCCACAACTAGATCAAAGCTGCCCTGAAGTGTCCTCGGGAAACCATGTACCTCTCCTTCCCGATGCCCTTTTCTGTAATTATCACATGGCTGAATTTGCCAATATCTGTCTTTACCTCCAGACCGCAAGCACCATGAGAGCAGCGACCACATCTGCTTGTGGACCACATCTCCAGGCCTGAGGCAGTGCTGGCACAGGCTGGCATTAGGAATTCTTTGGGAATGAGTCAATACACAGGTAGGGACAGCACACAGGAACACCAGCTCGGGATGCTCCTCCACACCTCTCTTGTGGATCTGGTTTTTAAGAGCATGACTCACGGCAGCCTCTTCCCAGTCCATCAATCACATCTCGCTGACTTCAGATCCGTGCTATTTCACTTTCCGCTTGCTTGCTCAGCACATGATGGTATCATTCCTACAAACGCCCATCACTTTCTTTTTACTCTTCCCTGGCTTACCTGCTCCACCCCACGGAACCATGGTTTGCACACAAAGTAAGCCACTGTCCTCTAATGAGATGTTTGTTCTTGCCACTGCCGTCTGGCTTTACATAGAAAACTGAAGAGGGTAATATAATTCAATAGCTTTGTGACCCTGAACAAGGTAAGGGACCTCTCTCTTCGCAGCCTCAGTTCTTACGGTATAAAGACAAGAATAGCACTCATCTAGCAGGTTTTTTTGAGTGATGGACTCAGATACTACATCCTCACCATCGTGCTGGGAACAATGTTAGCATGTAATGAACCCTAGCAGTCTTAAGTGCCACCTACTGTTGGAGGCCAGTATAAGCTCTAAAACACAGAAGAGGGTACTGGTGTCACAATGTATACTGAAAGAGCAACGTTGACCAAAATTTATCTTGACTGTGCACTTGTCATGTCACTACCCACACATTCACTTACTCTAATCTTTATTAATAATCCCATGGGAAAAAAAAGACATTAGCAGTCCCATTTTCAGATGAAGATGAGATTCACCCAACATGTAAACGATGACTGGCATTTGCACACCCATTTGTCTGTCCCCAACATCGATGTTGTCAACTTAGGAGTCTCTAAGGATCTCAAAGCAGGGAGTGGAGCAAAACTGCCTTGATACCAGCCTCTCCAGCTTCATGTGCAGAGGAACAGCCAATCGCAGCACAGATTCCCTTTGGTTACTTTCATTATCAACAGAGAACATTCCACGGTGGAGTTTGCCAACAGAGCTTATCACAACAGACGGCTTCCAAGGCCTGCCAAAGAACAGGACTCCAGACCGTCTCATTTTCCTCAATGACAAACAAGAACTCTCTTCACCCCTGCTTTATCTCTGTGTCCCCAAAAAGTATACTCTTGGCAGCTGCTTTTTGGTAGACCTTCTAGGAAGCAAAACAATAACATTATTGAAGGCTGACATCCCTCTCCCTCATTGACATACAGAAATATGCAACCCATAACTCCAATTTGAAATGTCACGCTGGCGTCGTGCTTCCATGCTGGGGGAAAACCTTTGCGATGTCTAAAGTGTATAATCAGCCTCTTCTACCCAGAGGCATTTGTAAAACAGGAATGTTTGGGACCACCCCCACTGAATAGCTCATCTCTTGTAAACCCTCTCCTAGAGAAGTCCCAAGGGCTGGCTGAAGCAGCAACCTGTCTCTCTGAGTGAAAATGTCAACAAGAAGGAAAAAAAAAAAAAAGAAAGCAAAGTAAGGCAAAAAGAGAGTGGTGCAGCTGATTTATTTTAAGCACCATATCCAATAAATTTGTTCATTGCCACAATTAAGAAGTCAGGCCAAGGAGGAAAGACACATTTATTTCTGTTTTCTTGGCCTTGCTATCAAATCTATCTAATGACACAATAAGGCGTTGGTTCAAATTGCAAAGCCGAGATCAGTTATGAGCTCCACTAATAACTTCTGTGCTTTGTGAGGGACAATAGTTAGACTGCTTATAGAGACAGGTGGGGCCTCGATTCTGTTGGAATAAATGCAACTCTTGGTATTAGAACTGGTGGCACGTGGGAAGTTCCATCATGCTTTTCCGAGCCCCACCACCGAACCTGCCCTTTTCCAGTTTCTTATCTCAGCAAATGGTACCAGCATCTCTCCAGTTATGTAAGACAGAAACTAGGAGTCATCCTAGGATGACTACCGTCGCGTGCATCTTCTTCTCCTTCTTACGATAACTGATCCATTGCCAAGTCCAGCTTTTTAATCACATAAATATCTTAAGATTCAGTTCACTCATCATTACCACCGCCATCACCATCACAGCCCAAAGCTAACTCCATCTAGGGTTGCCAGAGAAAATGCAAAACTAGATGTTCTATTTTTTTATTTGTTAAATCTAACAATCTAACTCCAGCTCACCATTAGAGCTCACTCCAATTATTACTTCTACAGGAAAAGCTTTTCCCCACTCCATAGAGATCAAATCTTCCCAACCTATAGTCTCTGCTACAGACCCTAGCGCACTCACAACTGTACACGTATGTCTGTGATTATTTGAATACTGTGCCTTGTGCACTACAAGACCTAGGAGGGCAATGATCATATCCGGTTTTGCTCAGCATTTTTAATGAATAAACAACTGATGAAACAAACCAGGCATACAGTCTACAAAAGAGGTGTCCGTTTCAAAGGGGCAGAATGGGAAATACTGGCATCCCGGTCCTGCCTGGGACGTGACCTGGATGATGGGCTTTTGGCCAGGCTTTGTCCCAATTCCCTTTAGTGCTTTAGACCAGTCTCTCCCAGGACCTCAGTTCTGTCTTCTCAGGAAATGACCCCCCCTCATTCCCAGCTTTAAAATCCTACAACCCTGCAACTCTAAACCCCAAACACATATGGACAGTTACCCAGCCCTGAGGTTTTGTTGCCTTATTCTACTTATCTGCCACTTCACACGTCACTGAATGCATCCACAAAAGAAGATCACCACTGCTCTGCAGTAACATGCTCTTTGGGAGGATTCGAAATTATCCTTTTTAAAGGAGCTTAACTCTTAAACATGTGCTTAGCTCTCTGAAGTCAGCTGAGTGAGAGGGGAGGGCCCTTCTCCAGTAGGTGCTCACCCTTCCCTGCAGAAGCTTTTGTTCTAGAGCTGTGCTGTAAAACACAACACCCACCAGACACCTGTGACTATTTAAAGTTAAATTAGTTTAAATTAAACTAAATCTAAAATTCCGTTTCTCAGTCACAATAACCACTTGCGGCTAGTGGCCGCCATATTGGGCAGCTCAGAACCCCGAACATTTCCATTACTGAAGAAAGTTCTGTTGCATTGCCCTAGTTCTAAAGGAAGCAGGGCATGGCTCTTTGTCCCTCCTTCTCTAAGACCAATGTTCTGACCTTCTCTTGGTTCATCCCACTTGCTCTCTCTGGATTCAAGCCTCGAGGCCGGTGCTGACTTTAAATTCAAACCATGTCCCCGAGTCTCTCACTTGAAACCATGAGGTCCTCTGACAAGCTTCAGTAACTGTCCCTTGCACAAGGGGGTCTCCTCTGATGGGAGATGAGATGTTGTGCCCTTGCTGTATGCTTCTGAAGCACCCTGCTTCCCTTCTCGGAACACACACCGCCTCTCTTGAAATTGTTCAGTTTGCTTCATAACACTGAGGGGCTCCAGAGGACAGACCCTGGGGCCAGGCAGCCCGGGTTTGGACCCAGCTCTATTCCAGGCTCCCCATGTGAACTTAGAAAAGATAATTGGCCTCTCTGGGCCTCATGTTCTTCTTCTGTAAAATGGGGAATCAACTGTACCTACCTCACAGGACTGCTGGGTAACTAAGTGAGCTGGGGCATATCACACACTTTGAAGAGTACCCAGCACATAGTTTGTGCCGGACAAGTGCTGGCAAAAATAAGTAACTAAAAAGCACAGCATCTTCAAAGGCAGGGTTGCTTTGGTCTTCTGTCCTGTACATCACACCTCAGGCCACGAAACGACACCTGAGGCAAAGCGAATGCTCAATTACTACTTGTTGAATTGAACTATTTACGCATAGACGGGCTTGTTTGAACCCCGTACTGCCGGGAACGTACTGTCTAGTCCTATTCAGAGCAGTGCTAGTGAGATATCTGTGCAGGGATGCTCACTGCCGCCATGTTCACAAAGTACCCAAAAAGGTGGGGTGGGGGTCACATCCTACACGTCCACCTGCAGGGGACGGGTCAGCATACACTGGGATACCCCACAGCATTTTAAAAGAGCAAGATAGAACTGCATGGGGCAATGTGGAAAGATTTCCAAGACACGTGACGTAGGAACAGCAAGAAGAGAGGGAAATGAACGGGAGTCCATAGACGCATGCCCGGTGTGTGTATGTTTTCTGAACCTCTGCACTAGACCCTTTCACCATGGCTCCCAACGGGGAGGAAGGGAAGCAACTTGGACTTAAGTATGTTGACATTCTTTACTATAGTGAGGATTCCATCACATACCTTTATTACTTTTACTGAAAATGAGCAAAGTGGCTTGCATTAAGGTGTGTTGTGGGGGTGCCTAGCTGGCTCAGTCAGCTCAGTTGGAGCCAGCCAGGCACCCCTAGTGGCATGAGTAGCACGCAACTCTTCACCTCAGAGTCATAAGTTTGAAACCCACACTGGGTGTAGTGATTACTAAAATAAATAAATAAACTTAAGAAAAAAGTATTTTCCTCTCTGGAACCAGGACAGGGCAAGAGAGAAAAATCCAAACAGGAAAAAAAGACAGTGATTACCTGGGAAGTAAATAAAGATGTTTTACTGGCAAATGCCCCGGTTTACTGTCAAGTGGGAGGGGGAGGGGATGCAACAGGGTGGCACTTTCGGGCCACGGTGTGTGTAAATCTAAGAGCTAACGCTGATTGAGAGCTTACATAGGTCAGACACTGCGCTCGGCCCTTTCCAATTATTGCCTCATTTAATCCTACCTGTGAGGAGGCGCTATTATTATCCTCATTTCACCGAAGGGAAAAGGGAGACACAGAGCATTAAGCGACTTGCTGGAGGGCACACAGCTCCACCACAAAGGGGCTTAAATTCCGTCTCGGGCAGGGCGTCAGGCCAGCCTGCACGCTTGTCAGTGTCCGACAGACAGAGCCGTCAGGACCCGTCCAAGGGAGGCAAGGGCAGAGGAAGTTCTCTAAAGATCTAGCCATCGCTATTCCTTGGACGGTACCTGGCATTTCATAAAAATTCCATTTTGCTTCGAACTTATGAGAGTCAACATAATACACTTCAGTGGGTTCCAAAAACGTATGAGCTCTTCCATATCGTAGGGAAATTATACAGCTAAAAGGTCAAAGGCTGAGAAACATAGAACAATCAAATGGCTGAAAACGGACTGGATTAATGCTGGGCATGAGAAGATTTCAATTCCAAAACAACGCAGCAACGCTCACAGGAAGACGGTTTTATACCAGATGATCGGACACTTTCTGAAAAATGTTTCCCTGTGGCTACCCACTGCAAAGTTAGGTCAAAGTACGGATAAGTTATTTCTACGACTTTTTAGTTACAACCGGGATATTCTCCTTGGGGTTTGGGGCAAGAGTGTGAGGATCTGAAAGTCAGACTGAGCTGGGTTTCGTTCCAGGCTCCAGCATGCCAGCAGCAGTGGTACAACCTTGAACATGTCCCTAAATGCTACTTGGTCTCAGCTAATCCATCTGAAAACTCTGTCATAATAGTTACCTCTGCCCAAGTGATACAATTACATTGGAAACAAAGTGACTCCGCCTCTACGTCATTTGTAATAGAAACAACCGGAGAGAATGAGTTTCTCTTCCTTGTTTCCCAGACAAGTTGTTGTCTACACCACGTGCTTCGCTTTTCCAATCCAACACATATTCTTTGGCATTGCACAACCACTCTCACCCTCAGCCTTTCAAAAAATGCAAATTTTTCTTTTTTTTTTTAAACATTAAGGGATTCAAGCTCCCCAGATGGGCATAATAACAGATTCCAAATAAGAACAATTCACTTTCGGGGCACCTGGGTGGCTCAGTGGGTTAAAGCCTCTGCCTTCAGCTCACATCATGATCCCAGGGTCATGATCCCAGGGTCCTGGGATCAAGCCCCGAGTCGGGCTCTCTGCTCAGCGGGGAGCCTGCTTCCCCCTCTCTCTGCCTGCCTCTCTGCCTACTTGTGATCTCCGTCAAATAAATAAATAAAATCTTAAAAAAAAAAAAAAGAACAATTCACTTTCTGCAAATGAAAGAGGATTCACATTTGCCCTATTCTGGGCCCCATGAATTTTTAAATAGATGCGCATTTGCAAGACAACCTTGAAGAAGATCCTGGTGCATCCACTTAGCCTCCTTCCCTCCCCTCACTCGGTAGGGTTTAGTGGATTTTCTTTGCTCTGGGTTTTCTCAGACTCCCTCACAGTTTCCCAGCCACCAGTCATAGCGCAAAACTTTAAGGAAACTGAGACAATTGATAATTAGCAATGCACTCAAGGGAAATACTTCTGAATTCACAATCAGAAATTTGATTAACATCTAAACACAGCCCCGTGTATATTCACAATTTAGAAATGAGCAGTAGGTACAAAGATAATGCTCTTCCTCCAGCCCCCCTCCAAAGAATAGCAAACCATAATCAGTATAACTAAGATCCATGACCATTACTTAACCGTTAGACACTGCCTGGAGAAAGGGCTATTATCGTATCAAAGTTATAATATCCCTAATAAAATAAGAGTCCACTTTGTACGTACATTTTGTTTTTTACAAAAAGAAAACAAACTACTACTTGAAAATGTTCCTATGATCACCAAATAAATCTACTCTTGAAAATGTCCCTGTGATCACCAAATAAATCCAAATGTTAAAAGACTGTAAAGAAGTATAATTTGACCAAGTTAATAATCTGACCTAGTATATTGGATGTTATGCTCTTCTGTCTCAAATTATAACACTCAAAAGAGCAATCGAACTACAATATTGTTTTCAGAAAACGTACATTGACTTTCTTCCCTACATTTGGCTTTGACCCTGCTATCCCATCTGGGGGATCTCATACTATAGACCTATTTGCACTTGTGTGAAATGATTTATGCCCATGTTATTCAATGCAATAGTGTTTTGAAATATTAAAAATCTTTATCCAAAGGGAACCAGTTAAATAAATCATGGCCATGCTGATACAAAGAGATTACACATTTAAAAAAACAAAACAATTTAAGTGCTCTATTACTGAAAGTGCAAAGAACTATAAGACACTGTTAAAAGACCAAGGTGCCAAACACCATGTATTGTATACTACCTTTTTTACAAAATAGGGAAGAAATAAGAGCGCATGCAGAGAACACACATGTTTATGTACACACATGGCACAGGTGTCCTTGTATTTACATAAAGAAATTTCAGAAGGGTGAGCAAAAACTCACAGCATTGGATGTAATATGGAGAGAAAAGAGAATCTGAAATTAGGCAGATAAAGATAGATATACAAAAGAGATTACTTATTTCATACTTTTGAGATATTGCGCTTCATGAACCATATATATGTATTATCTACTCAAAAAATACATTAAAAATCAATTAGTGCTAAAAAAAAATGACATTCTATTCCTTCAAGATTAAAACAACACCTGTAAGGTCACATTTTGTAATTGACCATGATTCTTTTCCCTCTTTTTTTCTTTTTTTTAAAGATTTTATTTATTTATTTGACAGACAGAGATCACAAGTAGGCAGAGAGGCAGGCAGAGAGAGAGGAGGAAGCAGGCCCCCTGCTGAGCAGAGAGCCCAATGTGGGGCTTGATCCCAAGACCCTGGGATCATGACCTGAGTCAAAAGCAGAAGCTTTAACCCACTGAGCCACCCAGGCGCTCCTCTCTTTTTTCTAATACCATGCAAGCCCATACTACACAACAACACACACACACACACACACACACACACACACACGTACACACACGTATGTACACTCTTCAATTAATAAAGGAGAAACCTCTTGGAGAATAAAAAGAGTCCCCAAACTATTTTTTAACTATTTTTAAAGAGCGCCACAAAGCCTTACACCGCGTATTTTCTCCGTCCTAGTAAGGTGAACTGCAGTCTTCTACAGTTGATCAGACTCCGCTAGTTCACAAAACACTCCTGCCTGCATAGCTCTGGAGCCTCTCCAGAGCCCAGGACAGAGGCAGCCTCACCGCCCTCACACAGATACACTCACCTTCATAAGTGCCGACTTCCAGAAGGGTCCCGCTCTGCTCGAGGTCCAAGAACTCCTTCACAGTCAGAAAGTTATAGTCCACGCCAGGCACTTCTCCTTCTCTGGGAGATCGGGTTGTGCCTGCAGCCGACAAGACAGATGCACAAGACACCATCAGTCCATGAAAACAGGAAGCTCCCCATTTGGTTGTAATTGGAATAACCTGTTCTGTAGGCTGGAGAGCCTAAGCCTGCCCACCCATCTGCCCAGACAGGGACCTGGTAAGGACAACTTTTTTCTAACAGCACAGCAGCCTCACTTCCACCCTCTCATGCTTGGGACCTTTGGATGGGAGCAAGAGCCATCCAAGCACAAGCTGGGTAGCCTGGGGTGAGTTTTTATCATTTCTTAAAATGCACTGAATGAAAAAGGCAAATGGGATTTTAGACGGACAACATTCACAATCAGCAGCTTTTAGGACTCCAGTAGATACTAAAAAGTTATCCACCTTAAGCTCACAGCCTAAGGGGTTTATATTTTTAACAAAGGCCTCAAAATTCCTGTGTTTTGAAGGATATCCGGCAAGTTCCAAAGTAATAAGCCCTTTGAAGAAAATGACACCCACTGCATAAACACATCACCAGAGAAATGCAATTGCCCAAGATCGGTGGTTGGCTATCTCCCAGAGATTAAAATGCTGCTGCTCTCTGTGTAATTAATAGGTTTGATGAAAAGAGGCCACCCGTAAGTTCTGACGGGAGAGAAGGGGCACTGAATTTGCTAGAAAATTCTCCCCTTGAGCATGATCAGTCTCTCAATGACTAATAAATACAACAATTCTTCTTATGAATAATGTAGGGTCTCTAGAGGATTTGAGTCACCCAGCTCAGGTGCTAGGCTCTCGGCCTCTCATTTTAGCCTAATCTCAACCAAAAGTGTAGAAATAGTGTGGAAGGAATATGATTTACACACAAACCAGAACAACACAAGTCAAGAAGGAATTATGCGGTGTGTGCAAGGAACCTCTGTTAAATACTATAAAGCCTCAAAAAAGAGCAAAACACAGGATTTCTGCTCTCACATTCAAGTTAGGTGATACGATCCACATAACTTGTTTTGCAAGGCACCATACCTGTGCTGCTCTAAGGTCGATGTTTTCCTACATAATAAGCAGGGGTTTTTCGGTATTCCTAAGAACTTAATAAGCAAGGATTTCCCCCTAACCCTAGAAACTTTAAAGCAATTCAATAACCAGCTGTATGTACCTTGTGGCTCTAATGTTCTCTCAACACTTGTCTATGAGAATGATCATGTCTGCACACCTAACGGTACCATCCAGAATTTCTCTTAAGTCAAAAACAAAACAAAACCAACCACCAAAAAACCCCCAAATCCCCAAAACCAAAAACAAGCCCCTCAACACTTGTTGCACACTTAACTCAGGATAAATACATTTTAAATGAGCCTGATTTTTCTAATATCTGAAATCAGAGCTTTATAAATAGCCTCAAACTCTCCATGGTATGGTTGTATTGCATACGTTTGCTTATCTGGAGCTTTCCGGTAAAGAAGCTGCTTGTATCCCGAAGTCCACTCTTGTACGATTTCCTGATTTGTTCCTATTTTGGGCTCCCCCGGCAGATGATGACAAGCCCTTTCAGGTAGCTTACAATTTTTAAATTGACATCTTTGATGTCAGACACATAACAGGTACTGCATTAACAAAGAGAATACCAGAAACTGTAGCTGAGCAGGTGTTTGCAGTGGGAATGATAAGTTCAAGGCTTGCCACTCCTCCCAACGTGTGGTCTTAGCAACTTAGGTCCTTGGCTTCTGTTATTACTTGGTTTCCTCATCTGTGACACAGGGATAATAATGGTACCTACTCTATAGATTTGCTGTGTGTACTGAATGAAATAAATCTTTTAGAAGACATAGCTCAATAATCATCAGCACATATGATAGTTTATGTCATTGTTAAAATGAAATGAGTTGACAGGATGCTACAGTTCAAAGTATATATATATGGGTAAAGGGGCAAGGCAGGGGCAATGTATAAATATATATAATGTATATATATACATTATATATACATATATATGTATGTATATATGTATATATGTATGTATATATGTATATATACATATATACACACATATAATGTATATATAATATATAAATACACACATATATAATGTATATATAATTATATATAATGTATATTATATATGTTATATATATAATATACATTATATATATATTTATATCTCATTACATCTCTCACTAGTTTTCATTTTTTTCAATAACTATTTATTGAGGTCCCAATTCATGCTGGACACCAGTGCAGGCACTGGGGAAACACTGGAAAACGAGACAAAGCCCCTACCCTACTGAAATTTACATTTTACTATGAAAGACAGAAAACAAATGTGTGTGAGTATAACAAAATTTCAGGTGGAAATCACCGTAGGAAACATAGGTTAAAGTGTCTCAGAGCAATATAGGTTAAAGGGTTTAAAAATATCTTGGAAGAAGGAAGTCTGCCGGGGAGGAGGGAAGCTATTTCAGGATGGGGATTAGGGAAAGCCTGGCTAAGGAGGTACCACCCAAGTGGAGAGCCCTGCCAAGGTGATGGGAAGGCCTTCCAGGCAGTGGGAAGGGCCAAGAACTCTGATACAGGAAGAGGTTTGTATGTTAAGGGAAGGGCAAAAAGGCCAGAGGGATAGTGACAGAGTAATGGAAAAGGGTTAAGGAAAGCCATAGCAAACACTTCATATTTTATCCCAAGGAAGATGGGAAGCCACTGGAGGGTTTTCAGTGGGGGGGGGGGGGTGTGATGTGCTAGGATTCATTTTAAAAAGATCATTGAGCTTGACAGAGAACAGGCTTTGGGCAGAGCAGGGGGAGGTAGGCATGAACAGAAGCAACGAGATCAGCGAGGTGGTGATTACAGGGTTCATGGGAGAGAAAATCAGGTTGTGGTCAAGAAGAGTAGGGCAGATCTTCGACAAAGCAGGAAAGAATATCCAATGGAAAAAAGACAGCCTCTTCAACAAATGGTGCTGGGAAAATTGGACAGCCACATGCAGAAAAATGAAATTGGACTATTTCCTTACACCACACACGAAAATAGACTAAAAATGGATGAAGGACCTCAATGTGCGAAAGGAATCTATCAAAATCCTTGAGGACAATGCAGGCAGCAACCTCTTTGACCTCAACCACAGCAACTTCTTCCTAGGAACATCGCCAAAGGCAACAGAAGCAAGGGCAAAAATGAACTATTGGGATTTCATCAAGATCAAAAGCTTTTGCACAGCAAAGGAAACAGTTAACAAAACCAAAAGACAACTGACAGAATGGGAGAAGATATTTGCAAACGACATATCAGATAAAGGGCTAGTATCCAAAATCTATAAAGAGCTTATCAAACTCAATACCCAAAGAACAAATAATCCAGTCAAGAAATGGGCAGAGGACATGAATAGACATTTCTGCAAAGAAGACATCCAGATGGCCAACAGACACATGAAAAAATGCTCCACATCACTCGGCATCAGGGAAATACAAATCAAAACCACAATGAGATACCACCTCACACCAGTCAGAATGGCTAAAATTAACAAGTCAAGAAATGACAGATGCTGGCGAGGATGCGGAGAGAGGGGAACCCTCCTACACTGCTGGTGGGAATGCAAGCTGGTACAACCACTCTGGAAAACAGTGTGGAGGTTCCTCAAAAAACTGAAAATAGAGCTACCCTACGACCCAGCAATTGCACTCCTGGGTATATATCCTAAAGATACAAACGTGGTGCTCCAAAGGGGCACGTGCACCCGAATGTTTATAGCAGCAATGTCCACAATAGCCAAGCTGTGGAAAGAGCCTAGATGTCCATCAACAGATGAATGGATAAAGAAGATGTGGTATATATACACAATGGAATACTATGCAGCCATCAAAAGACATGAAATCTTGCCATTTGCGACGACGTGGATGGAACTAGAGGGTATCATGCTTAGCGAAATAAGTCAATCGGAGAAAGACAACTATCATATGATCTCTTTGATATGAGGAAGTGGAGATGCAAGGCAGGGGGGTAGGAAAAGAAAAAATGAAAAGATGGGATTGGGAGGGAGACAAACCATAAAAGACTCAATCTCAAGAAACAGACTGAGGGTTGCGGGGGGGAGGGGGGACGGGAGAGGGTGGTGGGGAAATGGACATTGGGGAGGGTATGGGCTATGATGAGTGCTGTGAAATGTGTAAACCTGACGATTCACAGACCTGTACCCCTGAGGATAAAAATACATTATATGTTTATTAAAATAAAAACATTTAAAAAAAAAAAAAAAGAAGAGTAGGGCAGAGCCAGTAAGAAGCCATCAGATTTCCATCATACACTGTGACTATTTCAAATAGCTGTGACACAGTCCACAGGATGGACGTATTACACTCATCAAGCCACCCGGGGTCTATATTCTGAAGACAGAGCTTGTTGATGGGAGTGGATGGAGTGTGTTAAGAAAAACAGAGGGATTGGGGCACCTGGGTGGCTCAGTCGGTTAAGCCTCTGCCTTCGGCTCAGGTCACGATCCCAGAGTCCTGGGATTGAGCCCGGAGTCAGGCTCTCTGCTCAGTGGGGAGCCTGCTTCTCCCTCTCCCTCTGCTGCTCTCCCTGCTTGTGTCTCTCACTCTTGCTGTCAAATAAATAAATAAAATCTTAAAAAAAAAAAAAAGAAAAGAAAAGAAAAACAGAGGGATAAAGACTGACATCCCATTCTTTGACCTGGGCAAACGGCCTTGTGCCCTTCATAGAAATCAAGAAGACAAGGGAACAAGTGGTTCTTAGGGGAAAAATATTCATTTAGACATTCATTAAAGTGTCTCAGAGCAATACAGGTTAAAGGTTTAAAAGAATCTTGGAGGAAGGAAGTGTTCGCTTCGGGACATGTGAAGTCTGAGATGCCTATTAGACAGACGCGGAGGGCTGTGTACAGCTGACCAGGTAAGTCTGAAGGTCGGAGTGCAGGTTGGGACATAAAATTGAGAGTGATCAGTAAGCCACTGGCATCTGAAGGTAAAGAGAACAGAGATAATCTGGGAGGGAGGGGTAGTATACAAAATGAAAGCAAAAAGTTGGGATTGAACACTTAAAACCCTGTAATTTTCAGAAACAGAGAACGGAAGAGCCGCAAAGGAGACTAGGAGGTAGCAGTCAGCAAGGCAGGGGCAAAAGAAGGGGGTGTGATGTCCTGGAGTCAGGTGAAAAAAGCCATTTAGCCTGCTACTGGGAAAACACAGTCTACAGCATATTGGGAAATCCCAGTGTGGGGCAAGAAGAGAAACTCTTTGAAACTTGCTTTGAAGGGATCTGTCCTAAATGTGTTCTGCGTGGCAACTCAGCCTACAGACCAACATTCCATTAGCCTCATCTATCTCCCATCCCCAGCCCCACCCCCTAAAAGATGAAGATAAATAAAACCAACGAAAGATTTGTTAGGTTTTGAAAGTCTTCTGAAACCAGACAATGGTTTTTTGGTGGTTTTTCCCCCCTCCTTGTTGAGCAATCTTCTCTTTCCTGTGTCTTTCAACCATGTTTTTAGAACCCATCTGTCATATACTTACTTTAAAGACAACAGTCACCCCTGGGTCTTAATTTCCTGAAAGATTCAAAATTATGAAGAACTTCAAAAATGCTACATTTTAGAAGAAAACATGAAACTCGGAGATACCATTTTCCCATGTAAATAAATATGCTTAGTGGCCTTTGAGCTGCAGGGGAAGGAGAGGAGGGCGGGTGAGTCTCCACCCACAAGACCTTCAGGGTTTATTACCCAGACAAAACCTTTCTACTCCACAGGCTCACAGGAGGTTTACTCCCAGTTATCCTCTGAGCAACCCGCCCTGGGTCTGGGCCAACATGACCAGGCTCCATTCAGTGATGCGAGGGAGAAAAGGGCAGGGGAGGGGACCCCGCCTCCTCTTTTCTTCTAGCAGAATGACAGGCTGCCGGCTGGACACACGCCTGGCAGATGGCATTTCAAAGGGTTTTCAGGAGCCATCTGGGGTGGGTACAATTATTACAAACCACACTTCTAACAAAGCCAGAAGGGTTACTTCCTGGCAGAAGAGAAGTAAAACAAATTCTATCATGTTCCTCAGGGACAGCATATTAAAAAAAAAATAATCACCAGGCTGACAAACTGGGGTTTTCTACAGCCTACAACACTGCCTTCTGCTTGTCTAGCCAGAAATCAGGCCAACAATATCTTACAGTTATTAGCTTTAAGCAAATATGCACAGTGCTCACCTCCTTGCCTTCAAAAAAACCAACAAACACACAAACAAAAACAAGAGTGAGAGATAAACAGTAGGAAAGGAAGAACAGCATCCATTTATCGGATCCTTATGTCCCAGGCGAGGTGTTAATTACTAAATCAATATTACTATATTTAATTGTTACAGGAAATATAAAAGTGAGGACTGTCATTACACTCATTTTATTGATGAGGAAGCCGAGAGTCAGAGAAGGAAAGTAACTTCCAAAGGTCATGTGCACAATTAAGAAGGAAATTAACTGCCCAAGGTCATGTAACAAGTAAGCTGAGCAGAGCTATGGTTTCTTAGGGAAAAAAAAAAAAAATCTCTTTAGCTATTTGTAGCAGCAGGGTTTGTAGCAAAAACAAAACAAAAAGACCAAAGCAAAAGCAGTCCTCCAAAATGAAAAACTAAGCACCCATACATATGGGAATGATTGAATGAAATATGGTAGATTCACCCTCAGGAAATTTTTTTTAACTATGTGAAAAACAGGGAGATCGACACACAATTACCAGAGAGAATGTCCATGACGTTCAGTTGAGTGATACAAACAAGTTACTGTGTAAACTTGAATAATATGTAAAATATTGCTGCGTGTTATTGAAAAATAGAGAAGGAAGCCCTATGGGTACTGTATGTTTTTTAAATTAATAAATAGTTACGTCGGTGGAATACTACTAAATCCTTAGCTGAGGTAACCTTAGAAGTGTGGGTTCAGAAATGGGAAGAGACAAAATGATTGTTTCTTTAAAGAACTCTCCGACTCTGAATTGTACCAATGGGTATGTAGTTGTTCTGGCGTTTTATAAACTGAATAAAATGATTATTTCTGGGGAATCTTTATTTGTTTATTTATTTATTTTGACAGACAGAGATCACAAGTAGGCAGAGAGACAGGCAGAGAGAGGGGGGGAAGAAGGTTCCCCGCCGAGCAGAGACGCAGGAGACCGAGACCGAGCAGGACCCTGAGATCATGACGTGGGTCTCAATCCCAGAACCCCGAGATCATGACCTGAGCCAAAGGCAGAGACTTTTACCCACTGAGCCACCCAGGCGCCCCTCTTTCCGGGGAATCTTGAACAATCTGATTCCTGGGTATCCTATTCCAGTATCTTCCATATTAACTTAGTCCTTGCAAAAACATGCAAAAGAATTCAGGCTCCATGTGGATCAAGCAAACAACACGTTCCAAGGTTTCCATGTCACAGAAAGCCAGCACTGACATTGACACTTGCCTTTATATAGTGGACGGAAATATACTACATATAGGGGCATCTGGGTGGCAGACAGTTAAGCATCTGACTCCTGATTTTAGCTCAGATCATGCTCTCAGGGAAGACCCCTGCTGTGTTCCAAGCTGAGAAGAGTGTCTGAGGATTCTCTCTCTCTCCCTCTCCCTCTGCCCCATCCCCAGGCTGGCTCGCATACTCTCTTTCTCAATCTCTCAAAAAAATTAATTTTTACTTAAAAAAAAACAACTCAATCTGTTCAAGATTTATACAGAGTCCTTTTTCAGTGTTAAAATGCCTACCAGATTTCACCAAGGTGGTCAATACTATCAACCCTTACCACCACCAGATCATAACTTTACAAATTAATTTGAGCTACGCCCTACTGAATGTCTCAGTATGAATTAGCAGTGCCTCCAAAAGTTCGCCTTTTAAAGCTTGAGAGGCTGCTTGCTTCTTATGCACCTTTTATGGTTCATAAACTTTTAGTGTACCTGGCTTGAGTGACCCTTGCTGAGGAAGTCAGAAAGTGACCTTCCTTATCAATGCTACAAATCATGGCTCTATACAGAAAGGGAATTAGATTTGGAGCTCATCAGCTCTCTCTTCTTAATCTGAAAATTCCCTTGAAATACCCAATTGAGGCAGCAAACAAAATCTTAGAGATGGGACACAACATGCCGGTTCCTCCTGCGATGTATTCCCAGCACCATCAGGCTTTCGGGCAAGCTGCCGCTCAGCACCTGTCCAAAAGGTCTCAAGGCCAGATTGCTAATAGAAGAATCATTACCATACCAAGATTAAATCGTTAATAGTCAATGGTTTCACCTGCTGTGAAATTAGTCTGGGTCCTGCTTATCAAAATCTAATAATGAGACTTCAAAAAATTATAGTTCCTTCAGCTACCTCCAATGTTAAGGAAGGATCATTCTATATAATAAAGCCATTATGTGCATTGCTTGAAATTCACTAGATATTTGGGACAGGCTCATGCTGCTCACTGTTCCAGCTGACGGAGATGGAGCACCGCTGAATGTGTTGTTCCCACAAATTCACTCAGTCACTACTCACACAAGTTTGGCCATATCTCAGGACACGCAATACTGTTTACTCAACATACGACCTTCAAATCCAACCTTTTTTTTTTTTTAAAATGTAACTACATTCATGTAAAAAAATGCTTAAATGTCACCCAATGACTAGAATAGTTTTTAAAAATCATACAATACCAGAAGCTGCCAATCGTACAGAGTTACTAGAACTCTCACACACTGCTGGTAAGGTTGCGACATGGTACCCCCACTGGGAAGAGAGTTTTGGCATTTTGCTACAAAACGAGACATAAATTCACAGTATGACCCAACAATCATGAAGGGAGAGAGACCAATCCCAAAATCTCTTCATGCTCCAAACAGATTTAGAAACAACAGATCCATGAACGCATACCATCGTCTTACGTGTTTGATAGACTTGAAAAACAAGCAATTTTTCTATCACGCCTTGTATGTGGCAACAGGCCCCCAAACGTGTCACTAGAATGTGGACTCCATGTGATCTTCCTGGATGTTTAAATAGAAACCAGTCACTTTTACCAAAACTTTTGTTATCACCACACGAAGTATCCAAAAAGATTTGGGGACAGAAGTCAAACGGACCTTTTCTCCTGACAGAACGTGCATCTGTTTAAAACAAGTCCACCTTGTTTCTTCCTTGTGTCCTTTCAAATCTACATTCCTTGGGAAAGAGACTGAGGAAGCATAGAAGGCTAGGCCATAGTACAGGACTCCTGAAAGTGTCTCTTGACTAAGGGAAAAAGAACAAAAATATCAACAGCCGCTATTTATTGAGCATTTACTATGTGCCAGGGAATGGCCAAGTATGTACATCACAGAGGATAGATAGTATCCTGATGCTTGGGTGAGAGCAAAACTTGTTAGAATTGCCTCTCCCCACCCTCCCCCTTCCCCTTCACCCGACCCAGGCCAGCACTTTCTTTCTTTCTTTCTTTTTTTTTTTTTTTTTTTATGAGAAGAGAGAGAGCCAAAGGAGCAGTACTGAGACAGGAAATAGGGAATCAAGGGAGAATTTTTAAAAAGATTTTATTTATTTACTTGAGAGAGAGAAAGAGAGAGAGCATGAGATGGGAGAGGGTCTGAGGGAGAAGCAGACTCCCTGCTGAGCAGGGAGCCCGATGTGGGACTCGATCCCGGGACTCCAGGATCATGACCTGAGCTGAAGGCAGACGCTTAACCAACTGAGCCACCCAGGCGCCCAGGCCAGCACTTTCTAATGCATGCTTGCACGCCTTTCATTCTCTTGACAATTATTTCTAAGGTGCTGGCTGGGGTCAGGGGATGGGGGTGAGCAAGATCCTTAGAAAGCTTAAAATGTGTGGGGGAAGAACAATAAACAATATGAAGGGGAAACCAGAGGACACTCTGGGTGCTCCTATCAAAGGGAACTATTAAAAAGAAGACGACGATGATGACACAGAAGACCTAAAAGTGAGAAAACCCAGGAACAAGAGATGGAGGAATATGTTAAAGAGTAGGAAAAAATTCCAATGTGACAGGAGGAAACCCTTGAATGAGGCAGTCACGGCGCCCTGGGAAGGGCTGCAAGTATCTGGTCAGACTCTGACTTGGTGTGCGAGTGTGGAGGGCAGGGGGGATGAGAAAATAAACAGTGGAAGGAGGAGATAAAGACCCAAAAGGGTGGTGGTCTCAGACTGGTGGTCTCAGATGTGACAGCTCAGGGGACTCAGAAATGGCATGGTCACAGGAATGAAACTGTCAGTGAGTATCAGTGAGCAGCACACGTGTGCGTGCACACACACACACAAGCTGCGCTGTCTTCAACAGAAAAAGGTTGCCTTCAAATAGCCCAGTGTCTGTTTGGGTTTGTGTCCAATCCAACTCAATGCCTCCTTACAAACAACGGAAACCATCCCTATAGGGCATTGTAAAATAAAATAAAGAAGGGCAACCCAGGAGTGCCTGGGTGGCTCAGTGGGTTAAAGCCTCTGCCTTTAGTTCAGGTCATGATCCCGGGGTCCCAGAATCGAGCCCCACATCAGGCTCCCTGCTCAGAAGGGAGTCCACTTCTCCCTCTCTCTGTGCCTGTCGCTCCACCTGCTTGTGCTCTCTCTGATGGATAAATAAATAAAATCTTTTAAAAAAGAAAATAAAGAAGGGCAACCTAATAATCCTAGGAGGATGGGAACCCAAATGTTGATGCTGCTGACACATTATTGAATGCTCTACAAATTGTCACTCCTTCCTTCACTTCAAAGGAAGTCTTTGTGAGGAAAGAAGGTCACACATGGTGTGATGGTCGTTCCTAAGTCTCAACCTGACTGGGTTAAAAAATGCTTGGGTACCTGTTAAAGCATTATTTCTGGCTGTGTCTGTGAGAGTGATTCCTGAAGAGATTAGCATGAAGAAGACCACCGTCACCAGGTGTAGATGGACACCACCAATCTCCTGGGGGTCTAATTAGAACAAGAAGGCAGAAGACGGACAAATTCACTCTGCTGGAGATGAGACACCATCTTCTCCTGCCTTCAGACTCTGGCGGTTGGGGTTCTGGTTTCTGGGCTCTCAGAGTCAGACCAGGACTTACAGCTTTGGCTCAATCCCAGGACCCCGAAATCATGACCTGAGCCGCAATCAGACGCTTAACCGACTGAGCCACCCAGGTGCCGTCCCTCACCTTTCTATCCTGATCAAAACAAAGAATACGCAGTAATTACGTCTTGAATGGAATACTGCCATGCCGCTTAACAGCAGGTGTGTAAAGACCACTGTTGTCATGCCATCAATAACTCACATGCTTGGTATCAGAAGATCCTTTCAGGTTCCACCTTGCATGGAGGAACACCACGTGACAGAGGCACAGGAACCTCATTAAAGAATCACACCTAAAACACTGGGAATAAATAAGGACTTGGCATTTGATCCACTGTGCTGATGATCTGAAAAAGTGGCCTCGATACCAGAGATGGAAAGCATCTGATCTGGTTTTCATGACCTTACTTCTAGAGCTTTACTCTCTACAACTGTGATTTAGGACGAAGAGAAACCGGTTCTGAGTGTCCAATCCAGGTGAATCACCAAGATGAAGACAGCTCAGTTAGCAATGTTCAAATTATCGGCGCATGCTTCTCCTGCAGGCCAGGTGTCCTCTGTTATCAGAAGTCTGAACAGGTCACCTTTCAAGGAGATCCATGCAATGCCAAGGATGAATGGGGAGCCTGCAGACTACTGAGTACATCACATGATGATACAGAAAAAGGATATGTATTTGCCTGAGGAAGCCGCTGGCAAGCAACTGACTCCTGATAATAAACAAAGGCAGCAATTTTTCAAGAGGAAGGAACTCAGTATAAGCCGAATCGGGTTCTAGTTCCAGCTCTGCCACTAAATTAAATTTTGTCACTGACCTTAGAAAAATCCCTTTAAGTGCAGTCCATGTCCTTGCCTGTAAAACAGGGAGGGTAACTACTGCAAGACTCTGGGTTCAAAACATTTTGTCCCCTGAGTGCCTGGGGTCCTTGGTCATACCGCTTTGAAGAATGAAGAGGGAGACCAAAGGAGGGTGGAGGCCAGCCGAGCAAACTTGACGGAGCAAGAGTACAAAGCTCCGGGAGAGGGCGAGGGCCTGAGTGGGTTGCCCTCAGAGTTTCCGAGTTTGGGGGGTTTTATGAACTCTTTTGCAGAACTATCTTAAGCAATCAAAGCTTTGGTCCCATATTTGAAGTGATTATCTCTGTGCTGATGGTCTTTTATTTGCTGACATCTGGGGGCTTAAGTCATAACTGCCCCTTACCCACGATATCGACAAATGCTTTGTGGTTAACTGTCTTATTTTAGGACGTCTTGCAGAAGTCATTTCTGCAAGGGCCGCAAAGCAGAATGTCAGTGCAGTTCCATCTAAGCTGCGAAATGGGATGTTAGTGCTGTTTATTTGAGCTGTCCTGACTCCATATTTTCTTGTTGGGGACCCTGGCCCAGACTACCTAACTGTCCAACCAATTCCTAACATATGTATCACAGAATCCTTATGAGATAACAAATCAATTTTATTCATAGTAGTGCCTGGGTGGTTCAGTGGGTTAAGCGTCCACCTCTTGATTTCAGCTCTTGTCACGATCTCAGGGCCCTGGGATAAAGCCCCACATAGGGCACCACGCTCAGCAGTGAGTCTGCTTGAGGTTCTCTCTCTCCTCTGCCCCTTTCCCTGCTCAAACTTGCTTTCTCGAATAAATAAGTCTTTAAAAAAGTTTTTATTCATTACAAAAGTCTGAACTTAGGCTAATATTTATACTTTATATGCACTGACTCATTTAATCCTTCTACCAACCTTATCTACTAAGTACCATTATCATCCCCACCACACAGATAAGAAAACATACACAGAGAGATTTGGTGACTTGCCAAAAATTACACAGCTGGTAAATGGTAGAGGCAAGATTCGAACCTAGGATCTTATGGCCACCGACCAGTGAAAGCTCCTAGGTGCAAGGAAGACCCTGGGGTGGGGAAACAAACTGGTGGCGGGAGGGAACAGATGACTCTCCAGAGTTCTTCACCTGGGGGGGAATAAACATTACATGTCCTCGTCAAAGAAAGCTAAGGGGGCTGATGAAGTTGAGTGTGTGTGTTTGGGGGTGGGGGAGAATGCTTCTCCTTCATGACTTCTTTGATCCCAAACCCAACTCTCAGGAGCCATGTCTTACTAATCTTTTTTTTTTTTTTTTAAAGATTTTATTTATTTATTTGACAGACAGAGATCACAAGTAGGCAGAAAGGCAGGCGGGGGCAGTGGGGTGGGGGGGGAAGCAGGCTCTCCGCTGAGCAGGGAGCCCGACTCAGGGCTCGATCCCAGGCCCCTGGGATCATGACCTGAGCAGAAGGCAAAGGCTTTAACCAACCGAGCCACCCAGGCACCCGTCCATGTCTTACTACTCTTAAAGAGAATGAGGTAAATTGGGCCAGAATCCAGTGAAGAGGGAAGTTACGTAATAACTTGAAACTAAATATTAACTGCTCTTTCTCTTTTACGTGGGGGAGGGACCCCTGGCACTATAAATTCAGAAATCCTGCATTCATTAAAAACAGGAATGTGAAAATTCTCAAGTTGTCATTGATTCATTTTAAACATCCAGCATTCAGGAAACAAAGGATAAGAATCTCCAACACTAGAGGCACGCTTATCAAAAATCAACTTTTGAGAATTATCTTGAGGCATTTTTGTTCAGAAAGGAATTCCGGCCATCAGTAATGCTATATCTTAGTACTAAAGGCTGTCTATGATAAAAGGGGATTACATCGGATAGGCTTTCTCCATTATGACAGGTAATACTTTTTACTTTCTCTGAATTAATGACAGCAACTGTCTGTATAAGATGGAATGAATGAATTCCAACAATCTATACCAGATAATTTCAAAAGCAAATGTGAAAGAAAATGATTTTTTTTTTTTGGTGAAAAGCTATAATTAATTAAGAATATCAAGTTTCCAGAAATTAGGCGACTTTATAAGTCCAATGCCAAATGTTTCTAATATGTGGCAGCTTCCTTTCTTTAGCTTAAAAAAAAAAAAAGAGTGACTGCTAACAGGCATGTGGTTTCTTCTGGAGGTAAATGAGAAGGTTCTCAAGTCAGGTACAATGGTAGCACGGTTTTAGGAATACAATAAAAATGCTGAATTGTGCACTTTCAAGGGATGAATTTTACAGAAACAGTACTGTGTATCAATAAAGCTGTTAATATTTCCCACAGAGATACAAAGGTAAATACACAGTAGTCTCTGTCCTCAAGGATATTACAATTTAGTACAGGAGTTGTTATATTTCCATGAACACAATATGTGCATTCTGTAACAGTTTAACAGCTGCTTCCCTGAGTCCTCCCAATATACAAATCAAGAGCAAGTGTGAGATCAGGAATTACTGACCATGTTATGTCATTTCCCTAAAAACTGCAGGCGTCTAGAGTTCTCCCAGAATGACAAGATAAATTGTTATAAAAACTAAAATCAGACTTGGTGAGTTCAAATTCCAGCTCTTAATATTTACAAACTGTGCAACCATAGCAAAGTGAAATATTTTGGGCCTTGATGTCCTCATCTCTAAAATGGGAGGAATGATAGCATCTCCCTCAGAAGGACACATACAAAATGTGGAGCCTGCTTGGAATATGAATTCAACAAACACTGGCCATCAGGAGAGAAGCATCAATACTACAGCACACTCCGCTTCTAAGGGAAACAGCTGTGAAAGAAAGAAAAGGAACGAGATATTGATCATTCATTACACTGCTAACACGGAACTCAGGTTTCCTTACACATAATGCCCAATTCAGTTCTCCCCAGTGGGCATTCTCCCCTGATCTACACAAAATCTTCTGTCCTTAATCACCACCTTTGAAAACCTCTTACATGAATGTCCAGAACTTCTAATCACAACTTGTTGCATTATCTTTTGATAAGAAATCACAAAGTCGGGGTGCATGGGTGGCTCAGTCGGTTAAGCAGCTGCCTTCAGCTCAGGTCATGATCCCGGGGTTCTGGGATCGAGTCCTGCGTTGGCTCCCTTCATGGCGGGAAGTCTGCTTTCTCCTCTTCCCTTCCCTTCCCCTCCCTCCTGTTCATGGGCACTCTCTCTCTTTCAAATACATAAAATATTTTTAAAAAATAAAGAAATCAAAGTCAACAAAACTAAACATCATAATTTTTGTTAATCATTTATCATGAAGCACCAGCATCCACCTATAAGAAAACGCCTATTGCTGAAAGCCAGTGTTGGAATTGGAGGACCTCAGGTTCCCTAATTCTGAGGTATCATGTTATTATTCGGATGACTAACTCCTTCTAATTGAAAGGATGTAACAGTTGGACGGGACAAATACTATATGGCTGAATATAAAGAGAGAAATCAATTTATGCTTAGTACCAAAACAGACCAATACTAAGAGCAATTCAAGATGGATATATTAAAAAGAAAGGGGAGGGGGTTGGCATTGATTTCATAAATATATTGGTTCTCAGTTCACATAGGCATGATAGTTTTTGAAGCCTTTGTGAATTGACAGCCAAACAGTCCTTACTATGTACATTTTACTTTGGCTCCCATCAAATATACATTCTCCTATGTCAAAGCAAACCAGGGGAACTATTGTGTAACATGGGCTATGACATGCTACAAGAAGAAACAGAAGTTAGCTATCACAAGAAGCCTGTACCAAAGACAGTCTACAGCCCTACTTACATTTCTCCTTACCAAAACCACACAGGAGTATGGCCTTTACAGTATAAAGGACAACATAGTGGGAACAGTAAAATTTCTAAGATACCTCAGCATCGTATGGAAGGGTCACTGAGTGGAGAACCTAAAAATTGGCAATTTCTTTCTCTTCTTTAACAGGTGCTTCCCTCCCACGCCCTTTTTTCATACCAGCACTCATCTTGCAAAGGCTTTACTGACACCCAAAACTCATTTCATATTCAAAGACTGTCTTCAGAAAGACAAAGAACTGTGAGTGATGTGAACATCACTTACTTCACTCTTGGGACACTGCTACTGTTCCTAGGCCACTTATGCTGTTCCCTCATTAACAATGACATCAGCAGATTCCCAGAAAGCTGAATTACTTACTCCTCTGACTTCTTCCCACCCTGGGACCATCCATTACTTTATCTAATGTTTGCCAATTATCTCCATAACTATAAGTCACAAGCAAAAAAAAAAAAAATTGGAGTTGGTACAACTACAAAATGATCTAGAGCCAGCTGATTAACTGTTATTGCCCTCATTTCGATTAGCTCACTTCTCAATGAGCAATTACAGTCTCACATTTATGTAGGACCTCTCTCACCACAACTCTTGTTCATTTAATGTTACAGACTACAATTCCTAGACAGCTGAGTCATAGAAATTATTTTTCATTCTTAAGCTAAATTAGGTAGCTTTTGGAGGTGAAATTAAAACCAATTATTAATGCTTCTAAACATTTGCTTGGAAAATGGAGACGGTGATGCATGTACGCCTGTGCTGATGGGATAAACTGAAAATCCTGTGTGTATTCAGACGGCCTTTTACAAGAATTATTTCATTACGCCACTTTGGGAGGTCTCAAAGGTCTTAGAAAATGGCCAGTTTTTAAAAAGGAAAATCAGGTAGAAATCTTCATTCTTATAAGTTACTTAAAATAATTATTACATAAAACAATATATTATTCTATGGGGCACCTGGGTGGCTCAGTGGGTTAAAGCCTCTGCCTTCGGCTCGGGCCATGATTCCGGGGTCCTGGGATCGAGCCCTGCATTGGGCTCTCTGCTCAGCGGGGAGCCTGCTTCCTCCTCTCTCTCTGCCTGCCTCTCTGCCTACTTGTGATCTGTGTCTGTCAAATAAATAAATAAAATCTTTAAAAATATATATATATATTATTCTATGCTTCCTAACAGAAACTGGCTCTTTCCAAGCATCCTTATTTCAGACACGTCAGGTGGGTGAGTGGGCTGCCTTCTAAGATGGCTACAGCACGTTAAGCCTACAAGAATGCAAATTATGCCCTTGTCAGCTATACAACTGATCCCACTATGAGTCCAGATCAAATCAAATCAAGGGTGAAATCAATGACTGCTATTAGAGACAGAAATTTTAAAAATCAACTTATGAAAAGTGAATGGCGTCTTGGTTGAGACATAGGAACAATCTCTTAGAAAACAAGGCGTTGTTTTACTTGTTTGTGTTTTATTTTACACATATTAATTAAATTCCGTATCACACGATTATTATTGGTCCTCACCCTTGGGTTTCATCTAATTCGTCATCCCTGTCAAGACAGCCTGCTGATCAAGGGCAAAGGGAGGGCGGAGGCAATCTTTATTTCCCTCATTTGGCAGGAGGCTAGGACTGCCATTAGCTTCCTGTCAGCAGGTGAAGACCTGCTGATGTGATAGATGATTCTGGAGCTCTTACAAGCAGTTTTCACCACATACCTGCCTCTTAGCCTATTTACCCAGAAGTTACACTCTCATCTTGTGGGAAAGCCACATTTTTTTCCCAGAGGGAACAAAGAGTCGAAGTCTTTAATAAATCCAGAATCTACTGCCATAGCCTTCCACAGCCATGGCTTCTTGAAACAAAACAAAACAAAAAAAAATTTTTTTTAAAGGGTATTTAATTGAGCCACCTGGGAAATCCAGAAAGCTGTTTCTACCCTCAACATGTAATACATGTTCTATCTGAGAAGAGTAATAAGAGATTAAAGCTATTCATTTTAAAAGAGGCATTACAACATTTTGTACAAGAAAATTGTTATTTTATGTAGGTAAAACAGGAAATGAGGCACTTAAGAGGAAAGAGTGGTTCTCTAAACCATTCAATGAATACCAACTAATGTCAATTAATGACATTTACACCAAAATACATGGAAATGGAAAAGAGAAGATTCACAGAATAGGGCTTGATCAAATTTTGAGTAGAAGTGGCTAACTTCAAAATTAATAACGTCAATGCCTTCGTCATCTCTTCAGATATAAAAAGTACCTGCTGCAAAAAAAAAAAAAAAAATCTAGAACCCATAAAAGAACACGAAGAAGACAAATATCCCCACCATCCAGATAGGAACACACTCTCAGTAGCGAAGTGCCTGGAGTCCCCAGTCACCACAGCAGGCTCACGAGTGTAGGCCTGGAATCTCTAAGGGAAATTCTCAGCCATCAAAGCTGGACTGAGCCCCTGCAGGCATCCCTGTCAATCTACAATCTACACTCAACAACTGTGGGCCCGCAGTTCACAAGGAGAATGCACTGCTCGTTTTCCACAACCATGTTCGCACACCTGCCACTCACATGCTTCTTCTGGTCACACAAATCCTGAAAACGAGGGTGATGATACGTCATCAAAGTTTATTGGAGAAGGGAGTACTGATGGATCCCAAATTCAGAAATCCTTACATGGGGTCAAGGGATTGGGACAATAAAAATTCCAAAATTCATCAAAAGCAGGAGAAGGAAAAGAAGGAAAAGCAGCGGCAACAGAAACAGAGGGTTGAATTACTAATACAAGTCTACTATTATCACAACCACAACCAACTATTTATTCAGCACTTACTATAAATCTCAACAGAACTGCGAGCATTGTATTAATATCCCGACTTCTCAAATCCAGAAACAGGATCGGAAAGGGTATATTACTCGCCTCAAACCATCACACAGTTAAAGAGGGGGCCTTAACCCTCTTAATTCTGGAATTAAACCCCCAGATTTCCTGACTCGGGGGCCTAATCTCTAAAATTCAATACCACACGCTTCATGTCACATTCTGTATCTGCTTGTTCTTAGACAACTCCGGGCAGAATCCTCAGGGCCTTTGCACTTGCTATAACTCATCTCCATCCCTACCACACTTTTGCCCCAAGTGACCACTCTTTCACCAGACTGCCTCATGACTGCTCCCAAATCTCTTTCAAGCATTTGCTCAAATGTCACTACTGTGGATTGAACTGTAACCCCCCAAAATTCATACTGTGAAGCCTTCATCCCCAGCATGAAGCGATTTGCAGGTAGGGACTCTAGGAAGTAATTAAGTTCAGTCAAGGTCATGAGTATGGGGCCCTCAAGATAGTATTGCCTTTATAGGACAAGACACCTTTAAGAACTCTCCCTCTCCCTCTCTCAGATTCTCCCTCCCACGCCCTTCCTCAGATTTTCCCAGTCTCTCACATCCCCCTACCCCAGATTTCAGCCTAAAGTCCACTTTGCAACTGAATCCTTCCCTGGCTCTAAAGTAGACTGTCTCTAATTCTCCTTCCTAGACGACTGCATATTTCCTTCGTGGCACTCTCCACACTCTGTAATAGCTTATGTAATCTGCACACTGATTCGCTTTCTCTTTAACCAGAATATTAACACCCTCAGGACTAGGGTTATGTCTGTGCCACCTCATCCTCAGAGCCCAGGACGGCCTGGGTGTGCAGGAGTTGGCACTAATTAGCTGAAAGAAAGGTACACTGAGTCTTAGCTAACATCCTAAGACAGTAAGTCCTTTGAATGTTTCCAGAAAAGGAAAGGGAGAGGAGATGGGAATTAGTGATCTCAGGGAAATCCTGCACCCTGGAGTCCCAAACAGATTTAATTCCATAGCCCTATGAAATAGTAAGTTATAGTCAAAAATTAAGATACTTCAAAAAATCAACACCATGACAATTTAAACCTGGGTTGAAATCAAGTTCCTCCTTGCATTCAACAAATCCTTACTAGACATCTGCTATATACCAGGTATTTTTCCAGGTACTGGGATAAAGCAAGAATAAATAAATAAAATAATAAAAAATAAATAAACCAGTCTCTGTCATCATGGGGTTTATACTCTAATGAGTGGAGATACACAATAAATAAGCTGATAAGTATGAAGCGTGCCACTCAGCGTAAGGGAGAAAAAGAATAAGAACGGTAGGAAATC
Organism: Martes martes; assembly: GCF_963455335.1. Lineage (NCBI taxonomy): Eukaryota > Metazoa > Chordata > Mammalia > Carnivora > Mustelidae > Martes > Martes martes. The sequence continues at coordinate 184,472,686 of NC_137888.1, read as the reverse complement.
GTGGGTAGTGGAAGTGGAGTTTCAACGTCCTAGGTTTGGTAATGCCTCACTGAGAAGGTCTAAAGGAAGTGAGGGCAGGGGAACAGAAAACCAGGAACATAACACTAAATGCAAATGCCCTGAGGCAGAAACGTACTTGGTTCCTGAATTACAGTATGGAGGAGAGACGGTAAAACGTTAGATCAGAGAGATGACGAAGACTCAGTAACACAAGCAGATGGAGGCCACCATAAGGACTTCAGCTGTTACTCTGAGTAAGATGGGTTACCCCTCAAGGGTCTTCACCAGAGGAGTATCATAAGACTTCACAGACTTCCGGGGCACCTGGGTGGCTCAGTGGGTTAAAGCCTCTGCCTTTGAGATCAGGTCATGATCTCAGGGTCCTGGGACCGAGCCCCGTATCAGGCTCTCTGCTCAGCAGGGAGCCTGCTTCTCCCTCTCTCTTCTGCCTGCCTCTCTGTCTACTTGTGATCTCTGTCTGTCAAGTAAATAAATAAAAATCTTAAAAAAAAAAAAAAAAGACTTTACAGACTTCCATTATAAAGAGATCACTCTGTCTACGGAGTGTCTACGGACCAGGAGGGAAAGAGGAACAATAGTTAAGAGGCTGTAATAGTAAGTGAAGGAATAGATTGCGATAAGGTCAAAGAAGCACTGATCCCTCCCATTCTGGAAGCCAATTCTCCCCTGGAATCGGAATCAGCTCAGCGACTTGCTTGGCCAAGAGAATACGGAAGATGTGATGCTGTGTTATGCCCAAGGCTCCCCAGGAGAATTCCTGCGGCTTCTGATTTGGTTTCTTCAACTACGTGCTCTTGAAATCCTGCAGCCATGCTAACAGGAAGCCGGAGAGACCCCTGTGTAGAGGAAATGGAGTCCCTGGCCAACAACTGCAGCTGTTCAAAACCACTTTCTAGCATTCCAAGATTTTGACTACCCCTGAGAACAGGTAACAAGTAGGATTCTACCAAGTCCTCGTGGCAAGACCAAACATTCCCACAAGACACAACTCCTGACAGATCTCTTCCATTAAAACATTTTCTGTGTCCTGGAATACAGACGGACCCACTTGGTTATGAGGGTATCTTGGTTGACTAAGGGGAACATATACAAGTTCCCCCAGTGAATGGGAGCCTAACTGCAGATTCACGATCAAAATAACTGCACCCTTTTCACTGTTTTTTAAGTCACTAGGCTTTGGAGATGTTTGTGACATAGCAAACAGGTAACCAGAACAGAATCCGTGACAGCTTGGGCTAGCTGTAAGGCCATAGATAAGTTCCTAAGCATGTACTTGGGAGACATTATATTAATAGAGTTAAGAACCTGAGCTTTGGGGGTGCCTGGGTGGCTCAGTGTGTTAAAGCCTCTGCCTTCAGCTCAGGTCATGATCCCAGGGTCCTGGGATCGAGCCCCACATCAGGCTCTCTGCTCAGAAGGGAGCCTGCTCCCCACTCCTGCCTGCCTCTCTGCCTACTTGTGATCTCTGTCAAGTAAATAAATAAAATCTTAAAAATAATAATAATAATAACCTGAGCTTTGGAGTCAGATTTGTATCTGAACAGCTATGCCACTTCCCAGGTGACCCTGGACAAATAACTTGATTTTTCTGAATCCCACTTCTATCATCTGTAAACGAGATTAATGACAGGGCCTAGTTCCAGAAGCTATTGCCAGGTTATGCTGAGATAATGTAGGTAAGATACTCGGCCAGTGCTTGCCACATAATGAGCACTCCTACAAAAAGAAAAAAGAAAAAAAAAAAAAAGCTAGCAAAAGGATTGATCTGTCACTTTTGTTAAAACAGCAATATAGCACAGAACATTCTGGAAACAGAAACTTCTGTGGGATGACTCCCTGATTTCCATTACATCACAAAAAGAATTAGTCCCAGGGGAATAATCAACCACAGTCGACTACCCATCTTGTAAGAATGAAGAGTGTTTATGAAGACATCATATGATTATCTGCCAGGTTGCTTGTCAAAAGCCTCTCGTGATGGGTGAAACACGGCAGTAATGGAACAACCTTACTAAATAATGCCAACTCTCAGCATAAGACCTTCCCCCAATTTTAAGACCATCACCATCTATTTGGGCAAAGAGTTCTGCCAACTCAGTGGACGGCTATTACAACGCCCATTTACAAGACTCTGTCAATTTATAAAAGAAAAGATCATGATTTTATCATTGCGTCCCAACTGGTGCTGCTGCTCATGGGGGCAAATTCTTGATAAAACCCTGGGCACGACTGGGTGCCTGGATGGCTCAGTGGCTTAAGGCCTCTGCCTCGGCTCAGGTCATGATCCCAGGGTCCTGGGATCGAGCCCCGCATCGGGCACTCTGCTCAGCTGGGAGCCTGCTTCCTCCTCTCTCTTTCTCTGCCTACTTGTGATCTCTGTCTGTCAAACAAATAAATAAAATCTTAAAACAAAACAAAACAGAACAGAACAACCCTGGGCACGAGACATAAGCTCCACCACAGAGCAGAAGGGACTCCAAACCCACGGATCACTTTACCACTTTATTAACCTGGGTTTGATAACAGATCGCTGTTTGAGATACTCTCCTCCTATTTCCATTTTATTACAGAGATTACGCTGAATAGAGAGCTGATTCCAACAGGAAACATCTCTCTGTGGCATTGAGCCAGAAGCAGTAAAATTCTGACCCAACAGCTACAGCAAAACAGAGAAGCCTGCTGCCATATATCTCTGCATTAAACAAGCAGCCTGTGAGATACATCGCTGGACGGACACTGGAAAGGAATGTTGCTTAGAAAAATATCAATAGCCTGCGATTCAGGAGCAAGTACAACAGATGTTTAGAATTGGTTTAATAAATATTTAAATATGTGAACCGACATGCCATTAGTTTGTGAAATATAGGTTTCAGAAAATATTGACTTGAGGCCTGTATTACTTACTGAGTAAATACAAAGTACAATGAATATTCATGAACAAAGAAAATTCACTGTTTTAATGTAAATAGGCATACCTGAGTTCCTGAGTGATTAGCTTCCTATCTGGCGGTTCCTAGATTATGATAAATGTTATACCCCTTACCATATGTTAATGAGTAATTTAAGGCACAAGAGCTTTTATGAAGAGTCAAGTTCTCATTTCAAACTGCAAAATGTTGAAATGCATTAGAAAGTCATTATAGCTTAAGAGTCATAAACATCATTTTTACCAAGAAGCCACCATTTATCTGTAGAAGCATAAACCAAAGGTTTTTTTAATTTTTATTTCTAAAAACTGGTAATGGCTATTAATCTTATTGCTTATTTCAATAGAACCAAATGTCCCTGGGATGCTACTCTATCATTTCCGCTGTAAAGAAGAGTTCTTCTTTACAGCGACATAAGCTAAAGGTAGCAATGGGTATAGGTAGGTAGCAATCAGGAGACATATTGTCACACAGGAAGAAAAGACCCAGAACCTGACCCTCCTTCCACTATCAAAGGGTCTTCTTCAAAAACAATGCTTTCTTCCCCAGTGTAGCCTCCAAATGTCAACATATAAGTTAAGTCAAATAAGTTTGGAAGGCACTAGGTGTAAACCAAGAATTCTTTCTGCAAGACTCGTTTAAAGTCCTTCATATCCTCATACTCATTGTTGACTTTCTAGAAAGGATAAAGTAGGCTGTGTATACCCAACTCTCTCCTCACTGGGAATTCCAATAGGACTCATGCTGCCTGGTGCACACTTTGAGAAGCATCAACACAGGCTGGTGAAATTTGAGCGCCATTTTCTTTAATCTCATAGGCAGCTTACTCATGGTTTTGAGGAACTCAGTATCAAGAAAAGATCCATCTTCTGTTGTTTTGGAGTTTTGTGTTTTTTTTGTTTTTTTGTTTTTTTTCCCATTCCCACATGAAGCCAAGTTTAGGATGAAATCTCACAATGACTTATGAGACAGGAAACAGCTTCTGGACCCAGGAAACAACAGCAGCACATTGAAATCTAGTGACATCAGCCACCTGTTTGTAGTCCTCCAATGGGTTCAGAAAATCTACAAGATAAAATTCAATTTTTAAAGAGTTCCTGGTAGGTTTTCCACGACCTACTCCTGCTGTCCACCCTGGTCATACCTGTCACCACTCAGGACCTCAGTTTTGGTATTCCTGGTTCCCCACAACTCCCTCCTAAGTAAATGCATGGAAGGCAGAGAGCTCTTAGCTAATTCAGCTGAATGCAGCGCCTACCACGATCGTCTACACTTGGAGACCTTACACCTGTCATTCCTCCATCAGAAAACGCATATGCCACCAGCTCCTGCTAGACTCCTTTATGTTCTCTTGGCTTTAGGCTCAGCTTAGACATCATTTCTTCTGGGAAACCTTGCCTGATACACAAAGGCTGGGCTGGGTATCAAGACTATGGGCTCTCATAGCGTCCACTCCATCCCCATAACACAGGACTTACTATTCTCCTTTGAAACGACCTGTTGACTTCTTCTCTCAACAAGCCCATCTATTCCCTGGGGACTGACGAGAGGACCTGGGCACGCATATAATGTCTAATAATGAATCTTTTAGAATATAATCAATCAATCAAGTATATGTAGTCACTCAGGACGTAAGAGAGCCCACAACAGTCACAAGCAAATTGATGAACCAATGCACACCAACCGCTTAAAGAGTGAGGAGTTCTACTTCAGATGCTAGGGATGTCTAATGAGACAATGCTCTGGTTTACACCACTGTGAATGTCCAGGAGAGAATTACAATGTAATCCCGATAAACACCACTGAATAGGAGCAAACACAATGAGTAAAAAAAAGTGAAGGAGGGAAAACAAACGAAAGAACACAGAAAAGCAAGAAAAAGAGTGCCACTGTTTCTCCATTTAAATGAACTTCTGTCCTGAGAGAGCAGGAGATGGGGCGCTGCTCCCCCACTGGTCTCAGCTACATGTGGACCCCAAAGCGAGCACCCTACCCCACGGGAAACCTTGACCTGAAACAATTTTGTTTTTACTGACGGGCTTGAAGTTAGGAGTCAACTGCAGGAGGATGCTGAGAAAGAATTCTTTCCATTTTGGCAAGAACTGGAAAGAGCGGCTAACGCTAACATGCAAACACAAATTAGCCACGGGGGCAAAAATGTCCCTTCATAACGATACATCACTCGTGATAACAAGCGTATGTATTTCCAGGGTGTGTGTCTGAGGACACCCCGCCACCAAAGAGATGATGATAGAGATTCTTACTCCCAGTACCAACAGGAGTTCAAATTGAAAGATCACGTAAAACACAGCCTTCAGGGGCACCTGGGTGGCTTAGTTGGTTAAGCATGTGCCTTTAGCTCAGGTCATGATCCCGGGGTTATGGGATCGAGCCCCACATCACGCTCCCTGTTTGGCAGGGAACCTGCTTCTCCCTGTCCCACTGCTGCTCCCCCTGTTTGTGCACACACACACTCTCTTTCTCTCTCTCAGTCAAATAAATAAATAAAATCTTAAAAAAAAAAAAAACCCTCAAGTTACTATAGTGGCCGTGAAAAAGCAAATAGTCAGTGAAACTCTGAGAAAGGAAGAAGGAAAGGGAAAAAGAAAGGAATGCCAAGGAGGGAGAAAAAAGGAAAAAAGGGAAGAAAGGGGAAATAAGAAGAAAGGAAAGTTGATTTTGTTCTTTGGGATAGTTCTGTTATTCCACTGCAACCTCTGCAACTAAAACTGTCACCTATACTCTCAAACCACAAAGCCTGGGATACGATGGAAACCAGTAAAACTGCCCTCTGGAAATATCTGACGTAGCTTATGTGGAGACAATGGGGTACAGACCCCACAAGAAGGAAAACGAGGTGCCACACGTCAGGCAGATGGGCTCAATGTCTAATCGGCACTGCACAAAATTGTTCTGAGACTTCTAAGAGCTAAGAAATAGCCAAGTTTCTTGTGCAAAGGGCCTGGCACCTCATAGGATTTCATGCACCTGATCCTTTGGTTCTACCGCTTTGTTTTTGCTTAGAGAAAAGTGACAGGCCCATAACTGTATTCGATCGAATTTCCAGAGTAGACGCTGAGGCAGTTCTGAGCAACACTCCTTCCGTAGCTGGCCCTGCTAGAATGGAATGGGGTCAGGTAAAACAGGGTCACTGAACAAGTGAGCCAATGCAGCGTGCTCCACAAAGTGTCAACCCATTCTGCTCTCCAGGCCTGCCGTGTGAGTGTGAGAGCATGGAAACAGGGCCAAAGTGTGGAGTCCTTCCTGGAGAGCCAATGCGAGCCAAGCAACAGATCAAGGCAAGTGGCTATTTCGCAAGTCAGACCATGCAGAATTCCTTGTGGTCACCCACATTCTAACTCTTCCAGCAACGTGGGGCTCTCTCTGGAGGTCGGAGCTCATCGATAAGGTTTTGGCTGTGATCCAGAAAAATGTAATAGGAAAACGGGCAAAGTGCCCAGCCCAGCCCATTAATAATCTGCAAACAGTGCCCTTCAGATCAAGCACGCGAGACCACAGGTCAGAGAGGTACAGCCTCACATATGTCTTCCAGAAACCATTACTTTAAAATAGAGGTTAATTTGTGCTGTTCACAAGAAGTGGTCCTCCTTTCCCCCAGTCCCACCTCTCTCAGACATAATTATAAACATCTATTTGGAGCTGCATCTCTAGACTGAAATTCTCATCTCCCTCCAAGGAGTCCGTGGTCCTCTTTCTAGCTCACGCCCATCAATCAACAAGCTCCCCAGAGGTGGCCATCCCTGTGCCCTGACGTCAAAGCTGCCTCATTTGTGAGCACCTTCCTGGGAAAATTCCAACACGGGCTGAACAGAATACCTTCCTTACATTGGCAGCTCCCATTACTATCCTCACAAACTTCATCAACTCTCAGTAGGGTTCCCCTCAACTCTTTCCCTTACAGTATTTAGGACCAAGCACAGTATCTGTTGTAGTGAAGCAATCCACAGAGAAACAACTAGCTAACCTCTGGAATGCTTTTATAATCTGTAGAACTAAGCTAAATTCATCAGATCCAGAGCTTTCATTTCTACTAAAGGATCAACAGTAATTTGATAAACATAAACTCTGAGTTTAGAATCCTGAGTTTTCAAGTCCGTAAAAGTAGCTAGTATGGAGATAAATAAAACATCTTAACTTACACCCTTCACTACTGTCTAAGATAAGCCTACTTGTTCCACTATATTACCTTTTGAGATTAGTACCATGGAGTACTCCAATCACAGATACAAAGAACCTCTGATGTGTAAAATGTATGAAAACACACAGGAGAACAAAACAATGATCTTGTTACTAATAGAGCAGAATGTTGTTACTCCGTAACATCCTCAAGGTTCAATGATGTGAATCCAATTAGTCATTATACAAACATTCACTGAGCAGCACCTACTATGGTCAGTTTCCACGCCCCATGTAAGGGATGCAAACATAGTCTCCTATCCTCCCCATGTTCACTTTCCTGGGGACCTCAGTGCCTTTACTGAATCACAGTGCAGGGGTTGGGGGGGGGGTGTACAGGAGGGTAGGAGAGGACAGTTTGTTTTTTTTTAGAATGCTTACAGAAAAAAGGCTTCCTGATCTCTGCAAAAGCAACAAAGACTCTTTTGTTACCTATAATCAGTTTCCCAAAAAACTAATCTTACATTCTCCATTTTCATCATAATTTATATTATCCTAATTAATGAGACTTGCAAGGCAGTAATATCTATTGTGCTTTTCCACTCCAATGACAGAATGAGAGATTTGACTGCTTCTTTTCTTTTCTTCCACCCCCTCTCCGACCCCCCCACCCCCTCCTTCTTGATGTTCAGTTCACTGTGAAGGTGTTGTTGACATCGTCGCCATATTTTGCCAAAACAGCTTCCCAAATTAAGATAACTTGGGAAGTTACTGACTGTAAAACAAATGGGGCATCGCTGAAATGGCTACTTCTTGCTTATCTATCATTTGAAACTTAACAGAGCCAGGGAGATGGGTCCCCCGGGGAAAACTTCCAGTGAAAGCCCCAGCTCTCACCAGCTACAGGCGTCAGGCAGTAATTACGCTACCAAGCTGTCCAGAATTCCTTATCTGCATGCAAATTAGTTCATATGTGGTACAGCTGTTATGATGACAGTATTAAAACAAGAATCTGATAATGAAACTATCCTCTTCATGGAAACATGGTTCAATTGCTCTAATAACACACTTCATCTACTTACAATCGCTCACCAACCAAAGAGCCTAATTGAGACCTAATCCGGCACCCTGCACTGACCCAATCCACATGGCTTTAGATAAACACAAGAGTAGCCAAGAGGGGACTTTCAGGCTACCTTTTACAGATCCGACACTTTGAGTGCAGAGACTGGAGTGCTCACTCGAGGCACAATATGGGTAATTGGGTGATTAAATATTCACACAATCCTCTAAAGGTTAAAAAATTAAACGGCCAGCAAACCCACAGCTCTTGGCTCCTGGCTTTGCCATCAATCATTAACAAAGTCTTGGGACTTTCAAAGGCCACCAGCAGGCAGGAGTGCGAAAGGAAAGGAGAATAGGAAGCCCTTAATTCCAGGCCTAAAACACAAGCAGAAAGCCAAGAATGTAGGCTTTAAAACATTTAGGATGGTCCTCAACATTCAGGGAGGCTAATATTCATGCATATTCTCTTCTTCTGATGAATTTCTAGACTTCGTGAACAGTCATCCTAAATCACCGCTCTGGGATTGAAACTGCAGAGGAAAAGTCACCACTCCCTGGTCACCCCAGCAGCTCCCTTCCAGGGAAACCTCAAGTCTGGCCAGAGGTCCTCGTACCTCACAGCTGGCTGAGCTTGGGCCGTTACCGGGGGGACACTGAGTTGTGTCTCACTGATATTGTTTTCAAAGTGAATTATATTTTGAAGAGATTATAAATACCAACTGGAAATTTATTATAAACAGTGGGGATGAATGTTTATACATAAAATAAACTGATTGGGTGGCTCAGCCAGTTAAGCCTCTGACTCTTGATTTTAGCTCAGGTCATGGTCTCAGGGCATGAGATCGAGCCTGGCATCATGCTCCGCACTCAGTACAGAGTCTGCTTAAGATTTTCTCTCTCTTCCTTTCTCTCTGCCCCTCTCCTGGCTCCTGTGCTAGTGTTCTCTCTCTCTCTCCCATCAGATAGATAGATAAAAATCCTTAAAAAAATTTTTAGGGGTGCCTGGGTGGCTCAGTGGATTGAAGCCTCTGCCTTTGGCTCAGATCCTGATCCCAGAGTCCTGGGATCGAGCCCCGAATAGGGCTCCTTGCTCTACAGGGAGCCTGCTTCCTCCTCTCTCTCTGCCTGTTTCTCTGCCTACCTGTCAACTCTCTCTCTCTCTCTGTCAAATAAATAAATAAATTAAATAGTAAAAAAAATCTTTTTTAAATAAAAAAGTAATCCTTTTTATAGGCTGCCTTTTCTAGTTGGCTAAAAGGATACAAAGACTTTAAGAGGACTGTAAGATAACACAAAACATTTCTCTTTGCCCCTCTCCTACCATTTCCATCAATGAAAAACTCCGAAATACCTTGAGAATGGGAATTTTCCAAGACTTAGATTGTTTTAAACTAACAGAATGCCATAACTTCCCCTCACTTTCACTCTTTGTCAACAGAGACAGAGTCACCAAACAGCACAAAATTCACCTGTTTCTTCACAACTGATGTCTTCAAAGTAGTGCCCTCGCTTTTACACACTGTGACTTTACACAGCGCAAGCCATTCATCCATGCGTTGACCAGGTGCCAGACACACATCATGGCGGGGCCAGGACCTCGAGGGCAGAGAAGGGGTGCCAGGCACTCTCTGTGCACCTCCCTGTGAGGCACTGAACAGGTGAGACAACCGCCTCCCCTCCATTTCTGAGTCTCCAACATGGAGAAGATGCCCCTTATGACAGAGGGCTCTTGCATTATTTAGACCCGGTAACGAGTTAAGGACTTCACACGGGGCCTAAAAGAGAGCAAACACTCAGCAAATAATCAGCTCCCATTTCCTTTCCCACTTCCCAAGGTAAAAATGGTCCACTGTGCCAACATATTACTTTTGGCTATTCAAAAACTGCCGTTACTTAATGTCTAATTAGAATCCATTATTTAAAAAAAAAAAAAATCCTGGAATTTCTGCTCCTATTTTAAAAATAAAAGGTTTTATTTTGTTTTGTTTTTTTTAAGATTTTTATTTATTTACTTGACAGACAGAGATTACAAGCAGGCAGAGAGGCAGGTAGAGAGAAAGAGAGGGAAGAGGAAGCAGGCTCCCCATGGAGCAGAGAGCCCAGTGCGGGGCTTGATCCCAGGACCCTGGGATCATGACCCAAGCCGAAGGCAGAGGCTTTAACCCACTGAGCCACCCAGGCGTTTTAAATATGTGTGTTTGCGTGTGTGTGTGTGTGTGTGTATACACATTTTATAGTGGCAAAATAGACGTAACCCAGAATTGACCATTTGAGCCATTTCAAACTGTACAAGTCAGCGTTGTTTAGTCCACTTACAATGGTACAACCATCACCACCACGTAGTTCCAAAACATTTCCATCACCCCAAACAAACTCCATACCCATTAAGCATTCACGCCCCTGCTCCTGGTAACCCATGGATTTGCCTATTCTGGGTATTTCATACAAATGGAACCATTTGATATGGGGTCCCCTGTGTTTGGGTTCTTCCACTTAGGGTAGTGTTTCCAAGGCTCATTTGTGTAACATGTATCAATCCTTTATTCCTTTTCATAGTAAGTTATATTCCAATTATATGGATCTACTACTTTGCTTATCCATTCTTCAGTTGATGGACATCTGGGTTGTTTCCACCTTTGGGCTATTATGAATAGTGGGCTGCCATAGACATTCATGTATGAATTTTTGTTTGAACGCCTGTTTTTAATTTTTAATTATTTTGACTGTATCTTCTTTTTTAGAAGATTTTATTTTAATTTTTTTTTAAGATTTTATTTATTTATTTGACAGATGGAGATCACAGAGAGGTAGGCAGAGAGAGAGGAAGAAGCAGGCTCCCTGCTGAGCAGAGAGCCCGATGTGGGGCTTGATCCCAGGACCCTGGGACCATGACCTGAGCCAAAGGCAGAGGCTTTAACCCACAGAGCCACCCAGCCGCCCCAGAAGATTTTATTTATTTGAGAGAGAGCGCACACATGTGAGAGAGAGCACAAGCACAGGAAACTGCAGGCAGAGGTAGAGAGAGAAGCAGGCTCCCCATTGAGCCGGGAGCCCAATGAGGGGCTCAGTCCCAGGACCCTGGGATCATGACCTGAGCGGAAGGCAGATGCTTAATCGACTGAGCCACCCAGGCATCCCTTGACTATATCTAAGAGTGGAATAGATTGAGTATTTTGAACACACATACACACATGTATTACAGATACATAAAACACATATGCAATACAATATACACCCAGATAAAACATACGCAGTACCTAGGTATAATCAACAGGCAACAGCACTAAACACACAAACACACATCAGGTAACTTCTACAATAAGCCTTTGCTATATGGTTTTGGGTGAGGCCTTCCCCGTATCTTTCTCCGTCATTAGCTGATCCTGACTCCTCCTACCTTCACATTTGTAATCTCTTCAACAACTTAACATCCTCTCCATACCCTTCCCCCTTATATACTACCTATATATCCATGAGAGTGCCAAGCCTTAGGTATTGACTCAAGGAGCGAATGAAGCCACACCTGGCAGACAGCAAAGATACAGGGAGCACCTGAGGGCATTATGTGCTCCAGGATCCCCTCCAAGGTTAGAGCAAAGAAGGGCAACCTTAAAGGTTCAGGGTGCTATCTATTCAAATGAATACCGGATACCAATGTCATTCACGTTGTCGAATCATCTCTTCATCATCAAACTCCTCCACAATGGTACAGCACAGTAGTTAAAAACAGAGGTTTAGAGACAGGCCAGTGTTGGAATCTCCACTGCCGTGTTCCTGTTTGCCGTGCCCACCAGTTTCTAGTTGCCCCTCTGATAAAACGAGGAAAAAATCCCCACGGCTTCAAGTTGCTAAGAGAACTGAATGACATAATCCATGTAAAGTACTTAACGGTGTCTGGCACTTCAAAGGGATTGCAACTTAAGATAGTACAATCCAGGGGACCTCTTACCATTAATTAAGTAGGTTCCGAACAGGAACTAAATCTCTCCTTACACTAAACTCTCTTAGGGCATACCAAAATTCCCCAGAAAACTAGTTCCAGGTGCTCTAATCCAGACCCCTGACTTTACATGTAGATACTGATGACTCCCCAATTTATAGCCAGAAGGACCGTGTGAGCTTTAGACTTGCCTGTGACCCAACTGCCTGTGTGAAATCTCTGCTTAGATCTCTCAGAGACAGCTTAGAATGAACAGAGCACATGCTTAAGTTATTATTATTGGGACAAGTGTCTAACAGGAACACTCCATACTATGTTTGCAACTTTATATGAGCTTTAAACTATTTCAAAAGTTAAAGTTACTGGTAATAAGATGAAAATTAACATGGCCTAAACTCTACTACAGATTTGTCCTCCAGCCCTGATCTCCCCCATCATCTCTATAAATGAACCACTGCGGACCCGAGGGCTCAGGTGAAGCACGCAGACACCACCCTCCAGTGGAAGAGAGCAGAATTAGGAGCCAGAGTGCCAATTTTAGATCACGGCTCCTCCAGTTTCCACCCCAGTGACCTTGAGCAAGTTACTTGACCTTCCCGTATTTCAGTTTCCTGATCCCCAAAGTGAGAGTAAGTAGCACCCGTGGCATAGAGTTACCAGGAAGGTCAAATGAGTAAGTCAGGACCCAGAAGGGCATCCAATGCTGCACTGCACAAGTTCCCAGTAAGTCATTAGCTATTATTGTTACCACTCTCCCTTTGCCTTACACCCGCACCCAACATGTACTCTAACCTGACCTCCCTTTACTCTCTCCACTGCCAACAACTCTGGTATAACCCACCACCATCAATCCCCATAAATCTGCATATTCCCCCATAACTGGTGTGATTACACTCTTGCTCTCTGGCAGCTCATTTTCCATAGCGGTCAGAGTAAAACCCTCTAAAACCTACATCATCTGATCACCTTCTCTTCTACTCCATTGGTATCCATTCAGAGCTGCAATGACGTCCCACTGAGAGCAAAATACCACAAAAAAAAAAAAAAAAGAAAGAAAGAAAGAAAGAAAAAAGAAAAATTCCTAACAATGACCTAAAATGTCCTATGTGATCTCACTCTAGCTTTCCTCTCTGCCCTCATCTGCCTCCACTCTCTATTAGCTGCCAGCCATGGTGGCTTTGAACATATTGGAGCTCTTGCACTTGCTGACTGTGTCAGGGATTACTACGTGACCCCCAGTATCCATTCTCCCCTTCTTCCTTAACGATAGAACTCCCAAATTCTCATGACTACATTTCCAGCCTGCCTTGGGGTGGGGAGGGGGTAGATGTAGCGAGGGGACTACATTCTAGCCAAAAGAATCGAAGCAGAAACAGTACGTGCAAAATTCAGGAAAAGACCTGAAAATGAGAAGGCACATCTCTCTTTAGCGCTTCCTTAGTCAGACTGGCTGCAAAGCAAATATGGCGGCTCAGGCTTGGATTGTTATTCTGAAGTCTGAGACTGGAGAAGTGACAAGATAGAAGGAGCCAAAAGCTGTAGAGGGCAAAGGGGAAAAAAAAAAAAGAAGTAGCAGCAGCAATCTGGGTCCAGGTGATCATCAAGCTGCATTGGTAATGTGAGAGAGAAACGATAATACACTCCTACTTTGTTAAAGCTACTTGAATGAGTTCGCTCCCCATTTCTTTGCAGACTGATCTTCCCCAAAGATCCCTACATGGCTGTCATTTTCTCATCAGTCCAGTGTCCCCTCAAATGGCACCACCTTAGGACGCCTTCCCTGACCACCCTGGTTCAGCAGGACCCTTCCCTCTCTCCTAGTGTATCCCACCACACCGCTCTGTGCTTCCTTCCTTGCAGCACCTGATAGCACAAGGATTTATTTACTTCTTTATTGTCTATCACCTTCTACCATTGTTAAGCTTTTGGGAGCTCCTCTCTACCCGGCCCCCAGCATTCAGAACAGCTCCTGGCTCCAAAAGGAACAAAATACATATCTTTTGAGTGACTGATTTATGAATGTGTGAATGACCTGGTTTTGTGTTTCTTCCAAATACTGTGGCTTTCTTTCTCATCTCAAATTAGTGAATTCAGTTGCACACTGATTGAGCACCTACTGGACGGAGACACTATGGTAGACATGAGAGAGACAAAAATAAATGAGGCAGTGTCACTGCCCCCAGGGGCTTCACAGTATGACAATAATGCATTCCACATTTCTGAGCATACCATTAAATATTCAAGGAATAAATAGGAAGTTGGTGGTAACTTCTGCTCTGTGTATATTTAGAAGCTTAGAATATACCCATTATTTTCATTTTTGGAACCAGTTTTGAAACACACTGCAGTCATTACTTTAGTGTTTAGACTCTCACAAAATAGGGACATTTTCCAAAAGAGCTTCAAAATGTCACTAAATACCCAGTTATTGACAATTCTGTCATTGTACCAAACTTCCTTCAAAACCACTTTCTAGCATTCAGAGACTTTGACAACCCCCTGAGAATAGTCACAAGTAGGATTCTACCAAGTCCTTTGTAGCAAGACCAAACACTCCCATGGGGGGCAAGTCCTGACAGATCTCCTTCATCAAAATGTTTTCTGTGCCCTTGAATACGGACTTCCCCACGTGGTTATGATAGTTTCTCAGTCTAATTCTATTTAAAGTGGAGGCCTTGAAAATTAAACCTGCGAAGTGCTGTGAAGCCACCCCAAATCTTACATCCCTCCAATCCAAAATTCTCCATTACTATCCAAGACCTCACGTGAAAGCATGTTACCATTTGAGTGAATTCCAGATTTGAAACATTCTAATAAAAGCAGGATCAACTGTTTCCAGATTATATTATGATATGGAATACAGTTTAATAGCACAATTTAATATCAGATAATATTTTAGAGTTCAAAGGCATTATTGTTAGGAGCATGGGATTGGGAAAGAGAAAGTCCAGAGTAGGAGACTGGCCCTAGGCACGTGACTTGGGCAGGTGTCTTCATAACCAACCGTCCTCAAGCTGCCATTCCCCGAGAGCCAATGTGACACATAAATGACATCAGAAAAAAGATCACAGCGCCTGGCAGAAATGCTCACCGTGATGCCAGCAAGAACAACAGCGATGATGACAAGCCTGTGCCAGGATTTGAACCCAGGTCTGATTGCCTCCCAAACTCAGTCTCATTTCACTACTTCTTGTTCCGTTTTCTCCTTCCTGGTCACCAATTGAGAGCATCTACAGAGGTTTCAGCTGTGATTTTTAAGGCACCGAAGCTGCAGAGCCTCGGGGGGGCGGGGGTGAGTTTGTTCAACCCCAACACCATGGCGGGTAATTTGTGCAGCAGAAAGAACAGAGACTGAATGGCGGGAAAGTGCCAACTCTCCATGTGGGGGACAAGGCACCATATGGCCCAGCAATTAGGGAGGAAGAAGACTGCCAAGGGCAAAAATAACCCTGGCAAAACCCAGTGCGGCTGGTAGGAAATGTCAGCCCAGGTCAGTTCCTTCTCGGTGTTCTTTGGGTCACCCAAGAGATTTCACTCTCCTTCCTTACCATGAATTTGAAAAGGATTTCAAAGATGAGAAGGAAGTCTGAGGATAGTGGGTATATCTAAGGCCAGGTCGTTAAAACAAGTTCCCCTTCCCTAAAAGCCTGGCGTGTGAGCAACTCTTCAAAGGGAAGATCTGCTTCTAGAGATCGTTGTTGACTTTGAGGAAGCTTAACAACTTCCGTCTTCCCTCCTGCAGAAGAAGGCAGGTGAATTCAATGAGCTGAGTTGTTTCTTGCAGCTCTGAGAGAAGACTCTGAGTGCAGCCCTTGTGCCACAGACAGCAACAGGGAGGCGCGGAAGGAAGCTATATGGTCTCGTCCAATCAGTACCTACGCTGAAGTTAACGTACAAAGGTAAAAGGCAGACAACAATGAACCAGCATGAGGGTGTATTAATACCCCAGCTGTATTTCCATCCTACATGGGTCTGTTTCACACCAGGACAACAATGAACATGGTCATCTTTTCCATCCAGAAAGTAATCCAAATGTTCCGTTTCTTTCTCTTTTCACGGAGTGAAACAATCAGTGACGTTCAAATACCATCATTCATTCAACTGAAAGCTATTTTATACACTTGCCTGCGAGGGATGATTCAAAGAAAAACGGCTGAGGCCTGTATTTGGCAAAGTGAAAATTAATATTTCTTAAAATAGAGATTCAGTTAGGTAATCTCTATCTTCATTATGACACCTCAGTATTTTTTTCCTGACAGCTTGTAGTCAAAATCACCCTTGATTGCGGCTTCTCTGGTTAAACAGCAGCTGAGGAAGCTGGCTTGGATTCAAGGACCATGTGGAATTTTTAAAAAATACATAACAAGCACTAGAATCACACCCACGTGGTGAGATGCTCACACCAAGAGGGGCACATGGAAACTGGAAACAAATGAAAAAGGCCCATGCATGTTTCAGCTTCTCCGCACTCAGATCTCACTCACACTGTGATGAACGGCATGGGCTGTATTCTTTATAGGATTTTCATATATTTCATATATATATATACATATGTGAAGATATAGGAAATACATTTTCATATGTGTGTATATATATACACATACATACATATGTATAAATACATATTTACACACACATATAGTTTTCCTATTAGACATTATTTCGTTTGATATATATTCATTTGTGTTTGATACATACTCATTTCTTTGCTATATATCATTATTTTTGCTCTCATCTTATCTCCCCTACAAGCTCTAAGTCCTGTGAAGCCAGGATTCATCATCTTTGTATAGTAACTGTGGGCACGCTGTAGGTTTTCAGCTTCTGGTACTTTCTACACAGAAAATTCTCAAGAATCTTGTGCTGGAGAACATAAGTGGGGGGAAAAGTGATATGCTACTGAAATATTTTCTTAACTAACAACCCTGAAAATATTGCTAGAACTTACCCTTCCTAGGAAGATCTATAAAAAGGAGGATGATTTTTCTGGCTGGCCCTTATGAAGGCAAAATGAATCAAAAAGGAATCTAGGGTCTTCTCAAAGGAGTTATTCGTTTTAATAGCCTAGAGTGAAATTTACACTGGAAAATGTACTGTTTTGGTTGATCTAGTCTTCATGCCTCATTTTGCAGCAACCAGCTCCCAGCTCCAGGGGTCAGCATGTCTGGTTCTCCTCTAGCCAAAGTGTTCAGGGATGGTCATATGATCCAAGTTCATCCAAACGGGACCCAATCTCAGAACTCTGGTTGTTACTACTGAGAAAAAGAAGATCCCTTCTCATGGAGGTTGCTAAACTGCACAGACGGGGGTTTGTTGCTGCTAGGACTAGTCCCATGCCCACGAGAGTTGAGCCTGTTATAAGACCAACAAAGCAGGGCACCTGGGTGGCTCAGTTGGTTAAGCGACTGCCTTTGGCTCAGGTCATGATCCTAGAGTCCCGGGACTGAGTTCCGCATCAGGCTCCCTGCTTGGCAGGGAGTCTGCTTCTCCCTCTGGCCCTCCCCCTTCTCATGCTCTCTCTCTCACTCTCAAATAAATAAATAAATAAAATCTTAACTAAAAAAGACCAACAAAGCAGAGGGCAGAGCTGACGTCCAAGGACTGCTTCACAACAACCTTTGGGTACCTGGATCCATCCATGCCAGTCTATCTTTGGGCTTTTTCATATGATAAAAACTGCCGTGTGAGGCAGTTTTGAGTTCAAATTCTCACTATGGTAATGTAAAGAGTTCTAAGGGAAATAGGGTGTTACAGAGGATCAGCACAGTTTGTCACACCAGAGTCTTTACAGTATATCCGTGAAACTTTCTCTAGCCTCATCTGCTATCATCTCCCCTTCATTCTATGAAATTCTAGATGCACTCCACTATATACTGTCTATGAAGAGACCATGCACATTTATGCCAATAAGCCGTCGCTCATTTAACCCCTCCCTAGGAGATCCTTCTTCCTTGTCTGCCTGGCAAACTCCTATTGGTACTACAAGCCTATTCCCCTATGGTAGTCACTCATAAGCAGAAACAACCTCAACCTTCACTGTGTTCCCCTCACATTTTCCCCATGATTTATGGCATTTGCCACACTGGATTACTGTTACTGGTTCATTTGTTTCCCCTAGTCAAGAACTAGAACTTATCTGCCTTTTTCTCCCCATGGATGAACATTCAGTAAACAATGATAGGAAGAAAGTTAGGATTAAAAGGGGTACAGAGAAGACGGATGTTTTCTGAAAGTTTCCAGGACCTGATTATATCTCGTAACAAAAACAAAAATTAAGAGGACACTATTGGATTTAAGTATTTCCAAAATAACTTGCCAGTCTCTCACCTTACATTGAAACATCATTATTGGGGGTGCCTGGGTGGCTCAGTGGGTTAAAGCCTCTGCCTTCAGCCCAGGTCATGATCCCAGGGTCCTGGGATCGAGCCCCATATCGGGCTCTCTGCTCCACGGGGAGCCTGCTTCCTCCTCTCTCTCTGCCTTGTCTCTCTGCCTACTTGTGATCTCTGTCTATCAAATAAATAAATAAAAAATCTTTGAAACATCACTATTGTTGTTATGTGAATTTCAAAGAAACAATCCCTTTGACACTAATAGTTATATTAGGATTACATGTTCTCCCTGAATCCCTTGAAAAGTAAACATTTAAAGGCAGAATGAAGTTACAAATCTTTCAAATGTGATCACAACTCTTCTCTCCCTCTGCCATTTTCCCTAATCTACAGGTTGGAACATAAGGCTGAAATCAGCGGTCAGAATTATGGGAATCAAGAAAGCAATGGCCTCAGACCTCCACATTCTCAATCTAGTTAACAAAAAATGCCTCAGCTGAGAATATAGCTTTAACTGGGACAGACTCAATGGGTAACCCCTTGGCCAGACTCAAAGTACACACCACACTTTTAGTGGAGCAGTGAAACACCTGTATCACTCCCTCTCTCTCTCATCCAAAAATATTCATCCTGTGTGTTATATTTTCTGAAAGAAATGCCCATATCCAGAAATCTCCTACAGGTAGATTCATACCAAGTTAGGTTGAGCTTGACGGCAGTATTACCAGAGCTCAATGAAGTATTAGGGCTATCAAAAGACACATGTAATTGAGCTGAAAAACTAATTACAGCCTCAATGTCATTCCCTTCCATTGGTAAGATCTGCTAGATGCTGCACTGTCATCTAACGTTTGGAAAGCCAGATTCACGTCAGAACCACAGGGATGTATGAAAGGCAGCAGCCCGACCCAGAGGAGCCACTTTCTTCCCATTTGGTCCTCAATATTTTTTCTCTTATGAAACAAGACACATATAGTAACCACTGTCCAAGAGAAAACTTTTCTTCCCCACAATACTGCCAAGGGGACAGCTGAAATGGATATCTCCATTTTCTAGGGAACAAGAACAACAATGAAAAAAGATGCCTGTGTCCTTTTAACCTGTGTGCACACTTGTGATCGTGGGCCAGAACATATGTGCTCAATAACGGGGGTGTAAGGGAACATATGTTAAATAACTCACTACAGCACCACTCGGATCAAAAGCAGAGCAAGTCTTTCCGTGCTATTCCTAGACACAAAGGGAGCTGGCTTCCTTTGCACATTCGCAGACTGTGTACAACTAGTTAGCATATGAAGAGAGGCCCGTGCCTGTACCCACTTTCTGGAAACAAAAGCCGCCTGTCATCCATATAAATAGTTTACATACCAATGGCTTCTAATTAACCTTTCTGCCAGGAGTTTTGACCACAAGTGCCTTTTCCTTCTTAACCTCAGGAACCTAAGGAAGGACTAACTCTAGACTTCTTAGTCTTGGCCAGTGACGGGTGACAAGGGGCTTTCAACAAAGTTTGGATGTGGCAATCGGCTCTGCTACTTAGGAGCCCTGTGAACTTAGCACAGTAACTTACTTAACCTCTCTGGCTCCCCATACACTTACTTCCACAGCAAAGGCGTAACAGTTCTCCCGTAGGAGCAGTGGGAATATTCGATGAAATAACATATGGAGAGTGCTTGTCACCGAGATGGCCTCAAAGGGAGCATCACAAACCACATACAGTGACAACCTGTAGTTAGACGTTCAGTAACATCTCAACTGTGAAGAATATTCTGGATCAACAATCACAGCCCACAAATAGGAGAGAAACCACTCCTTAATTTATATTTGCCTCCCTGGACCATTCTATCCAAAGTAACTACAAATCCCTTTACTCTCTGTCTCCTCACGCTGCTTTATTATTTTACATCAAAGTAGGTGTCACTCCCTGGCATTTTTCCCCCTCTCTGTATCCACACTGCACAATGCAAGCTTGGTTGAGCTCACTGCTAGCTCGCTGCTAGACCCCCCAGGGCCCATAACAGTGCCTGGCAAAAAGAGGCCCTGGGTAAACATTTGCAGGATGAAAGGAGAAAAATTCGGGGTGGGGGGGAAGTAAGGGTTCTACATTTTTATATTTGTTTTGGGGAGAAAACTATATTTGATTTAAAGGATTTTTAAAACCGCAAGCTGCTTTACATCTGAAACAGGATTATCATCTACTTGGGCAACACATATGTACTGGACAGCATGTTTTACAAAGCTGCCTGTTAGGTGCTGAGGAGGTGAGGATTCTGCCCAGAGAGAGATTTTAGGAGAATGGGGTGCAGCAATGCACAATAATTCCTGCTTCGCTAGGAACTGCCCCTCTCCCTGCTCCCACATGGTGACCGCACACGCAGCCATGTTAGTAAAATGTGACAACCAGGCTGCCACGAAAGGGAAGGAGAAAACAGATGTGCAGGGTACTGCACAGCTGAGCAGACTTCGGGGCTCCCCACAGTGCAGCAAGCCCTGGTTCCCAACTGCTACCAAGTCTCTGGATGGTTAGTAATGCCAACAATGTTTTTCTGAGAAATAATTAGGCAACACATATAAAGAACTTTTTCAAAGTATATACTCTAGGGAAAACTAAAACAGAAATCTGAATATATATTAAGCATATTTATCACAGCCCTTGAAAAAGGAAAAACTGATCATTTCACATAGGATAATTAATGAGCAACTTTCTACTCCCCTATGGCAAGATATTATTTAAAAATAAAAATATGTATTTGAGGAAAATCAGATGGATATAATTATGGACATAATAATGATAGGGTAAATGAAAAAAAAGCAGGAAAGAAAACTACATAAACAAGATAATCCTGGGGTACCTGGGTGGCTCAGTTGGTTAAAAGTCCGACTCTGGATTTCAGCTCAGGTCATTATCTCAGGGTTATGAGATCGAGCCCCATGTCAGGCATGTGCTGGGCGTGGAGCCTGCTTAAGATTCTCTCTCTCCCTCTGATGCCATGTGCTCTTTCTCTCTCTCTCTCGCAAAAAAAAAAAAAAAAAAAGGAAGATAATCCCAATTACCTTTGGGGGGGGGTGTGTGTCTATAGGAGAGAATGTATATACACACAGAGAAAGAAGACAATAGAAGTAGAAGTATATATAGATATATAGAGAAAATACAGCAGAATGTTGCAATGATTCTTTCTGGGTTATGGAATTAGTAAGAATTTTCCTTTTATTCTTAATACCTTTTTGTACTTTACAGATTGACTATAATGAGTAATCAGTATTTTAAAGTAACATGCTGCATGTTATTTTAAAATATTACTCAAAGATGGGGTGCCTGGGTGGCTCAGTGGGTTAAAGCCTCTGCCTTCGGCTCAGGTCATGATCTCAGGGTCCTGGGATCGAGCCCTGCATCGGGCTCTCTGCTCAGCGGGGAGCCTGCTTCCCCCTCTCTCTCTCTTTGCCTGCCTCTCTGACTACTTGTGATCTGTCAAATAAATAAATAAAATCTTAAAAAAAAATATTACTCAAAGACTGATGAAAAATTCTTCTGTTTATAAGCAACCAAATGAAAATGCTTCAAAAACCACCAGGAACATACTTGTAGTTGAGTGAGTTGGTGTATTAATCATTGTAACAAGAGAATGCACACCATGGGGAACTTGGGAGCGGCTCAGTAAGAGGGTATAGCAAGGGGCTCCTTATAGGAGTTGGGCCTGTGTCAGGTGACTTCAGGAGACTTGAGGGAGGGTCTGAGAAAGCAGAGCTTCCTTCTGGACTGGATGCTATTAGCAAAGGGTGGTAGTTCTATGCTTACAAAGAACTAATATATCTTACCTTGAATGCAGGAGGAACAAAACAACACTCCACTGTAATGGGAGAAATAACACAGCACCAGTCAGTCATATTAGGAGGGGAGAATATTGGGCCATTTTTGTGGCCTGGACAATGTTTATGTTTTTGTCTGTGCTGAGCCATGATTACAAGTAGTCTCGTCCAGATCCATCACCAAGGCCAGACTAAGAGTAGCAGCACAGCTCCAGAATATCAAGGAATATGAAGGGGAAAAAAAAAATGTGTGATTAGTGTTATCTCTGATAATAACCATAACGCAAACCTGCTACGGTTATTTTGTGAGTTAAGTAATACATGTAAGTGTTATGTCTAAGTTAAAACGCCCACAGGACGTAAGAGTTGGTATCTTGGGCCGCTTGGCTGGCTCAGTCGGAAATGCATGCGATGTTTGATCTCAGGGTTGTGAGTTCAAGCCCCCTGTGGGGTGTGGAGAGTTCTTAAATAAATAAAACTTAAAAAAAAAAAAAAAGAGTTGGTATCTTTTTGGAAGGCTGCAATAGAAACTAGTGTGTTAAGTTTTAATTCCCCAAGATGGTCAAGGATGACAAAGTGACACCCAAATCTTAGAGATGGACACATACTAAAAATTCTAGACACAAATTTTAATTACATAGTTCTTATAAACTCTAACTTCGTCACTCTTTAAAAATCCGTTTAAAAAAGTGTGACATCTATCGCAGAATATAGTAACTTCAAAAGAAACTCACAAACTGAAGGGAAAAGGCAACGGGGAAGCGGCATTAAGATGGGCAACTAACTTTCAGTGGTTTGGCCAGTACAAAACAAAAGGCAATGCAAATTCCAGGTCCTATTAACATCTGGGATATGTAGGATATTAAAAAGAGAACATTTTCGAAATGCATCGACAGAGAATTCCTAATAGCTTCTTCCTGTATTCTCACGAACCACCTTGCACTTTGAGACCACCTGCCTCAGGAACCTCTACAAGAGGTCAGAATTCTGGAAGGGCATGTAATATGCTTCTCAAAGACCAGGAAGTACCCATCTCAAAGCAGTAACTGCTTACTTTGAGACATGCCCTTATTGCTACAAAATTATAAATTCTTAGATGAGTCATACTCTACCCATCCATTCATCTAAAAATAGCTAGGAGCTCCTGAGAGGGACCATACTCTGTTGATGGTGTGGGAGGTCCACGAAGACTGCTCCAAGGGATGACAATAGAGTCTTCCTAAGGAACAATCTCACAGGCAGGACAATGCACCACTTATCAGACAGGAATTCCATCTAATTGACACTCTCCTCTCCAGAACAAATTTATGCTCCTCATCCTATCAGAGGGTGCAGGTATTTTAACAAGACAAATTTAACAGCCTCTGGTAAAGGGTAGTGGGAGGCTGAGTTGCATATAATAAAAAGTAAATCCAAATTCAGGGAAATAGGATCCCCTAATTTTTTTTGGTTTTTAATTAGCACATGCACATAGTGGGGGCATGGTACAAAATAATCAACCAAGCAACCAACCCATCCCAAACCCCCTCCTAACCCCAATCCTCCAATTTCTCTCCAGAGACAGCCACTGCTTTCTATACACATACACACATTCGCTCATTTAAAAACATACACGGCGCCGAGCTATAGGTACTAATCAATGCTTTTGTCTCACTCAACAGTATTCACTCATTCATGTAATTATTTACTGAGCAACTATTAAGTAGCAAGCACTGTTTTAGGAGGTGCTGAAAAGATGATTAAAACAAAATTCCGTGTATCGGCATAAACATCACCCCATTATTTCAAGAACTACTTTCACCCTACTGTAAAGAAATGCTATAATTTCTTTTACTTTTATAGATGGGCATTTAGGTAGTTGTCCAGTTAACACATTCTTTTTTTTTTTTTAAAATAAACATTGGGCTTACATCATCCTTTTCATTTATAAAAAAATATTTTGGCCAAACTATAAACAGCTGTTTATAACATGTTAATCCATGTCAACATTCTATTTTGAAAATGTTTCACTCAATGACTTCTTTCCACTTACCAGCACCTATAAACCACACTGGAGAACATATTCATTTTATAATTGTTTAACTAAATTAAGATTCCAGTCAATTATTCATAACGGTTTAACAAAATACGTTACAGTTTTTTAGAGCCTATGAAGAAAGTAAATGTTATAGTCAATCCATTTTATTCCTGTTGCAGCTGTTAGGTGCAGGGCTAATTCTTCCAGCTGGTTTTCAGACAGTTTTAAAATTAAATGTGAAGTTTCCCTAACCCTTAAAAGAGTGATTGCTTTGCCAAGAGAAAGAGGACTCTTACTAAATAAGTAAGAATTCACTAAGTTCCTATCATTGTAAATGTACATGGTATGAGCTGTGTATGCATGGGTGGGTACACATAGGTAAGCCTAAGCACCCATGAACATGAATGTGGGTACATAAGTGTGCAAGCAAATTCTTTAAGCTAAGATTAGCAAAGATTTATGATGCACTGCAGCCCAAGGAACAATGCGGAACCATACTAATTCAGATATTACAAAATAAAATACAAGAACCTATACTGATTTACAAAGAATTAAGCCCAGCAGCAAAATTTCCTGAATACCATGTGTGCCAGCCCATGTGCTATTTTAAGTACATTTCTCTTTTGGCTGCAGAACAACCCACTTGACAGATGTGAAAACTGAGGCTTATAGAGGTTCAGGCATTTTGTCAACTTCATTCAGACCCTAAGGGCTAAAGTTGACCATGAATGCAGACAGCCTCTGTTTTAAAATCTGTAAGGGGGGACACCTGGGTGGCTCAGTCGTTAAGTGTCTGCCTTCAGCTGAGGTCATGATCTCAGGGTCCTGGGATGGAGCCCCACCTCAGGCTCCCTGCTTCTCCCTCTACCACTCCCCCTGCTTGTGTTCCCTCTCTGGCTGTGTCTCTGTCAAATAAATAAAATCTTTAAAAAAAATAAAATAAAATACAATCCGTAACTGGTTAGGACACTGCTCTTGCAACTCCGAAATATATCTACTAAGAGCTATTTATAAATTATATGCTAGGCATTTTATATTCATTACTAGGTAGCATACCAGATAGGATTTACACAAGTTAACTCAAAAATTCTGTAAATGCTGGTTCCAAGATTCAACGCAAACCTGTCCAACTCCACAGTCGGTGTTCTTCTAGGCTCCTCACGGTGCCCCAGAATGATGTCATGGAGAAGTTTTATAGCCCACCTTCCACCAAAGGCCAGGGGTAAGAGCAGCTCTGAAGGGATACTACCTAGATCACATCCCACCACAGCCTTGTGGTTGCTGTGGACACAGCAATTAACCTCTCCATGCTTCTCTTTATGTTACATGGGGATTCTTGGTGGCTGTTTGTCCTGAAGAGCACAATGTATGAAAAGAGGTGAGAAGAGGCATCTGGTCAGCGCTTAGGCACTCCTTATAGCTCACTGCTACAGGTATGCTGCGCATTACTCATTGGGTAACAGAGCTGCCTTCACATATGTTCTATCCCATCCACAAACCACCACAAGACCAACTCAGGGCACAGCCTCAGGTGGAAACACACCACATAGTGTAGAAAAGGCCAACTATGAAGCTTCGTTATTAGGAGAAAATTAAGGACAACGCTCCGCTACAGAGTAAGTGGAATACACGAGGAACTCCCAAACTCTTACTCAAGAGCATCTCAAGCAAAGTCTCAAATAAACCCCCAACCCAGACTACCATCCCTACAGCCCACGGATGCCTAGCGGCTTTGGTTTGCGGTAAGAAGCTGCTCACAGCAGACAGGCCTGATTGCCAAGAGTTGCATTTCCTGTGAGCGGGCCGGGAAGCCATGGAAACTACAGGCATGGGGTATTTGGGGACATCCCAGGTGAAATGGAGCCCTTCCCCCTTCGGAACAACCTTTTGGTCACAGATGAGGAATCCCAGTAAGGGAGGGGAGGAAGCAAGCCCAGGAGATCTGGGGTGCTCTACCCTCCCTCTTTCTGTGCCAGGGACCTCCATAGGCTAGGGAGTGGGGGGAGAAAGATGGCTCTACAATGGGGCTCTACACAAAAGGGCCTCCTCCTGTTCAGCCCTCCACGTTCTCCAGCTGAGCCCAGTTTTATGCAAACAACACTCCTAAAGAAGCTCGAAATCCAGGCTACCAGAGAGATGGGGGGGGGGGGCAACAGTTCATTAAGTGGCAGCAGGCCAGTGAAGTGGGGAGGCGGGAATGGAAGCAGAGAGGGGGAAGGGACCTTGGCTCTGAAGCCAGTGGAGGCCAAGTACAGCGTCCTCCCGCGGACCCCTGCCCTCCAGCAGGCGAGCCAGGTGGAGCCTGGCCGCGGGGTCTCCCTCCACCTGCCCCCGCGCGCCGGCCCAAGCGGTCCCCGCGCGCCGGCCTCGAAGCTCAGCGGTGCGGCCCGAGAGGCTGGCCCGGAAAACATGGCTGGCTGGAGCATCCGCGGGCGCGCGGCGCGGGAGCCTTTCCGGGGGGATGCGGCCGGCGCCCGCTGCGAGAGGTCGGAGGTGGGGAACTTGAACGCCAGGGCTGGAAGCAAGTGCAGCGCGTTCCAGCCGCTCCCCGGCGCGGCTCCCTCCTCCCTCCCTCCCTGGCCTTTCCCCCTCTTCGCCGTCTTCCCCGCTACCCCCTTCCTCCTCGCCGCCCAACCTCCTTCCAGCCTCCCTGACCCCCGCCCCTCCCCTGCTGCCGCGGCTGCTGTCACTTCCAAGCCCAAGGACAAAACCCGCCCGCCGGCTGGCGCGCGGTTACCTGCGGGCCCCGAGCGGCCCCCGAGGTCCGCCTCGGTCACTGGCGGCGCCCAAGCGCGCGCTCGGCCGCCGCCCGCCTCATCCCCGCGCGTCTGAGCCGCCCGGCGGCAGCTGCTCCTTTTATGGGGCCGGCAGCGGAGGCGCTGCTCCGCGTCCCCAACCGCCCGCTCGCTCGGGCAGCGGCCGCGTCAATGCTCTCTATTCACTCTCGGGGGCCGCTGCTGGGTCCTCCGGGAGTGCGCGGCCTCCCGCGCGCCCGCCCAGGTCCACCAGGCCTTGGAGGGGGACGGGGGGCGGGGAGGGGGGCTGCTAAACTCGGCTTTCAGGGCACCCCGCGGGGGAGGGGTCACGTGGTCCCGACCCAGGGTAGCCAGGGCAATATGGGCCCACCAGGAGTTGCTACCACCTTGGCAAAAGGATGTGGGGATGCGGGTCCAACAGGAGAGTCGGGTTTACTTTAAAAAACAGCAAAGAGTAAAGCTGAGCTTTCCATCACCATTACCGTCACCATCATCACTATTTTACTTATAATAACAATTATTAAAAAGCACCTGCCATTTTACTAAGTGATTCGTAGGAGCCAAAATACGCTCTGCTGGTGTACACCATTTGGAAAGCACTGTGCTGGTATTTCAGTTAACTTTGGGTAACACAAACCCGATTATATCTTTACTCCCCTGGAAATCTATATTGGTGCAAATCCATAGAACACAAGCTAACCACCTTCGCTTAGACATCAAGATGCCTTAAAAATCTCTCCTGGCCCTACCCTCCAGTCCGAAAGCTGACGACTGTCACCCTCCTGCAACCCTAGAAAGGGGGAATTCTGTGTGTTCCCTTTGAAAGATAAGAAGGGCCTGGCTCAGAGATGTTAAGCAACTGCCAAAGGTCGCTCAGCTAAGAAGTGCTTAGGGCAACGTCCCAAGTTAGTCCAAGTTCAAAGTCCTGGATCTTGGTCTACTCATGTTACTGCCTTTTATAAACTTTTAAGGCCAAGAGGGCATACTTTTTTAATTTTGGAAGATATTTCACCTCTTCGTTGGCAAGGATAAAATCTGAAAAACCAAACAAAAACTGGACCCCCTTGCCCCCCCCCCCGAAAAAAAGAAAAGAAAAAATCCTTTAGAGTCCCCCTTTGAACCTGTCACCTCAGGCCAGCTCTTCCTTTTTATAGAATTTTAGTTCTAATTTCAGGTGGACCATGCAATAGTGAGTGGGGCATTCATGAAAAATAATCAATTTGACTACCTTGGGATTGGCCCCCACCATGCTCACAACACTGCCTGGGACAGCAAATCATCCCCCAGAGAAGAAGCCAAAAAGCAATTATATGCTATACTTTTATATAATACCAAAGTGATTTTTCCATATGAATTATAGAAGCAGAGGACAATAAAATCCACAATGTACATCTGAAGCAGACCTCAAGGGTGTGGAAATACATTAGGCAAATGAGCAAGTAACATTTGCTAGTGTCTTCTTTTTTTTTTTTTTTTTTCTTTTTAAAGCAGCCAAGGGGTGGTAGGTGGAATTTGACATGAGGGGTTCCCCAAAGCTAAGCTGGTGCAGAGCTCATCAGAGTACTAGATAAGCCTGATTCTGATAAGATGCTGAAAAGAAATGTCTAAGTTAGTAACTCCAAGAAGGTGGGAGTGGCGGGGTGGTTGAAATACTCGTGTTGAAGTGAAAGTGATTCTCAATTCTGAATAATTATATTAGGTCATTCAATGTGTGGAATGGAGTGTCTGTAGTACACAGTGTTCCTGCTGAGAGGATTCTCAAAGGCTCAGTGTTAGGAGGCAGAAAGCCTGTAATTAGAAGCCATGAAGCACCCACCTCTCCATGAAGAGGGCTGGAGTACGCTTGCCCAGGTAAGAGGGATCTGAGTGTGCGCACAGCAGCGTGCCTGCCTGCCTGTGTGTCCCTGCTTCCCAACACTACCATTTAACTATGCCAAGTTTTATAAGCTTCAAAGGGGATGGGGAAAAGCAGAATTAAAAGCAAAGGAAAACAAAAAAAGCCACTTTATAGGACTCTAAAAAATGTGATTTACAGAAAGAAATATTTGAACCCACATCCAAAGGAAGCTTGTTTCTAACATGGGGGTGGAAAATGGCTTATCCTTTGAAGCAGCCAGCAAAATTCCTAACCATGCTCAGATTCTGAGCTACACAACTTTTTATTTCCTTTGCACTCGTGGTAGATTTTCTTAGAAGCCCTCTCAAGGCTGCTGGTAAATGCCACTGGGAACAAGAAAATGAGGACACGGTGGTGATGTCACCATCCTTTTGTCTATCTCCACTTGTATATATGAAAATGGGCTTCTTTGGAGGCAATCTAGCCTTTCCTGAATTCTGATCCTCTGAATTGCTTACTCTGGGAAGGGTCTGTGAAAACTGAAATTTGAATTTGCCCGTAGAGGTAGCCTGGCAAATCAAAATCAATCCTGCATCCATTCTTAAATCTCAACCAGATGTACATGTTAGGCCTTGGTAAGGATTATGAGATGAATTAACAGATTTTTGTGTAATATGATGAGCAATTGAAGATTCCTGTTTACAGGGGTGCCTGGGTGGCTCAGTCAGTTAAGCATCTGCCTTTAGCTCAGGTCATGATCCCAGGGTCCTGGGATCAAGCCCCGCCTGGGGTTCCCTGCTCTAGCAGGGAATCTGCTTCTCCTTCAGCCTCTGCCCCTCCCTCCCCTCCTGCGTACACACCCTTGCTCTCTCTCTCTCTGTCAAATAAACAAAACCTTTTTTTTTTTTTTAAAGAGATACCTGTTATTCCTGTTTACAGATGGTAAATGCAAAATTTCTTAGGGACAGGAAGCTACATCCTCATACAACTTGGGGTTTTTCATCATCAATCCAGTGCAACAATACCTCTCAGGTAGATTGAGTCCCCACCTCAGACATAAACAGCTGTTCTTGATACTCGGTTGGAAAAGAAAAGAAAAGAGAAAAGAGGTACCTTCATTATATACCACTCGATTGCACTATCACCATTCTATCTCAAACAATAATACTTGGTGGTATATTTTTTCTTGGTGGTATATTTTTTCTTTCCCGAGCCCCTCAAAATGGATGGAAAAATTAAGTCTGATTTAATCTCTCTATCAGCTATGCCTGCTATAACAATATTAAGTCATACATTTAAGCTCTTAGTAGCTAGAAGCTGTTTCTACATTAAAGTCAACTGGCCACCCAGAACTCATTTTCTCTGTGGTAGGTATGAGGCTTCTCCTACATTTTGTGTGGTTGATGTTTATTTTTTTAAGGGCAAACATCATGGCTCTAACATCAAATAGAATTAAATCATTTGGGCTTTGAAATCTTTTTTTCTTGAAGTCTAACATCCTTTTCCCTTTTACTCATTCAAAACATATTTTTTTGGAGCACTTCCTAGGTGTTGCGTTCATTATTCTGGGCACTGGAGATGTAAGAGTGAGTAGACAAAAGGCTCCGTCTTCATGTGGTTATAGGCCTGCACCTGACTAGAATCCTAACATTCTGTATTACAAATGTTTTCAGAGCTGACTCACAATTATTAATAAGCCAAATAATGAGATACTGTATCAGGAAATTCCAATGAATGAATGAACCTAGAAGAGTTTTCCCTGGTTTTAGAATAGGCTATGTGTTTGTTTCTGTTGACTCTCTAAGTGGTTTTTAATACGAGGCTACACACAGATAGGGACGTTCACGGTTTAGATCTTGGACTTTGAAGTTTATGCATCCTGGGTGCATACCCCCAGTCCTCAGGGTGACTATGGGCAATTCAATCCCAGTAATTCTTAGTTAACTCATTTTCCTTTTTTAGTGGGGACAATAAAATAGGGATAATAAAATTAAATGAGCTAATATAGGGAAATCATTTGGTCTAGATCAATGGTTCTCAAACTTTTTTCCATGACTGCTCCCACCAATGAGCAATTTTAAGATGCTTCTCCCCCAATGAATTCCCCTTCCTTGAAATTTAAATACCACAGATATCTTGTGTGTCTGAACAGATATAAAGTACCGATATGCCTATGATACCTAAAAAGAGTAAGACCCATCCCCTGCCAAGAGCCCGTGTTTGCCCTTTAGGGATGATATTGCTCCTCACTGAGAAAGCAAGATCTAGAGTCTGACACATAGTGCTTGTTAAACATTTGCAAATATAAGAGTCACAGTAAGAAAAATAAAATAAATATAAGACCCTATGTCTCCAAACTAGAGAAGGACATAAAGTCCAGTAAAATGATGGCCTGGGGCATATCAACTCTGACACCCAGGAAGCTAAAGCCTGAGCCTCTGGAGCCTCAGGGGTTCGGGGTTGGACCCGAATCCAGAAGACCATCTTGCTATTGGGAGAAAGGAAAGACCCAGAGCAGCAGGACAGCTGGACACAGAGTGATGACAACTCCTAACTGTCGGCTAAGGGTACCCATCATTTGCACATGCAAAGAAGAACCAAGACAACACCCAAATGCTCCAGGATTGATGTGATTGTACACGGATGTCCTAGACAGAAAAATCCTCTCCTTCCAGTTCCCACCGCTCCACCAAGCCTACCAAAAGGTGCTATTCCTTCCCAAAGTCTTTTTTATTTTATTTTTTAAGGTTGTATTTATTTATTTGTCAAAGAGAAAGAGGGAGAAAGTATAAGCAGGGCGAGTGGCAAGCAGAGAGAGAAGCAGGCTCCCGGCTGCTCAGGGAGCCGGATGTAGGACTGGATCCCAGGACCCTAGGATCATGACCTGAGCCGAAGGCAGACGCTTAACTGACTGAGCCACCCAGGCATCCTTCTTCCTGAAGTCTTTAGCAGCCCTCAGTCACCAGACAAACCTAAACTGAAGGACATTCTACACAATAATTGTCCACAGTTCTTCTTCAAAAGTGTCCTGTTCATAAAAGACAGGAAAGACAGAGGAACCATTCCAAATTGGAGGAGACACGACCATTAAATACGAGAATCCTAGATTGGATCCTGAAACAGAAAAACACATTAGTGGGGAGGAAAAATGGTGCAATTCAAATAGTCCTGAGTTTAGTTAATACTGTTGTTCCAATGTTAATTTCATGCCTTTGATCATTGTACCATGGATATGGAAGATGTTAACATTAGTGGAAACTGGATGGATGATAAACGGGAATACTCCCCATACTACATTTTGCAACTTTTCTCCAAGTCCAAATTATTTCAAAACAAACAGTTAAAAAAACAAGTGGTGATTGACCCATTCATTTTTGCAATGAGTGTGTCCTAAAGGCCTACCCCATGCTAGGTCCTTCCAATGGCTTAGATACTCACAATGAACCAAACAAGACAAAATCCCTAACATCATAGAGAACATTATTTTCTGGGTATTTCTCTCCTCCTCAGAATACCTATGGGCTTCATCTTGTCTACTACTGCCTTGCCACATTGTGGCAGTGTAAATACACATGCCCCACGGTGGGAGTGTAAATTATTCATGGGCGGGGTATAGCTCCTGCCCTCTACCTTTCCCCAGGGGAATGGATGGGAGAAGAGAGCTCCTAAGTCTGTTGTCTGGCTCATAACACATGCCTGTAGTGCTGGGTACCAGATCTTTGACAGGTCAAAGTAGGTGCCATTTTAAAAAATATGGACGCCACGGGGCGCCTGGGTGGCTCAGTGGGTTAAAGCCTCTGCCTTCGGCTAGGGTCATGATCCCAGGATCCCGGGATCGAGCCCCACGTCGGGCTCTCTGCTCAGCGGGGAGCCTGCTTCCTCCTCTCTCTCTCTCTACCTGCCTCTCAGCCTACTTGTGATCTCTGTCTGTCAAATAAATAAATAAAATCTTAAAAAAAAAAATATGGACGCCATGATACAGAGCCTAGAACAAATTCGGTGTTCAATCAACATATTTATTGTCTATAGTACAAGAGTGATCAGCTGTTGGTCCCTTTAGACACTTAAATCTTTTAACTTTATAACACGTCATACTTAATTCTTTGACAAATACAAGTATATGTGTGTTTGTGTGTACGCTGAAGAAAGAGATTGTGTGAAAGTTTGTTAATGAATTAGTTTTAGAGGTAGTGGGAAGGAGGAATAGAGACGTGAACCAGTACATCCTCACACTTCAAAAACTAATTAAGTTGAGATTTCAAAGATTTCAACAACTTGCTCTAGAAGACAAGAATGATAATCAAAAGAGAAACACCAAGAATTCCCTGTCATACTTTGCCAGACTTTAGCTATTCACACGTAAATTAAAACAAAAAACAAAACCTGTCATATGGTTCTAAAAATGCAGCATGCTTTTGGGAATCAGAGTGGAACTACATTTTTCTTGGCAAAGACCTCCCTGCTCCTCCCCAAACTTGAACCATCTGACCTGCTTCCTCACTGCATGCAATATCATCTCTGAGTTCAAGGTCATTTCTTCATGTATTCCTTGTACCTGATCCTCTTTCAGGGATCACTGTCTGTGAATGTCACCTCCATGTGTCCCATTCTAGAAGTCAGAACCTCAGCACTCATCTTGAATCACCACTTCACTGCATCTCGAAGTCCTGATAAATATCCTGCCTAAATACATTGCATAGCCATCCACGATTACCGCTACTGCCAGCGTTCGCATCCACCATGACCTTTAGCCTGGACAACTATAATAGCTTCCAAACTGGTTTCCCTACCTGTAATCCATTCTGCTCACAGCAGGCAGAGAGACCTTCAAAGGAGGGGCGGGGGTGCAGGAAGGAAATCTGATTATGCCTTTCACCAGCTTATGTCTCTGAAGAACAAAATCCTTAATTTGATCTAAAAGGACATGTACGGTCTGGTCCCTGCCAACCTCTTCAGCACCATCTTCTAGCATATGATTTCCAGCTCTTTCTGCTCTACCGGCCACTGGTCATCATTCACTGTTACAAAACATACCATGCTCTGACTGCCCGAGAAAGGCTTACTACCAAATCACCTTCATCCACCCACCCACCCTTTGTATCTCAACTTGAGCAGCACCTTCCCAGAAAACCCTGCCAAACATTCTTCAGACCCAGTGAGTTGGGTGACCTCCAAGATAGCCCTTAATGGTGCCTATTTCGGGTATTCAGACTCTTGTGTATTCACCCACAGTGCACAGGGTTGATCTGTGTGGCCACCAGAAAGTAGGAGAAGTGATGGAATGTGTCACCTCCAAGGTTGGGTTGTAAGAAGGCACTACCACTTCCATCTTGGTTGTTTTCCTCTTGCACTATTTGCTCCAGGGGAAGCGAGCTCTTACATTGTGAAGAGCTCAGAACTGAGGACTCTTGCCCAGAGCCATGTAAGGGATCTTCAAAGTACATCCTTCAGCCCCAGTCAAATTTTCAGATGGCCGTAGCCCCACCCAATAGCTTGGCTGCATCCTCGTGAGAATCCTTGAGCCAGGACCACTCAGTTACACCACTCCTGGATTCCTGACTCTTGGAAACTGTGTGAGATTCCATGTTTGGTGTTTTAAGTTGCTAAACTTGGGGGGAGTGATTTTGAGGGTAATTTGTCACATAGTCGATAATGAAAACACCTGGTTAGATGTCACTGTCATACCCTCTCGCAGAGCCATAATGCTCGCCTTCCTCATGAATATCCCATTTGGTAATTATATATTTAATGAAGTAAATTGATTAATGTTGGTCTCTTCCTCGGTTTTGTCTCTCCATCTCACCACAGTATTTCCAGAACTCTACAATAGGCACAAAATGGACCCTGAAAAACGCTGGGTAACTGGGTTGTCATAGTCTGACACATAGAAGACTTTCCTTCAAAAACTTAATCACATTGCTAAGTTACCGTTGGTAGGGAGTCACCATACAAAATGAGTCAGCGATGTGAGCTATCCATATAGACAATCCCCCAACCACAACCTCATCCGCCATTAATGTCACCAGGCAGCATATCTTCAGTAGGGAACACTTGGCACCAAACTGCCTTCCACCCAGGAGACTGTTGGTGACAATAAAATAGCATCTGACCCAGGTCTGGCCAGATAGCAGTCTCTCTCCTCTCACCGTCTTGCAGACCTATGGAAGTCCAGGGCACTAAGAGGCTTTTTCAACTTTGAAGGATAATTATCAACCATTCTCCACATTAACTACGATGTCTTCCTAAAACCTAGAGGTAGATGCTATCAATGCCCAAACAGGGGGCTAAGGGTTCCTGTGTCTAAAAGTTTTTATTTTTACTTGGTTGATTTTCATTCCACACAAATGACAACCACTTTGCTGGCCTCCCCTCTGCAACACTCAGACTGTTGGTCACAAATGGAATTGTTTTCTGAGTAAAATACAGCCAGTAGCACCACAAAGATATATGACAGACCACTAACATGCAATGTTTAACCAAAGTTAGTGATAGATTTTACTGTCCCCTTTCCCCAGTCCCTCTCAGATGGTTCCCCAAATTCAGGTCTTGTGGTTAAAGAAAGCCCACATTTCACTTCAAGGAACACAAGGGTTTAGCCATCACTTCCAGTGGGCTGACTGTAGAGGCTACAATTGTCCAGACTTGCTACAATACACATTTTCAACTGGGGCACTTGCTTTAAAAAAAAAAAAAAAATCAAATTTAGAATCCTATCCTGATATGCTCAGGCAGGATTTCCAGGCGAGGAGGCTAGGAATATGCATTTTAACCAGTAACTCCTGAAGTGGACCATATTACCAGGCTCACATGTGACCTAAAATCACTTCCACTGTAATGAACTAGGATCTCTCAAATGCACACACTTGCTCTAATACAAGTGACAGAAAAAGTGGAGAACAATGAACCTTCTCAAGCAAAAAACAGTGGGAACTTCATTTTCCAGTAGTACCAGATTATGTTCCCCAAAGAAACAAAAGGAACAAATTGTACACATACCACACACTAGATAGCTCAAATCCTTTTCATAATCGATGAGGGTTTAAAAAAAAAAAGTGATGTAACAATAAAAATAACAATACTCTTCCCTAGTGAACTCACAAATAAGGAACCGGCTTTAA
The DNA here is from genome assembly GCF_963455335.1 of Martes martes. Lineage (NCBI taxonomy): Eukaryota > Metazoa > Chordata > Mammalia > Carnivora > Mustelidae > Martes > Martes martes. Next base: position 184,436,729 of record NC_137888.1, on the reverse strand, counting down.
TATCGCCTCAAAAATATCTCCTTCAGGGGCGCCTGGGTGGCTCAGATGGTTAGGCGTCTGCTCTTGGCTCAGGTCATGATCCCAAGGTCCTGGGATGGAGCCCCATGTCCGGCTCCCAGCTCAGTGGGGAGCCTACTTCTTCCGCTCCCTCTACTGTTCCCCCTGCTCATGTTGTCAAATAAATAAATAAAATCTTTAAAAAATATATCTCTCCTTCAGAAGGTAAGCATTTGAGGAAATGGCCAGGAAGGTTTTTTTTTAATTATTTTTTTTAATGTTACTTAGATTTATAAAACAGTGTTCCAAAGTAGAGGACTCATATTCTTTTTACATTTTTACGTTTCTTTGCCCCGATGTCTTATGTTATCAGGGGTCATGATGAAGAAGCTATTTTTGACCCTTACTTCCAGCCTATTTTAAATAAACCTACCTGAAATTTTGAGGGATGTTTCTATGTGACTGGCTGATTCGGCATTATTTTCCATTTTCAAAATATGAATGATCTACATGAATATATTTATATATATACAACCTTAAACTGACTTTAATTTCTTCTCCCTTTTGTCTCTGTTGAAATGTATTTATCTCTACAATTCCTATAGTGCTTGCTTGGTGTCTGTCTGGTGCTGTGATTTCATCTAGTACTTCTTTTAATCTGCCCCAAAGCCCCACAAAAGAGGGATTTTTTTTTTCTTTTTATAGATCAGAAAAGGCTCAGAGAATTTACACCACTTGTCTAAGTTCACATGGCTCATGGGCAATGAACCAAGATTTAAATCAACTCTGAATGTTCCAGCAATCCCATTCCTGGGTATATATCCAAAGGAAATGAAATCAGTATCTCAAAAAAGATATCTGCACACCCATGTTCACTGTAGCATTATTCACAATAGCCAAGATATGGAAAAAACTTAAGTACCCACCACAGATGAACCAATAAAGAAAATGTGGCCTGTGTGTATGTAGTTATATAGCAGGGTTTTCTTCTTTTTTAATGGCTGAATAATATTCCCTAATAAGATATTCCAGTACTCAATGTGTCACAACACGGACGAACCTGGAGAACATTATGCTATGTGAAATACGCCAGAGAGCAAAAGACAAACATTATATGATCTCCTCTGTATGTAGAATCTAAAACAGTCATACACATAGAGCCAGTAAGCAGAACAGGGCTGGGGGGAGAGAGAAAGAACAAGAGGGAGAGAGAGAATCTTAAGCAGGTCCCATGCCCAGCACAGAGCCCAGCACGGGGCTCAATCTCACAACCCTGAGATCATGACCTGAGCTGAAATCAAGAGTCGACCCTTACCCACTGGAGCCTGCCAGGTGCTCCAAATGCTAGACCAAGTTCTAAAGACAGTTTTGGATTCTAAAGGAGACAGCCGCCTGAAATTAATTTAATGGGATCAAAGGAAATGTGAACTGTGTCCTGTCCCTACATTTCCAGACACAGAAAGATGGACCCCTGCAAGAAAGAGTACTATGAAGGCAAAATTAAATCCGCCAAATGAAACCTATCTCATACAAAAGCCAGAATGATGGAGTCTGCCTGTGTGGGACAGTTTATGGTACCCCCCTAAAGACCAAAAGAGACATGCAGTAAATCTCCAAACACTCAAGAAGTCTGAGATGAAGACTGCTTGGTAATGAATCCAGATAGAAACTGTTTAAGTCACTGATTTGAACATCAAAGTAGGTGGCCCCTAGAGATAAATTTTTGCATCAGGACAAATGAAGCCCATGTTTTAAAAATATTCAAGCCCATACATCCTCTTTTTTTTTTTTTTTAAAGAATTTATTTATTTGATAGAGAGTGATAGAAGGAGAGAGAGCACAAGCAGGGGGAGCAACAAAGGGACGGGGGGGGGGAGCAGCAGAGGGTGAGGCGGGAAGCAGGCTCCCTGCTCAGCAGGGAGCCCGATGCAGGACTCCAACCCAGGACTCTGAGATCATGACCTGAGCCGAAGGCAGAGGCTTAACCCGCTGAGTCACCCAGGCACCCCAAGCCCATACGTCATTCCTGTAGTAATGCTTATGGACACCACAGAAGTACGGTGGATATGTAGAGAAAAGATAAAAACAGGCTGTTCAGGGCACTTCAGTGTTAAACTTTGTACTTTCCCTATTTCTTGAATGGACTCTATATTTGAGGGTTTTATCAAGACTTTAAACCTCCAGGTAGAAAAAGCTTTTATAAATCTTCAAACACTACTAAGAAAACTTGGAAAGTATAACAACGATTTTTTTTTCCTATCAACAACTCTCCCCTATTTGGCAGAGCTCTGAGGTATAGAGAAGAGATCATTTCATTAAGTATTTTGAGAGTTTTTTTCCGCTCCATATTTGTATTCTATTCTCTTATCTTCAGTACCAGGGCACTCAGATTATCTATGGCTGGGGCAAGTAAAAAGAAGGGACTCCAGCCAGACTAAGGTGGAGAGTGCCAGCAAAGGTTTGAGCCTTAAGGAAAAATCTATAAACCCAGAAAAATCCAAAAAGTTCTACTTCACATATTTTTATGAAGAAAAAAACCACCATGCAGAAAAATCCAAACTCGAAAAGCAAAATTCAAAGATGTGCTTAGCATAGCTTGAGGCCAAAGGACTGTCAAGTGTTTAGGAACCGGTTTTAGAGAATCGATTAACCCCATAAAATCATAGGCAAACTGTGAGAATATGGCCTCCTGGGCACTCTTTGTTGGAAAGGGCTGATGGATTCATCCTACTATAAAAGGCATCTGACATTCCCCAATCAAAAAAGAATTAAGTTCTGGTTTCCTCTAGAAAAGACTCAGACTCTGTATGCTCGGGGCACCTCCATGGCTCAGTTGGTTGAGCATCAACTCTTGATTTCAGTTTAGGTCATGATCTCAGGGTTGTGAGATCAAGGGCTCAGCGCTGATTCTGCTGGAAATTCTTCCCTCTCCCACTCCCTCCCACTGTTCTCTCTCTCAAATAAAAAATAAAATAAAATAAATCCTTAAAAAAAAAAAGAATCTGGGGTACCTGGGTGGCTCGGTGGGTTAAAGCCTCTGCCTTCAGCCCGGGCCATGGTCTCAGGGTCCTGGGATCGAGCCCCACATCAGGCTCTCTGCTCAGTGGGGAGCCTGCTTCCCTCTCTCTCTTTCTGCCTGCCTCTCTGCCTACTTGTGATCTCTCTCTGTGTGTCAAATAAATAAATAAAATCTTAGGGGCGCCTGGGTGGCTCAGTGGGTTAAGCCTCTGCCTTCGGCTCAGGTCATGATCTCAGGGTCCTGGGATGGAGCCCCGCATCGGGCTCTCTGCTCAGCAGGGAGCACTGCTTCCTCCCCCCTCCCCCGTGCCTGCCTCTCTGCCTACTTGTGACCTCTGTCTGTCAAATAAATGAATAAAATCTTTAAAAAAAATAAAATAAAATAAAATAAATAAATAAAATCTTAAACAAACAAACAAAAAAGAATCTTAGGGTATTCAAACTGACAGGGCCTTTAGATATAACGTATGTCAAGCTTCTCATTTTACACACGTGAACACTGAGACACACAGATGTGATGCTTACTACCTTCACTTAGAGAAGCTAACATGAGTTTTTCACTTTCTAAATCAAGCCACTGCTTTATCAAATGTGATTAATACATTTAGACAGACTCCAGTGGCCAGACCACAGCGGAACAGATCCACCCACCTCGGCTCTAACAAGCGATCGCGTGGATCGAACATATTTCTTAGAAAATAAAATCATAAAACATACCATGTTTAATCAAATTTAAGGTAACAATTATAACTGATGAAGCAAAAAGGCAGAAAAAAAACTGCCAATTAAATCACAACAGGCCAGTGATGGTAGAATGCATTTCAATTTCTGAAATGTGAAAATGTGAAAAACTACACACTTTAGAACTGATGAAAAACAATACTGCCAAAAAGTAACATGTTGATTTATAGGGCTCTTGAAAGAACAGAATGTAGTAGACTTCCTTTTGTCATAATTAACAGGTAAGAAAGAGCCCGTGGAACGTTTCCTACATGAAAAGCCTTCTTTCTGACATGTTTGAAACCAGAATATGAGGAGTTAATCAGGAATTTCACAAAAGAAAAATCATGCAAAATTATTCATACATACTTAAAGTATCTTATTTTAACACACACAGTGTTCATTTTTTCATCTATCTTTTAAAGTACATTGAAAAAAAATTTTTTAAACCTATGTTCCTGGTGTAGGATCCTGTAGCATCTTTCTTGCTATAAACTATACTTAAAATTTAACAACTATGATTTTCAATTTAGGTTCATTTGAAATAGAGTAATAATGTAAAGATGCCTGCAAAGCAATTTGAATGCTTTAGATTTTTTTATGATTTCTCTTTAAATTTTATAGTCCTTATCTACACCTAATTTAACAGCAGTTTTTAAGCAACCAAACTTCATCGCGTCTTTCTAAAGGATTCACGCAAGTTCTCAAGGAAAGTGTTCTCAGGAACACTTCTATGTCATTGGTTCAAGTAATATTTAGTTAAATTATATTATCAAGAGTAACAACAGAACAGACATTGGCACGTTTGGGAATAAACAACAGACTGCTGACACATCATACGTGGCACATGATGTGTGCAAATACACACCAGCTTCCAAGATGGCACCCAGTGATGCTTGCCTCCAGGTATTTAAGCTCCTGTGTAGTTCCCTCCCACATCGAAGAGTGCTGACATCATATACTGCAGCAACAGAGGGTGATTTCTGAGATTAGGTGGTAAAAGACATTCCAACTTCTCACTTGTTTTCACCTTGATTTCTTATTCATAAGATGCTGGCCGCCATGTCATGAGGTCTCAAGCAACCCAATGGAGAAGTCCACATGGCCTCATGCCAATAACCAGCATGAAATAACCAGCATGTGAGTGAGACACGGAGGAAGTGGATCATCCAGTCCCACACAAGCCTTCAGAAGGCTATAGCAACCTAGGCTGATATCTCTACTACAATCACACAAGGGACCCCAGCCCACCACCACCCAGCTAAGCCCCTCCCAAATTCCTGATCTACAGAAACTGTAGGACAACCTACTAGTCAATGTGGGCAGTGAGCAGGCTGAGGGTACCATTCAGAATGAACAAGTTAGTTAAGTGGAGGTTCCACCAGGTTATCTGGATTTCTATACTACTGGAGGCTACCAAATACCCCTTTGTATGTGAGGCTATGTCGCCATTCTTAATTCCCCAGTTAGGTATTACACCAAAGGTGAATAATGAATTAAGAGAGGGAGCTAATGGCACCAGCAAAGCAACAGGGTTGGGTTAAAGATGAGTAAGCTCCATACACAAATGGAAGTTGGGAAGAAAAAGGGACATGGTAAGACCCAACACACCTTTGTATGTGCAGCCTTCCTGAGGGCAAACCTCCAGCCAGATATCCCACTTCAACACGTGCTGTGGATTCCAGCCAAGAACCTCAGTCCCACCTGCTTTCCTATCTTCTTCTACGGCATCGTGCCTTCAAAGGTCTACATCAAGGAGTGGTCAGCCTTTGGAATTGTCAGGTTCCAAACAGTGGGTCTCAGAAACCCACATGAAATCTGTTTCAGCACCAAACCAAATGGGGGACAGAAGAAGTATGGAAAAAAGGATCCAGAAAACACTGCACTGCAAAATATTTAATCCAATCCATCTTTGTATGTTTAAAAAAAAATCAATTAGCAGAAACTATTAACATTCTATTTAAATCCCATGGTCAAGACTTAGCTAAATAAATCCATTCTGTGAAATATAACAGCAGGCTAATGTATTTTATGAGCATGTATTAGGTGAAGCAGGCTTTTAAGACCTCAAAATTCACAGAAGGGCAAGGCTGGGTATTTGATTGACAATACCAAAAACAGAAGCCATGGTTCTCATGTGTCATGAGTATACTGTATTTCTTAGCTAAATAAGCAATGTCTTATCCTATAAAGGCAATATTATCATCCCAATTTCACAAATCAGGAAACAGGTCATGAAGATTAAGACTTTAAGCAAAATTGCATAGCCACCCTACCTTTGGGGCACCCTTTTTTTTTTTTTCTGATACACTAAGAAGGGGCAGCTGATGCATGGATGCTTCTCTCTTCATCCTGTCTCTCTTTCTTTTCTCTCTATCCTTTCTCTCTGCACTGGTCAGAGCAGGGGATTTCAAGCAACTCACTCTCTGGGATGGTTAGAATCCTTCTAACTGTCTGCCAACTTCCCCGGGTATAAGGAGGATACAGAGGTTGCAGGGAGAAGGGAAGGGGGAAATCAGAGCTAAACTCCAGCTCAAAATTAGAAGCCCAATTTTTGTAAAAACACAGATAATTCACTTTTCAGTCCCTCACCCTCGAAGACTGAAATCACGAGGACAGCAGAGAAGGTAGTATCAGGAGCTCAAAACTCAACCCCACTTCTTACAAGCTACATGATCTTGGGTAAGTCAGATAATATCACCAGGTTGTTACAAAGATTAAATGAGATGGTCTATAAAGTAATTGCAAATAGCAAGCAACTATTACACAAATGGTTACGGATCACTAAAATTATCAGTGTTTATGTGCATAAGTTTCACAATCTTCAGAACTTGGGGTTGAACCCAGAGTCAGCCACTTACTAGCCTGGTGACCTGGGGTGAGGTATGCCACATTTCCCCATGACTCAATGGTTTCATCAGCAAAATGGGGTTGACAATTGTGCCAACTCACTGAGCTAACATGAGGAGTTGTTATGAATGCAATACAAGTATTGCTAACTGAAGATACAGAATGCTTAATTGTATTGGACCACTATGCCAAGCCTTTATATTCATATTATCATAGAATAAACCTTCATCGTTCTTATCTTCTCACCTACTAAGGTAGGTACTACTGCACGGTACTCAAGAAATACTTAAGAAATGCAGCTTCTAGGAAGAGCACATATAAGAAAGCGCCCCTACAATGACAGCCTGTGCTCCTGGGGAACAGGAGCCTGGCCCCACTGGCCAAGGGGACCACCCAACATCCTGCATTTACCTTTGCCATTCCCTCCCTCCAATCAAAGCCACTCTCCTGACTAGGTCATTAAAAACCAACTGAAATGGAATGCAGGGCTGGCAAGTGACCTCAAGAATCCTGAGCCAGCTCCCTTGCCTATAGGCAAGGCTACAAAAATAGATAACAAATCTTTTAAGGGGACCAAAAAAAAAAAAAAAAAGGCAGAACAAATCTATTTTAAAGATTCTTTCCTTCCTTCTACAATCACAATGTGCTTCGTAAGTGCCCTGATTTTGATATTTCCACTGCCACAGTCTGCCCCTGCATCTGGCTGCCTTCCATATCTAATTCTGATTTTTCTTGTTCGCTGAATAGATCTAGCCAAGGCGAAGAGACAATTAGATGGCGTAAGAATGAATGAGATTAAAAAAAAAAAAAAAGATTCCTTATAAATAACTCCCTGTAAAAATCTTGAAATAACCACGGAGAATTGTCATCCTATCTATAAAAGCAACAACATGAAGACCACCCCCACTCGAAAAAAAAAAAAAATGGGTCATGTAATGTCTATGCTGGAATCCCCTGAGATATTCAAAAACAGGCACAATCTCAGTCTCATGTTCAACAATAACCTAAAGATTTGTTTCACATTTTGATGACTTAACAGTATTCTAACCTGCAGGAAGGGTCTCTAGCAGAGGGACAACCCGTCAAAAATGCTCTTAATGTGTGCCTGGGTGGCTCAGTAGGTTAAGCAACTGCCTTTGGCTCAGGTCATGATCCCAGGATCCTGGGATTGAGCCCCATGTGTCAGGCTCCCTGCTCAGTGGGGAGCCTGCTTGTCCCTCTCCCCCTGCCCCACCCCCCACTTGGGCTCACTCTCTCTCCCTCTCCCAAATAAATAAATAAAATCTTTTTAAAAATTCTCTTAAGTGCCTCACTAATGTTTTATTGTCATTAAATGCCTATGAGGGAATAAGTTTACCAGTCCCTCACTGCCATCCACCTCATCAATGGCAGAAACAACACGTGTTTCCAAAGTTTCCAGACCAAGCAAGACAACACCTCAAAGACAGAGATGAGCAGTGTAGGCTACATACCACAGTACTGGTTCCCTAGAGAACATAAAACAATAGACTGTCAGTTAAGGCCAGCTCAACTGCCAAGATATTTGTGGAGATTGTCTCTTCCTCCCAAACCTGGATACTTACCAACAGGCACCAACACAAACCCACACACACATGTACAAATACGGATGTACATACAGACACCTGTGTGCACAAGCAATTCACTAAAGACTCAATCACATCTCCAGTGACAGATGAGCCAAAAAAAAAAAAAAAAAGTGCATGAGTCAAGATACTTTCCCCCTTTTTTTCTCCTTAACAGATGCTGTGCCCTATATTAGATGCAGGCTAACTCTAACAGAAAACAAATATTTTTATCAGTAGCCTATCATATTCCTTGCTGTTAATCCATAATATGTAGCCCAATGTCACAAGCAATACCAATTAGAAATTATGTAGAAATATTTCACAATAGGAATACTAGGAATATTTCACAAGGTTTGTGGAATAGTTTAAAACAGAAAATCATGCACTGGTCATTTGTATTCACGATTTAGGTCAAGATGTTTGGGTTGATTTAACATCCCAGATCCTCACCTTGTTCATCTTGACAATGTGGTTCAGTCTGGGCAAAAGTATTCTCATTAAGAAACATTTATGGAACATTCTACATGCCCCTAAGTGGGGCATGCAGAAGTTAAGTGAAAACCTATCACAAAACAGACTCAGAGGGAGTCCTGAGCAATTATGTGGCCATTACAGGAACTGGGAGAGAAAAATGTCACGACATTTTAAGTAGAATAAAAGGATAAAAAGCAATTGTGGTTAATGTAGGTATGCATGTTACATATCTACATGTATCCTCTATATACTCACAGAAAAAAGACAGGAAGGATAGCAACATCAGATCATTACCAGTGACTAAGGAGTGGGTTTCGAGGTGATTTCCATGCCCTATTTTGCCTATCTGTATTTCCCCCCACAATTAACACAAATGATCTCTGCGATGGTTACATTAACTCCAAATGGTAGAAAGTACACACTTCATATACTAATAACCTGGGGAAAGTGGTTTTCAAAGTTACTTAAGGCTTAGCTAACTTGGCATGTTAACTTACAGGTCAATTTTCCCAAGTCAGTTGCTGGGTATATCTCTGCTTATTTGTTAGGGATGTGGATCGTATGGCTGTGCTCAAGAGTTGAGGCATATGTCAAAAAGCAACCCAAAGTACAGTACAGAGAGTTTTAATGAGCAGTGCTTCTCTAAAAGTATGCAAAACTGACAGGGCTTCTGAGATGTCAGAAGAGGCCTAGGACACTTACGATTTTTGAGGCTTCTAGTATAAAATGTCCAGGAATGATTATAAAACATTGCAGTTTGTCTTCAGATATAGTAATTAAAATCTTAGGAAGACACCTATATGGTTCTATGTCATCCTTCATTTGTAGATAATGTCAAAGGCCTAACTTTGAGGTCATTTTTTGGTTCCACAACCACCCTGGTACAATGGAAATGTGTAATAGATTGCCTGGCCCCTCTCGAGAAGAAAATGCCTCTCTACAGGACAGCAACTAAAATTTAAAAAAAAAAAAAAATTAAATTAAGCTTTTGAAATGTTCTACTCCAAAAAGCATTTGGTGGAAATCTCCACAGTTGTGTCCTTTACCATTTCATCAAATCTGATAATTAAAGAAGAAAAGAAGGACGAGAAGGAGGGAATTGGTAAGCACTCTTCATAGACTGCTGTAATACATCCCACTGGCGTGTGATATTTACATTTAATTTAGACTGAACAGGACTCTAGCAAATCTTTTAGGAACTGAGTGTTTCCTTCAAAGGGATGCCAGGATATAAATCCAGATATCAACACCCGCGTCAATACCAACGGAGAGACATTTAAAAGCACTGTCCTGACGGAACCTATTTACCAGGGAAAGGGGACACTAGAGGGGCAGTTAACGTGAATGAGAGTGGAAGGACCCAACACCCATCCTAAGACCAACCTGAGAACTTCTTCACACATCTGAGTAGAACAGGCAGGACGCTTGGGGGCAGGAAAGCCAGAACTGTTCCCCCACCTAGGGCCCGTCTCTCCCCCCACTCACGTCCTAAGCTTTGCGGCAATAAAAATAACTAGTTTTTGACTGGGAAAACATGCATTCCTCCCCTTTGTGGTTGTTCACAGGAGCTTCGAGAGCTCTTGTTATATCCATTCGAGCAATCCAAGTGATGCCCTGTTATGATTTGTCAGGGAAGCCCTTTATGGTAATCAAATCAGGGCACAGGATGGAGTCATCTGTGCCCAGCAGCAGGGAGCTCTGACTCGATTATAACCATGCTCCACTCACGTTGACTGGCTCGCCATTCCATCTAATTTCTACAGCAGCGTACTGGAGAAAAAGGAACGCACGACTCAGGACCGAAATGTATTCGTTCACTCTACACCTGTTTGGCTCCTTCTCTGGGCACAGCTCCGTGCTCTACGTTGGATCCCAAGCGACGAGGACCACTGCCAACTTTGCTTTAAGAACTGAACCATGCTGAGTATGAAATATAAGTGCAGGGTGTCTTGAAAATTCTCTGATAATGTTCCATAAATTTCACTTATGGAATTAGCCAAGCCTTTAAGGAGAACGAGGCCTGTCTCATTAGTGTGATTTCCAGGATTGCTTTATCCTCTGCACTTCAAGGTTTCTATGACCTGGAGCAATGAGTTAATAATAACGTCATGTGCAATGTTATTATCCATAGAGTGCCACTGACACAATATGGCAGCCCATGTGTTAAATACAGCCAGCAGAGAAGTTTTTTATCTGCTCGCACACTACTTCCAATGCTTTTAAAAAAATTAGTTGCCAAGCAACACAAGCATCCTTCAGTGGATGAATGGATAAACAAAATGCTGAATGCACATAAAATGGAATATTATTGAGCCTTAAAGAAGAGGGAAATTCTGACACGTGCTACAGCATGTTCGAACCTAGAGGACTTTGTGCCGGGTAAAAGAAACCAGTTACAAAAAGATCAATATTGCAGAATTCCAATTGTCTGAGGGAGCTAGAGTACTCCAATTCACAGAGATACAAAGTAGAATCGTGGTTTCCAGTGGCTGGGGCGGGGGTGGGGAATGGGGAGAGAGTTTAATGTTTGATAGGTAGAGAGTTTCAGGTTTCCAAGACAAAAAGAGTTCTGGAGATTGGCTGCACAACTGTATAAATGCACTTTCCAATATTCTTACGTTTGGCATCCATGGGATGTCACTGAATTGGACGCTTCAAAACGATTAAGATGATAAATGTTAAGTCCTATGTGCTTAAGCACAACTAAAAATAAGTAATCACCATGACGTAAAAATTGGGACAATTCACAGAAAACAAATTCCGATTTCCAGCTTTTCTTAAAAAAGGGAGAAGACCTGGGAACACAGGGCCTGCCCCCACTGCCAGGCATGGACGGCAAGAATAGAGCAACAATGTTCCCTCTGTGTGCTCCAGCTCTCCCAAGTCCCCGCCACCCCTGTCGGCAATTTGCACAGCGCATTTCATTTATTCACGTCCAGACTTCCCAACATGGGTATGAACAGTGCTCGTGGTATGAATTTTGACTCTTAGTCCCATTCCTAGCCAGAGCACCTTATCAGTAGCCATTAGAGCTGGCTGTGGCGTGAGAAGGACATCACATCTTATCCCAACCAGCGTATTAAGGTTGCCTGATTTCTGAACACATGGAGACTAAAAGTAGATGGATGGGAGTAAGGCAGGCACTACCTACAAGAGCTGGAACTAGGACCAGTATGCTGGGACTCACTAGTGATGAAAAGCCATCAGCTTGCCCAGCTCGATGACATTCAATCTCACTGCAGGGGTGAATGCAACTCTTCACTCTCTCAACACGGGAATGGCCAGTCTCTGAATAGAGGTTCCAGGCCTTGCGCTGTCCAGAGTCCTTATATCAGAGTCCGCTCACAGAGATGGTCTTGGTAGCCACAGGCAATACGAAGATCCTTCTGCTTCTCCATTGTGACAAATGGAGCACTCCAGACAAAGATCTAGAGAGAACGTCCTATGGCTGCTATCCTTCCCACAGGAAGATTTGGTGTAGAAAGAGCCATTGCATGTTCTAGCGTCTTTTGTTGTACTGAATAATTCTATAATACCAGAAGTCCTATGAAAAGGTTGCTTCTGGAAGTTTCCATATTATTTTATGTCTAATCATGGAGAGTGAACCTAGTGTTTTGTAGCTCTTAGACATTTCAATTTGACAGAAGGGTAATTCCTGCCTCCACCCCAACCAGGAAGATTGGGCAAAATACGTGGGTATGATTTTAGCTGTCACATGATGAAAGCTGGGTGTTATCAGCATTTAATGAGCAAAAGCAGGAATGTCAAAGGATCTCTGATACTTGAGATGATGTTCATAATGGAACCATCCCATTCGAAAGGTCAATAAGGTCCTCAATTTAAAGAAAAAACACACTGGGGGCACCTGGGTAGTTCAGTTGGTTAAGCATCTGACTTCATCTCTGGTCATGAGCTCAGGGTCCTGGGATGGAGCCCCGTGTTGAGCTCCCTGCTCAGCAGGGAGCCTGCTTCTCCCGCTCCCTCTACCTCTCCCACCGGCTCATGGGCTTGCACACTCCCTATTTCTCTCTCAAATAAACAAACAAAACAAAACATACTGATTTATACTAGCTACCTGGCACCTTCAGGCCATCAGCATGTGACTGAGGATACAGAACTTGTGCACCAATGTCACAATACCAGAGTTGGAGCCCCAAGGGCTGGCTGCAAATATGAACACTTTATATTCATGTGCAAGCCTGTAACTTCTCTGAATCTGTTTCCACATCTGTTAGGTGAGGTTGGTGACCCTTGTCCACTATTAAAGTTTTCTACAGATTCACATAAAACATGGGTATCAGAGTTTTTCTTAACTGGAAAGCAAAGGACACATGTAAAGTGTTAATTTTAAAAGATCCTGTGAAAATAACCCAAATGTTCATCAACGGATGAGTGGATTAAAAAAATATGAGATTTTATATATAATGAGAATATTATTCAGTCTTTATAAAGAAGAAAATTCTTACACATGTACAAAAAATGAAACTTGAAGGAATTTTGCTAAGTGAAATAAACTAAATAGAAAAGACAAATATATAATTCCACTTCCATGAGGTACCCTGCAGAGTCAAAATCACAGAGACAGAGAGAAGATATGTGGTGACCTGAAGCTGAGGGTAAAGGAAACGGGGAATCATTGTTTAATGAATTTAACAGTTTCAGTTTGGGAAGATGAGAAAGTTCTGGAGACAGTGGTTACACCAACAGTGTGAATGCATTTTAGGAAAATAAATCGTATATTTAAAAATGGTTAAAATGGAAATTTTGTCATGTATTATTTTACCAAAATAAAAAAAGTTTAAAAAAAAGGCTTCCTCATTTATAAACATGAATATATGTGTATTGTAGAAATCAGAAAATGCAGATAAGTAAAGAAAAATATAAATCCGTTCATAACAGAAATAATCACACTCCTTATTGTGGTGTATATCCTCCCAGGTTATTTTCTTTTAAGGATCCTTTAAGATTAAACATGTTCAAGAAAATATTATCCGGTGAATGTTGACTCCTACATTATTTTTATAAAATACTCAAGTTGCGGGGCCCTGGGGGGCTCAGTCAGTTAAGTGTCAGATTCTTGGTTCCAGCTCCAGTCGTGATCTCAGTGTCATAGGCTCAGCCCTGCATCAGGCTCTGCACTCAGTGGCAAGTTGCTTGAGATTCTCTCCTCCTTCTCCCTCTGCCCTTCCCCCATCACTCACACACACCCTCTCACAGGCTCACTCTCTAAAAATAAATAGAAAGAGATGCCTGGGTGGCTCAGCTGGTTGGGTGGCTGCCTTTGGTTTATGATCCTAGGGTCCTGGGATCGAATTCCGCATTGGGCTCCTTGCTCATGCGGGAGCCTGCTTCTCCCTCCGCCTGCCACTCTCCCTGCTTGTGCTCACTCTCTCTCTCTCTGGTTTAATAAATAAATAAATAACATTAAATAAATAAAATTTTTAAAGAAATATTCAGTTGGGATAAGACAAGGAGGAGTTGACAGTAGCAGAAGGAAGGTGAGAAGCAGTAATCCCTTTCAACCCATAGGGGAGCACTTTTCATTTCTAGGGTTCTTCTTAAGGAATACCTGTTTTATCAATCATATTCAAAATATAATAAAGAAAACTATAAATTCATTAAAATTTTAAATTGTACTAAAAATAAAGACCACCAAACATTCAGGCAATATGCTTTATCTGTAAGGCCCAGAAACCGATCAAACACAGTGGAATGTTTATAATCAAATAATCTGATGCCTGGGATTGGCTTCAAAACAATCCAGTGGGAGGAAGTAAACTGGAATGGATGTACAGATGAGAGAAGACTGGTTAACAGGTGATACTGTTAAAACTCGGTGATGAGTATGTCAAGATTTATTACACCATTCTTTCTACTTCTATAGGGGGAACAAACAGATCAACTTAAAAATAGAAAACACAGGGGTGCCTGGCTGGTTCTGCTGGTAAAACAGGCAACTCTTGATATCGGGGGTTGTAAGTTTGAGCCTCACATTGGGTAGAGAGGTTACTTAAAAGTAAAACATTTGGGGTGGGGGGGACAGAAAACACAATAAGCAATGAAAGACTAAACAATGATTTTTCCCATTCCCCACTCTATTTCTAGCTGTCTAGTTGTTGTGAATTTCTTTTAAACTCCATGGTTCAAAAGAACTACTTTAAAAATGCAAGCAAACCAAACTGCCAACTACTGGGTAACAAGTTTGATTTTGCTAACGATGTCCATAGAAAAGAGGATTTCAGTGTTTTTAAAACTTGGGTGCATTTACTAATTTTGTTACCTCAAAGAGAACAGAAAGAAAGGTCATCTCTTTTTCCAGAAACCTATGAACCAGTTTGCTTTTTATTGTTTTTCATTAAAATTTTAAACATGAAATATGTTCTGGCAAATGAAAAACCCAAATGCACCTGCCCACATTAGGGATTAATTGCTTGGAAAATTCCATTTTAAAATTTGCTGTGGTTGAAACTAAGGAGCATTCTCCCTTCTTTACTCAAATGTATGCAAATTATTTCATATAACTTTCTACCAAGGCAATATAAATAGGCAGTAGGAATTTTCCCTCAAATTTTGTATTTAAGGAAATATACAAGAAAATAAGAGTTCTTTAATGGCTTTGAAAACCATGAATGCATATACAAGGGTCTATCACTCAAAGGTACTCATGTACCTCAAAGAAAGGTACATGAGCCTCTAGCTGAAACTTCAGAAGACATGGGGCACCCGGCTGGCTCGGTCGGTGGAATCATGTGACTCCTGTTCACAGGTTTGTGAGTTGAAGTTCCATGTGGGGTACAGAGATTACTTAAAAAAAATAATTTTTTAAAATTTCAGAAGACTTTATTAAACAGGCCTTTCTACTCGACAAATTTATTAAATGTACCCTTCAAAAGCACCTAATATTACTAGGATATACCATGGATTTATTTAAAAAAAAAAAAAAAACCATAGCCAACCAACTTCTTTACATTATTCTTGGGGCTCTTTATTACACATCATAAGTCAACAACTATAGCAGAGGATACCTGGATTTCAAAAGGCATTTGGTAGGATGTTCCCAAAATGTCCTTGCAAAAAGAGGACCCATGGGTGACTGGACAACCATACCCAAAAGCTAACAACTGATGAATCAATTGTAAGAAATATCACCAATCTCTGTATTTGACTGTCCCATTCAGTGATGTCTGCATGTCTTAAATGAAAATACAAATGGCACACTGATCAAAAACAGCCCTAAGACAGTGCTAATAAATTGATGCATGAAAGAAAGATTTAAAATCATTTTGTCTGGGGGCACGTGCATGGCTCAGTCAGTTAAGTATCTGCTTTCGGCTCAGGTCATGATCCCAAGATCCTGGGATCGAGCCCCGCATCGGGCTCTCCGCTCAGCGGGGAGTCTGCTTCTCCCTCTGCCCCTCCCACTCACTCTCTCTCTCTCAAATAAAATAAAAAATAAAGAAAGAAAGAAAGAAAATCATTTTGTCTGCCTGCCTCTCTGCCTACTTGTGATCTCTCTCTCTCTCTCTCTCTGTCAAATAAATAAATAAAATCTTTAAAATTAAAAAAAACATTAAAAAATCATTTTGTCTATTTAGAAAAGTATATTCAACCTCACAAGAAAAGATTAAAAAACACAAGTCCTATTCTTTGGGTAGGTAAAAAGAAAAAAAACCACAGTACATATGAACAAATGGGGGAAAAACATTTAGAAGAGACAGGAAGGAATTATTCTTTAACAGAGAAATGATGTGAAAAACATGGAATAAATGAGTCTTATTTAGTTTTGATTAATAAGACTGAGGCAGATCCACAGGTTTAGAGTACTGAGCACTACTATATACCAGGCACCATTCTTAACACTTCACAATAGCTTATCAGTGTCAGTCTATGAGGGCACCATTATTAAATTATCCATTTTTATGGATAAGTAAATTAAGACTCAAAGTGGTTAAAGAATGGTCCAGGTCACATGACTTTAAGTGAGGAGAGCTAGATTTGCATCCCAGGCTAAAAGAATAGGTAAAACAAACATAACAAGCTAAGAACAAGCTAACAGGTTAGAGGGACAGAAAGAAAGCCAATGTTGCTAGTGCATGGTGTGTGGCATAAAGCAAAGGGAAACTAGACAAGGAGCTGGGGAGTGTTTGCTGACCATTCCAGTGGAAGAGTAGAAGACTACAAGATCATGAACACCTGTCCTTCAATGTGACTGAGCAGAAGCAAGAAATGACCTGCCAAAGATGAAGACAGGACTTAGACATTGAGTATAAAAGTAAACCAGATACCTCAAGTTTCTTTGATCCTGTGAACAGTACCAGCAGGAGTAGTGGTAGGAGAGATGACTATTTACTGAAAATGTTCTATATGCTATAAACAAAAAAATCTTTTTAAAAAAAGTTCTATGTGCTAGTTTTCTTACTTTAGCCTTTATTCTTATAACAATATTGTGCAGTAGGTCTTACCATGTCCATTTTAAATAAAGAAAACTTAAAGGTCCACAGTAAGTCACCAAAGGATGACTTTGGATTCAAAGTCAGATGTGTCTGGTTACAAAACTCATGCCCACCACCTTATTTTCCTTTCCAACCTTCAGCAACCTGACCATTTTATCTGTTCAACAGGTTTCAGTAAGGATCAAACTCTTGCCAGAAAACCAGACAGTTTCTCTCTAACTTACACAGTTCCCAGAAGTGTAGCCTACCCATGAAATTAAATATAGGATTACATGAGTTTTTTCCATAGTTAAAAAAATTTTAAAAAGTAAACGTTGCAGATACATGAAGGCAAAGTTAATTGTCCTTGCCCTAGGCCCCCAGCCATGTCTAAAATAACCAATGTAAATACCCCAGTATTTATATTCACTCCTTTCATACAAAACTATATAAACATATGTAAGTACTCAAATATAAAAGGTATGTTTCTTTTCATCAATATAGGATCAAACTGTATATATGGTAGAATATCTCACATGAATATTATATAAAAATTCTAAATAAAATATTAATAAATCAAATCCAACAATAAAAAGGATAATAAATCATGGCTAAGTGGGGCTTATTCTAGGAATGCAAGATTAGTCTAACAAAAAATCAAAATAATTTGCCATAGTTAATAAACTTAAAAAGAAAAACTATATGATCATCTCCATAGACACAGGGAAAGCATTTGACAAACCCCAACATCAAGTCCTGATAAATACCCTTGGCTAACTATAAATAAGAAGGAGCTTCTTTAACTTGGTAAAGGGAATCTGTAAGAAATCTACTATCTACATCATATTCAATGGTGAATGAATCTTCGAGATGAGAACAAGTTCTCTACCCATTTCTATCCAACATTTTAACTAGACATCCTAGCCAATGCAATAAAGCAAGGAAAGGAAATAAAAGGCATCCAGATTGGAAAAGGACAATGTAAAACTATTTTTTCTCAGATTGATTATTCAAATCAGGGAATGGCAAATTACAACAGTTTTTGTAAATTAAATTTTATTGGAACACAGTCACAACCATTCACTTATGTATTGTCTATGGCTGCTTTCACCTACAATGGGGAAAAGTTGAGAAACTGCCAAACCGTATGACTCAGAGGCCTAAAAGATATACTATATGGCTTTTTAAGAAAAAGTCTTCTGATACCTGATCTATGTAGGAAGTCTGATAAAATCTATGATAAAACTATGAGACCTTGAGGCATTGCAGAATACAAAAATAATATGCAAAATCAATTATATCAATGATATCAATTATATTTCTATATACTTACAATTTATAACCAAAGTAAAATTTTAAAATACCATTTTTAATAGCACCAAAAACAATAAGAAATACTTGGGGATGCATCTAACTAGAAGATGTGAATGACCTATATGAAAACTATAAAAATTTATAGTGAGAAATTTAAAAAGATTCATGGTCAATACCTGTTCATGGTCAATCCATTTTAAGTATCAATTCTTCCCAAACAGATCTATATGCATATATTCAGCGCAATCACAATCAAAATCCTATCATACATTTTGTGGAAATGAACAAACCCCCCCATCAAAAAAATGTAACAATTATTAAGAACCCATTAAACACAACTTCTTAAGCATCCAAATACTTAAGCATCAAGTTATCTGGAACTCGAGCTCCTGGGCACTAGGATAATCAACACAGCAATACCAACACCATGATTGATGTGACACACTACAAAGAAATCAGTGAGGATCGATGGAACTTCCATACAGACATTGTTAATCAATCATTGTATCCTTCCCTTCTGAGTCTGGATAAAGGACTTCCAGTTCCAGCAGTTTTGGCTAGTAAAAAAATCAACACTGTTTGCCATTCTGGAAGTCTATTTGGTGCTGCTAACTGAGACAAATAAATACTTTTCTATCTTCATCTTTCCGCTCAGCTTTCTCTGTGCCATTTTACTGCTTTGCCAAAATCATGGAAAATGTGTTCTGTATTGTTTCCTACCCTTCGTCTGGCACTTAAATATGTTTATCTGATGTTCTCCTTTAAGAACCAGTATGGTGGGTGGCTCAGTCGGTTAAGTACCTGTCTTCAACTCAAGGTCCGGGGATAGAACCCCATCAGGCTTCCTGCTCAGTGGGGAGTCTGCTTCTCCCTATCCCTTGGCCCTGCCCCCACCCCAGCTCCTGCTCTCTCTCTCTGAAATACATAAAATCTTGGCGGGGGTGGGGGGAGAACCAGTATAGGGCCAATGTATTCCTGGAAGATTCCTATTGACTAAGCTCATGTCATGATCAGTTTGACTTTCTCCGAGTCCTTTCGACACCAAAATCTGTGCTGGACAATGTTGTATTTAGTCATCTGCTGGTAGGGTTATTCTCTGAGCCCCACTTTGCTCACTGGCAAAATGGTAAAACAGCTACCTATATTGCAGAGCTGCTGTGAGGGCTAGAGATGATACATGGTCACCACTGGGAAGGAAGCTCTGCAAATATGGGGATTTTTTTTTTTTAAGATTTTTTATTTATTTATTGGACAGAGATCACTAGTAGGCAGAGAGGCAGGCAGAGAGAGAGGGGAAGCAGGCTCCCTGCTGAGCGAGCCCGATGCAGGGCTCGATCCCAGGACCCTGAGATCATGACCTAAGCCCCCCAGGTGCCCCAAATACAGGGATTTTGTCTAATTTGTGCATCACCATAACCCCGGCACCTAGAGTCCCACCAAGCGCATAGTAGGTGTTCCATAAGTAGCTATTAATTAAATACATAAACAGTCTTTCATATAACATGGTGCATAGAAGAGATTTCAATTCGTTCACACAGTTAACATTCTCTAAGAATTGAGCCTCTTGAAGACAGTGCCTGGAGTGCTCTTTAGTCTCCTGGAATCCTATTTCACTTGGGACTTCTGAAGTTAGAAATTAAAGGAAATATCAGAACCAGAGCTGAACTATGGATGAAGAAAATGAGGCACAATTCCGAGGTGTGAATTTTAATAAGTGCCAAGAAACTCAGTAATCAAGAGAAAGAATATTTTCACACAATATTTTCAAAAGTCAAATTAATACCAAAAAAAAATCCACGATGAACAAAACATCAGTATTATTTTAGTTTTTTTGAAGTTTCAAGTTTTTATTTAAATTTCAGTGAGTTTATATCCAGTGTGATATTAGCTTCGGGAATAGAATTTAGTAATTTGTCACTTACATGCGACACCCAGTGCTCACCCAAGTGCCCGCCTTAATCCCCATCCCCCATTTAACCCATCCCCCCACCCACCTCTCTCCAGCAACCCTCAGTCTGTTCTATATAGTTAAGAGTCCGTTTACTGGTTTGCCTCTGATTTTTTCCTCCCCTTCCCCTAGGTTCATCTGTTTTGATTCTTAAATTCTACTGTGAGTGAAATCATATGGTATTTGTCTTTCTCTGACTGACTTATATCACTTAGCATTATACTCTCTAGTTTCATCCATGTCAATGCAAACGGCAGGACTTCATTCTTTTTTATGGCTGAGTAATATTCCAGTGTGTTTATGCACGTGTGTGTGTTTGTGTGTGGCACATGTGTTTAATCTCACAACTTCTTTATCCAAAAACATCAGTTTTAAATAAAGACAAGATCAGTTAATAGTGCCATACTAAGCAATATTAAAGCTTGAGGCATAAATAAATAAATGACTTTGATTTTCTTTTCTTTTTTTTTAATGACTTTGATTTTTAAAAGATATTGCAGGGATGCTTGGTTGGCTCAGTTGTTAAGCATCTGCCTTCAGCTCAGGTCATGATCCCAGGGTCCTGGGATCAAGTCCCACATCGGGCTCCCTGCTCAGGGAAGGAGACTGCTTCTCCCTCTGCCTGCCGCTCCCCTGCTTATGTGTGCATGCACTCTCTCTCTTGCTCTGATAAATAAATAAAATATTTTTTAAAATTTTTAAAAAAAGATGCGGCTAAAATATTATTTCTCCTGATCACTAAATTTTTTAGTACCCCCTTAAACTTTGTTCCCCAGGTGACTGCTTCCCTCACTTCACTTAATCCCAGCCCTGGAGAACAATTAAAATTGCCCTTGAAAAGTCCCAAGGACTGTCTACAAAATATAATATTCTCCTCTCAATAAATTCAACTCTGTCCGTTTGTCTTCCATGTTGGAACAGCTCCCTGTTTCTCCATCTGATGAGCCCCAGACGAAGAATTCGTGGGAGCCGTTCTATACACAATACATGCCTGTGCGTAGCAGAGTCACACTCAGCTCAGGGAGGTGCTGAGGCTGTAGGAGGCTCCCAGGGACTGAGAATAGCAAAATCACATGTCCCATGTCACCCTGACTCCAGGCACAGCCAGTGGACCTAACCGCTCTATCCTGTATGTGCTGGTTCTTATATGTGTTCTTTCTCTCCCTCTCCCTGTCTCTCTGTCTCTCTTATACACACATTTGACTTGTATAATTGTTATGCATAAATAATGGGATTCTTCTGGAAATACGCTACTGCCTGCCCCGGTGGCTCTAGCCAGCGGGCCTGCCTACCGACCAGCTGACTATCCTCAGGAGCTTCTGCTCCCACAAGTCACTAGTGATTTCCTCCAGCCGCCAAGACAAAGGCGACTCTGGCAGCCAAGCTCTGTATTCCTTTTGCTTTCCCTAAGTACCCATACCATGTTGCTTTCCACAAATTCACAGTTTTATCCTGAGATGAAATCGCACAACTTCTGCCAGGAATCGCACGCAGAAACATGGTTCTGTTTTGTTTCTGGACATACTGTATTTGATAAAATTAGAAGGAAGTCACCATATCAACATTTTCACACAAGAAGAAAGGAGAAAAAAAGAGAGAGAGAGAGAGAGACAGACAGAAAAGTAAAACTCAACCAGCTACGAGATCCAGTCCAGAGAAGATACGAAAGGATGTTTCTGGAAGGTTCCAAATCTTGAGGTGCGAAATCGCCTCTCTGATTCTGCTTTGTTCCCACTTGTGGCATCTAGCCAGTCACCAACTAATACGAGAGCTGGATGCCAATTCCATTAAACGTATTTAAGCCTAAATGGAGAAACAGTCATGGGGGAGAATGAAATCTCCCTGGGCCAAGTCTCTCAGTGAGAACAGACATTTCCTGCAAGCTCTCTGAAATCGGCTCTATTTTTTGGGTCACTGATACAAACTATGGACTTGGCACTAGGCCTCTTATGGCAGAAGGGAAGCTGGATAATTATGTTCATGTAACTATCCACGAGGTGAACATTCCTAAAATTCAAATCAGGCATTGTTGACCACCACCAAAGCCTGTGAAAATTCTGGAGTCGTAAGTTTTAGGTTCCACTGGTTCATCCCAGGTATTTTCCAGATGAAGTAACAGAAGCTTCGCAAAACCTGGTGACTCGTCTTAGATCATACTGACAGCAGGTGTGACCTTCCGCCAAAGTTTCTGCCCAGGAACCATGACGACCATGATGTTTTCTGCAGCCAAGTGGGAGGACCGTTTAAGCCCAAAGCTGATACATGTTCCAACCTTACACAGTCCCTCCCCATGGCGAGGATATATGACAAAAGATATAGCACATTACCCAAGTGGCTTCGGAAATACAGCAAGAAGTCACAAGGTCACAAATGCCCACTCCTCTGAGCTTATAATAGGGAGAAACGTGGATGGAAAGGGATTTGTAAAAACCTCACTCAGTACTAGGGCATTAAAAAAAGCCAACAAGGCTAGACAAGTTCACTTGCATTCTTTCTTCATTAATTAATGTATCTTTTTCTAATTATAACTTGATAACAATCTCATAAGGCTATTAGCTCAAAACTGCAAAGCCTTTTTCTGTCTTGTTCATTAGTCTATCCCCTGTCCAGGTCTCAATTTAACATTGAATAAACGTCTCCCGAATAAATGGAAAAAAAAAAAGAAGAAAACAGTATTTGATCATTGCAAAAAATCCCCAAAACATGGTAAAATGATGTAAATAAACCAAACCTGTCCCATCATCTCACAACACAGAGAAAGTGGCTGTTGCATTTTGCGATATTCTGTTCAGAATGTATTCCATACGTGTACATACAAGTTTTCAATCTAATTTGAGATTAGACCATATATGGAATTTTGTATCCTAGCCTTTGCCAACTAACATCATATCTCGTTAATTTTAGCCTTCCCTTCCGTTCTCTCTTCTCCAACCCAAGTGCGCTGGCAGCTAAAGACACCAGAAGTGAGTAAAATGATACACAGGGACCCAAAGTCAAACATCCAAATGTTCTTCCTGGAGTTTAAAATGTGGGGGGAATAAAAAGAATCCGTTCATCCTCACTCTTAACATAAGTCATTTTTCCAGATTAACAAATCAAGCAAACACTGGGACCATGATAGTAGGATTAAACGTTGTGGGGGCACCTGAGTGGCTCAGTGGGTTAAAGCCTCTGCCTTCGGCTCAGGTCATGATCCCAGGGTTCTGGGATCGAGCCCTGCATCGGGCTCTCTGCTCAGTGGGGGGCCTGCTTCCCCCTCTCTCTCTGCCTACTTGTGATCTCTGTCTGTCCAAAAAAAAAAAAAAAAAAAAAAATCTTTAAACGTTGTGGTGTTCTCTGCACGGAAAGGAACACTTCTCTTTCTCCCAAAGAACGGATGGAGAAACGAACTGAAGAACAACAGGAAAGGCGTGGCGGGCCACAACCGTCAGGCACCTCTGAATTCTAAAGACTGACAAGAGGTTTCCTATAAGAATCATAGATTCTTTTTTCCCCAACTGTTTCGAGATGTGCTCACTGATTTTTCTTTTAAGATTTTATTTATTTATTTGACAGAGAGAGAGATGGCGAGAGAGGAAAACACAAGCATGGAGAGTGGGAGAGAGAGAAGCAGGCTCCCCACTGAGCAGGGAGCCCGATGCGGGACTTGATCTCGGGACCCCAGGATCGTGACCTGAGCCAAAGGCGGAAGCTTAATGACTGAGCCACCCAGGCGCCCCGTGCATATTGGTTTCTAAACATTCGTTGTGCATTCCAATTCAGCAGACTTCCCCATCGCTATCTCTGCTTGGAGAGCTAGCTGGTAGACAGTGAGACCCAAAATGTCTGAAGCCGAGTTATAATCTTCCCTTTCAAACCTGCAACATGCTTCATCTCAGTAAATGATGACTCCAGCTTTCTTTGTGGCTCGGGGCAAAAATCATGATGTCATCCTTCTCTCTTCTCTGTCTCTCACACCTCCTATCAAACCTCAGCCTTCAGAACACACCCAGAATCCGACCATTTCCTGCACACCCTGGGCAGGCTTCCATCGCCGCTCACCTCGATAGCTGCGTGAGCCTGCCAACTAGTCTTCCTGCATCCAAGCCTGCCTCCCTGGAGTCTAAGATCCGCAGAGCATCCAGAATTGTCCTTAGAAAAGTTAAGTCAACAAAGGGGCAGGAAGGGGATTGGTTTTTGGAATGACTGACTCTGTATCTGGACTGTGATGGGTACGAGACCTTGTGGCTTTGTTAAAAGCTCAGAGAACTGTCTGCCATTAAGGGAGATTTTTACTCTGTGTTAAGAAAGTTCAGTGAAAGATATTAGACCACAGAAGTGCTCCGCTCCAAACCCTGTATTATGAAAGTGAGGTGTCCGTGGGGCGTCTTGGTGGCTCAGTCCATTAAGCATATGACTCTTGATTTCAGCTCAGGTCATGCCCCATACCAGGCTTGCCACTCAGTGGGGAGTCTGCTTGAGGATTCTTTCCCTCACCCTCTGCCCCTCCCCCGCTCACATGTGCACACACGCTCGCTCTCTCTCTCTCTCAAAATAAATCTTAGAAAATAAATAAATAACTAAAATAAAAGGGAAGTTTCCACAAAATCCGTTTCCCTATTACCTCTTTGATTTAATCTTCTGACAGTCTTTCTTTCCCTTCATACACTTTGGTCCAACCACAATGGACCCCCCCCCCCATGCTGCTGTTGACACAAGTTGGGCATGTTCCTGCCTTAGTGAATTTGCACTGGCTGTCCCCTTTACCTGGAATGTGTTCCCCCCGACCCCATCCCAGGACAGATACTTGCCATATTTCCAACACCTCTTACCTGGCTTTACTTTTCCTTTCTTAGTTCTTATCAATTTCAGATATACCATATCACCACCTTATACTTCATGGCCCTTGTCTGACTCCCCCTCACTCATCCCCAGATGGAATCTTAGCTCCTTGAGAACGGCAATCTTCCTTCTATTCACCAATATATCCCCGACCCTTATAAAAGTGCCTAGAACACAGCAGGTAGTTAACAAATATCTACTGAAGAAATGATACACAACTGATGCCTGCCATAGATATATAAGGCATTGCACTAAGCCCCTATGATAGATTCAACATGTAATAGGACAGTTATTCCATTCAATAAATAGGTTGAGCCACAAATATCTCAAGTCTCTCTGTGGCTCATAGATTCATTCCAGATGAGTGTTTAAAATTTTATTACAGGTTCTAAGAGAATGTAAACTCCTTAAAGGCAGGGATTTTAGACTGTTTTCTTGCTGCTGTATCCTTGGCCATACAACGGTATGTGGTACATAGTAAGCACTCACTATCGGGTGAATGAGTAAGCTCTCTGTGGACAAGAAATACAGGTCTTGTCTACTCTGAATTTCTGACTGTACGCAGCACATTGAAGGAACACCAGGCAGATGAGAGGTACAGCCTGCTCTCCTAACGGTCAGATAAAAAAAAAAAAAAAAAGATAGTTGGCAGCATTACACAGAAACCAAACCTCAATATTCTTGGGAATCTTAGCAAAAGGGATGATTTTAAACACGCCACAGAAGCACTTAACTTCAGGTAGCAGCCTTTTGGAATTCCTATTAGATGCCTCACATCAGAGAGAGGTTCAGCCAATGTTGACATACATGAGGATTCTGAGCATGAAAATGAGGTCAAATGAAACTCCTGTGGAAAGCAAGCTTCTCCAGAAAAATTGCTGGGATTTTCCCTCTCTTGCTTTCTGACCTTGTTACCTCATTTCTCTATCCTGAACTTCCCACCAAGGCCACCATGAGCCCAATTATCCAGACAAGAAACCTTAACCATCATTTATCCTGAGCCCCTCTGATCTGCCCAACTCTCCCCCAGGCTTCGCTACACAAATGAGAATTTTCCAAGCACGGATAAGCCTCTTTAGTGAGTGCCCACTGCCATGAGATAGGATTTCAGCTTCCAGAACCTTTGGAATCATGGGTTCCCTTGTCACACTCTGTCTTTTGTCACTGTCTAATAAGGACATAATGCGAACCACATATGTAATTTTAAATCACATATGTTGACATTGAAACAAGTAGAGAGAAACAAGAAACCAACTGAATAAAGTATCTACTCTAACCAAACATATCAAACTACTATAATTTCAATATGTAATAAAAAGTTACTAATAAGACATCTTACCTTCTTTTTTTCATACTAAGCCTTCAAAATGCACTGCATACTTTCCATGGACAGCATATCCCCAGTCAGACTGGCCATATTAGAAATGCTCTAGTAGGACACCTGGGTGGCTCAGTCAGTTAAGCAAGCATCTGCCTTCAGCTCAGGTCATGATCCCAGGGTGCTGGGATCGAGTCCCATGTCAGGCTCCCTGCTCAGCAGAGAGCCTGCTTTTCCCTCTCCCTCTGCCTGCTGCTCCCTCTGCCTGTGCTCTCTATCACTTTCTCTCTCAAAATGAATAAATAAAATCTTAAAAAAAAAAAAAAAGAAAGAAAGAAAGAAAAAGAAATGCTCTAGTAAGCATAGTAAGCAAACATGTCTGGGGGCACCTGGATGGCTCAGTGGGTAAAGCCTCTGCCTTCGGCTCAGGTCATCATCCCAGGGTCCTGGGATCGAGCCCCCCACATCAGGCTCCCTGCTCAGCAGGGAACCTGTTTCTCCCTCTCTCTCTCTCTGCATGCCTCTCTGCCTACTTGTGATCTCTCGCTCTGTCAAATAAATAAATAAAATCTTAAAAAAAAAGAAAAAACATGTCTGGTGGCTACCATCCTGGAGAGCACAAATCTCCATTTTCTGTCACGTCTCCTTCAGGATGCTTTTTTTGTCTTCTGACCAATATCATTTGAAGACCTTGTAACTGACTTTAAAACGTCTTCTAACCTATTGCGACAACATTTTCTCTATTCTCAGTTTCAAAACATGACTCTTGCAAAGCAGTTCAATGAAGAAGCGTCACAGGGCGGAGGAGCTGCTGAGTAGGACAAAACTAGCCTGGCTCTGTTACTCCGAAATAACAGGTGCCTGTCTCTGACCTCTCACTAGAGCTCATTTTGTTGAATTCCTCAGGTTTGTACAGTGGTGGGTGTTTCTTACTGATGACAAGGGCAAGTGTGTGCTGACTGCCATGTTTGTTTGTTTTTTTTTAAAACAGCTATGCCAACAACAACTTTAAAAAAAAAAAATAATAACGAACCAAACAGCAATGGAAAGGAGGCTGGAAGCAGGAGAAAATTCAAGTGCATTTACCTTCTCATTACAAGTGTGCCCTGTAGGCCAGCCAGCTCTTAGGGTTCTAAGAGGTATAACCAAGATGAGGTTTATGAAGAAGAGTCTGTACAGACTCAAAGGAATGTTCGAACTGTTTTTAATGAAGAGGAACGAAAAACACATTCAGGCTAGGTAGTAGTTCACCGGCTGAAAGAGTTGCTTTGAAAGTTTATACCAAGAAGAGCTTTGTCATTTTCTCCCTGAAGATGAAATTATCGCTTCTACTGACCTCTCAAAGGTGAAATGGATTACCAGAATATGAAAGGCAGTTCAATTTGGAGAACTTTCCACAGTGACAGGGGTGTAAAGTTCCCAGCTAGATGGAACCTGACATAATCAACACATCACAGAGCACCCAGACTGTGGCATCCTCAACTCCTACTTCCGTCTCACATGGCCTCGAAAAGCCACTTTTGAAAAAGCAAGCAAACTGGTCAAAAGTTAACTTTCCCCCTTTCCGGGGAAGGGTGGTTTCCAGTATTGCTCAGCCTACAGAAAGAGATGTTCTGACCCAGTTCTGAGAGCTGACTCAGCAGAGAGCAGCTGGAGCCATGCTTCCAGGAGACTGATCCCGGAACTTCTGAGGTTCTGAAAGCACCCTGCCAAAGTCTGCGATTTCTGCAAATTGGGGTCAGGTCACAGGAACCCAGTTGCTGCATCTACAGGCCCTCCTTCTTGCAGAAAGGCAAGACCAGCCTGTAATACAACCACCGTCCTACAAACAGCCAAGAAAGAATTGGCAGCAAACTCCAGCAAAAGGGGTTTGTTTGGCAGAGCTAAGACGTCAATGATTTACTCTGCAGTTACTTACAGCTATCACATTCAAGGGGAAGAGAAACCTAAAAATGAATCATGGTTCACAGCCCTTTGGGCCTTTAAAAAAGAATATATAAATGGAGGGAAAAAATAAAAAAGGAAAACACACGTCATTCCAAATCCTTATGCCCTCAGGCCTCCCTAAAAATAATTTTGAAGTGTGTAGATAAAAAACTATCAGTAACTACAGCACTAAAATAAATGGGAACTATAAGAAAGGTATAACTCAACAAATACTCCTAGATTCAGGACAGTACATCAGAAAACTCTGTGTGTAATACTCTTGGCAGGTCAACCGTAAATGCTATGCGTGCTTTCCTTCATTCATGTATCCATCCAACCAGTTCATTCAAGCCTTTCGTGCCCTGGGTACTACGCTAGACACTGGGGCTAAAACGGTAAATTAATGTGACAAGGACCTGCCTACATAAATTTACCCGAATCAGTAATACTGACAATATTTGTAACAAGAATTATCATTTAGCGAATGCCCACCATGTGTTAGATTCTCTGCACGGTGCTCATTTAATCCTAACAACCATCAACAATTAGGCATGATGCCCATTTTACGGATGAAGTAACTGAGTCTTACAGAGGTCAAAATCATCCAGTCAATGACAAGAGCCAAGTTGTCCTGCATATATCTGCCTCCCGACATAAGCTTGATGTTTCAAACCAGATGTTTATAAATAATGTTGGAAAATATCATCTTGGGGTGTTTGGGGTTTTTTTTTCCATCTTGGTATTTTTTTTTAAATCAGGCAAACCAAGGGTGAACAGCACTGAATGACAGTTTGTACATTTCATTAAGATTCGTGATTGGAGGATGCCTGGGTGGCTCAGTTGGTTAGGCAACTGCCTTTGGCTCAGGTCATGATCCTGGAGTCCCAGGATCGAGTCCCACATTGGGCTCCCTGCTCAGCGGGGAGTCTGTTTCTCCTTCTGACCTGTCCCCTTCATGCTCTCTATCTCTTATCCTCTCTCTCTCTCTCTCTCTCTCTCTCAAATAAATAAATAAATAATCTTTAGAAAAATTTAAAAAAAAAGATTTGTGATTAGAAAAAATCCCCCTTTGAAAAACGGATGGAGGACAGTTCACCAGGGAGGACACATGGATGTCAAAAAAGCACATGAAAATGTGGTTCAGGGGCACCTGGGTGGTTCAGTTGGTACAGCGTCTGCCTTTGGCTCAGGTCATGATCCCAGGGTCCTGGGATCCAGCCCCACACTGGGTGCTCTGCTCAGTGGGGAGCCTGCTTCCTCCTCTCCCTCTGCCTGCTGCACCCCCTGCTTGTGCTATCTTTCTCTCTCTGTCAAATAAATAAAATATTTTTTAAAAAAGAAAGAAAAAGAAAATGTGCCTCACCATCTTAATCATTTGGAAAGTGCAAGCTAAAATCGTAATGATATACTACCACCCTATAAGAAAGCCTAAAGTCTAAAAACTTCTTTTTTCATTTGACAATACTAAGAACTGGTAAAGATGCAGAGGAAGCAGAAGGCTTCCATACTGCCAAGGGAGAACACGACACGGCGCAGCTTTCTGGGAAGGAGTCTGACAGTTTCTTATAGAGTTAAATATACTCCCCACATAACCCAGAAATCTCACTCTTACCTACTCAAGCAAAATGGGAATCTATGTTTACTCAAAACCTCTCTGGTACACATTCAATTCTTTCTCTGGGATGCTGAGCCTTTTGTCTTCCTCTCTTTGAAAGTTCCTTTAGTGACTTTATTCATAATCCACCACCACCCCCCCCCCAACCAAACTGGAAACAGTCCTACTGCCCTACAATGAATGGACTATGGTGCATTTATACGATGGGAATACTTTGCAGCAATACAAAGGAACAAACTGACGATACAAGCAACAACCTAGATCAATGGGGAATCCACTTTGTTAAGTGAAAGGAGCTAAATCCAAAAGATTCACTACAAGACTCCATTTCGATGACATTCGGAAAACACCAAAAATTTTTTTTTTTTTTGCAGTAATGGTATTTTTTTTTAAATTAAATTTTTTATTTATTTTCAGCGTAACAGTATTCATTGTTTTTTCACCACACCCAGTGCTCCATGCAATCTGTGCCCTCCCTAATACCCACCACCTGGTTCCCCCACCCTCCCACCTCGCCCCTTCAAAACCCTCAGGTTGTTTTTCAGAGTCCATAGTCTCTCATGGTTCACCTCCCCTTCCAATTTCCCTCAACTCCCTTCTCCTCACCATCTACCCTTGTCCTCTATATTATTTGTTATGCTCCACCAATAAGTGAAACCATATGATACTTGACTTTCTCTGTTTGACTTATTTCACTCAGCATAATCTCTTCCAGTCCTGTCCATGTTGCTAGAAAAGTTGGGTATTCGTCCTTTCTGATGGAGGCATAATACTCCATAGTGTATATGGACCACATCTTCCTTATCCATTCATCCGTTGAAGGGCATCTTGGTTCCTTCCACAGTTTGGCGACCGTGGCCATTGCTGCTATAAACATTGGGGTACAGATGGCCCTATTAGGAACAGAAGATATCTGTGATTGCCTGAGGGGTGGGGGAAACAAAACAGCTATCAGGAAGAATGTGGGGGGGGGGGCTTGACAAAACTATTCTGTATCTTGAATAAAGTGGAGGGTTACATGATTGTATACGTTTGTTAAAACTCTGAGAAATGCATAGCAAAAAGAGTGAATTTTATTTAAGTTCAAAATGTGAATAAAATTCACTTCAAAAAAAATGGTGATTTGAACATGTGAAATACATGTTCATAGACACACTAAAATATACACTAGAATACCTCTCATAGACACACTAAAATACATGAAATTCATCTAGATTAAAGCTACCTCAATCTATAGAAAGTTTTCTTAATGACAAAATGTTGGAACATACATATTTTCAAACTGGCAAGTAACAGACTTTCTTTTTTTTTTTAGCACCTTCTCTCTGGTTGGCAAGCAGAACATTTCGCTCCAACACCTTCACTCCGCGCGCTGGAAAACGCAAACATGGTGCAGGGGAGCTCTGGGGAAGGGAGAAGCAGGTTCTCCTCAGCCTGCAACAAGTCACAAAATCTGCTGTAGCTAATGTGTGTCTTTACAAAGGAGAAACTGCTGAGAAGGTGTAATTTTCCAAAGGCTTGCTGGTTTCCCATTAAGGAATACACCATAATAACCTGGTCGGGGGCTCCTGGGTGGCTCAGTCGGCTAAGCGTCTGCCTTCAGCTCAGGGCATGATCTCAGGGTCCTGGGATCGAGCCCTGCACCAGGCCCTTTGCTCAACAGGGAGTCTGTTTCTCCCTCTCCCTCTGCTGCTCCCCCTGCTTGTGCTCTCATGCAGTCAAATAAATTTTAAAAATTAAAATAAAATAAAGAATAACCTGGTCGATTGCTCTGGGAGTTTCCATCCCAATCTACAGCTGGTAAATGCTTTGCTATCAAAATCATGGTTTAAGTCCTCTGACATACGTTGTCATTTCCCAATGACATATCCTGGACCCCCAAATCTCTCTTTACCTTGCTTCCTTTTACTATCAATGGAATATTAACCATGCCCTCGATTCCACCACCTTGCATGACATTTATAACACAAAGAAACCAAACAGAAGCGCTCCATCAGTGAGTAATTTTACAAAGTGTGTGGCAAGCCAGAGGGAGAGCTCCCCTTGGCAGCATTGGGGGAGCAATGCTTCTGGATCCTAATTCCCCCGCACACAGTGGGTTCTCTCCCTGGGGCTCAGTCTCTTGCTTGCCTTAGACCCTCCTTTCGTGAACAGCCCCCAGACACTCGCTCATCTGCCTACCAAAGACTAGCTAAAAACCCCTATTACAAGCAATTCAATGCATGAAATGAAAATTGATGCTTTCAACTCCTGTAACGTGGAAAACGGAGAGCTGCCAAAGACTCTGTGTCCCTTCATTTTCCCTGTCAGTTTTCACAAATACAGATAGCAGTTATGAGAAAAGAACGTGGATGGTGGCAAAGCATTCCTCCCTAAATCTGACCCCATTAAGGCATAGCTTCTGCAGTAAAAGCCAAATCTGGTAAGGTCACATTAAGAGCCAAAAGAAAAACTTCAGAATCGATGTTTACCAAAGTAAAGATGACAAGCTACACCCCGCATTTAGAAGTGCGTTAGAACAATGAATGACTGTGCTCTTGAATGGAAATCAGATCACATTGTTAGACCTGGACAACACAGATGAAAGCCTCCCCCCTCCACTGGAGAGAGGGGCAGTCCAAGTTCTAGCTCCATGCAATTTAGGCATCTATAAAACAAGACAACGGAGAAGGACTACAGCCTCAGAGTTCTCTTGCCATATTATGCTCCCAGTTGCAGGAATTAAAAAGGCACAAGGCCAGTATATTGTCTCTGCTCCTCCATTAAAATGTAAGTTCCATGAGGGCCGTCATTGCACCTTTGGTACATAGCCGAGTGTCTGACATATACAAAGAGCTCAATAAACGTTAGTTGAATAACTGAATGTATGACATTAGGGGCAGGCTAAGTTTGCTCTGCTCTATCATTTGACTATCAGGATCCGTAACTAAGAAAAAAAAAATTGTGCACACCTAAATTTGTGATTTCACGGCAGACCCAGCAGATAGACCAAAAATGTATGAGACACTGGACTTATCTGTGGACTTAGGTGCTACATAAAGAGAGAAATGTTTACTTGAGCAAAGAACCACATAGGCAGTACCCGGCTAGGTGGGAGCACACAGCTTGTCGTCTGCAGGGAAGGCTTCCTGATGTGTGCGCACGTGAAGTCCAGCCTTGACCGGTGAAGAAAGATGAGAAAATGTGCAGGTGGGCACTCATTTCCAGAACAGGATCATAGACGGGACAGAGGGATGAGGGGCTTCTGGACTTTTATGGATTAACAAGATACGATGAAAACCGGTCTGAACTTGCCACGTCGAACACACATTTATGCCCCTCCCAGGTGCATTTAACCTACGCTGTCCTGGACATCTCCACACAGATATTCCTTATGACCTTCCAGTCTACCTGGTCACTCTTTGCAGGACCCCACAGGCCACCTCAGAGCACACCTCTCCCTCCCATCTCCCCTAATCCATCACTCATTAAGTATTCTGTCCTAAACACCCCTGGGGTCTCTCCCCTCTTCCTTGGCCTTAACTTAAGACTTTTCCTTTGACCATAGCTTCCCTCTTGGCCCTTGTGTATTAACTTCATCTCCTCAATCAGGGGCCGACAAACTTTTTCAGTAAAGGGACAAGGAATACATAGTTTAGGCTTTGGAGACGGTACAGTCTAGGTCTCAATGACTCAATACCACCACTGTAGCAGAAAAGCAGCCACAAACAATACATAAACAAATGTCTGTGTTCCAATAAAACTTTTTAAACAGAAACAGGCAGTGGCCTGGGGACCACAGCTGAATGACCCTTGCCTTCGACGGTTGCCAGAGTGGTTTTCGAAAAATACAAAAAGAACCATGTTATTATCCTGCCTAAACTCTTCCAAGATTCCCACTGCCCTCAGGACAAATTGCAGGCTCACTGGGGGCAAGGGCCTCTATGTGTCTCCCACTGCCTATCCCTCACAATTCTTCCCTGACCTAAATCCTGGACAAAGTAGGCCTATGTCTCTGCCGGTCCCCAACCTTTACCTATTTCTTTAGTCCCTGTGACAATGGACAGTCCCTGGCCATCTTCATGTCTCCCACCACCAACAACAGCAAAGGACCCTCTGTGAGGGTTAAGGCTGTGTTCTGTCCATCCTGGCATCCTCTGGACCTGGCAGGATACAGAGCACACAGCTGGGTCATAGCAATTATTTGTTTGATGTTCAGTAAAAAAAGGAAAAAGCAAACCAAAAATCCCAACTTGGTGCTCATTTGACTTTGTATAACCTTAAAGACACTGTAAATCACCCAGTGTTCTAACCACCTTGGTTATGCCAATTACTTGAAGTCAACACGTGCTATTAAAAGTTGTCCAAATGTCAGAAAGAAGTGTTCTTTCTCCGGATGATAGAATTCAAAATTTCCCCTTTTAAGGAGGTATACTTTAAAACTGCTACTTAGCTGTCTCCCCATTAGTCTTTAATTACCTGCTTGAACAATGCTGAATATGTTAACATCCTCTTGCAGGGACGTAAGTCCTGAAGCGATTAGTTTGTCTTACCAAATATGACCGGCAGCACCATTATACCCACAATGGGCAAGACTTCACAGAACAGAAAACTCCTTACGTCTTCTAGAAGCTAGATAGACTCTGAGGCCAGAGGACATATGAGCTTGAAGGAAGAGTGGTGAAAAAGACTATCATCTATGAAACAGGCAACACTTGGAAAGACTATTTTCAGTTTTGGGAAAGATGAAGGGAAACGGATACTCTTGTACACACTGGTGGGAATGTAAATGATACAATATGGGGGGGGGTAGAGTAATGTGGAAGTATTTTTGAATGCTAAAATGTGCACATTTGGAAACACGGTGATGCCACCCTCAGGAGTTTAACTCATGGACAGATTCACAACTGGACACCCGGTGTATGCGCGAGGATGCTCCTGTTAGCATTGTCCCTGGCATTGCCAAACTGGGGAAGGATGACTGAATTCATGGTATGGCCATGTTTTCCGTGAACTCCACCATCTATGCCCACTGCCTTCCTGACAGCCCACTTCCGTGTGTAAGAGACAACTCAAACTAAACCAAGAGTGAAATACCAAATCTTAAACCAGAAGAGGTCATAGCCCCTACTTTCCCCATCCAGCAAATGCAGCTTCATCCTTTTACCTGTTCAGGTTTTTAAAAACCCTGGGAGTCATTCTCAACATCTCCCTTTCTCACATCCCTCATCTAACCCATCAGAAAATTCTTTTGCGTAAACTTCCAGAATATATATAGCCACACCTGATCTAGCCACCATCAACTTGCACCAGGATTTCCAGTAACAGCTTCCTAACTGTGCTCTCTGCTTCCACCCCTCTATTTGCCCTTAACACAATTTTTCAAATGTTGAATTTTTCAATTTTTCAAATTTTTCAAATGTTGAAGCAATGTCATTATTCCAATCAAGACCCTGCAGTGCCTCCCATTTCACTGAGTAAAGTAGTTAAAATGGCCTAAAATGTTTGGCACGATCTGTCTGCATTCCTTTATAATCTTACACTTTCCCTTACTCTCTTTCCAGAATTCTAGCCATTGCTCTCTTGATTCCTCCCAGCCACTCTAAACTCCTTGCTGTTCCTCAGACAAACCACGTACCATTTCTGCCACAGGGCCTTTGAACAGGTCCTTTAAAACTTGGCCACAGGGCCCTTCTACTGACTCAGATAAACACTCATTCAAGTTTCTGCTTAAATACTACCTTCCCAGTGAAACCTACTCTGACAACCTTATTTAAAATTGCAACGTCCTTCCTACCTCCATAGTCCTGACCACATTTCTCTGCTTGGCTCCCCTCCATTATCGCTCACTATCTTCCAATACACAAAATGATATACTTAACTTAGCACATCTACTATTTACTGTCTCCCTGACTAGAACATAAACCCCATGAGGGATCTATACCTGTTTTGGTCAGTAATATCCCAAGCATCTGGAACAGTTCCTAGCACATAAAGTTTGCTAAATAAATATTTGCTGAATGAATAAATAGGTCTTGGAGTTTGGGGAGAACAAAATGAGTAAGCCTTAGCAAATAGCCACCTAATCAATAGGTTCTGGTTATTACAAAAAATGAAGTAGGTAAAAACATACCGATGTGGAAAGCTGCCAACTGGGTTACCAATAAGAGCCAAGCTAGACGACTTACTATATAAAGAGAGCTGGGCTGTGTGTGTATATATTAATGTAGGAAAGTTTGGAGGAAACCAAATTGAATCTACTATAACACTTTTGAGGGGTGGGATTGAGGGCTGAATGAGGGCTGGTGTGTAATTCTTCATGGTTTTTTGTTCCACTGTGCTGGACTTCGATGCAAGCAATCAAGCCAACTCCAATTTTGCCAACCACGGTGGTTTTCAGGAACAAACTTCTCGCAGAGGAAAGGCTTCATTTTAACTAATCATTTCAACCTTATTCCTTAATTGCTGATCCTATTAGGACCATATTAACATGGATTTGAATACAAGCTCCAGGAGGGTAACGTGTGTTTGCTCTGCTCACTGAGCTGGCCCTGATACACAGAAAGTGCCTGGCACGCAGCAGGCACTCTAAGATTTATAAAGTAAATAATACTAATACGAGATCACCTCCAGGAAAAAATATAAGTCGTCAATCAGAGCGTCCAAAAAGCTACAAAAAGAAATAGCAAAGGCCTCCATGAGCTGGAGTATTAAGCCTCATTAAAAGGAGTTAAACATTGTAGACTTTCTTGCTTCCCTTTCAGTGTCTATTTACAATCATTATGTATTTCTAAAGCAACTGCCTTTGGCGCTGCTCCACAATTAATTAGAAAATTATGGCACTTACTGTCTTATAGGCAAGTTATTTCATATCGCTGTTGTCAAATTTGTAGATTCCCACTGATCTAATCTTCACTGCAGCAAAAAAAAAATTTTATATATATATACGTATATATATATATATACATATATATATATATATATATACGTATATATATATATAAAATCTCCAGTGCAATAATTCACACCCATGGCCCACCAGAGGTGGAGAGATAGTGGAAAAAGGAGATTCCTTAATCAAGAGAATGACATCAATTTTGTTTTTTTTTTTTTAATTTTTTGTCATAGAGAGAGAGCGCACAAATAGAGTGGCAGGCAGAGGCAGAGGGAGAAGCAGGCTCCCCACTGAGCAAGGAGCCCCACGTGGGATTTGATCCCAGGACCCTGGGATCATGACCCGAGCTGAAGGCAACCCTTTAACGACTGAGCTACCCAGTCATCCCATCATCAACTTTTAAGAGCAATTAAACTGTGAGCAAAAGGGCGCCTGGGTGGTTCAGTATGTTAAGCAAGGAATTCTTGACTTCAGTTCAGGTTCTGATCTCAGGGTCCTGAGACCAAGCCCCACATTGGACTCTTACACTGGGCATGGAGTCTAAACTTAAGATTCTTTCTTTTCCTCCCTCCGCCCCTCACCACCCCCTCTCTAAAACAAACCAACAAACAAAACCCAAAAACACAATGAGTAAAAATCTAAATGCTTTTTTATGTCCATGAGAACTACAGGATCTACTAACTGGTTTATGGAAAAGAATATGCATTATTAAATACAAGGGAAAACTGTGTTTCCTTTTTCCATTTTTTAAAATGATTTGTCTAAGGGGTTCCTGGGTGGCTCAGTCAGTTAAGTGTCTAATTCTTGATTTTGTCTCAGGTCACCATCTCAGGATCCTGAGATCCAGCCCAGTCCTGGGCTCCAAGCTCAAAGGAGAACCTACTTCTCTCCCTCCCCCTCCACCCCTCCACCCCACCACCCACCCCTCCCGCACACATTCTCTCTCTCTCTCTCTCAATAAATAAATACATCTTTAAAAAAAAATGATTTTTCATGGAGCTGTACTTTTTTCTCTATTTTGGTAATGGCAACTTCACCGTAGTGAAAGAGCTCCAATTTTTTAACGGTATCAGTCCAAATTCTTTTTTTTTTTTTAAGATTTTATTTATTTATTTGACAGACAGAGATCACAAGTAGGCAGAGAGGCAGGCAGAGAGAGAGGGGGAAACAGGCTCCCTGCCGAGCAGAGAACCTGATGTGGGGACCCTGAGATCATGACCCGAGCCAAAGGCAGAGGCTTAACCCACTGAGCCACCCAGGTGCCCCAACAGTCCAAATTCTTGATGCATCCACACATTCAGGTACCTACTGAACACGCATTATGGGCTAATAAGCACTGTACTTAGAACTGAGATATAGAACAAATAGCAAAAACTTCCACAAACAAGGGTGAGGCTTCACAACACAGAGTTAAATGCACTACGCTTTTTAGGCCGACCTTTTAGGTCAGGAAACATCAAATGTTAAAACTTTAAAAATCTTTTATTTAAGCACTTTCAGCCTAGTGATTCATTTTCAACTCCAAGACCTCCCCTTTGCTCTAATGCTATTAAGATCTTCTTAAACATCTTAGTAAAAGTTAGGTAATCTTTACCCCAATTCTCTTTTTTCACTTGAATTAGACCACCTATTGAAACTTTAAGAGATGTCATCTCATTGGAAGAAGGAGTAAAAATTGGCAAAGACAGGCGCTCCTGGGTGGCTCGGTCAGTTGAGTATGGGACTCTTGATTTTGGCTCAGGTCATATCTCTGGGTCCTGGGATCATGAAGCCTGGGTTGGGTATCGGGCTCAGCGGGGAGTCTGCTGGTATCCCTCTCCCCCTGCCTCTCCTCCCACTTGCTCTCTCTCTCAAATAAATAAATAAATCTTTTTAAAAAATCAGCAAAGATAACTCAAGGATTATATCAGGAAAAAAATCAACAGATATCTAGGTAATATTCATTCATCAACTCCCTACACTGCTGGGGAGTGAATGGATTTAATGCCACTGTTTTTGTTGTTATTATTGTTTTCTTTTGTTTTTTTTTTTAAGTAGGATCTGTGTCCAGTGCAGGGCTTGAACTCGGAACCCTGAGATCAAGAGTCCAGGCACCACGGACTGAGCCTGCCAGGCGTCCCAATCTAGTGCCATCGTTATCAATATGGAACTGTATGTCAGATAGGTTTACCAACGCAAGAGGCACATCAAACTATTCAAAGGCACTATTTGAACATAATTTTCCTAGCTGCAGTCACCCTAAATTAATCACGGAGATGTGCCAGAGGCCAACAAGGGCAGAAACTTGTCAAGACCTGGTAAGCCAGGAGAGGCCAGAAAGATTTTTGTACTTAGTGCCTGTAACACTTTAAAAGCCCAAGAGTCATCCTGCTGACAGACCCAACCAGGAACAGAGTTACTGAATTAATGGCTGGCATTGCTGCCTTTTCTTCCCACTAGATTTCTCAAAAATTGCTATGACAGTTTTCCTGGTGCCAGAGGGTGTCAGTGTGACTGCAAGGGATGTGCTTACATTCAAATATTTGGGGTCTGATTATCAACGTAAGACTTCTTCTTTAAAAAAAAAAAAAAAAAGAATGAAAGAAAAGAAAAGAAAAACCAAACATGCTGAGAAAATGGTGCTTATCGAACTATCTGGATTGTACATGAGAATATAGTGGCAAAGAAAAAAAAAAAAAAAAACCTGGAGAGGGGCCCCTGGCTGGTCCTAGAGTCTGCAACTCTTTGGATCTTGGGGTCCTGAGCTCAAGTCCCACATCAGGTATACAGGTTACTTAAACATTTTTTTAAACATCTTTGGAGTGTTTTGATGGGGAAGGGGGGTCTTTTCAGTTCACTTTTTCTAGTACAATTGTTCTTATTTTTACTTTTAACTTTAGAGATTCTTTTCCCTTTAGTTATAGATATGTTCCAAATGCATTGTCCTGCAGCAACTATATTAAGTCAACATCAGCAAAACACACGGGTCTGCTTACTTATTGGGATCATTAAATCGGCAGTCTCAGCTGGTGTCACACTACCTGCTTTATATGCAGGGCATAGGGTCAAACAGAAATTACAAGGCAGTTTTCAATAATTGGTGTCAGTTAACAGCTGTGGTTGTGTCCTTCGTGAACATGCAAATTTCATTCTCTCCTCTTCTTCGCCTTCTCTACCCACATCCATATGCCGAGAGTAAATGGAAAACAAGGGGGAGAGAAGGAGTGTACCAGAAGCCTCTGATAGATGTGTCTTCTATCAGCTGGTGACAATACCAGCTATTGTCATTGCTTCTGTGGTACCTTT
The DNA here is from genome assembly GCF_963455335.1 of Martes martes. Classification (NCBI taxonomy): domain Eukaryota; kingdom Metazoa; phylum Chordata; class Mammalia; order Carnivora; family Mustelidae; genus Martes; species Martes martes. The sequence goes on along the minus strand of NC_137888.1, from coordinate 184,396,551 downwards.
AGTGCACGGGTATAGTTTCTGTTCTTATCCTAACATCAAACACCTGTAGCTGTTTGTCTCAAAACGGCCCCAGGTATTAGGAAAAAAGAGTGGTTCCAAGAGGTCCTTTTTGCTAATGAAACTGTTACCTGCAAGTTTTTCAAGAACCTGGGTTTGATGGGTGGAGAGTTCCAGCAGACACACCATGGGCCACATTACATACTGCCTCCTCTAGCTAGTTAAGAGGTAGTGAGGCTCTGGTCACCCCTAGGGTAAATCCTCTAAGAAACACAAATGGCCATGCTTTTGCTCATGGAGGACCAGCAGGTAAGCCTCAAGTCTAAAATGTCACAGCAGACCCATTCAAGAGCCATAATTAAGTGAAAAGAACAACAGCTTGAGCCCACAGCTCTTTATTACAAACACAGCAAAATGCAAATAGCAAAATCCAAACATTGTTTCAAATGCTGCCACCCAAGTACAAATGGAAATAGGCAGCCTTAAAAAGAAACAACATAGGAATGCCAATGAGTAACCTTCAGTATTGAACTAGGCGGGGTAGGGTAGGGTGGGTAAAGGAGATTAGAGAGGAGTGTCCTCAGCAGGGACCTTTCTTCCCCGCCCAGCCCCTTTTCCTAAAACCAGATGAGGAAAGGCATTGGGAGCCAAGAGCAGGCGGCTTCTGTTTGCTCAATCGAGAAATGGAAGAATCAAGTCCCTGTTGATACCATTAATCTGCTAAAGCTTTCAACACCACTAACATTCATTGGCAAGAGATGAGCAGCGTCTTGTTGATGAGATACAGCGCAAGTTAAATCACAAGAAGAACCCAAGAGTATATCCAATCAATACCTGAGGGCTTCCAAAGTTACCATAAAACACGAATTTCAGAAGGAAATAGACTTACAGACGACAAAAGGCATGCACTTCTCAACTAACAGATGCATTTATTTTCCCAGAACCAGAAAGACAATATGTTATTCTGTGGCTTACCCAGTGTATACACATGCGTTTATGTACATTGTCTATATACACACACTTAAAAACTCGTCATATAAAAAAGTCGTAATGACCCCATGCAACAGCTTCCAGTTTTATCCGAACCCCCCAGCAAATACGCCGGAACCTTCTGAAAGCACTTAATACTTCTTCAAGAGAAGTAGTAAAACAAGCAAACAGACAACAACAAAACCCAGCACGGGTTATAGTAGTCTCCTGAATGATTCTCAGTGGACAGAGCCCCGAGCAGGATAAACTCTAGGAAGAGAAAAGGACACTACATGCCTAATCTTTATAAAGATGTTATAAATGCCCTGGAATAATTTGGCTCAGGCACAGGTCCACTCCCTTTGTGTGTGAGACAAAGTCTATGTACCAACACCATGGACAGGCAGCTTCCTTGCGTCTAGGTAACCAGGTCAGTTAGATTCGGCACTTGGGAAGGTGGGGGGTGGGGGTGGGATAGGCTTCATGCCTCTTTAAAAATCCCCCAGCCTTCCTGGCTTGGCCATTCACTGACAAGAACCCGAGAGTGAGACAGCCCTTCCGCTCCCAAGAACTCCACACGCCAGACTCTAGAATCCGCTTTCTATTTTCTGGATACCCACAGAAATGCATATCTTACCTAGATAAGGCAGTGCTCTGATACACACATGTTAATTTCCAAGAAGCAAACTTAAAAAGCCTTCTGAAGGTACATTCGTTCTTTTAAAAAAAATGGGGGAAAAAGGAGTTAGGGAGAGGGGACGCAGCTCCTTCCTTCTTTATTTTCCCGGGAGCTTGCAAAACCCTCCAAAGTGCAAAGGCATTTGCCCACCGCGCCGGGGAGAAGCAGCTCTCTCTCCCCGCCTTCCTCCGCCAGGGCGCCGGAACAATGCAGCAACATACATTTACCAACACCTGCTGGAGCCTATTAATATGCACGGGGACGTATTGATTTTCCCCCTCCCTCCCTTCCCCTGCCCTGCACACTGAGCAGGCTTTCATCTCCTCCTTTACCATCCATCAGGAACTCATTTCGCCGGCCCCCTCCCCCTTCCACCCCCTGTCCCCATTCAGCCAAGCCCCTCGTTCTGGAAGCCCAGGCTGACGAGCACACTTTGGAATGCACTTCATTAAAATTTAGCTGCCCGATTCCAACCTGCAATGCGGAGGAGGCAATACAAAGCGCGCGCCACACTTCCTCCAGCATCCCCTTCAAAAGCCCCATTGTTCGCCAGGCATCTGCTCCAGAGCCCTGCCTCTCCCTACCCACTGACCCCTGATTTTTTTTTTCCCTCCCCTCCCCCTCCCACCCGGCCCGGCCAAACCGGCCTGCCCGGTGAATTAAAACGCAGCCGCAGCCATCTGGCCCTCCCAAGCTGGCCCGGTTTCTCCCCGCCCCTCCTCCCTGGTCCACACACCACACAGGGCATCTTCACCTCCATGGACGTTCCCACAACCCAAGCGCAAACCTCGGGCGGCGGGGCGCCTCTGCCGCCGCCTGCCTGTCCCCAGGCTTCCTCCAGCGACCGGGCGTTCGAATCCAGAGTTGGGCAGGGGGCGGCGGGGGGGGGGGCAACGAGGGGGCGATCATGGACCACTTGTACTTGCCTGCAAACCCCAGCCCAATCGTCAAGATTAATCCTTCCCTTTGTGAGCCTGAAAGAGCCTCCCACCACGCTGGTCCTCAGCTCTGCAGCGGCTGTAAAGAGAGGCGGGGGTGGGGGGTGTGGGATCCGAACCCCTTCCTAGGCGAGCTGGGGGCGCCTCGGCCACCTGACCACAGAGCGATTTTGCGAGGGAAGAAGGCGCTGGCGGCAGGAGCAGCTGACGGTGCGAGAAGCGAGAGAAGATGCCCAAGCTTGCGCCTTTTATATTACTGGCGACATTTCTAACACATGACAACAATTTCCATCTGTATTTAAGCCGGGAGTGTGAAAAAAGAGCATTACATCACAGAGCCCTGGTTCCTAGAGGCTGCCGGATAACTAGGCCAGGAGGATTAGGGCCGCACCTGCGGAGCGGGAGGGAGCCAAGCGAGGAGGGCACTGCCTCTCCCACCGGGCATGTCAGGTCCCCATCGCACCTGCGGTCCTGGGGGGAGCCCCTGGCCAAGGGAAGGCGGGAAATGGGGCTGACCCACTTGTAAGTCACGGGAGGCTGAGTGGATGGGTGGGTGAAGGCGGGGAAGGTGGTGACTCTCTTTCTTGGGTAGGGATGCAACCCTGACTTTCCGCGAGCAAAGGGCAGAAGACTTCCAAGCACCTGGTGGGGGGGGGGGGCTTTCTGTCCTTCTGCCTCTTCCCCAACTGTGGAGGGCATTTCAAAGTAATAACTCATGTTTAAAACAATAGTTTTCCTTGGATGGAGAGGCTTAGAATATTAATTTGAAGAATCCACTTTCAAGGAACAGACACTTGAAGAATTAAGGGTAGAATCTAGTTCAGAGTCAAGCTGTTTCCTTACTGCTTATCTCTTGTCATTCAAACTCACTCTTTAAAAGAATCTGTAAGAGCCCAGTGGTATCATCTCCACTCTGTTTCTGATAAGGCATCCCTCCCCTGCTTCCCCACCCTCCTTAGTGAGAAAACTTTTGAGGGACCATCGGCTTTGCAGTGAAGAGCTCCGTTCATTGTGGAATGGTCAGTCCTTAGCAACTTCTGAACCCACTCCTTGTCCTACACCATTCTGCCCACAGACCATCAAAGGAGAAAGATGGTCCCCTGCCTGCCTGCCCCTAACCCAGGTGTTACTTAGCCACATGCAATCATCCTCCAAGAAACCATTGCCACTATTTGGGCAGCGGGAAACAGAGGGGCTGGAGAATGCGCTGAGATGAAGAATGACAAGGAAATGGGAAAGGGGGGTGGGAAGGAGAAGTGGGGTGCAGAACCGAGACTAAAGACGGCTGGAGGACGGGACCGCAAGTGATGGCAAGGCAGTGCTAAGGAGAGACAGGAAAAGGTGAAAAGGCAGCAGAGCTATTCAAAGAACAAGGCAAAACAGATCTTTCTCTCAAATGCATTACACAGCAGATGAGAAAACAAAATTTGTTCCTTCACATTTGCTCCTTAGTAAACGGTCATTGCGTGCAAGCATGCCTGCCTGTCGGTTCTCTGAACAAACCATGGTAGAGAAGGACTGAATTTCTTTTTTTTTTTTTTTAAAGATTTTATTTATTTATTTGATAGAGATCACAAGTAGGCAGAGAGGCAGGCAGAGAGAGAGAGAGAGAGGAGGAAGCAGGGTCCCTGTAGAGCAGAGAGCCCGATGTGGGACTCGATCCCAGGACCCTGAGATCATGACCTGAGCCGAAGGCAGAGGCTTAACCCACTGAGCCACCCAGGCGCCCGAAGGACTGAATTTCTAATGCTCCTTGTCCTTCTTTCTGGTCACTCACCGCGGTCCAAAGACTGAACTCTCAGGTCAGATTTCATGGAGTTCTAACGCTATCTTTCCACTTTCCTGCTGTGTGACTATGGGTAAGCTACTGGTCTACCCTGTGCCTGTTTCTCCATGTACAAAAACTGCCCACTTGTGGCAAAGCTAATACATGCTAAGTGCCAGGCAAGAAAAGGTGCTCATCAAAGTGAAATCCCCCACCCTCTAATGCAGTGGGGACCCACACACTGGAACAGCTCCCAGGGCTTCAATTAGCCGAATCCAGACACCAGTGCCCCAGGACGTCACTTGACCTGTCAGAGAAAGTGAATGAGATGCCTTGAAAGAAAAACAGATTTGTTTGCTTCGTTCTTGTCTCACATCTACTTTAAGGAATGTTTAAAACAAAACAAAACAAAAGCCTTGAGAGGGGACTGTGAAATATTAGCTTCCATTTTTGGGTTGAGAGAAACAATGAACTTGAGGGAATAGCTTCTTTATCAACCATGTCCATAACACTTGTGAACATTACTTCATTTCCCCTCTCAATCATCATCAAAAAAAGAAAAGGGCAAAAGCAAAGCAGATTCTACATCAAACTTTTAAAAGCCTTGAGCCACAACCTAATGTGAAAAAATGGAATTTGTATTTTATTAGTTTTCCACAAGAAAATGATGGTGCAGTACAAATTAAACAGCTCTTTCACAAGGAAGCTGCCCAGAGACTGCATTGGAGGGAACAAAAATACAAAAGGCATTCTCTTTATGAAAGAAAGAAGAGAACTTTTATTCAGTAAGTATTCAAGGATATAGCTTTCCAATCTTCAATAGGGGGAGAAAAATAGCCCTCATTTGGTTTGGAAATATCCCTTAACAATAACAAATTATTTTCAATCAGAGTTCCAAAGAGCAGGTTTCTCTCCATATAGATGAAGCACAAGGAGATTCCATGAAAATCTACTCGGATTTTATCTGAGTACACACTCGATCTAAAAAAACGGAAGCCCTCTGAGCTTGTGTGGTCTCCAACAAAAGCCAGGAAAAGATGTTTTATTGCATTTCTTCTGAATTCTCTTTTGACACCCACGAAAAAATTAAAACCAATAGGTCCTGGCTAGCTAGTCTTCCTCCATGGGTATGTGACTTCTAAACTTTCAGGTGGTGCTATTCAATGTCTTGAGTATCAAGGCACAAACACTTCATTACTTGCTACTTTTAACAAACAACTGAGAAAAGGGCCAAGAATTTCCTTCATGGAACATGTTCAAAGCAATCAGAGAAATGATTAGGAGTGGGACCAATGAAATGTCATGGAAAAGTGACTATGGGGGAGACCGTGGAAGGCTGTAGTTAAGAGAGCAGGATCTTGGGGCGCCTGGGTGGCTCAATGGGTTAAAGCCTCTGCCTTCGGCTCAGTTCATGATCCCAGTGTCCTGGGATCAAGTCCCAAGTCTCACTCTCTGCTCAGCAGAGAGCCTGCTTCCCTTCCCTGCCCCCCCCCCCCACCTGCTTGTGATCTCTGTCAAATAAGTAAATAAAATCCTTTAAAAAAGAGAGAGAGAGAGAGCGGGATTTGGGGCTAGACAAAATGGGTTCGAAACCCACCTCTGGCTTTTTCTTGGTGTGAATCATTGGGTAATAGACTTTACCTTGCAATACTGTAAAACAGGAATAGAGAGTTCCTGCCTTTTAGGACTGTTATGAAGACTAAGTGAGTACACACTGGGCTAGGCACAGAGGAAAGTGCTCAGGAAGTGTTGGTTGTTACTACCACATCAACCACTGCTAACACTTAGGTGTGGATTTCCTCTAAAAGCCTGCTCTGCCTCGGTCTCTCTACAAATATCTATTGAGCACACACCAAGTACAGAGCACTGTTGGATGTCATAAAAAGGTATAATAATACATATACAGGATTGGGGAAAAAAGGCTTTATAATCATTTTTTTAATAGAAATGTCCTTTGGATAAAATTTTATTGAACTGACATCACACAGGCCACATTCATTGTGCAAAATGCAATAAAAATTGAAATTAACAGAGAAAATAAGGCAAAAATTGGCAATAATAATAATAAAATAAAATCTGTGGGATGTACCCAAATTCCTACACAAAAGAAAATTATAACCTTCGATGCATTTATTAGGGAATAGGAGAGACAGAAAATAAGTGAATTATGCTTCCTATTCATGAAGCTATAGAAGAAAAAATGAAATAAGCTAAAACTAGGAGAAAGGTAAAAAAAATTCAACCAATGGTGCTGGGACAACTATCCACATAAAAAAGAATTAGGTTGGAAACCTACCTAATAACATGCACAAAAAATTAACTCAAAATCAATCATAGACCTAAATTTAAAATCTAAAACTATAAAACTCATAGAAACATAGAGATGACCTTGGGTTAGGCAATGACTCTGAAAGCATAAGCAACAGAAAAATAGGTAAGTTACACTGTATCAAAGTCAAAAAAGTTTTGTGCTAAAAATACTAACCAATAGAGTGAAACAATAATCCACAAAAATGAGGGAGAATATTTGTGAATCATATAACTGATAATAAGGTTTGTACCTAGTATATAAAAAGAACCCCTACAACTCACAATAAAAACACAAGTAACCTAATTAAAAATGGCCAAAAGACTTGAAGAGACATTTCTCCAAAGACAAGTGGACAATAAGCCTTTAAGAAGACTCACACCATCATTACTCATTTGTGAAATCCCAATCAAAACCAAAATAATATTCACTAGGACAGCTATCATTAAAAAGCCAAGGACTAGTGAGGACTTGGCAACTCTACTCCTAGGTGTATAGCCAAGAGAATTGAAAAGGTACATCTACACAAAAACTTGGACCTGAACATTGCTCAAAGCATTATTCATAATAGGCAAAGGGTTAGAAATAACCCAAATGTCCATCAACTAAACAATGAATCAACATGTGATATATTCATACAGTGGAATACTATTTGGCAATAAGAAGGAATGAAGGATTGAAACCCCTACAACATGAATGCACCTTGAAAGCATTATGCTAAGTTGAAGAAGCCAGACACAAAATGCTACATACTGCATGTTTCTACTGATGTGAAATGACCAAAACAAGCAAATTTATAGACAGAGAGTATACCACTACCCACCTAGGGCTATGGAAGTTTACACAAAATGAGGCATGACTGTTCAAGGGCACAGGATTCCTTTTGGAGTGATATAAAGACAGTCTAAAATTAGGTTGTGTTGACAGTTGTACAACCTTGTGAATATATTAAGAAACAGTGAACTGTTAAAAAGTGTGAATTACATAGCAGCAATGTCCATAATAGTCAAACTATGGAAAGAACATAGATGTCCATCAACAGATGAATGGATAAAGGTGTGGTATACATATACAATGGAATACTATGCATCCATCAAAAGAAATGAAATCTTGCCATTTGCAACGACATGGATGGAACTAGAGGGTATTATGCTGAGTGAAATAAGTCAATCAGAGAAAGAAAATTATCATATGATCTCCCTGATATGAAGAATTTGAGAGGCAACGTGGAATGTTTGGGGGGTAGGGAAGGAAAAAAATGAAACAAGATGGGATCAGGAGGGAGACAAACCACAAAGAGACTCTTAATCTCACAAAACAAACTGAGGGCTGCTGGGGGAAGGGGGGTTGGGAGAGGGTGGTTGGATTATGGACATCGGGGAAGGTATGTGCTATGGTGACTGCTGTGAAGTGTGTAAACCTGGCGATTCACAGACTTGTACCCCTGGGGGTAATAATACATTATATGTTAACAAAAAAATAAAAATTTTAAAAAGTGTGAATTATATTACCATAAAGTTGTTTTAAAAATGTAGAAAAAGGGAATAATGAAACTATTGTAAAAATATAGATCGGTTCCTGCAGGCAATAAAGAAAAAAAAAATTGGGGCGCCTGAGTGGCTCAGTGTGTTAAAGCCTCTGCCTTCTTCTCAGGTCATGATCTCAGGGTCCTGGGATCAAGCCCCGCGTCCGGTTCTCTGCTCAGCTGGGAGCCTGCTTCCCCCTCTCTCTCGCTGACTACTTGTGGTCTCTGTCTGTCAAAATAAAAAAATAGGGGCACCTGGATGGCTCAGTGGTTTAAAGCCTCTGCCTTCAGCCCAGGTCATGATCCCAGGGTCCTGGGATGGAGCCCCACATCGGGCTTTCTGCTCAGCGGGGAGCCTGCTTCCTCCTCTCTCTGTGCCTGCTTCTCTGCCTACTTGTGATCTCTCTCTCTGTCAAATAAATAAATAAAATCTTTGAAAATAAATAAATAAATAATCTTTTTAAAAAAGAAAAAAAGGGGGCGCCTGGGTGGCTCAGTGGGTTAAAGCCTCTGCTTTCGGCTCAGGTCATGATGCCAGGGTCCTGGGATCAAGCCCCACATCGGGCTCTCTGCTCCATGCAGAGCCTGCTTCCTCCTCTTTCTCCCTGCCTGCCTCTCTTGACTACTTGTAATCTGCCTGTCAAATAAATAAATAAAATCTTAAAAAAAAAAAATCAAGAGAAGAGACTGTTTCAGTGAAAGGACTAATAAAACAGAAGAACTTTGGGGCACCTGGGCAGCTCAGCTGGTTAAATGTCTAACTCTTGGGCACCTGGGTGCCTCAGTCATTAAGCATCTGCCTTTGGCTCAGGCCATGATCCCAGGGTCCTGGGATTGAGCCCTGCATCAGGCTCCCTGCTCAGCAGAAAGCCTGCTTCTCCCTCCCCCACTCGCCCTGTTTGTGTTCCCTCTCTTGCTGTGTCTCTGCCATAAAAATAAATAAATAAATAAATAAAATTAACATAAAAAGTAAAAAAATAAATGTCCAACTCTTGGTTTTCACTCAGGTCATGATTTCAGGGTGGTGAGATCGAGCCCCAAGTCGGACTCCAAGTTGCACGTGAAACCTGCTTGGGATTCTTTCTCTCTCTCTCTCTCTCTCTGCACCCCTGTCCCTTGCTCGTGCTCTCTCTTAAAAGGAAGGAAGGAAGGAAAGAAAGAGAAAAATAAAAAACCCCCGGCAAATACGACGCATGTGGAGAAGAAATCACAGATACTCAACTGTAGAACAAAAAAGGAGGCATTACACTGCTGGGGATTTACCCCAAAGATACAGATGTAGTGAAAAGAAGGGCCATCTGTACCCCAATGCTTATAGCAGCAATGGCCACGGTCGCCAAACTGTGGAAAGAACCAAGATGCCCTTCAACGGATGAATGGATAAGGAAGATGTGGTCCATATACACTATGGAGTATTATGCCTCCATCAGAAAGGACGAATACCCAACTTTGGTAGCAACATGGACAGGACTGGAAGAGATTATGTTGAGTGAAATAAGTCAAGCAGAGAAAGTCAAGTATCATATGGTTTCACTTATTGGTGGAGCATGACAAATAATATAGAGGACAAGGGTAGATGGAGAGGAGAAGGGAGTTGAGGGAAATTGGAAGGGGAGGTGAACCATGAGAGACTATGGACTCTGAAAAACAACCTGAGGGTTTTGAAGGGGCGGGGTGGGAGGGTGGGGGAACCAGGTGGTGGGTATTAGGGAGGGCACAGATTGCATGGAGCACTGGGTGTGGTGAAAAAACAATGAATACTGTTACGCTGAAAATAAATAAAAAATTAAAAAAAAAAAAAGGAGGCATTACAAATATACAAGAGATTTATTTTCATGCACAAGAGGAATACCATGTACAGCTTTATACCAGTTAACTTAAAAATCTAGAAAGGAAGGGTCATTTTCTAGGGTAATAAATTAACGAAACCACCTATGAAACTACCTGAAGAAGTAGTAGGAATCCTGAATAGAGCAATGATTGTAACTAAAGGAATCGTAACTAAAATGTATTTCCTTCTGCCTTCTCCTAGTTCCTAGAAAAAAATATGTCCCAGCCCAGAATATCTTATGGGCAGATTTTACCAAGTCTTCAAGAAGAGTGTGGCACCCCTTCTTCTCTCTCTACTATTTATACTATGGATTTTCTACTGGTACATACATATTTATGAATGATTAGCAAAAGAGCTCAGTGGAATACTTTTAAATGATGATCTATGCTTCCCTTTGGACAAGACAAAAGAGAAGAGCATGAGGGTGGGATGGTCGAAGAAGACAGTGAAATTCATTGTAATGCTTTTGTTTTTAACAAATGATTTATATGTATTACTTATGTAAGAGAAAAATTATTTGATGATTATTTGGCATGAAAAAATTCAGGTATTCACTGGAGACTTGTATTAAATTTTCTGTCTGGGGCACCTGGGTGGCTCAGTGGGTTAAAGCCTCTGCCTTCGGCTCAGGTCATGATCTCAGGGTCCTGGGATCGAGTCCCGCAACGGGCTCTCTGCTCAGCAGGGAGCCTGCTTCCTCCTCTCTCTCTGCCTACTTGTGATCTTTGTCAAATAAGTAAATAAAATCTAAAAAAATTTTTTTTTAATAAATAAATAAATAAATTTTCTGTCTGGTTCACTGAAGCATGGAGGGTGGGTAAGAGGGAGGCAAGTCTACCACTTGACAGCAGCTGATCCTAACTGAAGGCTAAACCCTTAAGAAACTATAGTCCTGGGATGCCTGGGTGGCTCAGCTAGTTGAGCATCTGCCTTCAGCTCAGGTCATGATCAAGTCCCGCATGGGGCTCCCTGTCAGCAGGGAGCCTGTTTCTCCCTCTTGCCTGATGCTCCCACCTGCTTATGCTCTCTCTCTTTCACACAAATGAATAAAATCTTAAAATATAATAAAAATTAAAAACCAAATAAAATTTATTTTAAAAAAAGAAACCATAGTCCTTTTTTTTCTTTTTCTTTGTAAGAGGCGAAAGGGAGGGGAGCGGGGGGAAGAAAGGGCAGAGGGAGAGGGAGACAGAGAATCTTAAGCAGGCTCTGCATCCAGACACCAGGCTCGATCTTAGGACCCTGAGATCATGACCTAAGCTGAATCAAGAGTTGGGACACTTGGGGCACCTGGGTGGCTCAGTGGGTTAAAGCCTCTGCTTTTGGCTCAGGTCATGATCCCAGGGTCTTAGGATGGAGCCCCGCATTAGGCTCTCTGCTCAGCAGGGAGCTTGCTTCCCCCACCACCACCCTCGGCCTGCCTATCTGCCTATTTGTGATCGCTGTCTGTCAAATAAATAAATAAAATCTTTTAAAAAATTATTTAAGAAATAACAAAAGGTTTTTGGTTATTACAGAAAATATTATTGGTGAGGAAGGAAAACAAAAGTGCCTCCATATAGTCGACGCTTTTGAAATTAAACAAGGGGCCTGAATATAAGATCAACGTACACCAGGAGAGGGATAATGTAGTTCCTACTATTGATGTTTCTTTGTGGCTTATGGAATAAGACGTCTTGCATATGTCACAGACAAATGACAAATCACTTCTCTTCAGGTATATAAATCTCTTTGGGTAGTTCCCATATAATAACCTTTGACTTCTACCAGTAAAAAAAAAAAAAAAAAAAAAAAAAAAAAAACCAAGAAACAGACGAGCATGAGATAGATGCTAATTCCCAGCTGAATTTCAATTTGACTTGTCTGTGACAGTGTGAGGAAATCTCCCCTTTATGAAGAAACAATTCCACTGACAATTCTCTGGCTTTCCTTAGTCAATTGGGGGACCAAAAAGGAAGTGGGGAAGAAACGGAATTTGTTTGACTGTAAATTTCCACAAGAAATGGAAATACAGCGCCCATGGAACATTATTACAGGGTCACTATTCTAGCACTACTTCTCTTCAGGGTGTGAAAGATGACCATCTTCTTGGCTAGGACCCAAATGAGCTTTTTTACAGGTTTCCTGAGAAAATTAAAAAAAAAAAAAAAAAAGCAAGTTTCCAGCAGTTACGCCTGAAAAATGGCTCATGCAATGCAAATATACAATTTAGGAGCGCTAACGAGAGAAAAATGGTCTGCCATGGTACCACCAAAGATGAAAGTTCCAGGAACTTCAAACTTTTATTGCACAAGGAGTGTTGTCAAAATTGACTCTTACTGTATGACTCAATCTCTCTACAAATGATCTGCTTTTCAAGACCACAGCTCTCTGTCCTGAAAACTCTGCAGCCTATACCGAACCTCCCGGATCATCTTCTTGTCTATGACTTTCACTGGCTGCGGGACACGAATGAGGACCCCCAACAGTGTATTCACTGTATGCATGATAGAACTTTTCACTCTGCTCCTACGCCAGCCAAACAGGCTACTGAGTAAATCTGTCACAATGAATAAACAAAGGAGGCATAAAATACAGATTTGATACTTGCCAGGGAATGTGATGCGAAAGGCATTGGTGCTTCCTGGGGACCAAGTACTACCATACGGAGTGCTTACCTTCGTGCAGGTACACAGACGCAGTGATGGACAGCCCCAAAACTCGCAATAAGGAAAATTTTGTGGGCCAACTAAACCCTTTCCCACCTAGAGCATGCCCGTCCTACCTTTAGAGGAGGGCTTCTGGGAGATCCCAGTTTACGAGGAGAGAAGAACAAATAAGTCTACTCCATGTACTTACCGTTTGAATGTGACCATCGCATGCCTTGTTTAGTAAATTATAAATTGTCCAACTTGGCCTAGATGGTGGGTTAGTTATACGGCAGACGTAGCTGAATTGTAATGGCTCTGATAAATAGCAAGTATTTTGTGGCAGAATTAGAGACCAAACTGCAGCAAAGCCCATTTTTGCCCACAATGCAGAGATGAGGGCTAGCAAGCCCTACTGTGTAGCAGGGTGCTTACACGGAACAGAACCCTTTTTCCTCCTCTCAGCACACATTCTGCTCCTTAAACAGTTGTCATGGAAAAAGACACAGCGTGCACCTCTACTCATCAGACACATGGGTCCACTCCTCAGCTGGGGCACCTACGATGTGCAGGGCCTCTCTCGGTGCTGTTTCCGTATCATGTCACTTACCTCTTACAGCAATTCTATGGGGATGATATTAATGTTCCAATTTTACAAATCAGGAAACCTCAGGGAACTGACTTATCCAAGGTCACAAAGCCACAGAATGCAGGGGTGAGGATCAAAACCAGGGCTGTCCATACCCCAAGCCTGTGTTTACACACGGTGCCTCTGAGAGCTGAAGGAGTCTGCCTCTCTGGGCAGTTCCCTGGAAACCCAGGCTCTGGACAATGCCGCTAGGGCAAGTTTCAGGAACTGCTTATGACACTATGATTTACTCTCCATCCCCATTTCCATGTATTTCAGAGATATATTCAATCATGGTAATAGGAAACACTGTAATATGGCTTGGGATGTCCAGTTCACCCCCAACGTCCAGGAGTCAAGGGTACAAATGGACATTCTACACTGGTTCTTCCAGAGCAGAACGTTCTTTGCTCCTTTCTGACTTCCCTTTCCTGCTGCAGGTCACACTACTCCCTGAAACTGCTCCCACCTCTGCCCCCAAAGCAAGCTTTTCAGGGGGATGGGCGACATCTCTGTAAACAGAAGGGCTATGTTCAGTGTCTTCAAGGTTCTCACCGGCATTGCCATCACCACCAGCACTAACACTCTAAGCGAGATCCATTCCAGCACCCTCCATATGTGGGGTGCTTCCACAAGACTGAGACTGTGCTAGGCTTCACAGCGACCTTGGGAGGGAGGGTTGAGACCCCTGCTTTGCCAATGGGGAAACTAAGTCTCCAAGAAGCTAACTGACAAGAGAGGAAGAAGAAATAAAAGACACGGCCCCACCACTGCCCAGGGCAGGAAGATTTCTTTCACTGGGTCCCATGTCTACATTTTATCTTACTCTCACCTTTTCAGAAACTCTCTTCTGGCTCTCATTGTCCTAGATGCAAGGACCAAACTCTCAGGAGAATAGATATGACCTCTAGTGTTTCTTTGTAAGAGATGAGTCACTTTGGCCTACTGTGTATTACATGCATGGCCACTGTTTTTCCTTTGGTACCACAAGTGTAAAAACAAGAAAAGGATATAGGGAAAGTAAAGGAAGAAAAAATATTAGAATTTTATAACATCTTAACGTAGACTATCTTAATGGGCTATTCATATGATAATGAGAATCGATGCCCCACCCTCTCCCCAGTTTAGGTACTAGTCACTCAAGCCTTCTTTGTGCTTGGAACTATACTTAGTGATTTACATACACTTCCTCTTGTCATGCTCACTACAACCTATAAAGAGGTATTACTGGCTCTATCCCGTAGACGAAGCTTAGAAAGGTCAGGCGACCCATCCAAGCACAGCTAATAAGCAGCAGAGTCGGCTTTTAAAACTCAGCTCTTTCTACGAATCAGCAAGAAAAAGACAAACAGCCCTATTAAAAAGAAAAATGGGAAAAGACTTGAGTAGGAACTTCACAACAGAGGATATCCAAATAGACAAGGTGCATTTGAGAAGGTGCTGGGTGTCATTCTACATCAGGAAAATGCAACAAGATACGGACACACATCCACCAGGACTAGGGAAGCATTAAGAAGGCTAACAACAGCAAATGTTGGCGAGGATGAGGAGCGACTGGAACCCTCACCCGTGTGGAACGCAAATGGATACAAACACTTTGGAAACTATTTGGCAATATCTGTTGCAGCTCAACATATGCCTACATCCTGATCCAGCAATCCTGTTCCTAGGTGGGTATTGAATACATATGTCCACTTGTCTGAGAATGTTCCCAGCAGTAGCTAAAAGCTGGAGACAATTCAGATCAGCAGAAGAATGGATAAATAGATCATAGTATATTCACACAATGCAAGACTACACAGCAATTTAAAAAAAAAAAAATCAAAGTCTGCTACATGCAAACAATATGGATGAATCTCACAGAAGGAATGTTAGCAAAAAGAATAAGAACAGAAGAATACATATTATATGATTCCATTTACATGATGTTTAAGAACAGGTAAATTAATCTAGGGTGATAAGTCAGAATCAGAGTGACCTCTGGGAAGTGAGAACAAGTATTCAATGGGAGGCATCAGGAGGGAACCTGGTGGAATGTTTAATGTGTTCTATATATTGTTCTGGGTAATGGTTACATGGATGCGTGTACGTGTGTGTGTGTGTGTGTGTGTACAAGTGGATGCACATGTGTTTCTGTAAAAAATCATTGTTATGCACTTAAAATTTATATCACATTTTATGTATTTTATTTTATGTTATGTTATTTTATTTTCTTTTATTCTATTTTATTTTTTAGAGTTGGGGGAGGAGCAGAAGGAAAGGGAGAGAGAAAATCCCAAGCAGATGCCATGCCCAGCACGGAGCCTGATGCAGGGCTTGATCTCATGATCCTGAGATCATGACCTGAGATGAAATCAAGAGTTGGACCCTTAACTGACTGAGCCAGCCAGGTGCCCCTAATTTTTTTCTAAAAGGTCTCTCATAACTCAAAATGCCTGTCAAAATTGTCATCCCGTACTGCCAGAGTCTGGAACAAGGGGAAGAAATGAATCTGTTTGTGGTGGAAGAAAAGAAAAGAAAGGAGTGGGGGAGGAAATGGAAGGAAGGAAGGAAGGAAGGAAGGAAGGAAGGAAGGAAAGAACAGAGAGAGGGAGAGAGGTTTATGTGCTCTGCCAGGCCAGGCCCTTATAGCACCTAATACAAATTCAGAACAAAACAGCAAGAATTCTTTTTTTCAAATACACAATGTTCCTTGGAGACACCATACTTTTTAGTCATATCGGACAGTTTGTTTCTCGATGTGTAAATGATCCACATCTCCAGTGACCTGAGAAAGTACAAAATCCCTCCAAAGGGTGCCAAACTGCAGTGGGTTTGCATGGAATGCCTAACCCCCCCCCCCCCCACGACGAAGAAGGCTGATGCCCACCTTTCCACAGGTGGCCTACAGGGTGGGGGAGTGGGGCTAGACTGGCAGCAAACATGAAACTCAAACACAAACTTCTCTCCACGGGGAGGAAAACATGTAAGATTCTCAACACTTGCAACAGTTCCCCAGGCAACACTCCCATACCTTAGGCTGAATTTCCCGTGGATTTATATGTCTCATTTTCAAGTCACAGTACACATTTAAAGAATATCTCATCTATGGCTTAGGCAACATTTTTTTTCAAAATTCCACTGACAAAGATGTGGTATTCCCCCCCTCCCAAATCACTAATTAAGTGAAGTTCAGACTACAAAACCATTCAGCAATGGAAAGAAGAAACACCAGCATCCCTCAAATCAATTAATGGTGTAAACGAACTCCTAACAATCCCATAAGATCTGCTCGTAATGATCTTATCTTACGAGATGCGAAATGAGCAAAATGTCAAACTCATTTAAGTATAACTACACTTACTTTATTTCTAGTATTAACCGAATGTTGTCTCACTTTCCAATGCAAAACACATAAAGCGATAATAAGCCTCCACTTCTAATAGGCAGGTCATGAGGGAAGAAAAGCCCCAACCGGAAATAGGGCAACCTCAGAAGAAATGGTCCAAAGAACAAAGAGTTTTCCTTCGAATGACTGAAACTGAAGACAAATACAACAAGAAGGCTGTGCCCCGGTACACTGGGGTGGCAGTAGGACCCATCTTGCTTGCTTGGGATAATCTTGCTTGCCCCCTTCCATTAACAAGCAATGGCAGCTGAATCCGAAATAGGCAAGCCCTCATCTGAAGGTGCCGTCCCATAGCATTCCATACTATCAAAGTTGCCAAGGAATGGAAGAGGCTAAATCATTTGAACTAAGTCAAAATCCTGACTTCTGTTCTCTTCAGATAAACTTATGTCTACAGCTAAAAAGATACACTAAAAGGAAAGAGAGATATTTCAACTTGGGGTCTACTACCAGACTATACTGTCCTGACTGTACCTGGAGTTAATGTTTTCTACCTCTTGCTATTAGCGAACAGCACAATTATACCACATTGTTATGTAGATGTTAAAAGCATTGATTAAATGCAAACATTAAAACCAGGTCCTAACTTTTCCTGGAGTGCTGGTTTGTGTCATTGCTGCTCTTACATATTTCGGGAAACTCAACAATAGAAGTGGTCTCTTAATCCTTAAGAGGTTCTAAGGAGCAAGCACTGTCACAAGACTACATTACCCTGGGACTGGGCCTGGGAGATTAGGATAGCTGATGTTTCTCTTCTGTCCCTAATAAACAGATTCCTTTTTAAATGAGGAACTAAGCTGAGGGATGTTAAGTAGAGGTCACTTGCCCACAGTTATGCAGGTAGATGTTTCCCGATTCTCCCTGGGAAAGAGGATGCTCTGTTTTTCTCTTCTTCTTCTTTGGTATTTATTTCACTTCCTCATTACACCGATTCATTGGTCTTGAGACTGAACCTGGTGCCCATTCTTGTATGTCACATCATCCTGGGCTTACTCCAAATCAAGGGACTTACCTTAGTCTATTACCGCTGACTCTTGATTGTCTTCCTTACTACACCTATAAACCTGGAAATATAACCAGTTTGCCCCTCCGTGCTGACCACACTGTCATGACCTGCTCATCATGGCATTCAATACGTGTCGGTTGAATGGACCGAGAAGTGCAGTAAGTGGAGGTTGGTCGGTTGAGGGGATGGATCAACTCATGGATGGAAGGGAAAATGAATGGAATAATAGCAACTACCCAATAAGATCCAATTCTAATAGTCTCCATCCTTTAATCAGCTGAATTAAGAATGAAGAGATGTGTAACTGGATTGGATTAGGCTTCTGGCATCAAAGTATCCAAAGGATATCTTCCCCTCTGGAGTAAAGAACTGCTTCATCGTATTTGCAAAGCATGCTTGAGACATGTACCTCCCAAACGGATGGCAACTTGATCTATCTTTTAGGCTTTATGTCTAGCTGAGTATCTGCTACGGGCACGTAGCCAGTGCATAAGCCATGCGGTCAGGGTACTGTCCACCATTAAGGGCCCCACTGACATAGATTACAAACCGAACAGTGCCCCGGGAGTTGTATAATGTGGCAGCTTTGATGGGATCTAAGACTAAGTAATAATCTTACAAGGAATAACAAAAGACGTTCCTTCCCACCCCACCAAGAAAAGGGAATATGCTTAATAACCGATTCTTTTTCCTCTTATTTTTTTAAACGTTCCGTAGTGCTATAAATAATAGGCAATATAAGCCACTGGTTAAGAGATAAACTTTGAGAAAAAGACAGCACAAGCTTTACCACGTATTAGCTGTGACATCTTGAGCAAGTTATTTCACTTTGAAGAATAACCCCTAGCACATGCAAGAGCTCAATATATGTTCATAATCATAATAATTTTATCATACTTTTGTATTGCTCTAGAATCCCATTAGCAGATATTTACAATCCATTTAAAATAATTTTCCTAGCTTATTTTCTAAATATACTTGGTATGTATACATGGATCGACACATGTGGATGTACCCACACATAGTCTGAACAAAAAAAATGTGGTGGCTACTGGCGGGAGCTCTAGTATCCATCTTCACAGCCTGGGTTCTAATCTCTTTTCAGAAATGGAAGGCAAGACACTTAACTTTACTAAGCCTCAGCTCTCTTATCTGTAAAGGAGAATTGGGTTGTGTGGGTGGCTCAGTCGGGTAAGTATCAGACTCTTGATTTTTGGCTCAGGACATGATCTCAGGGCTGTGGGATCGAGCCCCATGAAGGGCTCCATGCTGGAGCTCTCTGTAGGCGTAGAGCCTACTTCAGATTCTCTCTCTCCCTCTCCCTCTGCAGCCCCCCACCATCCCCATGAATACGTACATACACTAGCTCTCTCTCTCTTTAAAAAAAAAAAAAAATCTATAAAGGAGAATAATAATAGTACTTCTTTTGTAGGATTTCCATAAAGATTAAATGAGAAAGTATAATGAAAGCACATCATATGTACTTGGTATTCCAGAAGTGTCAAATTTTTGTTTTAATATATGCACAATGTCTTCCAGGTTAGTCTCTGTATACTTTAATACACGAGGTCTAACAAAGTAGTAACAGAATCTCAATTCTCAGCTAAAAACACTGATGTTTACAAAGGGGGGGGGACAAAAACATAACACTTATACATAATCAGTCCCATTTTCCCAAAACTATATTGGTTGCTTTTTAACTTTTTTTTTTTTTTTTGCATGAGTCTATTTTTAAAATGCTTTATTTGGAAATTATTTCAATTTTTTTCTTAAATTGCAAGAATAAGAATAGAACAAAGAACACTGTATATCCTTTACCCAGACTCATCAATTATTAATGTTTTAACCTACTGGTTTGTCCTCTGTTCTCTCTCCCTCTCTCCCCACACACAATATATTTTTAACAGTTCTAAATACTTTGTAGCCATTCAAGATTAAGGTGCACTCCCATGGTCCTTTACCCCTAAACACATCAGAGTGTACTGCCTAAAAATAGGGATGTGTAATTGATTAATTTTAAATGCAAGAGGAAAACACATCATTGAGCAGTTAGTAAGTCTAGTTTATTCATATTATGGTTGAAATAATACAAGTGACATTTTCTTGTTTAAATTCAAGGTCATCATTTTGGGTAGCTCATTTCATACAGGACTTCAGGTAAGCCCAACAGAGCATAACTGGTTAAGTATTCCTACTTGGACTTTGGCATAAATGCATATAACCCATTACAGAAGCTGGAAAATTTATTTGCATCTATTTCTATGAACACATTTGATACAAGGAGGTTTCTTTAAAAATATATTGTACTTCATTCTCTTGACTCGTGACTCTTGGGAAGCTAAAATTTGATAAAACCTTCTCTTAAAATAATAAATGGTAAAAATAATGTGAAAACTTCTGTGTCCCTACATAAATGGCTGTGGAAATTGCTTTATAATTGCAACTCATCTTGATGAAAAATCTCAGCCAGAATTATAAAGCAATTAAATAAATTAACATGTCTGCCAAATAGATATATTAGTATCCTACACCCAGCCAAGGACTAATCCATATGGTATTAAGAGAAGACTCTTTTTCAAATTCAATAGGTTAATTGAAAATCTGGTTTTTAAGGTGATGCATCCGGAGAAATAAACCAAGAGCTCGGACTCTTGGGAGCTGTTGGAACTGGAATGAATCTGGGTTCCATCACGGTTAAACAGTGCATCCTCCAACACTCAAGTCACTAAGCTCGCCACACCGCAACGGCCACACTCATAACACAAAGATGAAACTTATCAGGGTTTGGAGAGGGTTAAAAGAGACAATACTTGGAAATCGCGGAGCACAGTGGCTGGAATGTATAGTAAGGCTGGATTAATGACAGAGGTTATTATTAAGCAGTGAGGCTGGGCTAACACATTTTCATAAGAAGATTATCAGTTATATCCACTCTGATTAAACTTAAATCTAAACTCTTGCATTTGGAGTACAATCTTCTCTTGTAAGAACCTCACAGTAAAGAACACCGGTCAAGCCATGTTTATACGAGACTAATAACCAACACATGTAAATCAAGTCCGGTGCAAGGAGCTTTTCAGTGTGTAGCTTCTCTTTTCTTTTCTTCCTCCAATATGACTCCATCCACTCAGCAAATACACAGTGGCAATTAGGGTTAACAACATATAATAAGAAATACAAAGGAAAAGAACACGGGGGAATTAGCTGATGCTGGGATTATGCAGAGAATGTGCTGTTTCAAGCCTGCCTATTACTGGCTAAATCATCCAATTATTAATCTTCACTAGGTTTTCACCTAGCATCCAGTGCTGGGATGTTACTCAACAAATGTTGGAAAAATCTTTTTCTTTTAAGATTTTATTTTTAGGTAATCTCTGGTCCCAACGATTTTACAACGCCAAGATCAAGAGTTGCACGCTCTACTGACTGAGTCAGCCAGGTGTCCCTGGAATATCATTTTTGAAAACTCAGCTTGTTTCCCGCAGAAAAGAACCACATAAATTATCACAATCGTTTAAAATGATCATCAAATAAGTAAGGCTCAAAGCCTAATGAGAGCCTGTGAAGAAAAAAAGGGAGAATACCAGACCGGACAAGTCCTGTTAGAAATGAGAAGGAAAGGGGTATGGAGGGAAGAAGATCGTGCGGGACAGAGGACCACTGCAGGACCTATGAAGTACCATACTTACTGTGGGGTGCTTAGGTACTTGTCATAAACAGCAAAAAAGGTAGTGAGAAAACGGAGCTTCAGAAAGCCTGGGTAACCTGCCCAAGTTACCAGAAGTGGTTAGTGATAGAGCCTGCCAGCTTCTCCAGGGCACCATTTCTGAAAGCCCCTCCCCACTGAACGTTCTAGCCCGGAGGAGAAGAGAACTAACTGTCTGTGTCCCGAATGGCCAGGTCCTTCTCGTGAACTTGCCATTGGAAGGGCTCCCTTCCCCTGTGGCAAGGAGAAGTGGGACAGATGCTACACTAGTGACTTCAGTGCTCCTTGTGGGGCCATTCTCCAGGAATGAGAAGTGTTGTTTTGTTTTGGGTCCTCCCAAACCTGTGCTGTACACCTGGCTTTTATCAGGCAGGTGTTCTCAGAGTAACAAAGAACTCATCCACCTCCTTCACAACCCTTCAACACCCCACCAGAGACGTTCCTGTCGGTAAAAATTTGCTTACAGTTATCTGAGCCCAGATTCTAACTCGAAATTACATCTAAACAAAAGTATCTTTTCTCATCCCATTATTTTTTTAAATTTGGCACAGCACTCTGTCTAGACTGTAGCATTACTTTGTGAAACACAAATCCTATCCCAGCTTATCTTTGGTGGGATAGGACTATATATGAGCAGTGATACAGCAAGCAGAGGGGAAGTTTCCCTTGATACAATCTTGTGTTTAAAGTGTTTTCTGCTCATGGAACACTGTGTTAACCACTATAAAAAGCACAAAAACACATCAAAAGCATAAGAATCCATCCTTACCCGTGAACCTGCTTTGTTGCCAGACATCCCATTACACAGGCTATTTCTAGCAACACCACTTTAAAGTCGCCTGTTAAAAAATACACATAATGGAGGATGGAGAGCCCTGTGCCACAACATGAACCATTCACTTCTTCTTGGCTTCTTCAAGGACAGCCCAATAGTTAATCAATGTAGCACAAATAAGTCTTTTTTATTTTAAGTTTTATTACACACAGTTGATTTTTTTTTTTTTTTTTTAAAGTAAGCTCTATACCCAGTATGGGGCTTGAACTCATGATACCTCATGAGCTCTCAGGACACATGAGATCAAGAGTCATACACTCTACTGACTGAGCCAGCCAGGCACAAATAAGTTGTTTTTTGTTTTTGTTTTTGTTTTTTAAGATTTATTTATTATTTTAGAAAGGGAGACTGCTTGTGAGCAGAGGAGAGGGGCAGAGGGAAAGAGAGAGAGAGAGACTCTCAAGCAGACTCCACACTGAGTGCAGACTGTGGCGTGGGGCTCAGTCTCAGGACCCTGAGATCATGACCTGAAACCAAGAGCCAGTCGCTCAACTGACTTAGCCAACCAGGCACCCCCAGAACAAACAAGCTTTGATGGAGAAGGAAGGAAAGGTCGGGGGTAGGCAGTAAGGGGGGTGGTCAGTGAGTGGGAGGAGTCTACAGATTGCAGACCAGCTGGGGACACATGGGAAAATATGGTACCAAGGAGTAAAGGGCACTGGGAGGGAAAGAGTTGACAACTGATGGAGAAGGGAGGAGGGCAGATACTGATTGTATTCTGGACAGCAAAGGTTTGCAAATGAATAGAAAAGAGGCAGGGTTTACCAGCCCAATGGGCTCAAGGTCAGATCCAGAACATTCTGTCTGTCCTCCATGAGGCCAGCGTGAGAGACGACACACAGGCAAGCATCATGCAGGGCACCTCGTACACATCAGGAGTCCACACCCCAAGAGCTACTATGGGTATTACTAACCATGTTGCTGCAAGAGACCAGGCTTTGTAAAGGACGAAACAATCCCTTTTTTTTTTTTTTTAAATTTGAGACAGCACTTACTTGAGTGATAGGACAAGGGCAATAACCACAGTGAGAGAGTTTCCCGTGACTCTTATCTCATCAGTCCTGGGGAGGCTTCCAGAACTGTCCACTTCATGAATTATGACCTGAAGTTTGCCACTTGTGTCAAACACAACCTGAACAAGAGATGCACATCCCAGGAGAGAAGGAATTTTCCAATATTCAGATCTTTGTCCTGGCCCCTTGCTGATAATCTGGTCTAGTTTCTATCATCAGCTTCAATTGCAGAATGGTTCGATTCCAGGCATGCAGTCCTGAAGACGCCTGTGCTTAAGGGACATTCATAGGTTCAAACAATTCCAAAGGTAATTTGTGTCCACGATGTCACAGTCACATTCAAGATAACAACGGTGCCAATGGTTAGCAGATGCTAAGGTGCCTGTTGGAATATGGCACTTCTACAGAGGAAGACCAGGGTCACCTATGTATGCCACATCACATTTAAAGTGTCTTGTAGATCAAACAGTTTTAATCCCTTTGTAAACTCCTTTAAGTCACTGATCAATGCCTCTTACACAAGATACAGTGGTCTCAGTATCAGTGAGAGCCTTGATCAACAAAGCCTTAAGGTACAGGTGTGCCTTGGTGGTTTAGTTGGTGAAGCATCCAGCTCTTGGTTCTGGCTCAGGTCATCACCTCAGGGTCCTGGTATCGAGCCTGGCTTTAGGCTCTGCGCTCGGCAGGGGATCTGCTTGAGATTCTTTCTCCTTGTCCCTTTTCCCCTAGCCCTGAAATCACTCACTCTCTCAAAAAAAAAAAAAAAAAAAAAAAAAAGAATCTTTAAAACATACACAAACACACAAACTATTAAGATACAGAACAAAAATGACTTATCCTTTCCTCTTTCAGATGACCTTTGCTTGAAAAGAAAGACAAGCTCCTTACTGTTGCCCCCAGAAAAGGGAGCCAGACTGGGAGGGGTGGTGTTCAGCTTTCCAGAGGACCAGCACTCCTGGAGGAGGAGTATCTGGTTCTCACAGCAGCCGTACAGTCAATGACAAGCCCCGTCAGGCAACACATTTATCTTCACGGGAAAAGCAGCCATTTCAAAGCAAGAATCTCAGATGTTGTCACATCAGCCAGAACAAGAAGTCATAAAGCAGAAGGCTAATCAATGCAGGAGGTACCCTGTTATCTAGACTAATTAAGAGGTGCTGAGAACGGGCACTCCAGCTCCGAGCGTACAAGAACCTCGACTCTTTCCTCTGGGTCCGGATTACCAGCCAAGTAATCAGTGCAGTCCTTGTCAGCCATCTCGGGGCTCAAGCCTCTGAGCTGCCTTTTATTCTGAAAACTATATGGCAAAGGCAGCTCTGCTGTTTCTCCAAACCACTAAGGAACAAAGAGAAAACAAGAAAAACAAAGAGCAACTTCATCCATTTCTTCATTTGTTTACTCAGTCAACAAATATTCATTCTACAGCCCAGGCACGAAGCTACGTGTGGGCTGGTCACTGAGGAAGACTCAGTCCCTGACATCAGAGCAGTCAGATTCTAATAGGACAGACAGACACCCAGCAGGCACAAGCAGGCATGGGTGCTGGAAAGGGGTCACGTTCAGAAGCTCCAGCAGCAGTGAAAAGGGTAATGGGCCCAATCTGTGAAAGAAGTGGCATCCAAGTTTAAAGGAAGGCTGTGTTGGGTGCCTGGGTGGTTCAGTCGGTTAAGCACCTGCCTTGGGCTCAAGTCATGATCCCGGGATCCTGGGATCGAGCCCTGTGTTGGGTTCTCTGCTCTGCAGGGAGCCTGCTTCTCTCTCTCTCTCTCTCTCTCTCTCTCTCTCTCTGTGTCAAATAAATAAAATCTTAAAAAAAAAAAAAATAAAAGAAGGCTGCATGCTGGTCAGATGGCAAGGTGGGGAAAAAGAAGGAAACAGTAGGCACCCACTCACGAGAAGGCACCAGGTGTGCTCGGTGTTATGGATAACGTTTGCAGGACTGAAACGTTAAGGTCAGGGGGCTGTCCATGGAGGGGAATTTGAAGGGTGGGAGATAAGACTATCTTCCAGAAGGCTCTAAGGAATGAGAGAATGGAGCAATGCAGATGACATTTACCTGAATTTCAAATCCATTTATTTAAAAAAGGTATATTAAGAAGAGATTCAGTGAACAATAAGATAAACCAAGCCATCCCCAGAGAATCCCATAATGATGTATTAAAAGCTGAATCACCACTTACAGAACTATGAAAATTGTATTGCACCTACCAGTGAATTACTCGAACCTCAGAGAGAAGATACTTATTTTTAAGGTATGGTGCCATAAGACCCAATGATTTTACATAGCTAAAACTATAAAATTCAGCAATGAGAAACTTTTTTCCTGCATCTTCCCCTCTCGATGGTCCATGTTATACGGCCCTACTCGCACCACTTTCACTGATGCTGGCCTGGGCATCAGAACTGGTTGAACCCTGACCGAGCTACTTGTTAACCTAAGTGACCCACGGCAGGTTATTAACCTCTCTGGGCCTCTGTTTCCTCTGATAGACCCATCTCTTAGGGACGCTGTTGAGATCTGGTGAGACAATGCTTGAAGTGGGTGTTTCCATTTCCATTTTAAAGAGTAAACAAGACTTAGAGAGGTCACATGACATGTGGCAGACCACACAGCAAGAGAAAAGCCCTCAGACTTCACACCAGGGCCTCTGACTCACCCCGCAATCCAGTTCTCTTTTCTGTCATAATTCTGGTTTGGGTTTTTTAATTTTGGGGCGAGGGGTGGTGGTGGTGGTGATTTTCAATGGTAAATATAATTAAATTTCAACTATGATGACCTTTTCCCAACTGTGGAAAATAATAAAAGTTTTTGAATAAAGACAAAATAAAGGGGGTGTGCAGCAAAATAAGAACCATAGCAAAAATAGCACTGGATGAATGCTTTAAATGGGTGGGTTGTATGGTGTGTGGATCGTATCTCAATAAAGCTGTTAAAAATAAGGAAAATTAAAATAGCCCTGGGTGAGACGTGAGTAATGTGGCATTTAGGAGTGGTAGGATTTTGAGGAAGTCACATTTGCGGCTCCGTTTCCTTACCTGTAAAATAGGGACGCTATTACCTGCACTGTCTTTACACCAAGGAATTAGGATAAAATGGGATCTTAAATGGTAAAAATCCATTGTGGTGCTATGATGACACTAGAAAGAACTTGAGAACAAAGGGGCTTTATTTATTAATTTCTACTGACAAGTGAACCTCCTAAAATGTATAAGAAAAGTCTACTCAGGGGCACCTGAGTGGCTCAGCCGAATAAGGGTCTGCCTTAAACTCGGGTCATGATCCCAGGGTCCTGGGATCGAGCCCTGAGTCTGGCTCCGTGCTCAGCAGGGAGCCCGCTTCTCCCTCTGCCTCTGCCTGCCTCTCTCTCTCCCTCTCTGTCAAATAAATAAATAAAATATTTAAAAGAAAAGAAAAGATGTCTACCCCAACTTCGCAAGCACCTGTTCATGAGGTCATCCCTTCTCAAAATACTGAAAGTCACTAAAATATCAGCAGCAGGAAGTTCTGGAAAACGGAGATCACAGAAGCTTGTTTCCCTAGAGCACCGTTACAATGTAATCAGGAGGGATATATTCTCGCAGTGAACGGCTTCCTAATCCGTTGGCACAACAGGTTGGCAGAGAGCTCTGCAGTTACCAATCACGTGGACCAAAGAATCAAAATAAACACAAATGTGGCTTGAGTTCTCCAAGCCTATAACAGAATCCCAAGTCACCCCTGGTCTACTCATGTTCAAAGGTACACAGGCTGCGCCAGACCCAGAAACAGCCCTCTTCTGAATTTCCTTCCCATTTTATGAAGGAAATGTATAATGAAATGTTACTTGTTTTCTTCTTCAGTAGAAAGACCATTTTTACCTTCCCAATTCCTAACGTGTGGGTTTCACAGAAATGAAACATTAATACCAGGGGCTTTATGCAAAGACAAAACACGATTTTCCACTGTGTTTAAAAGGCTGAGGTCATTTTTGCCCCAATTCCTATATAGCGGTAAGCTTAAAATCAAGCCATTTAGCTCACAGTCAGGTCCTATAAATCGGTGGAAAAAAATAAATGGGAAAGCATGCCAAAACGTAACCATAGTAACACCACAGATGCGTCAAGAAATGGTGTGCTCATTTGCTTCATTCCCCATTTCTTAAATTGGAATCTAAGTGGGGGAAAAATTACACAGAGAACACTCATGATTCTGCAAGTACCAAATTCTGCAAAACTATATTCAACCTGCCGTCCCAGAACAACAGAGCAGCTCTGGTATAGCTACGGAAGCAGCCCTAGGTGGTAAGAATCCAGAGGACCCAGATCTGACACTTACCAGTGATTTGATCTCCCCATGACTCTGTTTCCTCATCTGTACACTGGGTGTTAAAAACCCCAACCTCAAAGAATCATTCCAAGGGTAAAACTGATCAGTAGATCAGAGTCAGGACAATGGTGGACTTGGGAGACCACCAGTCTGAGTCACCTTCAGCCTTGTTTTGTATTGGCTTACCTCGGTGCCTTGGTTTCTTGACCCGTAAAAAGAATCGTAATCCCTTCACAACCCAGGCGATTAACATTAGGAATTACTATTAATCCAAGTGTAAAGGATTATTAGTAGGATGTAAGTTTACAGCATTCAATTCCCATGCTGAAAGACCAAAAGAACTGAGGCCCAGAGATTCACATCAATGCATTATCGCCACATTTTCTCTTTCAAAGGTAGTTCTGCCACTCAGCAGAAAGAGACAACCCTGGGGAACTGACCCAAGTCCCTTACACTCAACCTCTTTTCCTACCGGAGCCTTGGTTTTATTATTAAGTAAAATGAAGAGCAGGGGGCTGTTCTAGAACCTGGTCTTTAAAGGCCTCAGTCCCGGCAGATCTACGACGGCTTACATTAAGTTCTGTTTATCGTTTTGCAGTAGGATCTGTAAACATTAGGACTCCAGCATACCCTTGCAAAATACTATTAAAAAAAAAGAAGAAGAAAGAAAGAAAACCACTATAGCAAACAAATCACAGCAATAAGCAGGGTACTTTCAACTTCAAATGATTCCTACTGTTTTTGCTGGTTAAAAAATGTTATTGCTAAAAAAATTAAATTTCAAGCTTTGAAGGACTGGGTAATAAAGAAAAGAAAAATTCTAAGTACTAAAATCAAAATCATTCCTTCTTCTTAATTTTAAATAAAATGAAATCATTTTAAGTCTCCCCAGGACTCCCACCTTTTAATTAGGTATGTATGGTAATACTTTACTACAACTTCTGCCCCATAGACTGACATCCCTTCCTTCCTTTCCTTCCTTCCTTCCCTCAACACAAAAACCTTGCTTTCATAGTCCCTATGTTCCAAGTCCTACCTTCTCAGATTTAGCCTGATCTAACGGGTTCGTGGGATTTGAGCTTTTAATTGGTGGAAACCATTTCCTCAAAGAAAATTGTGCATGAAATCCAGGTCTATGAATCGGGTCACGTTGGGGAAGAAGAAAGAGTCCATTGAGGCCATGAGGAAGTAACTCACTGATCTCTGCAGAGGTCAGTGTGAAAGCCTCTGGCCTGGTCCACTCCCATGAGTAACAGTGATGGTTAACATTTATGGAGGCTTACGCCACACCCGTACTGGGCAAAATGTGCTTACATGCCTCATCCCATGGGCACCTCCTAAGAGTCCTATTGAATAAGTCGGATGTCCTTTCCACCGATGTAAAAACTGGCCCTGACAAAGGACAACTAATTTACCTGGCATCATAAGCAAGTACGTGGCAGAGCCAGACCTTGAAAGCCAAGTAATTTCACCCTGCGCTCTGCAACATGTCCCACGGTCACTTACAATTCCCTGGACTTAGGAAGTCGCTACGTGAGCAAACCGACCGACCCGTGTTCCAGAACCAGCTGGAGAGTTCTTCTGGCTCCAGTAACTTTCCACACACCCACCCAGCAGTCAGTTGCCTTAAACCGGCTACTTACAAGGCACAGCATGGCGGTAAAGGTTATCCCTTATGGTCTGCTGGAGCTCATGATCAGGGGACCCTTTCTGGAACCGTTGATTGAGGAAATGTCGCAGGTCCTTGTTCAGCTTTCCTCCTGTGGGCAATACACAAAATAGACAGGACACATCAACAATTGGGCTTCCTAGGGACTGAGCAGCTGGAGAGCTTTGTGTGGGAATGCCACCTCAAGCCATTCTAGCCAGCCAACCTCAGTCATTAGGAGGAATGACTTCAGATTTTCTTCTGCAGGCGAAAAAGCAAGCAGGAATGTAATAAAGATAAAACAGCATTGAAATAGCATTAATTTGGGGGTCCCACTTCACATAATACTAGAAGGCTCCAATAACAAAGAATTTAAACGAGGCGATTACATTTAAAATATGTGCCATAGACGCTTGCAAACGCTACTGAAGAGAGAGTAAATGGCTGAAACCTTAAAAAGAACAACCCAGCAAGAGCTGACAAATTATACCACGTTCTTTGACCAGGGATCCAATCGGTAGAAATGTACCCTATGAATATACTTGCAAAAGTCTGCAACATCTCCAGAATTGTTTCTTGCAGCATTTTTAAAACAGCAAATAAATAAAGAGAAAAACAAAAAACCTGGAAAAATCCACGAGGGAGCAACTAAGTAAAGCATAGTTCATTCATACAGTAACTACTCCAAGAAAGTTAGATCTGCATGTGTTGGTGTCAAAGGAAAATATGCTGAGTAGTGCCTACGGCCTGATTTCTTTTTTGTAAAAGGGAATAAAGAAAAGGAGAGGCCCTGTTTGATCTAAGAAATCATCACAAAGCTTTAGCAACAGTTCCCTTTGGGCAGAAGGACATGAGCTTGGAAATAAGGGAGAAGATGTCACTCTTCATCCTATAGACAGATACAGATATATCTTACAGATCTTACAATCCTGTGTTGATTTCCAAACACTAGACACATACTGCCTCTTTATTACTATTGTATAAGTAATGGTTACATAGGTGGGTCTGTGCATTTCTTTGTAATTCTCTACATTAACAAAACAAAACAATAGCTAAAAATATTATTGTTACAAAAATATGTCATAGAAAGGAGACGGTAACCAAGGTTCTTTTTATTTTTTTAATTTTTTTTATTTTTTATTTTTTATTAAGATTTTATTTATTTGACAGACAGAGATCACAAGTAGGTGGAGAGGCAGACAGAGAGAGAGAGAGGAGGAAGCAGGCTCCCCGCCAAGCAGAGAGCCCGACTCGGGGCTCGATTCCAGGACCCTGGGATCATGACCCGAGCCGAAGGCAGAGGCTTAATCCACTGAGCCACCCAGGCGCCCCCCAAAGTTCTTTTTAAATTACAGACACAAATTATAGTCTACAGGATCAACACAGAGCTTATAGATCAACTTAGCTAACATTTATTCTTAATGGAGAAAGAAGGTTCAGTGACAGCTAAAAATAACAAAGCTAAAACGGTCCTTCCATTTTTAGACAAGATAAAAATTAGGTAAGAGCATTTCTAGCCTTAGAGAAACAATGTAGCAATGCAGTATTTATGTGAGCCACGAAATCCATGTCTTCAGATGAAAATTTCCTCATGGTCAGAAAGAGTAAATCATGAGGATGACAGTGATGGTTAAGATGATGGTATGATGTCCCGTGCAGGGCAGGAAACTACTGATTTTTATTTTAATATCATGTTTAAAACAAGATTCCCTATTACAGATGATCATTTTAGAATAGACTAACAAAACCCAATTTGCACTATTTTATTTCAGATGTATTATGCCTAAGGTTTCAAGTGGTCCAAAGGAAAACAGATATATTTGAGTCAATCTTAGTTCGTTTAATAAAGGTTCATTATGCACCAAATATTTGTTGAACAAAAAAGACAAACATTCACCTATCCACTCACCACCCCCCTCAAAGGGGCACAAGATTTGAATAATTTATAAAAGAATATTTATGATTGACCTTTAACCACATGAAAAGATAATCAATATCATTAATTATCAGAAAAAGGCAAATGAAAGCCACAGTGAGATCCCACTCCATACCTACTAGAATGGCAAAAATTTCAAAGACTGACAGTATCAAGTGTTAGCAAGATCATAGAACAAAATGAACTCTTACACACTGTCCCTAGGCTATTAAATGGTTTGTTCTCTGGGTAAAGAATGTGGCAGTATCTTATAAAGCTAAGCCTTCACTAACCAAATGACCCAGCATTTCCACTCTTATTTATGCAAGAGAAATGAAAATAAGTGTACACGCGAGCACACACACACACGCACACACAACTTGTAGATGAATCTTCACATCAACTTTATTCACTATATAATAGTTCAAAGTTGGGAATAACCCAAACATCTATCAACAGATAAATGGGTAAGCAAACTACTGTATTCGAACAGGATGCTACATAACAATTAACAGAACAAGCTGCTAACACATACAATATTATTCGTGCATCTAAAACACATAATGCTAAGTGAAAGAAGCTAGACACAACAGGCAACATTCTGTATGATTCCGTTTATATATAAAGTTTTAGAATAATCTAAACTATAGTGACAAAAAGCAGTTCCGCGGTTACCTGGGGCGGAAGATAGGCAGAGACTGACTGCAAGGTGCAGAAGGGAGTAAGACCTATGGAGCATACCAATGTCAATGTTCTGGCTTTGCAATTGTGCTATACTTACGTAATGGGTTATCACTGAGGGGAAAGTGGATGAAGGGTACAGCGGGTCTCTGTACTATTTTTTACACCTTCCTGAGAGTCTAGAATGATTTCAAGGTAAAACGTTTCTTAAAAGGGGGAGCACAAGGGAAGTTTTTAAAGTGGATGCCATTATAGAAAATCTTAATTGTGACAGGATAATACGGGTTTATACATTTATCAAAACGTATGGAACTGTGTGTGTATGCAATATATAGTGTGTATATTACACTTATAAAATTGATTTCAAAGGCTTAAGAATAGATACATAATTACTGAATCACTATGTGTAGGCACTGTTCTAAATGCTTAATTCTCAATTTCCCACTGGAGAGATGAACAGAAAGAAAAATAGAGTAAATCTTGGGAGTGAAGACTAAGGCTTGGGGGTAAAGCCTGGCTCCACTATTTGTGAGCTGGTGAACCCAAGCACATTGCTTAATCCTTGAACCTTATCTGCAAAAATAGAGCACTGTAAAACCTGTAGCTGTGCTACAAAATTGTCAAGAGGATTAAATGAGGCTCTAACCATGCCTGGCAAAGAGAGAGCACTCAGTGAAAGATGGAAATTGTCATGACAATGGAGAGGGGACAACTGGTGAGGTGAGGGGGAAAAGAGCTGAGATTATTTCAAACGGGCTGTTTCTATTTTTTTAAATGCACATAAACATAAAACCCATTCTATTACTTAGAAATAGCTATAAATAAAATATGAGCATAGGGAAATTTGGATTAAAGGATATTTCTAGAGTTTCTAGAAGGGAATAAAATTCTACTTGTGGGGGACCGGGTGGCACAATCAGTTAAGTGTCTGCCTTCGGCTCAGGACGTGATCCTGGGGTCCCTAGGATGGAGCCCTGACTCTGGCTCCCTGCTCAGCAGGGAGTCTGCTTCTCCCACTCCCTCTACTCCTCCCCCTGCTCATGCTCTCTTGCTCACTCACTCTCCCAAATAAATAAATAGATATATGAAATCTTTTTTTTCTTTTTAAAGATTTATTTATTTATTTATTTGACAGATGGAGATCACAAGTAGGCAGAGAAGCAGGCAGAGGGAGAGGAGGAAGCAGGCTCCCTACTGAGCAGAGAGCCCGATGCGGGGCTCGATCCCAGGACCCTGGGATCATGACCTGAGCTGAAGGCAGAGGCTTTAACCCACTGAGCCACCCAGGCGCCCCTAAATAGATGAAATCTTAAAAAAAAAAAAAAAAAAAAAACCAACCCTCTATGTGTACTAAAATTGTCTGGACATATATAAAGTGGTTAGCATTTAGTGCATACTTAATATATTTTTAGCACTGTGCTGGAGTTGAAATAAAACCGACTGGTAAATCACTAACATTTAA
This sequence comes from Martes martes, assembly GCF_963455335.1. NCBI lineage: Eukaryota > Metazoa > Chordata > Mammalia > Carnivora > Mustelidae > Martes > Martes martes. The sequence goes on along the minus strand of NC_137888.1, from coordinate 184,363,324 downwards.
TAGTCACACCTGTCAACTCTATTTCTAGGTATAAGGTACCCTGGAATTGGACCAAAAGGATAACAATGTTTACCAGCAAAATCTTCATTGTTTAGGACCTAGAATGTATATTCCCCTTAGGAGACCACAGTTGTAGACATTAGAAAGACTCTGAGTCATGAGTAGAAAAGATGGTACAGGATCCAAATGTACTGTTTGAGTCAAAAGAAAATCCCAAAGAAGATTCAGGATACAGTATCTCTTTTTCCTGTATAGAACTAGGTTTATATATTCTTCTTTTAAAGATTTTATTTATTCATTTGACAGAGAGAGAGAGAGACAGCACACAAAAAGCACAAGCAGGGGGAGCAGCAGGCAGAGGGAGAGGGAGAAGCAGGTTTCCTGCTGAGCAAGGAGCCAGACTCAGAGCTCTATCCCAGGACCCTGGGATCATGACCTGAGCCGAAGGCAGATTGCTTAACCACCTGAGTCACCCAGGCATCCCAGGTTTACACATTCTTGTGGATCACAAGCAGGTACCCATCAACATAAACCCAGGGCTTATAGATTGGAAGGCATTCTTAAGATGCAGACACTCTTAGTTTACACTTGAGCTTTACGGTGAAACTAGCCAAGCTAGCTAAAGTTTATGATCACCGAACTAAAACTCCTTTCTATTGCAGACGTGCAAAAGGGCAGGGTTAACGATGCTGGTGGTTAACATTTACTCTGTGTTCCGTGACATTTGTAAGTGAAAAGCCTCAACCTTCCTATTACATTAAGAATACTGTACTTTTTGGCATCTAATCTCAAATTAATTGCCAATTATTTAGGGGCTATGTCTATAAATCTTCTCCTAATTGTCAAGGCAGTGAGCCAATGAAATAATAAATTGCTAGAGAGAGAGAGAGTTTGTCATAGCATCTTGGCTTTCTTTGCAATTCAAGATTTGTTTTGCAAATGGAAAAGAAAACATAGGTCAGAAATACATGGAACTTTTTCTAAGAAAAGGATTCAGAGCTTATTTTAAGATAATTTTATAATTTCAGTGACAAATATGGGGCTGATTCTCTATCCTGGACTGCCATTCTATTTTCATATCAATATATCTGAAATTCTGTCTCTTTTAAATTTACAATATATTCTGCTTTTCCCATTCACATTAGTTTATAGAAATTTAACCATGTCAACCAATATAACCTTTCTTTTTTTTTTATTTTTAAAGATTTTTTTTTTTAAAGTTATTTGACAGAGAGAGACACAGCGAGAGAGGGAACACAAGCAGGAGGAGTGAGAGAGGGAGAAGCAGGCTCCCCGCGGAGCAAGGAGCCCAATACAGGGCTGGATCCCAGAACCCTGGGATCATGACCTGAGCCGAAGGCAGACACTTAACAACTGAGCCACCCAGACGCCCTCTGATGTAACCTTTCTTAATTATTTTAAATGTTGTATAATATTCCATTTAAAAAAACATAAAACTTAGGTAACCCTTGGAGAAAATTAGGCTATTTCCAATGTTGTTGTCAATATAATAATGCTATCATAAATGCCATTGTAGTTTTTTCTTTTTTAATGTGAATATGTACAGGAAAAAAACACAGTATATATACGGCTCAGTACTACCCATAGTTCCAGACATCATTCCAGGCATTAGTAGAGCTAGTCTTGGACTGTATCCCCCACAGATAAGGGGGATTACAGTACTAGTGACTGTGAGCATTCTATCATATATATATTTATATGATATATACATAATACACACATATCTCATATATATATTTCACATATGTCTCATATACATATTTTTTTCTTTAACATTTCTTCTCCTGTAACTTGCCTATTCATACTCACACATTCATTGTGCATTTCCCTGATGGGCCACCTTGTTATTTTTGATAAAATAGTCTTTATGTATTCTGGATAGGATTCCTTGATCAGTTACTTAAGTTGCAAATTTTGCTTGTTATTACTGAAATATGAAATGATCCCTTAAACACAATCGTGTCGTTTTTCCAAACTTTCCCACTCACATGCTAGATAGTTTTCACTAACTCAACTAGAGGCATCTTTTTCAAAGTGATGGGTTATGAGGGACTCTGCTTGGTCTGATCTCTACCTCCTAGCATACAGATCCTAAGGGAGAACACTAGTCAACAGAAATCATCTTCACGGTCAAGAAACTAGGTTTCCAGAGATATTACTTTTGAGACCTCTTGATTCATCCATTTCTAACTGAGGAGGCAAAACGGAACTCTCTCCATGTTGCATAAGCTCCAGAACCTCTACCTCTAGAAGGTCAGAGATCAGCGTTTCTTTACAATGAGAATTTACACTTTAATGGGTTTCAAATGTTCAATGCTGAGGAAAACCTGCATAAGGATATTACACTCATCATACTTCCAGGTGATAATGCTTTCGCACACAATTTCTTCCAGGAATGATTATAGTTGTAGGAAAGATATATTTATTAAGGCAACACAAGCAGTTTGTACTGCAGTGAGCTATTACACCAGAAAGATCTATGTCCGCGCAGCAGTTTGCATTTATAAAGGATAGGGCTTTCTATAAAAAAAAAAACAACTACAAAACTATCCATTGGAATACATATTAGCTAGTTTTATTGTCACTTAAAGTTACAATCTGGAATACATTTAATGAGTTTTGTCTGTAAAAGATTTGCTATTTGTTTCTTTCTAATACATTTTTTGCTAACGTTGTTCTTACTGTACAGGTAATCTAAATTATGGGGTAGATAGTATTTAATGGGTCCAGAATTTACACTGGAGACAATGAAAAGGTTCTGGAGGTGGATGGTGGTGATGTTTGCACAGCAGTGTGAATGTACTTAATGCCACTGAACTACACGCTTAACATGCTTAAAATGATAAATTCTTTGTTATGTATATTTTACCATAATAAAATGTCATCTAGATTAATGACGAGATTTGAAAAATACATAAAAGTACGAGAAAGAAAATGAAAAATCAACCGAAACTTCATTAAGTTAAAAATGAACCGAAACTTTCATTCACGTGCTGATGCTGTATGCCTTGTGTAAACACACACACGTATACACACAGATACGCTTATGACACACTCACACATTTGAGGAGATGCCTTCACTCATCCAACAAATATTTATTTATTAAGCACCTACAGCCAGAAAGTCGGTGGGCCCTGGAGATACAACCCAATAACACAGGGTTCCTGAGCAGGAACTGACACGTGTGTTTTAGGACAAATGAAAAGGGCTGGCCTCTAGGCAGAGGTCACTGTAAGATGAGAAGTGAAGGAAAACAAGAAGCAAGTTGGCTCTGCAAAGTGTAGGATAACTAGCATGTGGGCAGAGGACCCGCAGGTGTCAATGTCCAGGAATGGAAAAGAGGCTGGTGTGTTGGAGAGAGAGCATGGAGCATGGTCAGGGGAGGCACACAGTGAGGTCAGAAAGAGAAGCTGGGGCAGATCATTCATGCCTCGCAGGCGCTGGTAAGGAGCTGGCATTCTCTTCTAAGCTCAGTAGGCAAGCACGGAAGGGACGTCAGCTGGGGAGGTAAGGAAGGCCTGCTGTACATTCTGAGATTCCTCCTGCACCTACTGTCGTGTGTCAGGCACAGAGGGTGGTGACTGGGGGCAGCCAGCATTGCTGATCACACAAGACCAGAAGTGGCCTGGACCAAGGAAACGGATGAGAAGACAAAGGGCAGAGGGGCAGAGAGGAGAGGTCATTTAAAGCTGGAACTGACAGGACATATTTGAGTGATGGAGGAAGATACCAAATGTCAGAGAGGATGTCAAAGTGACTGCAGTGTCTGGGCTTAGCTGCTGATGACCACGTGGGAGCAGAATACAGACTCCCATCAGATACCTGTTAAATATGAGATGTGGAGGACCATGTTATATATGAGGATTTATATCCAAATGTTCCAACAGATCATTCATAAGCATTTTCAATATACTAGCCATGCTCAAAAAACACGTTTTTTTAAAAAAGATTTTATTTATTTATTTGACAGACAGAGATTACAAGCAGGCAGAGAGGCAGGCAGAGAGAGAGAGGGGGGAAGCAGGCTCCTGGCTCATCAGAGAGCCCAATGTGGGACTCAATCCCAGGACCCTGGGATCATGACCTGAGCCGAAGGCAGAGGCCCAACCCACTGAGCCACCAGGCGCCCCTCAAAAACCAGTTTTAATAATACATGGTACTTCATCGTCTCATTCCATCACAACCTATTAACTATTACCAATTAGTAAGAATATCCATTGTTTCTACTATGATTATCCTCCTTGGATAAGATCTATCTGTGTTTGATTATTTTCTCACAATCCTTGCAGTGGAAATGCTAGGACATACGGTATACAAAAGATACAAATTCTCCCCCCAAAGACTCTATCAGCTTCCCTTTATCCAGCTTGATTTTAAATGGCTCCAAAGTAGCAATGTAGATTCATCATCATATTATCAGTTTCCTGTTATCAGACATTTTAATGTCTTTCTTTTAAAAAAAAAATGATTATAGGGGAGCATGGGTGGCTCAGTCATTAAGCAGCTGCCTTCGGCTCAGGTCATGATCCCAGGGTCCTGGGATCAGGCCCTGCATTGGGCTCCTTGCTAGGCGGGAAGCCTGCTTCTCCCTCTCCCACTCCCCCTGTTTATGTTCCCTCTCTCGCTGTGTCTCTGTCAAATAAATAAATAAAATCTTTTAAATAATGATTATAAACAATGTTGTCATGGAAAACCTTGAATATGTATGTTTGCTGAAATCTACTAGAAGTGCAATTACTAGAATAATGAGCATGAACATTATTTTAAAGACTCTTCATACATATTGACAAACCACTTTCCATAAAGGCTTTTACTTAAGTCTAGAAGAAGTACCATATCACTCATCTGACAATTACAGTGTCAAAATGAGGATTATTTTTCCCGTTTTAAGAATGCATTTTCTTTTTAATGATCTCCATGCCCTCCATGGGGCTCGAACTCAAAACCCTGAGACTGAAAGTAGCATCCAGACATCCTTAAGTATGCATTTGTAAAAATTTTCCAATAATTCAAACAGAAGCCAACACTATATTATACAAGCAACATGGATGGCAAAAATATGTTTCTTTTCATTTTGAGAAACGACTGGTCGCAGGGAGAAAATTTATGTGGAGAACGGCCTGTGGCAAAATAATGGATGAATTTCATTATCATATGTATTTAAGTAAAATAAAGAAAGAAACAAAAGCCTTTGCTTCCAAACACACACAGATTGAGAACACCCCGTGTGCCAGGTCCTACAGAATTACTTCCCGGCCTGTTTCTCCCAAATGACATGCAAGCATTGGTCACAATCGAGGATCAGCAAAATTTTACTACAGCGTGCCAAGGGTCAGAGAGAACATATTTTCCACCTAGAGACCACCTCTGGCCTCTGTCCAACTACTGAAGTTTGCCCTTATAGTATAAAAGCAGCCACAGATTATATGTAAAGAAGGTTTTTTCCAATAAAACTTTATTTACAAAAAAAAGCACAGCAGATGTAGCCCACCGACCGGAGTCTGCTAACTACTCCCCCAGATGCTGGCCCTGAGTGTCCAGGTGACCAATTCTCCTCATATAATTCTTAGGGTCGAGGGTACTCCTTGTGTCCAAGCAGTCTTAGCCAGAAATCTGTGCTTCCGGGCTCCACCCAAAGCTTACTGAATTAGAAACTGTGAGGGTCCAGTTCAGCAATCTATGTTTCAACAAACCTTCCAGGTGATTCTAAGACACGCTGACACTTGTGGCCAACGGTCACTAAACCAAAGAAATGCTGCCCCTAACAAAGCGTGGGGAACTGGGCTCTGAAAATGAGCCTATTTCCCTATTGGTCACCAGTAGTCCCCATCTCTCTGCCAACTGCCAAGTGCTGCTGGTCCTCCTGACTAATAACAATAACACTTAACAATAACAAGAGCAGCGTAAATGACTCCAGGAAGGTGGGACCTCATTAGACATGCAGAGATGGAGTCTACTCCCCTCATGGCACAAAGACAGGTGTTCTTTCACTCGTGTTGCTGTAGAACGTGATTAAAAAAAAAAAAAAAAAAAGGAAAGAAAAGAAAAAAGAGGCTGCCAGGTAGATTTATGTATGCTGATGAAGCCTTATAAACTACTATTTACATTGAACTCCCCACATGGAGGAGCACAAAACATTTTGCTCACACTTCTGGGCATCCACTTTATTATTATTTCCTGCCTGTCTTCTCTCTTCTTTTTCTCCTGGTGAATCTTTTTATAACAAATTTCATCCCACAGAGAGAAGAGACTTGAATTAAGTATGGGAAGAAAAGCACGGTTTAAATCCCATCATCTCTATTTTTTCTTTATTTCCAGCCTTTTGTGCCTCTTATATTTTTTTCAGTTCAACGCGTGTCATAGAATAATATCTGTTCAGGAAAAAATAAAAGGTTGACATGGGGAAAGGCAAAAGACAAGCCGGCAGGGGCTTATGGCCAGCTCTACTCAACAAGGTTGACATCAGATGTCTCGACACTCAGAACCTTGCATGCAATCCGAAGACGTGCGTGTCCTTCAAAAAGACACTAAATTCTTTTTTTTTTTTTTTAAGATTTTATGTATAAGTAATCTCTACACCCAACGTGGGGCTCAAACTCACAACCCCGGATCAAGAGTCGCACACTCTTCCACCTGAGCCGGCCAGGTGCACCCAAGAAGACACTGAATTCTTAAAAAGACACCCACTGAGATCTAACAACTCTGCTCCAGGGGCCGCCTGGACTCCAGGAATGCCAGCGAGCATTTACTGATCACTTTCAACAGGCCAGATACGGTACTAAGTCATAACTTTACAGTCATTGCCCTAACCCAGGGAGGTTGGTTCTTTTTCCAATCCCATTTGACAGAAGAATAAACTGAGATTCACAGGCTGCCCCATCACTCAGGTAATTAGGCATAAAGGAAATATATGTAAATAGAGAAAGATGAAATGGGAAAGAAAGATGTTAACAGCTGGTCGGGTATGGTCAATCATGGCATCCATTATGCTCTTTTTTTTTTTTTTTTAAGATTTTATTTATTTATTTGACAGAGATCACAAGTAGGCAGAGAGGCAGGCAGAGAGGGAGGAGGAAGCGGGCTTGCCGCTGAGCAGAGAGCCCGATACATGGCTCAGTCCCAGGACCCTGAGATCATGACCTGAGCCGAAGGCAGAGGTTTAACCCACTGAGCCACCCAGGCGCCCCTATGCTCTTTTTTCAATGGCAGTATGGGTTTGATATTCTCCAAAACAAAAGAATAAAATAAAATGACTGTGTTTCTAAAGCAGTTACACGTACCATGCCATTAGAAGACATTCATGTGAATCTCAGTATTAAAACCAAAGACTGACTTCCCATATGTACAGTCACATAGTGCAGTTGTCCTGACACCCTCTCGAGGTTCAACGTGTGTAGAAACCAAGAAACTGACTCCCAAAGAACATTCAGCCAGGGGTCTGAGCGAAGTTCCTTCCCACGAACCAGCACCTGTCCTCTGGGCTCTTAGGACACTGTTGACAAGTAAGGTATTTTAAATGCTTTTATGCAAATGCAAACTGAGATCCCATAGGCATCCCGCAGCCCGGAACATCCATAGTAATTAACACAGCTGTGCCCCTTCCCTGCAAGATTTAGCCCAATTTAGTCTCAGACAGGAGTGGATAATCTGGGTCACAAACTATATTCTAATACAGTCTGACCTCATTCATGCAATAGTAGGCTGGGGCCAGAGTTCCAGGGGCTCTGCCCTATATACCAAGAAATCTCATACAAACAGGGTGACAGTTGAGCACGTCACTCGGTTTTCTGTTGGATCCTGAGAACAGACACCAGCAACATCCCATCATTTGATGTGTCTGAAAAAGGTAAGACCCTTTCCCATAACCAAAGCATCCCTAGGACTATACTTTGCACAGCTCCTCTCTTCAAAGCTGGAGACAAAAAAGAGAATCACAAGCATATGGTCCGAGACAGGGGAGAATGGACAGGAAAACGTCAGGCATCAGCAGGATTCTAGCCTAGAGGTAGGCAAAATTTTTCTATAAGGTCAGATGGTGAATACTTTAGGTTTTGCAGGTTGTAAGGCCTATGCTCCAACTTCTCTACTTTTTTAGCAGGAAATCAGTGCTAGACAATAAGTAAATGACTGCATAGCTGTGTTCTAATAAAGCTTTGTTACAAAAACAAGCAGGAGGCTAGATTTGGCCCATAAGCCATAGTTTGCTCGTACCTCTCATAAAACATGTTATACTTTCTAAGATGTCCAGAGGTGTGCAGGTAGCTCTGGGTGTGTGAACCGTTCCCGAGGAAAAGGAGCAGGAAACTAAGCCACGGGTCTGCGCTGATGGGGCTTTCACAAAAATACTCAACAGGTGAAAAATATCCATCCCCACATCCTCTATAAAGTGGATTCATTTCACATGTTTAAAGATCTGGATAGCCTTCAGAGAAATTTATCAAATGACTCCTGGGATAAAATCTGTTACTGGCATCAATCTCCAGTTTATACAAATATACAGGATAGAAAAATGCATGTATTATAAACACAGATTTCCCTTTGATGGTTGTAAATTTCATGCATTATCATAAATTACTTTTCTGAACATTATCTCATTCAATCCTTACACAACCCAGTGGGAAAGGTGGCATCATTCCCACTTTAAAACACACGAGGAAAGACTTTCCCAGTGCAGGATTAGAACCAGATGTCCTCACGCCAAAGTTCCACACTTTCTTTCCCCTCTCGATCTGTGTGACTCCAAACAAGGTGCTCATCCAGCAGTAAAGAAGGAAACTTTGTTTGATTAGAACTGTACACTGAGAGGCGCCTGGGGGCCTTGGTAGATTAAGCATGCCCCATATCAGGCTCTCTGCTCAGCAGGGAGCCTGCTTCCCCACCTCTCTCTCTGCCTGCCTCTCTGCCTACTTGTGATGTCTCTCTGTCAAATAAATAAATAAAATCTTTAAAAAAAAAAAAAAAGCACGTGAGCCTTCATTTCGGCTCAGGTCATGATCCCAGGGTCCTGAGATTGAGCCCCATGTTGAGCTCTGTGCTCAGCAGGGAGTCTGCTCATTCTTCTCCCTCTGCTCCTCCCCCACGCCCCAACAAATTAAAAAAAAAAAAAAGAACTGTATACTGGTATTCTTCACAACTGTCAAGGTCATGGCAAAACAAGGAAAGATGAAGAAACTGGTACAGACTAGAGGAGTCTAAGATATGGCAACTAAATGTAACATAGTGTCCTGCATGGGATTCAGGGACATAAAGGACACTAGTTGGGGCGGGGGTGACTGGTGAAATCTGAGTCAAGACTGGAGTTAATGGTAATGTACCAGTGTTAACTTATTTTTGACAAATGGACCATGGTCATACAAGGTGTTAGCATTAGGGAAAATATCCATGAGATTCAGGAACTCTCTGCATTGTCCTTGCAAACTTTTTGCATCTCAAATATTCTAAAATAGAGTTTATTTATTAAAAATATATACAATAGGGGCGCCTGGGTGGCTCAGTGGGTTAAAGCCTCTGCCTTCGGCTCAGGTCATGATTCCCAGGGTCCTGGGATCGAGCCCCACATCTGGCTCTCTGCTCCGCAGGGAGCCTCCTTCCCCTTCTCTCTCTGCCTGCCTCTCTGCCTACTTGTGATCTCTGTCAAATAAATAAATAAAATCTTTTAAAAAATATAAAAAATAAAAAAAATAAAAATATATACAATAGCAGGGTGCCTGGGTGCCTCAGTGGGTTAAGCCTCTGCCTTCAGCTGGGGCCATGATCCCAGCTCCTGGGATCGAGCCCCGCATCGGGCTCTCTGCTCGGGAGGGAGCCTGCTTCCTCCTCTCTCTCTGCCTGCCTCTCTGCCTACTTATGATCTCTGTCTGTCAAATAAATAAGTAAAATATTTTAAAATATATATATATATATACATACACAATAGCTATTATGAATGTGGCCATGTGGTTGGCTCTGGACTACTGCATGTTGCAATCCCACCAAGGTCAGAATTCTTACAGAGACTCTCGTCTCTGGGTTGACCACAGCTCCCGTTTTCAGAACATGATACGTAGCAGACCTAGTTTGAAAGTATTTGGAAACATTCTTACTTCACGGGCGGGTCGTGGGAGATTTTTAATCTCCATAATTCCGTAAACAATGAGCACTTTCACACTCGACTATTTCACTCCATCTCACTGTAGTCTTCCGGCTGTTATTCAAAAGTGATTATAAATAATGGGGCCATAAAAGCCATTCACTAATTAGGACACTCACTGGCCATATGCCCCCCTCGACAATGGAAGGTGATTTATGTAAGGCAAGCCCCTCGCATCTGCCGGCCTCTCTGGTCCCCCATCAACGTTGCTCTTAATGGCCATCTTTTTCTTGACTAGCAAACAGACTGACGAGCTGATGTTTTCAAGCTTTTTAGGTTTTATATACAAGGAAAGAAAAACAAACTCAATAAACCATTTCCTGCCTTGTCTTTTCACACATCCAGAGAACAGGGGGGAAAGCACAGAACACAAACTAGATTGGGTCAAAGTCTCGGCCATTGGCATAGAATGGGAAAGACCTAATGAAATCCAGGGACAAAAGACGGGCCAGCCAAATCTCATTCACTCAACTCGTAAGACACAACTCATATAATATACAAATATAATATCAAATGCTTCTGCACAGGAGTACCACTAGCATCGTGGGCAAGATAATTTTATGCTGCTAGGGTTTACCCTCTGGACGTCAGCATCCCTGTTCTTGGCAGTTCAAAGATAAATACTAGAAGTCTTCCCCAGTCCCCGTACCAACCCAGGGAGGACAGGCCCACCCCAGGGGGAATGGGTAAATGAACAGCGATCAGGGGCAGCTCATGCTTAACTGTTGAATTTTTTTTCTATTTCGATCCAAGAGCAGATTCAAAAAGAATATTGCCAAAGGACCCACGTTGGGGATGGTTGCAAACCACTAAAATTATATGTGTTACATGCACCTGCTTCCAAAAACATACATGTCTTCTAGGATAGGGCTGCTCACCAAGTGGCCGCTGAGCTCAGTGTGGAAATCAAAGGTTTGAGCTCATCTTCACACGGACTCAGCAGAGGTAACCTCTGACAACCGTCACTATAGGAGGCCCTCCATCAGTGTCCCTCCCATTGTTTTGCAATATTTATTGCATTCATGGACATATCATCCTTTGAAATTATTTATTTTCCTTTCTCTTTATTATCTGTTGCCTCCCCCACCACGAGTTTCCTTGGAGAACTGAGCCTATCTCAGCTTACGGGAAGAGTTGTCATAGACTTAGCACCTTTGGAGATGTAGTGACAAACTAAATTAAGAGATGACGGATAATACTCATTAAAATGACACAAGTGGTAGCTAAACCAGACCCAGACAGACAGGTGCTCCCATTTTGACCTTGACATTAGTTACCTCTGTGTTCTTGGTCCATTTCCTAAATCACTCAGTCTCAGTTTGCTCATCAAGAAAGTGGGGATAATAACAGCACCTACCCAAACAGGGCTGTCCTGAGGAATCCACGAGCACACACAACGTAATGGTCACGAAACATTAGCTACCCTTCCCGTCACCACCTGACTTAAAAGAAACATATTTCAAAAACACCTTTCACGTCATTCTGTTTGTTCTCAGAGAGGGAATTTTTTTTTTTTTTAAGATTCATGACTACAACAAAATGCATAAAACAAACTAGTGAAACAAGCCAGCCTTCCCATCTTGCTAGACTGCAAACGAATTCAAACCTATGTGTTATCTCCAGATTGCTTGCACAACCCCCCCCCCCTTCTGTACGTAGCACACTGTGCAGGGGAAGGTGTGTGATTTCCAGGTTGGTATGAATGACAACAGTGCGGATTATCAAACAACTACCCTCCGCCACACGCCGAGGAATCTGGAGTTCATTTATCGTCTTGCCACTTATTTATATGCTTTTCATATGTACAGTATACTGCTTATTCGTTATTTTAATGTGGATCACCCTGATGGCTACTGACGTTCATCATCATACATTAATGGCACATCTCTTCATTTCGAAATTTCTCTTCACATTGTTTGCCACTTTATTTTTTATTAGATTTGTCTTCTTAACATTGACATTGATAAGACTTCCCAGAACATCCTGGATGTTTGGAATGTACATTGTGAATATCTTCTCCCAGTCTATGGCACATCTATTCACTTTCTTGATGATGTCTTCTGACGAATGGAAGTTCTGATGGTTGATGGAGTCAAATGTATCCATTTTTACGTGGCTTTTTTTTCTGTATTATTTATTTGTCACAGATGATTCAGAAATAACTTGGTGAAGTAGAGAAAACTCTGGGCAAGGGTCAGGAGACCCAGATTTAAGATAAATCTGTGTTATGTTTGTGTTTGGCAAAGTCATTTGTGAGAGTTCATTTTATCTGTCAACTCAACTGGGCCTCAGGGTGCCCAAATATTTGGTCAAAAAGTATTCTGCAGGGGCACCTGGGTGGCTCAGTCGTTAAGTGTCTGCCTTGACTCAGGTCATGATCCCAGGGTCCTGGGATAGAGTCCTGCATCAGGCTCCCTGCTCTGCGGAAAGCCTGCTTCTCCCTCTCCCGCTCTCCCTGCTTGTGTTTCCTCTCTTGCTGTCTCTCTCTCTGTGTAAGATAAATAAGTAAAATCTTAAAAAAAAAAAAAAAAAAGTGTTCTGCATGCTTCTTTGGGAATGCTTTTGGATGAGTTTAACATTTAAATTGATATACTGAGTAAAGCAGATCGCTCTCCCCTGTGTGGCCTCACCCAATCAGGAGAAGGCGTGGGTGTTTTGTTGTTGTTGTTGTTTTGATTTTTTTTTTTTTTTAAACAAGCTGATCCTTCATCGAGTAAGAGGGAATTCCTCCCACCTGAGCCCTGGAGCTCAACATCAGCTTTTTCTTGCCTTTGGACTCTAATGGAAACATTGACTCTTCCTGGGTCTGAAGTCAGCTAACCTCTGGAATGGAACTCACACCATCAATTCTCCTGGTTGTCAAGCCTTTGGATTCTGACTAGAACTATATCATCAGCCCTCTTGCATCTACAGCTTGCTAAATGCAGGTCTTGGAACTTGTTAGCCACCATAACTGTACAGGCCAATGTCTTACCATAAATCAATCTCTCTTTCTCTCTCTCTCTCTCTCCACATATATACACCCTATTGGCTTTGTTGCTTTGAAGGACCCTGACTACACACCATCTCTACCTCTTCTAGCTCCAAAAGGTACGTAGCATTTTGGTAGATTTTTAACAAGTGTTGCTAAAGTTTCTAACAAATTGGTATTGTTCACAAATTTGTAAATGCAGAGGCTGGATTCAACAATCCCAGAGATCTCTTCCCATTCCAAAAATCTGATGCTTCTCTTAGTCCCACCTTTCTAATCCAGCAACACCTTCTCTCGAGTGTCCTCCTCCAAAATTAGTTTGGCTGAGCCTCTCAGAAACAGTGACCAAATATCCTCCTCACTAATCAAATCAGCAGTCCTTCTACCAGGCCCCAGATACAGACAAACCTGTTCTGGCTTGTTTGCCCCAGCGGCACAGAACCAAGGCCAACAGAGTTGAAACAGTTCAAAGCCGACTGTTTACTCACAACAGGGCTTTCAGCAGCTGAATTCTCTCAGTTTCTCCTATAAACACATCACTTATGGACGTGCTCATCCCACTTTGAAGACAAACATTTTAAAAACTGCAACGGAGATGCCAAATGAGCCAGTAAACCCAATTACCGACTGCCACCATGGGGCAAGCAAATTCCTGACACGCCACAGTTACCAAAACATTGACAAGGATCCAACATTTGTCAGATGAACAAACGGAACCATCCCAACACCTCGGCCTTTGGGAGCCTGTGACACCCTCTTTCTCATTGCTTGATTTCAGAGCCATCCTTAGGAGAGGGAAATTTATCTTTAGAAATTAAAGTGACTTTGGGGTGCCTGGGTGGCTCAGTGGGTTAAGCCTCTGCCTTCGGCTCAGGTCATGATCCCAGAGTCCTGGGATCGAGCCCCGCATCCGGCTCTCTGCTCAGCAAGGAGCCTGCTTACCCCTCTCTCTCTGCCTGCCTCTCTGCCTGCTTGTGATCTCTCTCTCTGTCAAATAAATAAATAAAATCTTTAAAAAAAAAAAAAAGAAAAAGAAATTAAAGTGACTTGAAGTAAATTTTGCCGTGCCTTTTGAAATGAACCTACACCCTAGAGAGATGCCAAACCACCACTGAGAATTCTTGCTTTACAGTAAGACTTTATTAAAATTAAGTAGTGGGGATCGGGAGTTACAGCGAAAACTGGAAGGGATTCAGTTCGAGGGGGTTCCCTCGGCAGGCTCTAAAAGCAAAAGCAGAGAGCTACACTCTCCTTGGGTCGCCGAATGTTCCTTACCAACGGGTAACCAGCCAGGCTTATTCAGAATTTAAGTGGTCGCTGGATATTCCCTCAAAAGGAGAGACCTGAACCTTGTTGAATGTCAGAATCATTTGGGGACATATCTAAAATAATACCGGGGCTCGGCCCCCACATCAGGCAAATTAAGGAAGCGTCTGTCGGGAGGGACTAGGTGTTGCTATTTACTTCTCATTCCCCTTAGTGATCCCAGTGTGTAGCCAGGGTTCGAAGCCTAACCCCCTTCACTGATCCCGAGTTCTCAGGGGACTCACTGATTGTGAGAGTTATCTATGCAGAACCTTCTGTTTATAGAGCGCGCTCTCAGATCTCTTAAGACCCAGTGCCTCGAGCTTCAAAGTAGAAATGTAAGACTCTGAGCCAGTAGCAGGGTGGGAAGGAAGGAAGAACATCAAGGGAAAGGGAGGTTAAAAAAAAAAAATACAACCCTCTAACACCCTCTTAAAGTCACAGCCCTGGGAATTTAAATTGGGTATCTACCTGGCCTGACTAGGAAAGCAAACTCAAATGAGCTGGGTAGAAAATTCATCTCAAAGGATCGGGGGCTCCGGGTGACCTGACTTTGATGTTCCTCAGTGCAGCTCAGCACACTTTTCGTTTTCACACCGATTCTTGAGAGAAGTCATGAGTTACTTATATTGAGTTTGAAGAACACACAGCAAATGGAAAGGGTGGGACAGGGCTAGGGGCACCAAGGTTTCCGGCTGGCTGTAACGGATGACAAAGGGCAAGGTGAGAAAGGGCGTGCTCACAGCACAAATGCAGGGCTTTCCCACACCGAAATAAAAACACCGACGTCTTCCAAGTGCCACAGCTGACGTGGAATAAAGCGCCAGCACATTTGGAAAGAGCTAGAGAAGATCAAAGAACAACTAGAAGCCTCCCCCAAATTAAACACAACTCAAATGTGACGGCTGTCAATGGAGGAATTATTCTGTTGATGGATCCCACACTCCTACTAACACGGAACCATGTGCTCCCTTGAAAGGCTTCTTCAAGAACCAGCACCAACTGATAACTTTGACCCACTCTCTTATCTTGATCAAGCCCTTCAGTGCTCATAGGAATAGTCGATTTCATTTAATGAGATATTCCACTACTGGTCAGAAATACAGGAGCTACAACGATCATGCCCTCTCTCCAAAAGACTCCCAGGGGATGAGTGAAGAGGCTTCAAAAATGTTCCGTCACCAAACTGAAAACAATTAAGGCCAGCAGAAAACCCCATCTTCATGCAGAAACCAGAATATTCCATAAGGTGTTTCTCAAGTGGCTTATACTGGACATCTACCCGATTTATAACCTTGATATGCAGGCTTTATTTATATATACTGAAATCGCACTGTAATCTTAAAAGTTCAAGCAAAGTCAAATTATAAAAGTAAAGCGATAACACTTTCCTTCCTTTTTCTTGTTAGACGAGGACCAGCTTAACATTTGCTTTTCTCCCCGTAATTAGAAAGATTCTGGAAAGAGGAAGTGTAGTCAAACAGGCTTGAGCATAAAGGAGCTTAAAAAGAAGACCTATATATAAAAGAATAACAATGAATAAAAGCTCCATTTCTCACTTGATAGGTATTACCTGCTCGAAAATTAAAACGCACTTTGTGGTATCTCTAGAGAAGGGCTCCTGTTCCAAAATGAGGGTCTAATGTTTGAATTGTGCAAGCCAAATCAGCCTGAGAAAACAGAAGGCTCTGCTAAGCTTTAGCAGAACCAGCCCTAACATAATATGCCAAGGAATACGTTTGACAAAACAGAAGTAGAAAAATATTTTCAAAATCAGTTCTTGGCTTAAATATAGTTTTTGGCACCTCAAGTAAACACAAAGAAGCACTAACTTGGTAGTGCTGTGTGACACTGAACTACAGCAGGACAGATGGTGAGGGGGGCGGGTAATTCATTTCTCAGCCCCTCACCCTCTTTGCTCGTCCATTAGTGACTTCACAGTTGAGGGTCCCTCAGAAGGGACGGAAAGAGAAGTGGATAAATGTGTATAATCCTTTTTGTTAGTAATTATTATCTTCTTTAAAACCATGCTGATGGCAAACACCTTATGCCAACTCAACAGCTCTCATTATTAAATGTTCTGGATCATAGAGCCAAGTCAATGTCTCACCTGCTGTCTATAAAACGTAAAAGGGTAACATTTCTTCTTCTGGGAAGATGTGGCAGATGTACATTTCCCTATTCCTCCCACTCAGTACAACAACAGACCTTGCATGTCATCTATAAAACGAACAAGAAGTCTCTGAAATGTAAACAGAGGAAGGCAGACCAGTTAGGAACCTCAGGACAGACCTTAGCATGGAAATGAGTTCCACAGGTTTTCTTTACATATCATATAGCCCAGAAGCCAGTACGTGATAATAGGTACAAACTAAAAAATCTAACAAAAGCCTGCTCTCTCCAGCTGAAGAACGAGGAAAGAGGTAGACCAGCAAGACAGGAAACTTCTAGACAATAACTGCTCTACTCCAGACAAACATCACAGGAAAACAAAACGAAACTATGGTCCCACCAACACCCAATCCAGAAATGACTAAGGTGAAAGCCTGGACTTCTACCTTCTCTACTCTGTGATGGTAGACCCCAGTCTACCCCCTCTATGCCAGGATGATGACAGAGAACACTGAGTACAGAGCTGGAATTTTCAACCCCACTGGGCTAAAATGAAGCCTTTCTCCCGCTTACTCCCTCCCTGCCCCATATGTGGAGACCCCATGGGAAGCCACGACTGCCATCCCACACAGCAGTAATAAAAAGCCACTCCCCAAACCAAGTGTCAATGGAAGAAGAATGAAGACCTTTGACTTCTACTCAGCCCCAGGCATAACAAGGTGTCACCCCCACGTTCCCTGCCAAGACAGTATCAAGCCAAACTAAGTGAAATAGAAAGTTTAAATAAGATACTGAGCCTGATAATGAAATATTCAAAATGTCTCCAGATTTTAACTGAAAATCCCTCATCATGACAAGCACCCAAAAAATCTCAGTAAGAATGAAAAAGATAATAGGGGCCCCTGGGTGGCTCAGTCAGTTAAGCATCTGTCTTCCGCTCAGGTCATGATCCCGGGGTCCCAGGATCAAGCTCCCTGCTGGACAAGGAGCCTGCTTCTCCCTCTCCCTCTGTCACTCTCCTTCCTTGTGCTCTCTCTCTTGGTCAAATAAATATATAAAATCCTAAAAAAAAAAAAAAAAAAGAATAGAAAAGATAATATAGAGACACCAACACTGAGATGACAGAGATGTCAGAATTATCTGACAAAGATTTAAAAGCATTCATTATAAAATCATTCAAGAGCCAATTACAAATACATTTTAGTCAAATGAAAAACTATAAAGTCTCAATAAAATGGTAAAAGATAGAAAGGTAAGACAAATAAAAATTTTAATCAATTAATAGGCTCAACAGTATGATGGAGGAGGGGTACAGGAAAGAATCAATCAATTTGAAGGTAAAACATTAGAAACTATCCAATCTGAAAAAGAGACAAAATGATTGGGAAAAAAATAAACAGGCCCTCGGGAACCTGTGGGACTCTAACAAGAAATCTAACACTTGCCTCTCTGGAGTCCTGGCAGAAAGGAGCAGGAGGGCAGGGATTAAAAACTTACTTACGAAATAATGACGGAAAATCTCACCAATTTAGCAAAACACATAAATGTACACGTTCAAGAAGGTGAGCAAACCCAAAAACAGAATAAAGTTTGAAAAATCCACACCAAAACACATCATAATTAAATTTCTGAATACTAAAGGAAAAGCAAAATATTAAAACAAGTTAATGAAATGATACCTTACCTAAAGGAGAAAAATAATTAGAATGATGTGGATTTTTCATTAGAAACTATGGAAACCAGAAAGAGGTGCAACATTCTTCAAGAACCCAAAATTCTTCATCGGGTAAACTATGCTTTAGAAATGAAGTAGAAATCAAGACATTCTCAGATAAAAGGAAAGTAATGACTGTTGACAGCAGACCCATCCTAAAAGGATGGCTATAAAAGTTTTCTTAACAGAAAAGAAGTTATAAAAGGAGAAATTTTAGAATAAGAGTAAAAACGAACAGACAATGGAAAGAGCAAAAATACAGGTAAATATACTATATTTTCCTAGTCCCCTTGAATTTTCTAAAAAAGGTATAACACCATCTGATGTGGGTCTAAGTGTACACACAGGAAATAGTTAAGACGATTTTATTGCAAAGAATGTAAATGGAGGCAAAATGTCACCAATTTACTTACTTGAATGGTGATGACCAAAATGACAACAGTAGACTGAGATGAGGTATTTTATTTTTACATATATATAACATGTATGAAAATACATATATATGTATATGTTTGTGTGCATGTGTGTGTGTGTGTGTGTGTGTGTGTGTGTGTGTGTGTATGGTAACCAAAGCCTATAAAGTGAGCCTAGCTCACGTTGTTTTGCTGGAGAATCGTACCAAATGTTCAAGGAATTCTACATTGTCTCAATTCTACATAGTCTCTTCCAGAAAACTGAAAAGAGACAAACAGTTCCCAATTTATTTTATGAAGCTAGTATTATTCTCATATCGAAACAAAACAAAGGCAACGCACCAACAACAAAAGACCAGTATCTCTCACAGACAAGGCAAAATAGTGGTTCAGAGGATCTCATCTGAAGAGGACCCAAAGCCGCTCAGCTGCTCCGAGGAAGGTAAGGTCGAGGAGCCAAGGTCAAGGAGCCCGTCGAGTCTGTCTCCTTTCATGTCCTGACCTGTGGGTCCTCATTTGCTCCAGGATACAGATCTGGCTGTTCAGGCCCCGTGCCCACTGGAAATGCTCAGGGCTCTGCTTGTGATAGTGGCTAGCTGTGTTCCCCAGACACTGGAGCCTATGTTCTTGCACATTAAGCCCACTTTTTTAGCCACAAAAAATAAGCAATACCCGACAATGAAATCATTCGACTGTTCATCAGTGTGTCAACTTTTAAATGCTTTGCTTCTTTCTTTCTTTTTCTCTCTGCAGGCAGACATCCCAGGCATGCCATCTTTGTAAATGGCACCAAGAAAACACTACCAGATTTTCAATGAATCAAAGAGACAATCTTTTTCACATATTTGAAAGCAACAATATGCTTCACTCAACCCCAAAGTTAATTTTCCAAATGAATTGTACTAAAAGCCAACTTACCCTCCCCCCATCTTAAAATGACGACATTTTAGGTTAAGTTTTCAGCTTATCTTTAGAGAATGTAGTGTTCCAGTTCAAATGTATTCTGGAAATATTCATATGTAAACATCTAAAAACCTATCTTCTTTAACTATTACAGTGATGGTGAGGGAAAACAAACACTTTAATTAAAGAGATAATGCCAAGTTGACGTAACAATATCTACTTCCAAACTTCAACAACTATTTATACACATGCCATCCAAAGGTGAAAACTAAATGAGTCTTACTATTGTTTCTATACCAGTCAGACTCACGCTATGCAGTCATCATTTAAATATTTTTAAAAATTCTAATTATCGGGCACCTGGGTGGCTCAGTGGGTTAAGCCGCTGCCTTCGGCTCAGGTCGTGATCCCGGATCCTGGAATCGAGTCCCGCATCGGGCTCTCTGCTCAGGCAGGGAGCCTGCTTCCCGACCCCCTCTCTGCCTGCCTTTCTGCCTACTTGTGCTGTCTGTCAAATAAATAAATAAAATCTTTAAAAAAAATTCTAATTATCAAAGGGTAGGTATATATTTAAACTCTTCTAAGAAAATCTGTTTTTACTTCTAAATATGAACCCACCTACCATCATTTAAAAATTTCAAGAGGAAAGTCATTCAAAGATTGAATTCAGAGGAAAGATTCAGAGTCATTCAAAAGGAGTAACCGAGGAGAGACATTACACCATAACACCTGGAAAAAAGAAAATATTACTTTAATTCAGGGCTCTCAACCTTATCACGATTGACGTGTGGAGCCAGATATTTTTCTGTTGCTGGGAGCACAGTCTGTGCTGTGTATTATAGGACGGTTAGCAGCATCCCTGGTCTCTATCCACTAGAAGCCAGATGCCAATACTCATTTCCCACCAGTTGTGAAAACAAAAACCATCTCCAGACATTGCCAAATGTCACCTGGGGAACAAAGTGTCCTCAGTCGAGTACCATTGCTTTCACTAAAGCAATCGGCAGCCTCATTGAATCCCCAGACTAGGGGAACTCTCTCTTCACGTCTGTGAATTTAGCGGTTCGCCAACCCATCGGAATGACGGTCACCATGCCGCTTCTTGTGACCCCATTTTAGGAATCATCTAAGTTTTACTCTATCCCATACACAACAAGGCTATGCATGAAGAGCCCTTAGCTTTAGAGGGACTGAAATAGTAGTGGTAACTGGTTACCGGTTTTCTAGAGACTGAAGGTATACTTTTGAAGCCTGAAGCCAATGACCAGAATTACTATGAAGCGTAACTAAGAAAGTCACTATACCTACAAATGTGGCAATGAGCTTGTAGTCCCGGCCTGTTACCATAAAAAAAAAAAAAAAAAAAAAAAAAAAATATATATATATATATATATATATATATATATATGAGCCCCTGTTAATCTAAATTGCTGGAATCCAGCAAATGTGAGTAGAAATCTAGCAGGTGAGCTAACTTAACCAACAAAGCATCCCAAGGTCCCCAGTGTTTTCAAAATAATCTCAATGGGGGTAAATAACCCTGGACATCATTATTTCATTTCATTTCATTTTAATTTTTATTTCTTTCCCAATGGAAATTTGCACAGAACTCACAAGTTACAGAGGAAGACAGAGTGCAATTTTGTACCTCCAAGCCATCTTGGTCTCCCTCCTTCTTTATAACCCCACCCCACCCAATCAATTTCCACCTCTTTTTTTTTTTTTTAAGATTTTATTTATTTGACAAAGATCACAAGTAGGCAGAGAGGCAGGCAGAGAGAGAGAGAAGGGAAGCAGGCTCCCCGCTGAGTAGAAAGCCCGACTCGGGGCTCGATCCCAGGACCCTGGGATCATGACCTGAGCCGAAGGCAGAGGCTTTAACCCA
Source organism: Martes martes (assembly GCF_963455335.1). Classification (NCBI taxonomy): domain Eukaryota; kingdom Metazoa; phylum Chordata; class Mammalia; order Carnivora; family Mustelidae; genus Martes; species Martes martes. Next base: position 184,341,870 of record NC_137888.1, on the reverse strand, counting down.
CTGAGCCACCCAGGTGCCCCCAATTTCCACCTCTTGTGTGTCTCTGGAATAGGCCCACTACTTCCCACCACACTTCTCCTTGCTGGACTAGTACAGATGCCTTCTAGCAGGCCACCTACCTTCCAGTTCTGTCCTCTTCCATAGGACATGAAGCAATCATTTTTTCTTTTTTTTTTTTTTAAGATTTTATTTATTTATTTGACAGGCAGAGATCACAAGTAGGCAGAGAGGCAGGCAGAGAGAGAGAGGAGGAAGCAGTCTCCCCGCTGAGCAGAGAGCCCGATTCGGGGCTCGAGCCCAGGACCCTGGGATCATGACCTGAGCCGAAGGCAGAGGCCTTAACCCACTGAGCCACCCAGGAGCCCCTGAAGCAATCTTTCAAAACCACAGGCCTAACTACCTTTCTCTAGCTTGTATTCCTTCCTGGATGTCCTTATGTGCTTAGATGAGATCCGAACACATTCAAGTCTCAGTATTGTCCGGACAAGGATTTAAGGTTAGATGAGGGGGAGGGGAAGGACCCATAAAACAATGTCTTGTGCAATGACATCACACCTTATTCTGTGTTTAGGACTAAAAGAGTTTAAGGAGCCACAACAACTGATACTCCAAATTATATCTAAAAATCCCAAAGTGCCTGGTGGCTCAGTCGTTAAGCCTCCGCCTTTGGTTCAGGTCATGATCCCAGGGTCCTGGGAAGCCTGTTTCTCCCTCTCCCGCAGCCCCCAACCCCCTTGTGTTCCCTCTCTCGTTATCTCTCTTCCTGTCAAATAAAAAAATAAAACCTTAAATAATAAATAAATAAATAAAATCCCCCAAAACTGACAGGGCCTGGATTTTTGGAAGTTCAAAGGCCAAGCATCAACCTCTCTAGTTTCTCTTTGAATTTCTACGCGCCTTTCCTTTCCCTGAAACAGTTGAGAGGGAGCCCCTAGGACAAGGCTAGTATAAACCTGGCAGGAGTAGAGATTGGAGAAGTTACTTTATTTACATTGTGACTCCATTATATAAAACATAACTCCAAGCATTCAAAATATACATACACATGCCCATTATATCTCCATGGGGTGGCAGGAGAGGGAGGGGCTCTTACACACAGAGTTATACACAAGATGAATGAACTAGAAAGAAACAGTCTTGGGTAACAGGAGTATCTCTGGATGGTGAGATTAGAAATGATTAATTTGGTTCTCAGTACTTCCATGTGGTTTCCACTGTCAATTATGGAATAAGAAAAATAAATCAAAACTCTAAAGGTTACTTCTTTAAAAAATTCTTCACATATATATATGTATATATACATATATGTGTGTGTGTGTATATGTATATATATGTGTATATATACAAACACATATATATATGGCGGCCATACTTCAAAATTATACTTCTCCCTTTGCTGACATTGAGGCCGGGTCAACAGTCCACCGAGCTCTCCACACCTTCAACACGGCATATACGCTAAATTCTCCTGCAACCAGTGACGGGTTGTAGTGTACGTTTCTGCGCCCTCAGTTTTCTGTATCTTTCCTTGCGTGTATTAAAAACCTTAGAGGTGACTGATTTAGGGGGACAACTTATGAAAGCATCAGATGAAAACAGTTTCCATTCTGTGCCCCGTTATCTGGGCACAAAGATCTGTAGCTTTAGAAGAGTTAAGGCAAGCGATACATCTTCCCATTCTGAAACAATTTGATGCTACCTTTGCCATCTGTTCTCCATAATATTCAGTGCAAAGGTTTCCCCACCACTTTCAAACCAAACATTCCATGAATATTTAAAGCTGCAAATTCACAGGTTCATTCAACACACACTACTGAATTCCTTTCTGTGTGCGAGTAAAACATGAGTAGTGACTGCCTGTTTCATGCACTGAAGGATATCTTTTTCCTTAGAGGCATGGTTACATACCAAGCTGGTAAATTTTACCCACTCTTACCTCTCCTTACCCAAAAGCCACAGTTCGAATCTTGGTTAGGGCCTGAGATGAACATCGCTGTAGGGACAGATCAGTCTGTATCCTGCCCACCGCATTTCTATTCCTAAATTTCTGAGTGTTGGATCTCAAGTGTAAGAGTATAAGCTACATTGACTTTATGGCCTGATCGTTTTAGAAATGCGAAATCTTAAGCCCAGGTGGCACACAGAGTGATTACACGCATTTTGCGATTGTCAAATAACTTAAAATTAAACATGAAAATGCCTCTTGCTATCACTCCATTTCTTTCATGTCAATTTCAAAAGATGGAAATTGTCGGCCTTGGAACAAAACCCAGTTACAATAGTCACAGGGGACCTCTAAAAGTGCCCTCTATTACCCACAATGTGCTTCTGACCAGTGTGAAGGCCAGTCGGGTATGTGTCAGAGGGGGTGTCTCATTCAGCACCCTGGCACTCTGGCAGTGTGACCGGGAACACAAACACAGGGAGGAAAGAAGGAAAGACGGCATCTCACCGCCTGCAGTCCCAGATAACACTGGAAGGCACTTTACTCAGAACCCACAAAGGCTTAAAAAACACAGAAAGCAATGTTCTGGTTATAAGGAAACAAAATCTACATTCAGCCGCACGAAGTATGGTACAGATTACTCCAGACACAATCAACTGTGACTTCTCAAACAGAACCAGGTCACACTCCAGCAAAACACAGATAAGAAAACAGAGCTTTTCTGAAAGCACAACGGAATTCACGCCGATCTATTAATTCAAAGAGTTTTTCCACTTTGTGGAAAATTCTGACTTGTCGTCCATTGCACGATGAACATGATTTATTATGGGACTGTGCTAGAGGCTGGCACCTGTTATTTACTCTAAGCCTCACCACTCTTTTTTTTTTTTTAAGTTTGTTTGTTTGTTTGTTTGTTTGTTTATTTGAGAGAGAGAAACCATGAGCACAGGCAGGGGCAGAGGGAGATGAGACTTCCCACTGAGCAGGGAGCCCGAGGCGGGGCTCGATCTCAGGACCCCGGGACCACTACCTGAGACAAAGGCAGACATTTAACCGGCTGAGCCCCCCCAGGTGCCTCCCTCACCACTCTGTGAAATTAAATGGTCTAGAAATGAGAAAATGATGCAAGACAAGTTGAGAAATTTGTCCAAGTTCACACAGTGTAGCAAGAGGCAGGAACTGGCCTGGAACGTCGGCTGCTGAATTCCAGTGTCTGGCCCTTCCACATTCTCTGAGAAAAGTCCTCTTATTTATTAACAAAGAAGTAATTTTCCTGGGTGGCTCAGTGGGTTAAGCCTCTGCCTTCGGCTCGGGTCATGATCTCAAGGTCCTGGGATCGAGCCCTGCATTGGGCTCTCTGCTCAGCCAGAAGTCTGTTTCCCACCGCTCCCCCCGCCGCCGCCTGCCTCTCTGCCTCCTTGTGATCTCTCTCTCTATATATGTCAAATAAATAAATAAAATCTTTAAAAAATAATTTTATTAGGTATTTTGTGTTTTTGTTTTGTTTTGTTTTTTTGAGTCTCTTCTCAAAAGTGTGGTTCTACCTTGAGTTCAACCTGGAAAGATCAGGGTCGAAGACATTAGAGCTATCTGGGCATACAGGTGTGGGTCTCTTCTCAAACCATTGCATATTGTTCTGTACATTGCGTTGTGCTCAATACAATAAGTGTCATCCTTTGTTTTCTTTCCAGATTTCAGATCTATAAGAAAAATACAATCCTCTAATGTCATCCAGTCTGCATCACGGAAAGAGAAATGAAGTTTCAGGAGCACTAAATTAAAAAAAAAAAAAAATCCCTCAATATCAGCAGGAAAATTCCAGCCCATATATTAACAAAATTCCTTCTTCTTGATCATTTGTTAGAAATACGTGGCATCCATCTCAAAACCCGTTTGCCTGGATGCATTTTAGGGTCCCTTAAGCCTACATAGGAGACTGACACGACAAGGGTCCACTCTGCTTGCGTCTTCCAGTTGGCCTCCCAGAAGGCTCCATACTGGAAATTGGGTGACATCCAGGTGTCAGTATTCAAGGTACATCTCCGATCCAAAGGGAGTTAATCCCATATGCCAAGCCATCATTACAGAACACACGTCTCTGCAGCATGCAGCTATGTAGAGATTTTCACAGAAACCAAAGTTCAACCAGGCTGTTGAAGTAGGGAGGGTAGATTTCACTGCACAGTCATTCCCCAATTGCTAGGGGTCCTACTTTGCGTTCCCTTGAATAGAGGTGTTCATTTAGAAGTCCAATTTAGTCTAAATATTTAGTTGCATGCGGCTTTCCACACTGCTTGCCGATGGAGGGTGCCTTCCTTTATTCTTAATCCAAACGCATATTTTCCATTTGTTCTATCCAGAAGGCAGAATGAGCCTAGGCTCTCGCGTTGGAATCCCGGATACACCTTGCGCCTGCCATGGTTTCCTTCTCTTTAAATTGGTGATAACAGCAGTATTTTCCTCCTAGGGATGTTGTGGGTTTTGATGGTACAGACATATAAAGTTCTTAGTCCAGGACTTGGCAGGGGGTAGGTATTCCAAAAATACAATCCACTGATATCATCATCATATTTGTTGCTGTGCCTCTTGTTTGGTATCTCCAGCCATATCCCGTGTTTGGAGTAGAACATGATAGATAGTTTTTCATGTATTCCCATCTTTTGTTAGATAGCCACTCCTCACTTTTTTCCCCCTGGAACAGAAAAGTTTATACTAGAAGATTCCGGTGTCCTTTTGCCTTTGGTGATGACCTTAATTCTATAAGCCTCTTTTATATCTCATAACATTTTATATGCACAAGATTTGGAATTGAATGTTGCTTAAAAATATTGTCCTGGGGGTGCCTGGGTGGCTCAGTGGGTTAAAGCCTCTGCCTTCGGCTTAGGTCATGATCCCAGGGTCCTGGGATCAAGCCCCGCATCGGGCTCTCTGCTCAGGAGGGAGCCTGCTTCCTCCTCTCTCTCTGCCTGCCTCTCTGTGTTGTTCTTCAAAAAAGAAAATTGTACTGTATTTAATGGTAGTTTGGCGTCAAGCTGAATTTTCAAAGATTTTTGCCTTCTCTGTCCTCTACTACTGTCTGTAAGTACCAAGATCCCAACTTGCTAGCAACCAAATCAAAGTACTAACTAAACATATGAATTCTCTGGCACAACTCTTCTCAAAAGCTACTGTATCTCTCAATTATCCAGGGATTTGGTGACAATGCTGAGTCTGGTTCCCTAAGGCTGGGGTGAGCCCTGAAATTCTGCATTTCTAACAGGCTCCTGGGTGAGGTCAGTCTGGTCCGTGGACCACACTTTGAGTAGCAACACTATAGGATACAGTCATCCAACATTCTCTCTCTCTTTTTTAAAATCCAACTTTGATTTTCTTTTTCTTTCTTTCTTTTTTTTTTAAACAGCTGACGGGCCACACTTCCTGCCTGCCTACTTCAGACGAAATTTCTTTCCAAAGCCAAAACCAAACAAAATACCTACAAAGCACAAAAATGTGATGGGTCTAAATCTAAGGGTTTTCTTGCCCTGTTCTTGGATATGATTCCATTGGGCTGAACACACAATAATATTAGAAATCAACCAGAACTTATGACCACACCTCCTTTCTTTAAGGATTAATGATCGTTGCTTCCTTTTTATGTGTTTCCTGCCAGTCCTTTACATTCATCTGATCCCAACCTCCACCAGGTAGGTCCTATTTTTAACCCTATTTTGTAGAAAAGGACAGTGAGCCTCAGCCAGATTACGTAACTTGCCCAACATCTCCCACATCAGAATTACAGAGTCTGCCTGACTCCCAAGCCCATGCTTGTAACCACTATGCTGTGATGTACAATTATTCCAGAACCTTCAGTCCTGCTTGTGGAGACAGATGGCACCAAACCACTCCCTGTGTCAGAGATGCCAGCCCCAGGTTCCACATTTCTAAGTCCCGAATCCACAAACGAGTAGATGGTGAAGAAAGCAGGTGCCCAGAGCTCACTGCAGTCTCTCCACGTGTGAGATCCCGCCTGCGGTGTGCAGCCTGCCCACAACAATATTGAAAAGACACAAATTATAAGTTGGCCACACCGAAATCACTCAGCACTCCAGTTTAACGGGTACTTATAAAAGGACTCCTCTACGCTGTGCCGTGGGGTAAACACAGGCAAGAGAAGGCATAGTTTCCACCTCCAGTGGAACTTAGTATTTTTGGTGATGCAAGACTTCATTGATTTTATTCATTCATTCCCCATATCTTCACTCAGTGGCTGCCCCATGTTACCCACTGTGTAGAACATGAGGGCTATGAAGGGGAAGATGTGGAACAAGGGCTTCACCTCCTCCGAGTTGACAGTCAAGCAGTGGAGACAGACATTAAACGTGCGATGACACAGATATTCACAACGGTAAAGATTGCAACAAGGACCAAGTACAAGATGCTGGGGGAGACTTGGCTTAGTCTAGGAGCACAGGAGTAATTCCTGGAAAACTCAGAGGAGGCTAGGATAAATACTCAAACACCCATGTTTATTAACCTTTGGGGGAGGGATGGGCTATATAAAGCAAATGTCCCCTGACAGCTCTGATATCAACATATTCACTGGGAACAAAGAACATTATTGTCGTCTGAAAAAAGCTTCCAGATCTCATTAGGAGAAAATGGGCCAGACTTGTACTCTTATCATATGATTACTTCAAGCCATGCTTAAAATCACAGAAAGCTGGAGTGTCAGAAAGTTTCCTGACATCTGTCTTCTAACGATTCTTTCCACTTTCAGATTAAACAAATTTTGCTATAATGAAACAAGATGAACAGGGAACATCATCTCCATGGGAGGCCACAATGTCTCGTCTTCCATAATAAGCGATTACAACACGTTGGAATCATCCATACGATGCCAAAGGACCAATTATTACTAGAATTTAATTCTGGGAATAAGATTGGTAGGGAGAAAAGCATCAAGTTCAAACAAAAATACACTCATCAAACTGGCACCTCGTAGGCCCTTCAAACAGAACACTGAACTACACCCCAGGATTCCAGCATGAATACTCATTTTCTGAAGTAAATTAGGCACCCTTCAGGACACAGAGTCATCTTTCCTGACATTATTTTAGAGCTCCAGAAAGTGAAAAACAAATTGAAAAGCCCAAATGCATACCCTTATGCACATTTGCTCACAGGATGGTTTGCAACTAGATTAATTGTGGGTCTATATCCCCCCAGGGGGTAAAACCAGCCTTTCCCATCCCCAGTATGGAATCACAAATGAGTGGGAAGCAAAGCAAATGTCAAACAACACCTCCATTATCATATGTAAATTACAGAATAAATGATTTCCTGTCAACAAAATGAATTCTGTATGTTGTTTTGGAAGTGGCCTCTTATTAAACACACAAGTCATTTTCATATTTAAACAAGGACAAATTCAGTGGAAAACAGCCATTTAAAATAAGATCATGACTTTTCAGGAAAAAAAAAAAAAAAGCTTGAAAATTAACGTTCAAAAATGTATACAGCAACACAAACCACAACAACACATCAGTAACCAGTAGACCCTGTTGTGTGAGGATCAAAACTGGGCTCAGGTCAAGGCATTTAAGCTGCAGTCCCCACCCTGCTCCTTCTAAGCTGGGAGGTCGTGGGCGGTGGAACAGTGGATATGACGTGAAGAGTTCATGGACTGGCACTTGGCACTGGTAATTGTTACCTGCTATCATTGTTCTTATAATCATCTTTGTGTATTTCTTTATAGCTGCCATCAAGAAAGCAGGCCACTGACAACCTAAAGAAAACAAGAATTACCAAGAACACTACTATCAAATTCAGGCTCAATCAGAACAAACCAAAATGTGAATTCAAGGGAGAAAAAAGCACAAATAATCAGAAGACTGGATCCACTCCCTCTCCATCAGTCCATGAAGAAGCCAAATTGTTTACATCTGACATGCAAATGAACAGCCCAACCTAGATTTACATGAAAAAGTACTCTTCTAAATGAGGGATCAACAAACATTTTCTGTAAAAGGCCAGGCTGTAATTATTTTAGGCTTTGCAGACCATTTGGACTGGGTGGCAACTACTCCATTCAGCCGCTCAGCATGAAAGCAGCCAGCGACCCTGTGGAAAAGAATGTGCCTGGGTGTGTTTCAATAAAACTTTACTGAAACAGGTAGTGTCCCTGTTTCTGATCTACATAGTAGTTTGAGAAGACAGTATGGTAGGGTTTTTGTTTGGTTTTTTTGTTTGTTTGTTTTTAAGTAAACTCCACGCCCAACATGGGGCTCGAACTCATGACCCCAAGATCAAGAGTCACCCCAAGATCGTTCCAATAAATGAGCCAGCCAGGTGCCCCAAGGGTAGGTACGTTTTTGCTTGTTTTTCTAGCAGATGGTTTTGTCCAGTCCGTGAAATCCCTGCCAATTGAGGGCAGGGAATGGATGGCAGAGCAGAGAGGTGTGGTAGCCGGGCAGAGTACGAAAAACCTGTTCCGAAGGGCATCTATCTGTGCTGAGCACGTAGTGGGAACCACATACATATGTCTGGGATGTTTTATTTCTTTTAAAAGAAATAAAAGGGCCAAGGCACCTGGACGGCTCAGTCGTTAAGCGTCTGCCTCCAGCTCAGGTCATGATCTCAGGGTCCTGGGATCCGGCTCCCTACTCGGCAAGAAGCCTGCTTTTTCCTCTCCTACTCCCCCTGCTTGTGCTCCCTCTCTCTGTGTGTCTCTCTCTGTCAAATAAATACATAAGATCTTTAAAAAAAAAAAAAAAAAAGAGCTGGGGAACCTGGGTGGTAGAGTTGGTTAAGTGTTTTTGGCTCTGGTCACGATCTCAGGATTGTGAGATCGAGCCCCACGTAGGGCTCCATACTAGGCATGGAGCCTGCTTCAGATTCTTTCTCTCCTTCTCCCTCTGTTCCCCACTCTCCTCCTCTCTACTGGGTTGGGGGGGAAGAGCTCAGGCCACAGAATGAGATTGAAACAGAGGTACGAATATGAATAACTTTAAGATAGCAAAATGTCAACCTCTGCAAAATCTGGGAAGTGGGAGTCTTGAGTTGGTTATCTGTGCTTCTCAAAGTACTAGAGCTGAAGGACCAGGGTCTTCAGTTTCCACATTGCTGTAAACTGAGACTTTTGCATATATAACAAAGACCATCACATTGGGCAATTGCCATAAAAACGTCTCAACTCTCATTCCCACTTTCTCTACTGGCCTCCTTCTGGACTGATGACAGTTTGCACACTGGCACCAGTCCTCAGACTATACTTTGAGCACTGCGTATACTATTTTCTGGCGTGTACTTCCCCCTTATGTTTGAAATATAGCACAAATGAAATTATTAAATCAATAAAATCAGGAAGGAAGAGACCAACCCAAGACAGAATCTGAACATTTGGAGGCCACGGAGCCAATCTGCGGACATGTCAACCAAAGGGCGGGGCACATCTGAAGATTCTGTCATTCAGGAGGGATCTACTGTGGGCCCAGGAGATACCCATTCCTGTGTCACGGGTCAGGAGAGTAAGTCACAGTGCCCCTTGCCCTCAGGGAGCTTTCGGTTTGGTCCAGGATTTTTCACCCTGGCCCGGTGGACATTTTGAGCTGGATAGCTCTTTGTTGTGGGCAGCTGTCCCGTTCTATATTGTGTAGTATGCTTAGCAGCTTTCCTGGCTTCTATCCACCACATGCTAGTGGTACTTTCCCCAGTTGTGAAAACCAAAAAAGCCCTCCAGACAGTGCCCGATGCCCCCTGAGGACCAAAATGACTTCCACTGTGAACAAGAACTATAATACACCAAGTAGTGCGGAAGGGTCCTCACACCAAAAATGGTAGACCCTCATGGAAAAACAAGGTCCATAATAAACCATCAGTTCTGACTGAGGGATGGTGATGACTGTAGGAAAATGGGAGACTGCCTTCCTCCTGGTCCGTGACATTCCCACAGTTCCCCGTTGTGCTGGGCTTCAGCACCAACCAGATCCCATCACCTGTGGCATGTCATGGAAGGTTTACAAGAGCCCTGACAAGGAACTATTGCATTTTGCACTGCATGGAAGAGGAAAGAGAGATAATATCATTATCATTATCACCACCAATAACACAAAAGGCAACATGTATTGAGGACATATTTACATTAACTATTATTCTACGACCATTATCGCATTTAATGCTCATTACAGTCCTATTAGGTCACATCTAACGGTGCCACATTTTATAGACAGAGAACTAACGTTAAGAGATATTAAGTAACTCGTCCGAGGTCCCAGCACTCTTACGCAGAAGAGGGATTTAAATTTTACCAGAGCACAGTGGTTCCCTAGGCTAGCTTCACATGTAGAAACACAGCTGGTCCTCATTACTCGTGGAGTGTGCATTTGTGAACTCACCTCCCCAGAACAATGTATTTGTGACCCCAAAATCAACACTTGCCACACTTCTGCCGTCATTTGCACACACACATAGTTTGGTGAGATATTTTGGTCACCCAACTTGATGTCACCAGCAGGGATCAAATAAGGTAATACTCTCCTTTGTCTCTTGTTTCTCTCTCCAGGTAGGAACAAGTGTCCTTTTGATGGGTCTATTAGTGCCATGTTTTCACATCTTTGCGTTTTGGGGGGATTTCTCTATTTTAAATGACCACTGAGTGCTAAAGTGCTATCTAGTGTTTCTAAGTGTGAGAAGGCTGTGTTTCCCTTACACAGAAAACACACAAAAGGTAAGCTTCATTCAGGCATGCGGTAAAGCACCACTGGCCAAGACGTCAGTGTAAATAAACCAATAGGAGGGTCCACCCAGAGAAAGGAAGGGAAAATTCATCCATCGGTACTCGTGACCAATCCGTAAAGTGCTAAAAGTCACACGTGGGATGCATGATGAAGCTATGGGGGGGGGGGGGGAGAAAAGTGGCTGAATTTGTGGATTTCCGAGATGATTACCAATAAAAAATGGCACACGTGGTTACTGTTCTTGGGGGACTAAAAGCCAAAGACATTTACAGTCACATTACCCAGGGTCAGGAAAATGTTAAATCTTTCTCATCTACTGTTTTATTTTAAAGAAATATAATATATGTGATTTGTAAGGAATATATATTAAATAAAGTGTCTGAAACAGAACCACACATAAAACAAGATGATGTATTACGAGTGAATGATAAAAATGTTGTGACCAGAAGCTCACAGGAACCTCACCCATATTTCCCCCTTGGAACAGTGGCTCAGAATCTGCTAATTCAGCATGCATGGCAGCTCTATGAATAAAAATATTGTACCTGGATCGCTCTTAGAAATTCCCTATTTCTGGGTTTCACTTCATAGCTCCCGATCAGACTTTTCAGCGGCGGAACCCAGAAAACTGAATGTTTTATAGCTGTTCATCAACAGACCTATGTTTATGAATCACTGTGATTGACACAGGATGTTCTCTCACAAAACTTAACTGTGCAGCCTCACTTCTGGCATTGACTCCAAATGGGATGTGTATGGCATGGAGGGGGGACCACAGTCCTACAGGGCTCATGCTGTGAAATGAATTGCTTTATATTTTTACTTATAGGCAACAATTTCCCTAAACCATTAGGCAAAAAATAAAAATAAAAATAAAAAAATAATAAAAAATCTAGTCACCTTTCATAGAGTCATTCAAAAAGTAATCTCACACAAATTCTAGCCAGAAGTCTATCTGTGGAAGCAGGAACCTTTCTATACTAACTATAGTGACTGCGACTTGTGTTGATCAGTACACAGCAAGAGTTTGTCACCGACCCCCGTCACCATCCACAATTTTTAACTTCCCACCTTTTTAAAACTAGTACACGGGTAACCAGTGCGAATGTTTTAGCGTTGAACAACTGGAACAATGTTAAGCACTGAAAGATAATCAGAGACACTCACATGACTATGAACGGTGAGTTGGAAATGTAATTTCTTAAGAGAACAAGGACCGGCTCCAGGTGGGATCTTAGGGTCCTCCCCAAATGTCCAACAATGTGTACCTCTAATACAGAATTCCCAGAGGCTGCTCTGCTAAACACAGGTCACATAAAATGCTTTATGTGACCTTTAAAAAAAAGTAATTCTATGGCTGGCGAGTCTGGAAAATGCTGGATAAAACCTTGTAGACACTCAATCACATATTACTCTAATAAAAGCTCTGAGAAACCCAGAAGGGGAGAGAGGAATGAAACATGTCTAAATTACGTTTCCATGAGCAGTTCCCTGACTGAGTCGACGACAGATTTCTTTTAAACAGCTATAAATTTCAGGGAACAATGTTGAGAAGGGTTTGAATATCTTGATGGCAGAGACCACAGAGAAAGGCATAACAATGCAGCACTGACAGTCCCTTCAGTGCACAGAGAGATCCTGACTCTCGTTTCTTCAGTATGAGGGTACATTCCAGATCAAACACCACACAGCTTGGGTCCCCCCAGAAATTCAAAAACTGCCCCGTTCGCCACAGAACTACAAATAAGGGCCACCATCAAGAGGAGATGTGCACCGGGCTTCACTAGGTGTTTCTGCGAGACAATATCCATCCCAACCGAGACAAGAGTGAAGCCTTCTAAAAACACCTACAATTATCCCATTGAGAGAGACAAGCATAAGAAAAGAATGTTCTCATACAGTAAAAGTAGTTGTGTCCTGTGTGTTCAGTGAGTGAAAATGGCTTCCTTCTCCTGACAAGGAGAACAGAGGGGAAACGTCAAATTGTGACATTTTCACGTTCAAAAGGCCTGTATCTCAATTATTTGGTGACATTGGGAGGGCTTCCAGGAAGAAGGGAGCATGTGGCGTGCCTCTGAGTAACAATTCAAAAATGGACAAGCGAGACCAGGGTGTGCACGTACGTGTGCTGGGTGGGCTGACAGGAAGGGCAGCTTTGGATGAAGTTTGAATAGAATGAACACATGTAACACAGGGAAGAGTTTGATTCATCACAATTCCACAGTGGCCGATTCCTGTGAGAAAGGCAGCCAGAAGATAAAACTTAATTATACTTTCTGGGGCCATGGGAGACTTTCTTGCGTGAGGAGTCTGATGTGTGCTTGGCGCCGGCCGGGGAAGGAAAGACTGTGTGTGTGGGAGAAGAGAGAGAGCCAGGAGGAAGGAGTGTCCTCTCAGAAGTAATTTTGGACTCTCAGGGAAAACTTAAATTAATAACAGAACTTTTGAAGTAATCATGATAAAGTGTTGAAGGGTGGAACATGAACTCTGAACCCAGGCTGCCTGGATTCCCCATCCCAACTCTGCCACTCACCCGGCTGTGTGACCTGGGGCTGGTTGCTTAACTTCTCTGTGCCTCAGTTTTGTCACGTGCAAAATGGGGATGTTAATAGTGCACCTCCCCTAATAAGGCTGATGTGAATTTCAGATGAACATTTAAAGCACTTAGCACAGTACTTGGCACACGCAAGTACTCTTAAACAGTGTGCTAGCGCTGGCTCATATGGCCTCATGAGAGCCAAATCTTTTCCCAATTCTATATTCATTGATATGAGCCATTGCTCACCAAGCCAGAGTCAGCTGTTAAACATTTATCAACACATCACACACACACGTGTACAGGTATATAGATATATATGCATATATGGGCATGCATCTTTATGAATGTGTTTGCCATTATTATTATTATTATGATTTTATAAACTGTGACTCAAGTAGAGACTGAATCTTTTTTTTTTTTTTTTTTGTAAACTTTACCCCCAACATGGGGCTCAAACTTATGGCCCCCGATCAAGAGTTGGATGTTTTACTCACTGAGCCAGCCAGGTGCCCCCAAAACAGACTGAATTCCTGGCTCGGATCCAGATTATATGAAAATTCTGAGGTTGATCCAAAATTGCAGCCCACCGCAAATGTTTATGGAGTGCCAGCAACAAGGGTGGCACAGGTGTAGTCATGAGGGGCTACAGAAAAAGCACAGCAAAGCCCCCCCCCCCCATGAGTGTACAACCTAGCTAGGACTTTTTGCAAAGATGATAGCAGACGTAAGACCCATACATACCCCATCTCATCTGCCCCCTTACCTCTTCTTCACCTGCCCCAGGATTAAAGGAAAAGCAAATAGGAATCTGGAATCTGGCACCAAGTAGCTGGTGAGCTCAGCTTTCCTCAGGATCACCGGGAGCACCACTGGAGCCTGTCTGATTTATTCCTTGCCCCCAGAAACCTCTGCTCTCTCCATAGTTAATGTGCACAAATGCAGCCATTGCCGGAAGCTGTGCGTATTTGCTACTCATCTCTCCTACCAGATAGATACAAAAACCCCAGCCACACCCACAGGGACATTTTTCATATTAGAAAAAATCAACACGCCTGTATCAGCCCCTAGAATATGTCAAAGTGCTTTTTGTAACTCTCTACCTTTGGAGACTATTCACTCACTCTTTCTAGCCATGTCTTATGATGTAGCAAAACTGAAAGCGAGGAACTGTAATGATAGTTAATTATAACACCTAATGTTTATTGGGAATTAACCATCAGCCATGCACATTCCTCTTGGTACTTTTCATTACTCCTCACAACCCTATGACATAGTCTGTTAATGTCCCCATTTTACAGATGGGAAGATTAAGCTTTAAGAGATGACAAAACCTGCCTGGGGTCACAGAGCTGGAGAGAACTGAAATGGGATCTGGAGTCTGAGAAATTCTAGAGCTGTCAATCACGTGCTTCTCCATCCCTGCACTCCTGACATTTGGAGGTAGGTGATTCCTTGCCCTGCAGTGCTGTGCATTACATATGTTTAACATCATCTCTGGGCTCTCCCAACTAGATATCAGGAGAAATTCCTTTTTCCTTTCTTTTCTTTCTTTCTTTTTTTTTTTTTTTTAAGATCTATTTATTTGAGAGCAAGAAGGGGGGGTGCATTATGGGGGGACAGGGGCAGAGGGAGAGAGAGAGAATCTCAAGCAGACTGTGCTGAGCCAGCAGTCTGATGCAGGGCTCCCTCCCAGGGCCCTGAGATCACAACCTGAGCCAAAACCAAGAATCAGATGCTTAACAGACAGAGGCATCCAGGTGCCCCAGCAATTCCCATTTGTAACAATTAAGTGTCTCCAATAAGAAACAAACTCCTGTGAGTGAATTTGCCAAATGTCCCCTTTAGACCAAAATCGTCCCTGGTTGAGAACTACCTCTATAAAAATTAAGAGAAATAGAGTGGAGGAATTCCAAAATCCAGCTATGTATTAGAAATGCCTAGCGGATACATTTAAAAATAAGATTAGAAATGCAGATGCCAGGCTCTAGCACTGATTCAGAAAATCTGAATTTGTGAGGGCCCAGCATACCAGTCCTGGAAAATCAATTAGGGGAGACATCTGACACCAATTAGTCACGTCATCTTAGGAAATTGCCTGCCGTTTCTGTGCCTCAAATCGCTTATCTATAAATTGAATGGACAAGGCTAGATTATATGTAAGACCTCCCCAGAGCTAATAATCCATTCTGTGAAACCACCTGACACCCATCACTTTGTTCCTTGACAGGCTTCCATCCCACACTGCACGCAGTGGGTCAAATCCCCAAAGGAAAAGTGTGTACAACTCTAGTCTTTTTATAACTATGAAACGCTATGGCCAAGGATAGATTCCTTAACACAAATATAATCTATTCAATGTGGACACAAAACCAGTGCAGAATCATTGCCAGAAAAAGGCTGATTTCTACTTCACGTCGGAGGGTAAAAATTTAAACCCAAATGAGAAATGCATCTCCCCATTATGCAAAATGTTTGCTTGCATCCACAAGGGAAAAAAAGTCCCCCAAACCAGGATCACCATAACATGTACTCACTAGCAATCTATGGCTTGAAGTGACACCAGGAAATGTGTTCCTACTTTCCGACTCATGAACTGCATTCATGTTATTTATAAAAGAAAATACAAAAGAAAAAAGTGGGAATTTTCTACACCCTTGATGTGTAGGCCTTAGTCTGAAAATCCCAGATCCAATTCCCAACAGGACAGAATTCATTCCATGACAAGTAAGTACTTTAGAGAATCAAACCATCATTGCAATTATCTGTATATACTAGTTAAGTACAAAGTGAGAAAATTGCTGATGGCGCAAACCAATAGCTTCAAAGAAGACATTTTCCTTTGCTTTTACCGATTTGTGAATAATCTGCAGGTTACATCAGCTCAGGTCACTTCTACTTTGTATGCCTGTTTGTAAAAATGAAATGAAAATGGTTACATTGGAAAGTGTCTGGAGTTGTTAAAGCAAAAATGAGAATAAGTATTTTTCAAGAAGGAAAGGGACAAAAAAAAAAAAAAAATCCCTGCAAGAATGTTGAATAGAAGGGTACTGTCGGGGACAGAGAGGAAGGGGAAAATCTCCTGGATTAGGAGACCATGATATAGCCTTCTGCCCAGAAATTGCATGCTATCAATTAATTAGGAGATGATCTGATAACACTAAATAAATGTAGTGAAAACTGGTTGCACAGGAAACAGATCTACAGCTGTAATTTCAAATCCATTCCTTTAAATATGTACTACCAGTAGACTCTAGGATGGGGAGAGCTACTCAACATTAAAGTGTTAAAGAAATTATTCCACCTTTCTGGGTGAATATGGAATTACAGAAGAAGGGAATCTATTGATCTTAAGTGAGATGCCACTAGGCCACGATCAAGAATGAAAAATTGCTTTGTTCTCTTGCAGCTTCTCATTTGATGTGCTAGATAGGTTCTGAGAAGGGCAGTGCTACAGAACACTTGTTCCCAAGCCCAACAGGGCGTCACCTAAATGACTCCTACCGCCATCTGCCGGTCGCAGGCGGAATTGCACTTGTACTTAGGCTTGCAGGCTTCTTTGTTTACCCTGGATGGAAGTTGCTGAATTGAGCGTCTACCTTTTCTTGTGTCTGTCAGCCATCTGGATGTTTCTTTGGAAAAGTGTCTATTCATGTCTTCTGCCCATTTCTTAACTGGGTTATTTGGTTTTGGCTGTTGAGTTTAGTAAGCTCTTTATAGATTTTGGACACTAATACTTTATCAGATAGTCATTTGCAGATAACTTCTCCCATTCTGTAACAGTCTTATTGATGGCTTCCTTTGCTGTGCAGAAGCATTTTATCTTGACGAAGTCCCAGTAGTTCATTTTTGCTATTGTTTCTCTTGCCTTTAGAGACGCGTCTAGTAAGAAGTTGCTACAGCTGAAGTCAAAGAGGTTTCTGCCTTTGTTCTCCTCTAGGATTTTGATGGTTTCCTGTCTCACACTTAGGTCTTTCAACCATCAGGGAAATACAAATCAAAACCACGATGAGATATCACCTCACACTTGTCAGAACGGTGAAAGCTAACAAGGCAAGAAAACAACAGGCGTTGGCAAGGATGTGGAGAAAAGGGGAAGCCTCCTGCCCTGCTGGGAGTGCAAGCTGGGGCAGCCACTTGGGAGAACAGTTTGGAGGCTCCTCAAAAAGCTAAAAATAGAACTATTCTATGATCTAGCAATTGCCCTACTAGGTGTTTAATCCAAAGGATATAAAAATACAGATTTGAAGGGGTGCACACTCCCCTAACAGTTACAGCAGCATTATCAACAATAGCCAAACTATGGGTTGAGCCCAAATGTCCACTGACTGATGACTGATAAAGATGTGGCATGTATACACAACGGAGTATCAGTCAGCCATCCAAAAAATGAAATCTTGCTATTTGCACCAACATAGATGGAACTAGATAGAGGGTATTATGCTAAGCTAAATAAGTCAGTCTGAGAAAGACAAATACCATGATTTCACTCATATGTGAAATTTAAGAAACAAAACAGATGAGCATATGGGAAGGGGGAAAAGAAAAAAAAAAAAAAAAGGAGAGAGGGAAACAAGCCATAAGAGACTCTTAAGGATAGAGAACAAACTGAGGTTGATGTAGGAAGGCAGGTGGGGGATGGGCAGGGGGTGATGGGTACTTAAGAGGGCACTTGTAATGAGCTGTGGATGTTGAATGTAAGTGACGAATCACTGAATTCCACTCCAGAAATCAATATTGCACTGTGTGTTAACTAAAATTTAAAGTTAAAAAAAAAAACCCACAAAGTTCCCTAATTGAAGTTTTATAAGTGGAAGAACATCTTTATACTATTTTTTAAAAGATTTTATTCATTTATTCATGAGAGCTAGAGAGAGAAGCAGAGGGAGAAGTAGGCTCCCCGCAGAGCAGGGAGCCCAATGCAACACTTGATCCCAGGATCCCAGATCACAACCTGAGCCGAAGGCAGATGCTTAACCAACTGAGTCAGCCAGGTGCCCTCTTTATACTATTCTTAAGGTATACTGCAGAAATTCTGAAATATTTCTCCTCATGTTTTTACTCCTTCTACGGCCAGACAATGAATAAATTCTCTGAAGTCATCTGGAAGTAAAGTCTAAAATAATTGCCTCAAATTTCCTGATGCCTCATATTTTATCTCGAAATTTCGAATGAATTTTGCACTGTGCACTAGAGTAATCCATGTCTGGTACTCTGTAAAAATATTTAAGAGTATTTACTGTTTGACTACTCATGTTTTACCATCAAATATTTGGGTTACATTGATGATTCATTTGAGAGTACCACATCTAGCCCCTGGTTTTAGGGAAGCCCGGATTCTTACAACCTCCAGAAAGGCGCCCCATTCTGAGAAAAACAATCATGAAGTCAACCTCTGCTCTGCTGCAGTGGCTCTGTGCCTACACTAAGCCTCATTGTCCTTCTGTGTACTTGCACGAGGCCTCTTAGGGTGCTTCTATCTCGGGCAGCCTCTGCAACAATGGCCATCACACACGCAAGAGGCAAGCTCGACTCCTCTCGCTACTAGCAAGCCGCAGGTGCACACCGTTACAAAACGGTGTGCAGAAAAATGTAATAATTCTACTATTTTATGTAATAGAAAATTAGGCTAATGAAATATTGTAAATAGGCATTCCCTGTTTTCTATATATCCTAAAAGCTGTTATATTCAAGCTGGCAACATAAAAGCTCCACCCCCCCATTCTCCTCATTAGCAAAATGGGGAAATGCCTTACATGCGGGGTCATATTTAAGCACACACTGTAACTTAATAAGGACCGACTTAGAGGGGCATCTGGCTGGCTTAGTCAGAAGAGTGTGCAACTTTTGGTCTCAGGGTCATGAGTTCGAGCCCCATGTGGGGTACAGACATTACTTAAAAAAATAAAATCTTAAAAGATTTTTTTAAAAGATAGACTTAGAGCTCAAGGGTGGGACAAAAGTGGATGCTAAAGACTCAAGCAGCGACCACATCAAAAGAGGTCTCAAAGAAAGAACTCTTAAAAACTCAACAATAAGAAAACAACCCAATTAAAAATGGGCTCAGGACCTTAACAACACGATAGCAAAACAGATATACAGGTGGCAAATAAGCATAAGAAAAGGTGCTCCAGGGCATCTGCTGTCATGGAAATGCAAATTAAAACAAGGAGACACCACTATACACCTGTTAGAATGGTCACAATCTAGAACGCAGACAACATCAACTGCTGGCAAGGATGTGGAGCCACAGGAATTCTTACTCATTGCTGATAGGCAGGAAAAGCAATATAGCCACCTTGGTAGAGAGCTTGGAGGTCTCTTGCAAAACTAAGCACCCTGTTACTATAGTTTGCAGCAATCAGACTCCTTAGTCTGATTACCTAAAGGAGCTGAAAAATTACACCCACCCAAAACTCTGCACACAGACATTTATTCATAACCAGCACATCACAGAAGCAACCACGATGTCCTTCAGCAGGTAAATGCATAAAGAACCTGCGGCACATCCAGACAATGGAATATTATTCAGTGTAGAAATGAATGAGCTATCAAGCCATGAAAAACCACTGAGGAACCTTAAATGCGCAGGACTAAGCAAAAGAAATCAATCTGAAAAGAAACAGCCTGTATGATTCCAACTATATGACATTCTGGAAAAGGCAAAACGATGGAGACAGTAAAAGGATCGGCGGTTGCCAGGGGTCAGTGAAGAGGGGAAGACTGCAGAGCCAGAGCACACAGGATTGTTAGGGCAGTGAAAACATTCTAACTACCAGTACTAACTACTACATGCTAACTACCACTGCATGCACGACATTACACATGTGTCCAGACCCAAAGAATGAGTATAATGCCAAGAGTGAGCCCTCACGTAAACTATGGCCTCTGGGTCATAATGACAGCGTCAATGTAGGTTCATCAGTTGTAACAAGTGGCCCACTCTGGGGGGTGGGGGAGATGCTGCAAAGGGGGGGGCTTTGCACACGAGGGGACGGGGAGGACACAGGAACTCTGTATCTTTCTCTTAATTTTGCTGTATACCTAAAACTGTTCAAAAAAAGAAACTCTTCCAAATGTGCACGTGCACGTGTGTGTGTATGTGTGTGTGTGTGTGTGTAAAGAAAAAAGATGTTAAGGAGCTTAGATTTCCCCACTTGGTGGCCTGTGGCATTTTCACACTCTGACAAGTCCAAGGAGGTAATGCACCAGGCGGAGAAGTCAATCACGGCGTGATCAGCATGAGGCCTTACGTTAACATTCTCCCAAACACTGAAGAGTGCAAGCCTTCCAATGTATTTTCAAGAACAAGTGCATCTTCCCTATGATCACAGACACTCCCAGTCCCCCAAGGTGCCAACGAAACCCTACATAGGGGAACTCTAGTTTCAGGACAAGGGGCAAAGGGTAAGAGACCGAGCATCCCCAGACTAATCCCTTCTTTCTCTCTTTCACAGACACAATTCAGCCTCCCCAGGTTCTAAAGCAGCTTTTTCCAGACTATTTTCCACACGACCTTTCCCCTAAAGCAACCCCCCCTCCGAGCACCCAGAAAACAAAAAAGAACATTCCAATGCGCCTTTCACCTGTTCTGTATCCCCACTCCGGCCTCGCGCCAGGTGTCCTTCAGTCTGAAGGCTGCCCACCACGCACCCTGCTGTATAATTCAGAATCTGGTATGCTTCCCAGTCAGATCAGTAGTCTAAATTTGTACTACCACAAAAGCTTCAAGCGATTAATCAGTTGCAAATCAAATATTAAAAATGAGGATTAATCTCATCACTGCAGCCTGACAGATGCATTTAGTGTTAATAAATAAACTTCAAACTTCCTGCAGACACTGCAAAGTGCATTCCCAATTTGCTTTTGCTCCTGGTGCCTACTAAGGAGAAGGGGGAGAGCTCCATTGATATTCTAAGGCTGCACTACCCAAGTATTCAAGCAGTCGAGGCTCTGCTCTATCTCATAAGAAAAAAGCATCAGAAATTAGAGGGGCCGAAACATTCTGACCGATGCCCTCTGATCTCCCTAACGAAACTTCAAATATACCGTCAGTCTCAATCCCATCGTGTGGGTAGTGAGATTCATGAGGCCAAATAAAAATACTGTTACGATATTCAGGGACATGTGCAATCGAAGGATAGATGAAAACCTCCATATGTTTGGGGTTTGCAGTATAATTTAAAACAGCAACATACTGGCCTGAAAAATGGAACCCCCATGGCCTCCAAACTTCAAGGATAATGGAAGATGCTTGGTAAGAATAAACCAGTTCAGAAAACTGAATTCATCAGGTTCAAAGTAATTTCTGCCAAAGTACAAATGGCAATTTAAAAATGGGCTAAACTGCCAGAAAAATACTACTTGAAAGTTTAGTAATAGCACATTAGAGCACACATATAAAAGTTACATCTTGTACACCTGAAAGGAATCATAGGCTATTATGTACCAATTATACTTCCATTTTTAAAAGTCAGGAATCGTGGAGTGTGTAAAACTATGCAGAGGGACAAGAGGAGGCATATAACACTGTAGCACTGTGAATTCAACAGCATATTAAAAACAAAACAAACAAAACTCAAACCCACCATGAGCCAAGTAGTACTTAAACCAGAAAACTGAAGGAAAGTATAATAAAAAGACCCACTGAGGTCTGAAAAACACATGTTCTGGCATACTTTCAGTATAGCATGATGACATTTTTAGTATTATATTTAATAGTGAATTTTGGAAACAGAGAGGAGTAAAACAATGATGACAGATCTATACAAAGAAATTCTACATAACCGTTAGAAAGGACAAGACTTACACACTCACAATAATGAGAGGAAAATGAACCCTAAAGGACATGGATGGAAACTACAGTCACATTTTTATAAAAGCCACAACATGTACACGTAAATATGTCTATATTTAAAGTAAGAACCATGGAAAGGCATACAGTGAACAATTACGCGTGGTTAGCTCTGGGGAAAGAAACTGGAGCAGAGGCTTGTTTTTACTCTAGAAATTTCTGAAATCTTAGATTTTTTAATGAACATATTTCTTTTGTATTTAATTTGTAATTTGTAATTAAATAAATGTGTGCATGCGTGTGTGTATAAACAAACTCTGGAAGCTAAGGGGGGGAAAAAACCTGAATTAAAAACACAGAATGAGGGGCGCCTGGGTGACTCAGTGGGTTAAGCCACTGCCTTCGGCTCAGGTTATGATCTCAGGTCCTGGGATCGAGCCCCGCATCGGGCTCTTTGCTCAGTGGGGAGCCTGCTTCTCTCTCTCTCTCTCTCTCTCTCTGCCTGCCTCTCTGCCTACTTGTGATCTTTCTCTGACAAATAAATAAGTAAATAAATAAAATCAATAAAATAAATAAATAGAATAAATAAATAAATAAAATCTTTTAAAAAAATAAAAACACCGAATGAGAACCAGCCCAGACAGGTCATCTAGGGAAGGATGTCCACCACCTCCATCAAAGACAACGCTCCTTTTTATGAAGGCTCTAGGGAAGAAGATGGCAGAGTTTCTGGATAATCTGGTCGATTGTTACACAATCTCATTGGGGAACAGGTCTTTTATCTACGCCCTTCTCCTCATTCTCAGCTCAGGGCCAATCCTTTTCTACTTTCCTCAGGAGCTACAGAAAGCAGATGGTCACACCATCTTTTGAATTTGTCAATGAATCACACCAAATCAACAGCATTTTTCTGGAGGGACAATATTGCGTCTGACAATACAGAGCATCCCAGTGTGCTCTTCACACGGGAACTTACTAGACTTCATTACTAATGAGCTACTCAAAGGGGTTCTACCAGATGTATTTAATTTAATAAAAACAAGTATTAATTCAGGGTCTCCCATGCACTTAGTATTTTATTATGAGCTGTGGAGGGTCCTTTAGAAATGTAAAATATCGTGGTTGGGAGGGAGAAAATGATAACAAGGGGATAAACAATGCAGATTACTTCAAGATTAATTAGGAGAATGCGCTCATTTTTTACTATTATTATTGAAGCAGGAACAACATGTTTGGAGTTGAGCCTCAGACAAAGAGGGTGAGGAGAGAGAACTTGAAAGACTTTTTACAATTGTACTATTTTGTTTTGCCTTCCTTTTAAAAGCTTTTGATATTTACTACTTGCCAGCAAGACCCAACAAGCTTTGAAAAGGAGAGCCAGAAAGTGGGGCCAGGGCCGACAGCAAGGCAGACGCAGGAAGACTACGAAGTTTCTGCAGTCACTGAGGCACCCTGTGGGGACAGCTGGGCTGGGGGCAGTGGCCCAGCCATATCAATGGAGACCTGATCCAGCCTGCTGACAGCCCAGCAAGGTTTGGGCATCCTCAACAAAAGGGGATGTTTCTGTCCCTTACAGGAACAGTGAAAGAAAAATGTGAGATCCAGAACGCTGCTTAAGATAATGGAGAAGAAACCATGTCGGGACGAGGAAACAGGAAGGCAGTTTAAAATGCAAAATGGGGTTGAGGAACTTGGTTGGCTGAGTCAGTCAAGCAGATGACTCTTGATTCGGCTCAGGTCATGATCTCAGGGTTGTGGGATTGAGCCCTGAGTGGGGCTCTATGCTCAGCGGGGAGTCTGCTTCAAATTCTCTCTCTCCCTCTGCCTGTCCCCCTGCTGGCTCTCTCTCTCTCTCTCTCAAATAAATAATCTTAAAAAAAAAAATTCAAAATCGGGGGGGGGGGCACCTGGCTCGATCAGTCAGTAGAGCATGTGACTCGATTTCAGCATCATGAGTTCAAGCCCCATGCTGGGTATTAAGCTTATTAAAAAAAAAAAAAAAAAAAGTCAAAATGAGACCCCAATTTATCACTTAGTAGAGAGAATCACCAGTGTTACTGCTTCCCTTTTTTTTTTTAAATTAAATTATTCCTATGCCTCTTCCCTTTCTACACCTGTCAGCTTTCTGCAGTTAGTGTCAAAGTGTGGGGGTCACTTCTCCTTTTGCCCTTATTCTTTTATATCTCTCACTCTTTGTACCCACGTCAAAAGGTACAACCCTTCAAATGCCAAATAACCCAACTCTGCCCTAGTTCAAATCTGCGAAGACATGAACTACAGAACAAAACATCAGAGAACATGTCATATATGAGGACAAACACTCAAAACTCAACTAATCCTTGGTAGGCTGTGTGTGCTTCCTCCCTATTAAAAACATTAGCTACTCATACTGCAAAGTGAGAGTATTTTTGTGTTTTAAGTAGCCACTGTGTGGACCAAGAAATTAAATCAAAGTCTTCTTTGCTAACCAAATAAAAGTGAGTGTTGAGATGCCTGGGTGGCTCCGTGGGTTAAGCCCCTGCCTTTGGCTCAGGCCATGATCCCAGGGTCCTGGGATTGAGTCCCACACTGGACTCCGAGCTTAGAGAGGAGCCTGCCTCTCTCTCTCTCTGCCTGCCACTCCCCCTGCTTGTGCTCTCTCTCTCTCTCTCTCTCTGATAAAGAAATTAAATCTTTAAAAAAAAATAAAAGTAAGGGCGCCTGGGTGGCTCAGTGGGTTAAAACCTCTGCCTTCAGCTCAGGTCATGATCTCAGGGTCCTGGAATCGAGCCCTGCATCGGGCTCTCTGCTCAACAGGGAGCCTGCTTCCTCCCTCTCTCTCTTCCTGCCTCTCTGCCTCTCTGCCTCCTTGTGATCTCTGTCAAATAAATAAATAAAATCTTTTTAAAAAATAATAAAATAAAATAAAAGTAAGTGTTACACAAGATCGAGTAACAACATAGTGGGGTTAAGGGAAACACAGAAGTCCCTTGGTCCTATAAAGGGAGGGGATGATCCACATGTCCTCATGTCCACTCTATGATCTCGGCCTTCATAAAGACTCTGGGAGGGGCGCCTGGGTGGCTCAGTGGGTTAAAGCCTCTGCCTTCGGCTCAGGTCATGATCCCAGGGTCCTGGGATCAAGCCCCGCATCGGGCTCTCCGCTCAGCGGGGAGCCTGTTTCCTCCTCTCTCTCTGCCTGCCTCTCTGCCTACTTGTGATCTCTGCCTGTGAATAAATAAATAAAATCTTTAAAAAAAAAAAAAAAGACTCTGGGAAGCAACAGGCATATTTGGAAACACTGTCGCTGACCCACGGCTTGCCTTGCTGATGGAGGAAGCTCAGGACCATCTCAGTTTTCTTCCTTCTCTCGCTCATCAGTGCTGCTTTGCTTTCCAGATTTTCATTAGTCTCTTGTGCTAACACTGAGCAAGAAAACTGTCAATTGGTCTAGTATCTCTTTCCTACCCAGAAACTCAAAAGGCTTCTGAAAAGCTGCAAAATTCCACACATACTTACCCTGTGAATTTTGAGAATATCTCTTCAACTTGTCCCTTTTACTTCAAAGATAGTTATTTTCTATCCTCATTGACACCCAAATGAATAATTACGAGCCCTCCAATCTTCCACAGTGAATAATGGCCTTATGTCCGTGTTTCCCTTGCTCAGGATTTCCTTCTCAATCATGTTGTTTAATTTCTCATCAGCTAAGCAGATCTGTGGACAAACAAAATGGTTTTTCCCTAGACGGTAGCATTTTAGCACTGAAGGGTTTCCATTCACCCGCCAACATCCTTTAGCTCAAAAACATGAATGTGGTATTCTCAACTGTCTCTAATATTCTACACTTGCACGGAGTTTGACACATAAATTACACAGAACGAGCCAGGTCTTACAATCTAACTTGCAGGGATTACTTCATCGCAGGACCATCCCTGCACAGGCACCCATGGTGATAAGAACTGCAGTTTAGGGTTCCCTGGAGAGTCACTGATAAATCTTACCATTTCTTTACGAGTACTCCCACAGCGTCACGAAAGGCTCCCCCGGATGAATCAGATAACTCATTAAAAGGAAAAGAAAACAGGGGCACCTGGGTGGCTCAGTCAGTGAAGCGTCTGACTCTTGATTTCAGTTCAGGTCGTGATGTCAGGGTCATGGGATCAAGTCCCACATCCGGCCGAGTGCAAAATCAGCTTGAGGTTCTCTCTTTCTCTCTCTCTCTCTGCCCCTCCCCCTGCTCACCGTCTCTCACTCTTGCTCTAAAATACGTACATACATACACACACAAAAAGAAAAAGAAAAGAAAAGTGGACAATTCCAAACCACAGGACGAGACAGAGAGAGCTTCCTGCAGATGGCTGCACATTACCTATCCGTATAGGTGACTCAAGGCCACAGCTGAGTAATGTCTCTATTTTTGGTCAGCAGTTCTCAAACCCCACTGACTATCCGTAAGAGAAGGAAAAATGTCACAGGAAACTTAATAGTCAAGGGTTCAAAAATTATTTTCTATTTTTCCTATAAAGTAGAATGAATTGGGGGCATTTTTATTCAAAAGGTATGCTCAGAACTACCTTCTAATAGGTCTTCTTGAGTTAAATGAGAAATGTGTGAATTTATGACTAAAATGTCAAACGTTCCACAGAGTCCTTATTTATGCTGGAATGCATAGTAACAAACACACGCTAATGAAATGTTTTAAGATCTCAATTTAATTGCCTTCTAAAATGAAACTTTTGGAGATATATAAATTGCTGGTATCATTACTTATGTGATTAAAAACCACTGCTAAAAATTTTATAGCTTAAAGTGGTGATGCTACCCTAATCTTTTGCCATGGGACTGTATCATCATGGCACACATTCCCTAGAGGCAGAAGAATGACCAGGCACCAGGACTACTGATCAAGAGTAAGAGATAGGTGTGTAGGAAAACCCTCCATTGCTCCCATCTTCCCTCTACCCTCCAGAAAGAAGAGTACCGTAATGGTTGGAGAGAGTAAAGGGCGTGTTAGCGGTCTCCAAACCAGGTGGTATTTTATTCTGCTTGTCTTTGTCCACAAGGCTGTGGAATCTTTCTTATCTCCCTAGTTGCGACGAGGTTCTTGGGACACAGCAGGGTTACGGCTATTACAGGACAAGGGCAGGCCCAGACAACTGAGACATTCTGACCTTCTTTCTTCTCCTGATGAAGTGGGAGGAAGGCAGACAAAGCCTAGCTCCCACCCTAGTCCCAAAGCTCTCTCCCCTCTAAATATGGGTTAGAAAGCTAGAATGGCATCCTATCGAAAAAGGCCTTATACCTCAACGTTTTTCTTTTTACACTTCTCTTCTCTCATGAAATTAGATAGGATAACACTGGAGCATCTCCCTTGGATACTCCAAACTCCCTTTGGCCAAGACAGACCAGTGGACAGCAGCCTAGGGTAGCTCTCCATTGACCATTAAGGCAAAGCCTTGTGCTGTCACTCATTCCTTCCTTTTGGATTTGTCTCTGAGTGTGCTAAGACTACAGTTACCATGTAATTTATCATCCAAACAGGGAAACTTGAGGGTCCAAGAGAGCATTTTAATAATTATACTGAAACAAACAGGGATATATACTAGAATTTTCCCAGGCAAACCAGGAAATTATGGTATGAGTTTTCTCATCATCGAGTGGAAAGACTGGATAGTCAAGTTTGAACTTTGGGAAGGAAAAAGGATTGGTTTTGGCCTACACTGGTTTCTAAGCAATTCTGGCTCACTGACGGGGCTCGGAAAAGGAGTTCTCCACAAGTCTGTAGGTCCAGCTGTGCTTAATCAAAATCAGTGGTAGGGCTTGGGGACAAAACCATCTATGTTCTTATACTTTGATTCATCATTCTGCGTCAGTGTCCCAGGAACTTGGAGAACACAATTTAGGCACTCCTAACTTATAGGTTAAAATACCATTAGATACACTTAAGAACATCCGTTGCATTATTTATGACACAAGAATAATTCTAAATCACTGACTCTGAATGTATTCCTTCTCTTTTCCAAAGCCTTTGGTCTTACTCATAGCCCACAATCTGGAAACATCTGTCCCAAACAAGCTATTCCCACAGAATCCCTGAAAAGTAACAAAGGACCTATCTGACTTTGAAAGATAAAAATCATTACTTTACCCTGTCCTTATTTTTGAATGTGAGTTATAGAGTTTTCACTGTAAATGAACAACCCAAACATTTTTAAGAAAAAGACTCTTCATATGTTTATATACCCAACTGGGACAGACATTACAATTTACACTATCATTTTGCTGTCACATTGTTTGGACACATTTTCCAAAGAAGATAACTTCAAAAAACTTTCTGTTTAAATAAACACTGGCAGACCCTCTGAACTTATATTTATGCTGCAGTTCATGGAAACGCCAATGCAAAGCCATCTTGCTCTTGAACTTAACACCGGTAGACGGCCAGTGAGTTATTCCATGCCTTACCCCATCCACCATCATGTAGATAAACCTGAACAAAATGAAAAGAATTTAAAAATTAGATGTCCACATGAGTACGTGATGTAGAAGCAGAACAAATCCATGGCAACGTGTTAAGAGTTTGGCAGGGTTAGGTGGGCATAAATCCAATCATTCACATCCACAGTTTTAATTTTTAGGGAATTTAGAAGGGGGGAAAAAAAAGATAAAATCCCTTGGGAAAGGGAAAATGTTCCCTTAGTAATTGTGAAAAAGAAAACCATAAGCCCCATTAAAATGGCGTCCCCTAGGCTGAGTCCACAAAGGGGGGCTTGATGCTAAATCTAACCACAGTTTCAACTTCCCCCCAAAATGGAGTCTTAATAGCTCAGCCAGGAATTTTCAGATCCAATGAATCTGCCCCAACGCCTTCTCCATCCCAAAAGAAGATGAGGTCATCACTATGATAAGACCTCTTGCTCTTTCCCCTAAGGGAAAGCCATGGGGTGGGGGATGGAAAGTGGGGAGTTGGGGGGTGGACAATCCTTTTCTTTTGCTAAAAACTTTCTTGCCCCACTCTCTTTCCTATAAAAACCTTCCGTTTTGCACACCTTCTCAGAGCTCCCCTCTGCTTGCGAGATGGGATGCTGCCCAATCCGTGAATCCTTTAATAAAGCCAATTAGATCTTCACAATTTTGTTTTTTAACAGTATCTTCCAATTTTGTTTTTTAACAGTAACACAAAATATTCTCTTGGAGAGATACTTGAGAAATGAGTCCAGGGTTGAAAATAAGTATCACGGACAGGCGTGCAAAACCAGAAAAAAAGACCCAGCCCTAGGAAGCAGTCTGGCCCTTGCCTAGCAAAACCAACCCTGACAAAGAAGAACAGAGAGGGAGGAATCCCTCTACCCAGTATTGGAGTTCATTACATACCTCCAATAATCAAGACAGTGTGGTAGGGGCAGAGAGACAGATAAAAAAAAAATCAATGGAACAAAATACAGAATGCAGAAACAGACCTCACAAACACGCCTGATTTTTGACAAAGGTGCAAAAGCATCCAATAGCATCCAATAGAGGAAGGACAGGCTTCTCGATAAATGGGGCTGGAACAAGTGGGCATCCATAGGCAAGAGAAGAAAAAAATGAATATTCACCTAAACATCATACCTCTTGCAAAAACTTATTCAAAATGGGCCATGAACTTAAATGTAAAATGTAAAACTATGAAACTTTACAGGAAAAATAAAAAAACAAGAAACAATCACTGGGAGCTAGCTAGGGCTAGTGTTATTAGTGTTATCATGCCTGACATCAAGGGCATGAAATACAGAAGAAAAATTTGATCCTTTGAACCTTGTCAAAATTAAAAACTTCTGCTCAAAGAAAGCCCACGTGGAGAGAATGAGAAAGAAAACGTACAGCCTGGGAGAAAAGATTTGCTAATCACGTGTGTGACAAAGGACTACTACCCAGAACATATAAAGAATTTTCAAACCTCAAGATTTTAAAAAATGCAATTAGAAAATAGGCAAAAGAGGGGTGCCTGTCTGGCTCAGTTGGAGGAGTGTGTGACTCTTGATCTTGGGGTTGTGGGTTTGAACTCCACGTTGGGTGTGGAGATGACTTAAAAATAAATCTTAGGGGCAACTGGGTGGCTTAGCCTCTGCCTTTGGCTCAGGTCATGATCCCAAGGTTCTGGGATTGAGCCCCGCATCGGGCTCTCCACTCGGCAGGGAGCCTGCTTCCCCACCCCATCTCTGTCTGCCTCTCTGCCTACTTGTGATCTCTGTCAAATAAATAAATGAAATCTTTAAAAAAATAAATGAATAAATCTTAAAAGAAATGGGCAAAAAAAACCTGAATAGACATCTGACTGAAGAGGATGTACAGATGGTAAGCACCCAAGAAAATGCTTCATGTTGTTACTGTGTATGCAGGTATTATTAAGAATCAACATTACTGCATTCAGAAAAAGCAAATTTAAATGGCAGTGAGATCACTTCTCACCTATCAGAACAGAGAAAATGAAAATAGTGACAACACCATATGCTGGTGAGGATACGACAAAACTGGATTATACTCGCAAATTGCTGATGAGAATAGAAAATGGTACAGCCACTCTGGAAAACAGTTTGTCAGTTTCTTATAAAACTAAACATTTGACCAGCAATTAAACTCTTGTGAATTTACACCCCCCACAAAAGGGAAAATCTTTATTCAGAAAGGGGGGGGGCGGGGCGCCTGGGTGGCTCAGTGGGTTAAGCTGCCGCCTTCAGCTCAGGTCATGAGCCCAGTGTCCTGGGATCAAGTCCCACATCGGGCTCTCTGCTCAGTGGGAAGCCTGCTTCTCCCCCCCACCCCCGCCTTCCTCTCTGTCTACTTGTGATCTCTGTGTCTGTCAAATAAATAAATAAAATCTTTGGAAAAAAAAAAAAAAAGAAAGAGGGGGAACCACTAAAAACTCGTTTGCAAATGTTCACAGCAGCTTTATCTGTAATAGCCAAAAACTGAATTCAGGCAAGATGCCCTTCAACAGGTGAGTGATTAAGAACACTGGGGTGTGTGTGTGTGTGTGTGTGTGTGTGTGTGTGTGTGTGTGTGTGTGTTTGATGACATACCCGATTCAGCAATGAGAAAAGGACAGACCACTGATACTGACAACGACTTGGATCAATCTCCAGAGTCAATCCCAACCCCAAACGGTTATCAGGTCTTATTACTCCATTAACATAAAAGTTTGAAATGACAAAATTTTAGAAATGGAGAAGAGACTGGCAGGGAGGCAAGTGGGAGGTGGGTGTGGCCATAAAAGGGCAGCCACAGTGACACCTTGTGATTCTGGAACTGTTCGGGATCTTGACTGTGGGGGTGGACATGCAGACTTAGGCAGGTGATAAAACTCCACAGAAGTCAATGCAATGAGTTCTGAGTCCAAGCAAATGAGTCCAGGCAAAAGCAGAGCAATCTGAATAGGACCGGTAGACGGTATCAACGTCAAAATGCGGATGCAATATTATGCTGTAGTTTTGCAAAATGTTACCGTGAGTGGAAACCAGGCAACGTGTACCAGGGATCTCCCTATACTATTCTGTGAAACTGCGTGTGAATATACAGTTACCTAGAAATTTTCTATTAATAAAAAAGTGTTAAAAAAGGAAACATCGTTACAATGTATACATTGTAATATTAAGTAAAAACACTAGGATATGAAAGTAGTGGAGCTATTCTAGTTTTGTTAAAATGGAAGCATGTGCTTGTGTATTTCTACATTAAATAAAAGATTAGGGGGCGCCTGATGGAGCCCTCTCAATTAGGGGGCTAACCGATTGGGCAGCTGACCCTTGGTTTCTACTCAGGTCATGATCTAGGGCCCAGTGTCAGGCTCTTTGCTCAGCAGGGAGTCTGCTTGTCCCTCTTCTTCTGCTCCATTCCTTCCCGCTCTTTCTTTCTCTGTCTCTCTCTCTCTCTCTCAAATAAATAAATAAAATCTTTAAAAAGAAAAAGAATTGAAGGAAATACTTGTTAGTGGCTGTCATTTCCAGGTGCTGGTTCTGTGCATATTTACTTTTTATTTTTTTCTCAAATTTTTATTTTATTTTTCAAGTAGTCTATAACAAATACATTGTTTTTATGCTCCAATAGTATTAAAAATACTTGATATCAAAAGGGGAAAAAATCATCTGTAATGTATATATTTCTCACCAAGCACAATATCAAAGAATACAGCTTCTCTGTGGGTTAAAATATTTTAAGTTAAGAAATCAGGTTAGGTGGGAATGTTGAATTGAGAAAGGATAGTCCCTTGAACAGAAATGCCTCTTGTGATGCAATGAATGAAACACATTCTACAGATTCATATTTTCACTCAGCCAGTCCCATCTTTTCTGTTTTAGAAAGAAGGCTTTCAGTAGAACTGTGAGACACAAATGCAGAACATCGGAGGATTGCATGGTCCTCTGTAACAGCTCTCTTACTTTCTGGTGTCAGGAGAAGGCCAACCGGACTGACACTCGAAATACAGGACCACTGGGAGAGGTCCAAACAGCTGCAAAAACAATTCAGCCTCTGGTTCCTAGTATTAAAAGAGGCAAGAGACCCAGTGGAGTCACGCTTGCAAAGCCTCGAGTCAGCAAACCCAGACTTCATACCTAACACAACAGCAGTCTCAACCTCTCCCAGGAACAGAACCTTGAACCAGTCAACCTGGACTTTCCTGATCAGCACAGTGAGGTCATCCTTGATGGGATGACCGCTATCCCCCAGAGGGAGGTTACCTAAGCCCGAAACAATCCACTCTTTGCTAATAAATTTCTTTTCCCCGCCTCCTCTCTGTCTTTAAAAACCTTCCCTTTCTGTAGCTCTTGGGAGCTCCTTTCTCTGAGTTAGACGGGATGCTGCCTGATTCATGAATCACTGAATAAAGCCAATTCGATCTTGAGATTTACTCAGCTGAATTTTTGTGTGTTTTTTTTTAACAGTAGGAAGTTAGACTCACTTATATATATATATTTTTCCCCCAAAATTCTCTCCATTTGCTTCAGATTCTTCCCCGGCCTGCATTTAACACCCTCTTGCAACACAGTACAAAACAAATCTGTCAGCTGCAAATATGGCCCTAGCAACTTTTTCCCCAATTACTAGGGTAACAAAGTGAACAGCAGAGAAAACACCCCCAAAAAGAATGTGCCATGCTGCTGTCACGTGCTCTGCAATGACTATGACTATTTCCTTTGAGCCCCTAAAGAAACTACAGTCACATCACACCCAAGAACCTCCCTGTGACCTAGTCCCATTTGTTGGTCTTTGGGTTCAGAAGTTCTCAACAGATGGCACCTCCTTGCAAGCGGGCGTCTCGGCTATCTGTGGGGGTGTTTTCTGAATACAGAGACAAAAGGAACTGTCGCAGCCAAGTGAAAGGCAAAACTGGGATAGGGCAGGCAAGGTGTCTCAAAGTTCTGTGTTAAGGCACACGTAACTTAGGACTGCCCCAGTGGTCAGTAAATGGAACGCCAAGCATCTGAGCCTAGAACCTTCCTTTGGTTCACATAAATGCAAAGCATTTTTTTTTACAGTTTTAATATAGACCATATGCAAAATTGTACAGAATGAGAAAAAAATGCTACTTTGCTTTGGAAGGATCGTTTCCCATTTCAGAAAACTGCACCAGCAACAGCAATGACGCTTCTAGATTTCAAGAGCCCATTCGTTCCATCTGTAGCCATGGGTTTTAGAGCTGAAGCATTCACAGGGATTCTATGTGTAAGGACAAGCACCTAGTACCTCCTTATGCCCTTTGGAGCCCCGCTAGTCAAAGTGGGGTCTAAGACCAGTGCTACTGGCCTCACTGGGGAGTTTGCTAGAAATGCAGAATCTCGGGTCTCTCCCCAGAGCTGTCAATCAGAATCTGCATTTTAACAAGACTCCCAAGAAAAGCACAGCCCTAGGGAACTTGCACCAATGCACACATTACATGTACTACAATAAAGCACCATTTATTATAAATTTCTCCCTTTGATTTTTATTTTCTATAGTTAGGTCACTACAGGACTTAAAGAATTGGATATATTAAAGGATGTATCATCCATCAACTTCATTTTAGGATAATAAAGGGAACCCTAAAAATATTTATTATAAAACAGGGAGTCACTGAGTTGAGAAATCCTGAGTACAAAATCAGTTACTCACTGCCAGCTCTGTTTGTAGTCGGGTGTTTCTACATTAACCCTAGCCCTAGAAAACTGAAGCTGACTACAGAGGAAACGAATGTGATTTTCCTTGGCTGATTTCTGTGCCCCAAATGGTCCTTGTTGAGGCAATGTGATATTATGTCACT
The DNA here is from genome assembly GCF_963455335.1 of Martes martes. NCBI lineage: Eukaryota > Metazoa > Chordata > Mammalia > Carnivora > Mustelidae > Martes > Martes martes. The sequence continues at coordinate 184,307,622 of NC_137888.1, read as the reverse complement.
AAAATGTGACAACAAGTACAATTTGCCACTCACACATGTAAACATCTGGAAACATATTCCCTCTGAAATCCAGACACCAATGCCTTTAAGAGAAGAACAAATAATCCATAAACCCTTCTCTTGAACAGTCTTATTACTTGATAAAGGAGTCCATACCTAGGGCTCTACTGGGGAGGTATGTCCACGCTTTCATCAGAGAAGCTTTTGTTTGAACTGAAGGAAAAACAAGATTGAATGGTCCCAGGAGACTGTCAAAGGGACGCGGGTTCCATGTTCCCAACAGCCAAACTGTCCAGCCAGCAGCTCAAATGAGCATTTTACTTTCAAAACCAGACCAAGTGTCTTCTCCTCAACCTGCTTTTTCCCTTTTGCTCTGTTATTTCAGTTAATGACAACCTCCCCAACACACACACAAGGAAACCAACCCAATCTCCTAGTTCTACAACAAGGAAAAATCTCACTGAGAATCAACTATGTGCTATTTACAACATCAGCACCTAATTATTTAACAAATGTAATCAGTTGCAGCTTCACAAACGACAAGCTCAATTAACTGAAATCTTTTTCACTGGCAAAGAGGTTTTCATAAGCCAACAAGCTAAAGGCAGGTGAACGGCATACCCATTATTTTTATATGCCGGGCATACACTTCTGCTTCTTTGGGCCAGGGCACTTCCATTTTCTTCTAGGATGCATATCCCATGTCTCTTCCTTGGGTCGGTTCATGTGGTTTCCATTGGGTTGACCCTACCCCTTGGTACAAGAGAAGCACACTATCCAACCTTGCCTACCTCAGGACTAAGAGGGGGTAGGAGGAAGGGAGTCACAGGACCCAAACCAGGCCAATGAGATTTAAATCTGGAACTTTGTTGGAAGAATGGCAAAGAGAAGTTCAATTTCCACTGCTAATGCTAAGTGAGTAGACCTACTGGAGTCCATTTGCTCACACAGGCAAAGATCTTCCTCAAGAATCAAATGACTGGTGAGAAAAAGAATCTTTCACACCTTTTTTTTTTTTTTTTCCCCAAAGGCAGTTAGAGTTGGCTTTCTGACACTTGCAAGAAAAAAAAAAAACAAATATTCCAAGTTTTATTTTCTTTTGATTGCTGAGTTTAGAAAAACAAAAAAAGCAAAAGAGCAAGACTTCTAGCCAGATCTATAAACTTCAACCACAATAACAGCCTATGTTAAAAACTGATCTTTGTGAGGACACCTATGAAACCCCACAATACAATACTAAGAATTCCTATATGGGAAGGGATGAAATTCTGGTAAGTATACCCCCCTCACCAAAGCAGCAAAACGTGTGAACTAACTTTAGACTGTCTGGAGAGACCATTCTCAAAGAGTCTTTCTTTCTTTTTTTTTTTTTTTTAAAAAGATTTTATTTATTTATTTGACAGAGAGAGATCACAAGTAGGCAGAAAGAGAGGAAGGGAAGCAGGCTTCCCACTGAGCAGAGAGCCCGATGTGGGACTCGATCCCAGGACCCTGGGATCATGACCTGAGCCGAAAGCAGAAGCTTTAACCCACTGAGCCACCCAGGTTCCCTCAAAGAGTCTTTCTCAGGACATCAGTCCCTTAAGGAAAAAAGGGTTTGGGGCAAACGTGTATGCAGGTCTGCATACTACCTTCCCTACTTGTAAAGTCAGGGTGTCTATTAGCGTATTAAGGGTGCTGTGAACTTATGCATTTGAGAAACCTGCTTCTCAGTGTTCTCTGACCTCCTAACTTTCCTTTATTCTTGTAACTTTTATTTATTTCTTTTTAGGAATGGCCATCAACATTTCACAAGGAAATCACTGTACTCAAGGACCTATCAGCTCCAGCACTATTCCTGCTCTTGCCAGTTTGGTGCTGGATGGGCAAAAGGTAAGAACTGTGATTTTCGAAACCTAACAGAATGTAAATCCCCCTCTCTCAGCACATCACATGATAATACACTTCTAGAAATTATACTGTCGGCACTGCGGTACAGTTATTAATTTTGTTTTTGGGAGTGTTGTGGCCATTGGTGGCCATTGGTGCACGTGTGAGCAAAAAGAAAAAGGTGTGTGTAACTGGAATCACCCCAGAAAATAGGTGCTTAAACCAATTCCAACCTAATTACTTTCCAGTAGAAGCTAAAACTCTGCTTTATACGACCAAAGAGTATTTGATTTAATCATCAGAGTCAACGTGTTGCATTTCTGAACAGAATAAAATTCAAGTTGTAGCTAATGACTCCAGAGTTGAAATTTAAAATTCTGTATTTGTGAGTTAATCACATGACCCTAATATTAGTTGAGCTGAATCAAGTAGACAAGTACAGGCAAAGAATTTTTTTTAATGTGATCCTAGATCAGATATGCCAATTTAGACACAGCAAAAAATAGAACCCAAAGAAAAAAAGCTCAATGTCAGAACAGGTGATACAAATGAATGTTTTAAATGTGTTGATGGGGGAGCCTGGGTGCCTCAGTTTAATGGCTGCCCTTGGCTCGGGTCATGATCCTGGGGTCCTGGGATCGAGCCCTGCATCGGGCTCCCTGCTCAGCGAGAAGCCTGCTTCTCCCTCTCCCACTCTCCCTGCTTCTGTTCCCTCTCTCACTGTGTCTTTCTCTGTCAAATAAATAAATAAAATCTTTATTAAAAAATAATAAATAAATGTGTTGATGGTCAACAAAGTATGGTATCTTTCATTCACACTTGTATGCACATTCATTTATTTAATAGATATTTATTGATGGTCTACTCTGGGCTGGGTGCCATGTTAGGTGATGGGGAGAGAGTGGTGAGCAAAATCAGACTCTCTCCTTCTCTCAGGTCATTGGTTGAATTGTGCTCCCACCTCTACCCCTGCAAATGCATATGCTTAAGTCCTAACCCCCGTACCTCAGAATGTGACTGTATTTGGAATTAGGGTCTTCAAAGAAGTAATTAAGTTAGAATGAGGTCGTCATAGTGAGACCTACTCCAATATGCCTAGTGTCCTTCCTTATGAGAAGAGAAAATTAGAACACTAAGAGGCAAGACCATGCAGAGACAAAGACAGAAGATAGGCATCTACAAGCCAAGGAATGAAGCCTCAGAAGAAACAAACCCTACTGATACCTTGATCTTGGATTTCTAAGCTCCAGAATTGCGAGAAAATAAATTTCTGTTGGTTAAGCCAGGTAATCTGTGATACTTTGTTATGACAGCCCTAACAAACCAATAATACATTTATAAAGCTTAAACTCCAGGGGCACCTGGGTGGTTCAATAGGTTGGGTGTCTGACTCTTGGTTTTGGCTCAGGTCATGATGTCAGGGTCGTGGGATGGAGGCCCAAGTGGGATTCTGCACTCAGTGGGGAAACTGCCTGTGATTCTCTCTCTCCCTCATCCTCTGCCCCCCGTGCTTCCTGTCCCTGTCCCTGTCCCTCCCTGTCCCTCTCTAAAATAAATAAATAAATCTTAAAAAACATAAATAAATAAAGCTTAAACTCTGTTTGGAGAGCCAGACCTTGATCAAGTAATCACACAAAAACAACAAAAGCTGTGCCTGTAACTGACTTGGTGCAGTGCACGCCTACAAAAGGAGCTGTAACAGAAGAGAGTGACCTGATAGAGAAGACCAAGAAGGTCTTCCTTCCCCTGGAAAGTGGTACCGGAATTGAGATGGGTAGGAGAGGAGGTAACAAAGTGAGAGGGGATGGGACATACATTCTAGGCAGAAAAAACAGGATGTGCAAAGGCCCTGTGGAGAATATGAAGAACCAATGACAAACCACATGACTTGTGGAGATAGGGGGAGGGCAGATAATAAGAGCCCAAGCCACATTGTTCAAGATAAGGAAGGAGTTATTATTACAATCATATTCCCAGGGTCGGAGAACCTGGATGGAAGAAATTACATTCTGATTTTCATTAACCTTTAACTAAAACTCAGCAGTTCCATCTATTATGAATCTTGGTGACAAATCTTGATAGTATTATAGCAATATCTGCAACTTTTTTATGAGTAGAAATTATAAGCATTTTCATATCATGTTAGGGTTTTTGCAGCTATCTTGAAATTTGCGTCATTACTACTTTGAAATTATAAAGTTACTGTGCCTTGTTATATAACACATTTAAAGAAGCTCATATATTACTTCTATGATCCATGTAGCACATATGAAAAATACTTTGCTAACTGTATTTAAATATAATACTTTCCCTTGTGTTATTTTATGCAGTTAAAAATAGTATTCTGAGGGGCTCCTGGGTGGTTCAGTCAGTTAAGCAGCTGCCTTCAGCTCACGTCATGATCCCAGGGTCCTGGGATCAAGCCCCACATCGGGCTCCCTGCTCATCGGAGTCTGCTTCTCCCTCTTTCTCTGCGGCTCCCCCTACCTGTGCTCATGCTCTCTCTCTGTCAATTAAATAGATAAAATCTTAAAAAAAAAAAAAATATTCTGAGAAGGTTCCATAGGTTTTGCCAGACTGTAGGAAGGGTCCAGGCACAAAAGTTTAGGACCTCTTAAGATCCCTGTTTTGTTTTTATTAGAAGATGAATTACTAGTCCCTCACTTGGGTAAGTTCTTTTAATGCCTCTAAGCCTTGGTTCTCTCATCAGTGAAATGGGGATTAATAATATTCTCTCTATCCAATACAGTGGATCAAAGGAGTTAACACAAACAAAATGCTTAAATGGTGCTCAGATTTAGTAATGCTTAATAAAGATACTGTTTTATTATTGATGAGAATGCACTGTGGTGTTTTAGTAGAGGGAGTGACATGATGGTCAAGCTTACACTTTGAAGATCATTCTGGCTCTAACACAGAATGCCTGAAAGGGGTCAGAGCAGCGACCAAAATAGGGGACAGTCATGGCAGTGCTGCATTTAAAGAATCTCCTAATCTAATATGAAACTTTTTAGTAGAGGAAACTATTTTTCAAAGCAAATCTTAAGTAGAAGCCAGAGATATAAATCAGACAGACGGAGAGCCATTCCAGCCGAAGCTGGGTGTGGGGCTGAGTCACACCAGCGCAGCATTTCTCTCTCCTCCCAATCCATTAGGACACCCTTATAAGAAACCCCTACATCTACAGAGACCATAATTTGGAAACTGTTCATGGTTATTTTCTCATAGGACAATCCTGTGATTCTGTGTTGCCAAAACCACTAAATAACACCAGGTTCTCACAAACTGTAAGATCATCCATTTCTCAGTTTGCTTGCAGGTTAAGTCTCGGTTCATTTATTCAAAAGTATGTGTTCAGGCTCCCTGTGTGCCAGGCACTGTTCTAGACACTGGGGACACAGATGCACTTAGAGCAGTAAGCAGGAAAATTGGGGGCTGGGGAGAGGAGACAGAAAACAGATGAAATAAAATAAATGTATTTAGACACGATCATGATGCAGATTAACATCTGTATGGCCATGATAGTGTAACTAGTGACAAGCATATCTTATTTCTTGGCACCCCAGCCTAATGTTGGTAATATTCTAAACCAGCTCTCTGAGTTTCTTGTACCTAATGATCTTCATTTTTGCCGTAACATTTACTGCTTTTTATTTCATAAAAGTACATCACTATTTTCCTATCCTACCTTTATTTTAAATTACTTACTTTTTAAAAAGATTTATTTATTTGAGAGAGAGAGTGCACACATGGTGGGAAGGGGCAGAGAGTCAGAGAGAGAATACTGAGCAGGCTCCGCATTGAGCACGGAGCCTTACAAGGGCCATCCCAGGACCCTGAGATCACAACCTGAGCCAAAGTCAAGAGTTGGATGTTTAACCAACTGAGCCACCCAGGCTCCCCTCCTATCTTTACTTCAAATGCCCTCTGTCAATAGACAAGCCTGTGGTCTCAATTTTTTCTCTCTTCCCTTTTCTCCTAATATTTTTGTGTGTTTGTTATTCTTTGAACGACATTCCTATCTCTCTTCAACCTGCTAACCAAGCAATCAGCTCGGCATTGTCAGTTGGAGCCATGGCAAATATCTCCATCTTCAATCCAGCTGCTTGGAAAAGCATCAAACGGGCCAGCATCGCCATATTCTGATCCCTGAAACTACAGGATAAAAATTTTATTTAAATTCTAGGTGTAAGAGGGTCAAGTGGGGAAGAAAAAAAAAAAAAAAGAAAGTTCTATGAAGGCAAAGACTGCATCTGTTTTGTTCACTGTTTTAGGCCCACACTTCAACAGGGCATTTGGTTAAAGGAAGGGAGGGAGGGAAGGGTGGACGGACAGGTAGAGAGATATGTAGATGGACAGAAGGGAAAATAGGGTAGATGGAAAGGATGAGTAGACTGATGGCTGGATGGGAGGAAGAAAGGGAGGGAGGGAGAGGAGAGAGAGGAAGGGAGGAAGGAAGGAGAGGGAAGGAAGGGAGGAATGAAGGAAGAAAGGAAGGAAGGAAAATTTGGTAGATGCGTGGATGGATGGACTGTTGGAACAGATGGAAGGATGGAAAGGATGGAGACTGAGGCAATGGTAGGAAAACTGTGAGGAAAACTAAATATTGAGGGAAAAGCAGAACACATAGAAAAGGACGTATATTATTACAGAGAAAAAATAAAAGCCTACAGTGGTCTTGACTTCAGCAACATAGTTTTATACAACCCATATAACCCTGTGAGACAAGTATCATCATCTTCATCATCATCTTCATCATCATCATCCCCATTTCGTGGATATGGGGGCTAAGAATCAAAAACGTTGAGACTTGCCTAAGATCAGGCAGTCTTTAGGCACAGAGCTAAGACATGCACCTGAGGTCCCTGGGACATAAAAAATAGTACACGAATTGGCCATGTTTTCAAGAAAGCCAAGTAAGATTCTGAAGACACTGAAAATCAGAAGGGTGTGGGAATGCCCAGAATCATAATTTCTGGAGGATTTGTTGAGTTATTTGAAATGTTGACTCCTCATCCTCAAAGGCAAATCAAGATGAATCGTCCTGGAGGGTCCAAGGAAGACCTGGTCCAAGAAGACCGACAGATACTGTGCTTTGACAGGATGTCCCTATTCAGAGCATTTACAAGAGGGGAAAATGGGTTAAAAATTATTAACACCAAAAAAAAAATTTTTTTTTAACACAACTTTTTTTTATCATCAGAAAAACAACAAAGACATAAATCAGTGCTGTGAAATGGAGTCAGATAACTAAGCAAGCAGAAAAACCAGAGATGTGAAGACTCTGGTTTCCTTGACAGGAAGAAGAGGCCATCCGTGTCTATGTCACCAGCTCTGGTGAGGATTAACTGAAAGAGTGTGTTATACGGCGCTTCCAGAAGATGCCTGGCAGGTAGTAAGCGCTCAAAGTGGGAACAGCTCTCATCACCACTACCCTGGGTTCATCCTCAAAGCGAAAGGTGGGTTCGATCAATTCATCTTACAGACACGTAAACCATCCTCAGGGGCTGGAGGGCAGAAAGGACTGACTGTCAAGTCCCTTGATCAGCCCGGATCCTGACAGCATGGACCATTGACGCCGGCTGAGCCTTCCGCTCTTGCCCACCTCACACTGCCCACCCCCCCCCCCATAACTCTGCCGCAGCAAATACAGCTGCCCTGCCATGGGGCCCTAATGCCAGCTCCTGGGACGAACCCTCAGCTGCGCTTCTCAAAGCAAGGCCCTCTAATGGGCAATAAAACAAGTGTAGGCAAAAGCAGAAATCTATTATTTACAACCGAAGACTTCCATGATAAAATACTGCAATTACGACTCACTCCTGTGGCCGGATGACTCTCTGAACAGATAAAATAATTGGTTTCCTTTATGTTTTATTTTTCCTATTGAGCGATTGTGTGTGTGTGTGTGTGTGTGTGTGTGTGTTTTCCAGCAGCCACAGTATCAGGATTCCAAAGGAAAAATTTCTGTTGTCTAGAAGGCTGCCTGTGCTCAAAGAGAAATCCAGCAAATAAGATGGACATTACAAAATAATAATAATAATAATATTTAATTATAAATATAAATAAATAAACAAAAAATTAATAAATAAATTAGAAAATAAATAAATAATTTTTATTTATTTATATTTATAAGTATAAAATATATTAATATAAAATATAAAAAATAAATATTATTATTATTATTATTATGGAGGGAAAGAGGGAAGGAAGAAGGTCCCCAAACTAGTAAGCTTATTAATACCTAAATGCCATGTAAAATCCCTGCTCATATATTCCCCTAGATCATCCTCTTCAAAAAGGTAACAGGTGACATGAAAACAGGTGGGTAAGAGACAAGTACCTTAGAGAAAGGAAGACAAGAGGGCATGAGTGCAGGAAAAGAGAGAGGTATGTAGGGTGGGAGAGTGTTAAGGGAAAGCCCAGAACTAATTCTGGCATCACCGGCATCAAGCAACGTAGAGACTTGCCAGTGGCGTCCCAGAGAGAGCACTGCAGAGCTCATACTCCACATGGACTTATAAAGATGTGTGCGGACTAAGACAAGACAGGCAACGGGCCCTGGACACACTCCCTGCAGTCCGTCTTCCAGCAGGGACCTCACCCCGGCCATCCTTCCGCTTGGAATACCCCGCCCTTATTACCGCGATGGCCAACCCCTCGTTTCCCAGATCTCAGTCCCGTCCTTTTTCTTCACAGCCCTTATGACCTGAAACTACCAAGTTCGTTTACTTATGGACTTTTCGCTGTTTGCTTCACAAGGCACAATATCTATTGGTAATGACCGAATGAATCTGGAGCAGATACCCAGACCCCCTGTAAAGACAGGTAAGGCCCTGGAAAGCCAGGTGACACACAAACGGCTGTGACGGATAGAAAGAGATCTCCTTTCACGGGCACTGCCCACCAGCTCATTTCTGGCTGCGTTCTGGGTTGGGAAGTCATCCCAGCTAACATTCAGACCACACGGAAGGGACTCTGTAATCAGTTTATGAGGTCTTCTGTGAGTGGGGCCACACGTATGTGCAGGTTTGACTCACCCTCTGCGCATTCTTCATGACCTAGCATGCTTTCCCTGTTTCCACTCTATTTGAGCAACCAGAACATTCCTCCTTCTGAAGGCAAGGCAAGTCCCATCACTGCACCTCTCAAAACCTATGACACCCCTTCTCACCTGGAATAAAATCAAGTAGCCATTCACCACCCACCATCCTCTATTACCCGGGGGGTTCCAACTGTACCGGCCCCCTTGCTGTCCTTTAGATACAGCAGGGACCCTCCTGCCTCCCAGTCGCGGAAGCATTTTCCTCCATCAGAAATACTCCCCTGCCCCAATTATCCTGGAGCACAGATCCCTTGCTTCGTACAGGTTCAATTTGCACTTTCTCCAGGCACCCCCCCCTCGCTCGCCCTATGTGGAACAGCCCACCCTCATCACATCCTATAATCTCATCTAGCTTTCTTCTTCTTTATAACATTTCCACTTGACATATACAACGAACCCTTGAACAACATTGGGGTTAGAAGCACTGACCTAAATGTGCAGTCAAAAATCCATGGATTAAGGACACCTGGGTGACTCAATCAGTTAGCATCAGCCTTCAGCTCGGGTCATGATCTCAGGGTCCTAGGATCCAGTCCTCCATTGGGCTCATTGCTCAGGGGGGAGCCTGTTTCTTCCTCTGCCTGTTGCTCTACCTGCTTGTCTGCACACATGCCCTCCCTCTCTCTCTCTTTCTCTCAGATAAATGAATAAAATCTTAAAAAAAAAATTTGCAGGTTAATTTTGACTCCCCTAAAACTTTATTAACTGCATACCATTGACTGAAAGCCTTATCAATAACATAAACAGTTGATTAACTTATATTTGGTATGTTATACGTATTATATACTGTATTCTTACAATAAGATGAGCTACAGAAAAGAAAATATTATTAAGAAAATCATGAAGAAGAGAAAATATATTTACAATACTGTATTGGATTTATTGAAAACAATCCAGGTATAAGTGGACCGACACAGTGCAAACCTGTATTGTTCAAGGGCCAACTTTCCTTATTTATCGTCCATTTCCTCCCTCCAACACTTACCATGTCTCAACCTTTACCTAAACCCTGTTGGAGAGGGGAGGGAGGAATATCCTGTTCCTTCAAGGTCCCTCTAGCTGGACTAAGAATCAAATTGAAATTAAACAGATTAACAGGAGAAAAAACAAATTTAATAGTGTACCTTCAAGGAATCCACACAGACAACACAGACATGGAAATTCCAGACGGTCAGGCAACATGAGGTACACGTATAATTCTGAACTAAGGACAGGAGTTGTAGGCTCTGGGACATTAGATGAAAGGGATTTATAAGAAGATGTAAAAAGAATAAATGTTTCATACACAAATGTTTGCTGGGCTACTCAGAAATAATGGACCAAAGAAAGGACTTTTTTTTTTTTAATATTTTATTTATTCATTTGACAGAGAGAGAGGAAACACAAGCAGGGGGAGTGGAAGAGGGAGAAGCAGGCTTCCCGCCCAGCAGGGATCCTGATGTTGCATTCAGTCCCAGGATCCCAGGATCATGACCCGAGCCAAAGACAGACACTTAACGACTGAGTTACCCTGGCACCCCCAAAGAAAGGACTTTGATTAATCAGGCCTAGCTAGATGCCTCCTTGTCTACCATAAGTAGTTGATATCATCATGTCGTTATCTCTTCCAAAGCAGCTTCTCTAATAAAAAAAAATTTTTTTAAGGTTTTATTTATTTATTTGACAGAGAGAGAGATCACAAGTAGGCAGAGAGGCAGGCAGAGAGAGAGGGAAGCAAGCTCCCCGCTGAGCAGAGAGCCCGACTCGGGGCTCGATCCCAGAATGCCAGGATCAGAAGGCAGAGGCTTTAACCCACTGAGCCACCCAGGTGCCCCTCTAATCAAAAAGTTTTTAAGCACTTGATGGGGAAGTAAAAAATTTTCCTTAATCTGCTGGGTCAATTGCTTTTTTTTTTTTTTTAAGTGTTTTAAGTTTTTATTTATTTATTTGAGATAGATAGAGGAGGAGTAGGGGAGCAGAGGGAGAGGGTAAAGCAGACTCCCCGCTGAGCAGGGAGCCTGATGCAGGGCTCGATCCCAGGGTCCTGGGATCATGATCTGAGTCAAAGGCAGACACTTAACCAACTGAGTCACCCAGATGCCCCACCTGATTGCTTTCTAACTCAAAAATCATCTTCAGGCCAAAGTGGCCCATCTTGGGGCAGCCTGTTTTTGGCCCCTCCATTCCTGTCAGGAAAAGAGTTTTATCCTCTTAATGGAACATCCACTTAGAACCACACTTGGTACATAAGGAGTCCCCAGTAAAAGGTATCGAATGAATGAGTGAATGAATCTCCAGGGGTTATGTGAATGACTAAGGCATATTTTCATCTAAAGTACAACTTATCCACCCATTAAAACATGCCTCTATGAGCCTCCTGTCTTGCTACCCTCCTGCCAGGTAACATAAACCCAACCTCCCAATTTGAAACAACTGGGGTGAAAAGCCAAATGGAAATAGACATTTGGATTCTCCGCAAACAGCTGAGATGTATCTCACCATGAAACATGTGTGATAAAGAAACAAGAAAGGGGAAGGACTCTCCTGCATAGTCCTTTTCAAGTTTTCCCTAAAGCAGTGGTTCTCATGATGGGATCCATGGACACAGCACCAGAACCCCACACATGGGCACTTGCTAGAAATGCACATTCTTGTGTGCTAGACCCCTAGAATCAAAAACTCTGAAGATGGGGACCCACAAATCTGTGTGTTCACAAGCCCTTCAAAGGACTGACGCTCTCCTGAGTTTGAGAACTACTACCTTGAATGAAAATACGAAATTTTAGAAATTTAACTAGGCACGATTTTACTCTTTTGGCTTGCGCATTAAAAACACAAATCTTTTTGGTTTGTGAGAAAGCCCTTAAACAATAAGCAGCAAATTTGGGGGTTCCTGGGTGGCTCAGTCAGCTGAACCTCTGACTCTTAATTTCGGCTCAAGTCATGATCTCAGGGTTGTGAGATTGGGCCCCACATCCAACTCCTGATTAAAATTCTCCCTCTCCCTCTGCTCCTTCCCACCCCTTGTGCTCATTCTTTCTCTAAAAAAATAAAAATAGGGGGCACCTGGGTGGCTCAGTGGGTTAAGCCTCTACCTTCAGCTCAGGTCCTGATCTCAGGGTCCTGGGATCAAGCCCCGCATCGGGCTCTCTGCTCAGCAGGGAGCCTGCTTCCCGCCCCCCCTTCTCTGCCTGCTGCTCTGCCTGCTTGTGATCTCTTTCTCCCTCTGTTACATAAGTAAAATCTTAAAAAAAAAAAAAGGCAGAAAAAATAAAAATAAATAAAAATTAAAAAAACAAATACTATCCTATCATCCTAATGAAATTATCATTTTGGCTAGCAGTTGTAAAGCAATGAATCTAACATCTTAATATTAGGTTAAATTAGATTAGAATCGAATATTTAAGGAAGTTCCACGTCCAGCATGGATGGAGCCCCATGTGGGTCTTGAGCTCACAATCCTGAGATCCAGATCTGAGCTGACATGGAGAGTCAGCCACTTAACCGACTGAGCCACCCAGGTGCCCCTAAATACAGTTTTTAAAATCAAGCTTTGTATTTCAGGGCTGCCCTGGACTACTTCCACATAAAACTGAACATCCACATCTAATTTCATCCTCATGTTGTGATGGTTTCAGGGAGCAGTTCTGATAATCAGCAGGAATCTGCAAATTAAAAAATGACAGTAGAATGTCCTATAAGCAACCCTCGAAGGATAGAAAACAGGAATGTGTAACAGCCCTGCATCTAGAAATTTCACAAAATGTCTTTACCTGAAGCTGTTTCTTTAATGGCTTCTAATGAAGTCGATGCATGTGTTAATTAACTATTAAGTGCAAATGTGAGTAATTAAAAGATGCATCAGAGCTCTTCAGATCACCAAAGCACTCCATTGCTCCCCAGGTCTAGAAAACGTGGAGGGCTGGGCTCCCCAAATCACTAAGTCAACAGTCCCTTCTTAATGCACCCAAGCTCTCACTACCAAATTGTGGAGACAAAAACTATGCCCACAGTAAGGCTCCAGGACAGTTTATATAAACAAGTTAGAGATATTATTAATTGCTGGTTTGGGGCTAAGTGTTACATACATATTGTTTCATTTTTACAATAGCACTAGGAAGTTTAGATCTATCCCATTACAAGAAACAGGTCCCAACAGACAAAGTAACTTATCTAAAATTGCACAATTCATAAGAACAAAGCCCAAACGGAATCCAAGTAGCTTCCAATGCAAGCCTTACTTTTTTCCCCCCCCCATCACACATATAGCTCCCTTGAGCTTCCAAGACAGGCCCCAAATAAAGGCACTTTTACTATAAGACTGAGAAAGATATGCCTAGGAAGGCCTCGAACACAAACTTCATTTACCAAGAAATGGTCTCTGGTGGACCCCGATTTTCCCCTTTCTCCTTCATCGGAGCTCGGAACCACAGCTGTAACTTTCTAACAAAAAGATACGTGAATCATAGACAGTATGAGCAAAAGAATTCCAAAAACGGGGAAGAAATATTAAGAAATGTCTGCACTGGTAGCCATGATAAAATTTTAATTTGAACATTTTCTAAGACCAGATTTCAGCTTATCAAGCACGAGGCAAATCACAGGCAGAGCCCACACAATGCCCGCATATATTCCCCAGGCCTGTCACTCCCCCCACCCCCTTCTCCCTAGGATGTGGCCCTTGGGAAATTCCAGCAGCAGCAACAGAGCTCTGATAGCCCTCCTGGCTCAGCGCTCTGGATGGAACATTTACTGTAGTGGAGATGACAAGTCTGAAGGAAGTTTCTTGATCAGTATTCGGTACATATGTTCACCACTGGTCTCTTCCAATGGCAGCATTAAATGCAAACAGCAAGACTTTGTACACAAATATTTTTTAAGTGTCAGTTTAAAAGCCCTCAGCCCAGTTAGAGGCAGACTCTTGCCACCCTACCTCTTTAAAAAATCAACACACACACACACACACACACACACACCCCAAACCATCTCCTGGACGCACTCATTAGGCAGAAAGCATTCTCACAATTGAACCCAGTGCCTTTGAAATGAGGATATCCATCTCATCCAGAATCTCAGTTCCTTCAAAGCAGGGACCTTGTTTGTGCTAGCACAGAAGAGATCTCTAAAGCCTTGGTCTTGAATGCATGCTTGCCGAAGAAATGAATAAATAAACGGCCCCCTTTTGTATGTCCATTCCTCAAAGCCCGGGCTCTGCACATGGTGGAGAAACCTTCTTCCTCCGATGCCTGAACGGTAAGGGCTTCCCGCCTTGGAACAATGATGGAAGGCACTTGCCTTCCTAGAATACTTGCCAGCAGAATCTGGAGCAGAGACACTGAGAGGAGGCGCCTAGGAGAGGCAGACCACGCTCCAAGTTCAGGAACTCCATACCACACCTGCCAACCTGCCTCAAGCCTCAAGACCTGATGGGCTACTCCATACAGCTCGGGCAGAGGGGGGCTGGCTTTCAGTCTTTGCTGCAGTGCATGCTGTATGACTAGGAAACCAGAAGATGAGTAAATCTGACAGCTGCTACAGTGCTAAGTGACCTTCGCTAGAGTGACAAACACCAGGAGGCCATTCACTGAACCCAGGAGTGGGTGTTAAGTGAGGACCTATGACTGGGGAGTCAATTATCTACCCAAACGCTAGCAAGATGGCCCGGGACAACTTCTCTCACTGATTAGAATAAAGACCCAATAAAAACTTGTCTAAGAAAATTTAAATACACTCCCAGTGCCCTTTCTCATTTCATTAGATGCAATGCCCTTAGGCGATCCTATCCAAACCCAAGTCTTCAATTAGTATGTCGATGTCCATGAGTCATCCAGCTGGGTTTTTCTCCGGAGCACCCCCTGCTCCCATATAGCCAACCACCCCCTGGACACTGTTATTTGGGTATCTTGCAGGCATCTCATACTCGAAACATGCAAAATTTGCCTAAGGTCATACTGATGGGAAGTGACAGGTTGATTTCAGGTTTCCATGACACCAAAGAATATACGCAGTCTTTCCCCTTCATTGATGGGAATGCCTGTAGAAGGGTGGAAGGGAGGGTGCTACTGTACTGATTTTCTTGGGTAAAGGGACCTGAGGGAAACAAGTTCGAGAGCAGACACGGCAGTGAAGCCTGTCAATAAAATGTTTCCCAACCTCCCATTAACCTGGGGATTTTTAATGTCAGTGTTAGCTGCGGATTTCATACACAATGACGGGCTGAGCGCTATTTCAAGACATTCACCTGACTACAATTCGATGAGATTTGGGGGGAGTTGGTACCAATGAACAGCTCGCAATCGCTCGCTCTGCTTTGTCAGAGTCTCAGTTAATGAGGGTCTTTCAGCATGGAGGATGAGGAAGGGTAGAAAGAGGAAGGGGGTCAGCCATCCACCGTTTTCTTGTAATCATCCTCAAAGGAAAATACTTTTCGGTTCTCAAGCAACATTGTCCAAGTCCGGCTGGCTATGTGTTCTGCCTCATTTCTTTTATGTTTTAGTTCACCCACACAAAGAGTCTTAGTTAGCCTCCTCTCTGAGCAGAGAGAGCTATGCTGTCCTTAGGAGACACAGTTAATCTGCAATTATTTGCAAGCTTCAACTCTTTCCCATTTTCTTAGACACAGTTGTTCCCGAACAAGCACCAGCACCAGGTATCCACTGAGCCCCACTTGCCCAGGGACAGCCATCCATCCTTCTCTGTGGGAGGCTCCCACCAGACAGGCTGGCTGTCCTACATTGCCTCCTTTCCACACGCTTCCTCTGGATGTTCTGGACATCAACACTTTTCAAGTTTCTCCTGTCCTTGATCTTCTCTCGTTCTAATTATTTTTGTTGAGACAGATTATTTTGAATTGGACTTTCTTTTCCTTATCTAACCTGGCATCAAGAATTTGCATGTTTGACAAAAGAGACAATGGGGCTTATGTGGTTTTTAAATGTAGGGGTTCTATTCTAGGTCAGTTTCCTTTTTTCAACAGTCACCTTAATCTGTTTCTGGGGATTCTTGTGCATTGCAATGCATTACAGTGGGGAGATCCACTTTTTTTTTTTTAAGATTTTATTTATTTGGGGTGCCTGGGTGGCTCATTGGGTTAAGCCTCTGCCTTCGGCTCAGGTCATGATCCCAGGGTCCTGGAATCAAGCCCCGCATCGGGCTCTCTGCTCAGCAGGGAGCCCGCTTCACCCTCTCTCTCTCTGCCTGCCTCTCTGCCTACTTGTGATCTCTCTGTCAAACAAATAAATAAAATATTTTTTTTAAAAATGGTTTTATTTATTTGTTTGACAGAGAGAGAGAGAGAAAGGGAATACAAGTAGGGCTAGTGGGAGAGGGAGAAGCAGGCTTCCCACTGAGCAGGGAGTCTGATGCGGAGCTCAATCCCAGGACCCGGGGATCATGATCCAAGCTGAAGGCAGGCGCTTAACGAATGAGCCACCCAGGTGCCCTGAGAGATACACTTTTTCCTGGTACAAGGACCATCGATAACTGTTAATACTTTGTAGAAAGGTGGCTATATGGTGAGCTGAATAGGTATCCCCCATGTGAGTGGAACACTAGACCCTGTCTCATTCCATCCTGCAATGTGCACTGTGGGCTCTTTCTCATATTCACCTGCTTTCCCCAATCCTCCCTCTTTTCCTCTTAGACTCAAAACATGGCTTTCTAATGCCGCACAAAATTCCGCTGTGGTTTTCCCAAATCCCCAATCAATTAAAAATGGCTCTGCGTGGCTGAATTTTCGGAGACCTCTGCTGAGGTTAAGGATCAGCCACAATTCATCTCATATTACTTTCACACAAATACTGGGTAGGACATGGATGCAGAGAATTTCAGGAGATTTTATAAAAACTCTCATTCTCATGATGTTAAGTCGGGCTGTGCTGTTATCAAGGCCCATGCGAAGAGATGATTTCTAAGCTCACATTTAGATAATAAAGTGTTATATTAAGTAATTAAATTTTTTTAGAGTGTGTGAACTGAATATTTTTTCCTGCCCCATAAAATGTCACGCCAATGGGATGCCTGGGTGGCTCAGTGGGTTAAAGCCTCTGCCTTCGGCTCAGGTCATGATCTCAGGGTCCTGGGATCGAGCCCCGCATCGGGCTCTCTACTCAGCGGGGAGCCTGCTTCCCCCCCATCTCTCTCTCTGCCTGCCTCTCTGCCTACTTGTGATCTCTCTCTGTCAAATGAATAAATAAAAAAATCTTTAAAAAAAAAAAAAAAAGTCACGCCAAGTGGCATGCCAAGCCCAGCAAGGAGGTGCTTCTGGAATTTACGAAAATTCTAACTTAAGGGAGAGGCGTCTTGGAAAACCCCTAAGATGAGCAATACTAATGACACCAAATCCCTCAAGGTGCATTGTGGGTATACACTGAATTGGACACAAATGATTAATTTTACGTTAGGTGAACTTTAGCTCACTTTTTAAAAAATCGCAATTGTGCGACGTACTAAATCAGTCCACACTGATGACGATGCTTTTTTATTCACGTGGGGATCCGCCTATGACTATCACACTCAATCACAGAGCCTCCAGTTTACGGCTTTAGATCATGCTCCCAAGCTTAATCCTAATAGGTCTGAAACACCTTCACACTCCCTCCACGGTTAGATCTTAACTCGACCCATTCCAAGTACTACCTGCATGGGAAAAGGGGATTTCAAAATCAAATGACTATTGAACTTGGAGCTCATTAATGGGGAATGAAGCTTCATGCTTCTTGTTCAGACAGAACTAACACATAGATTTGGGACTATCTGTCCTCTCAATACAGGATCTACTAGGAGGTTAGCATTGATGCTCTTATTGATTAACAAAGGAAAATTCTTGTAGTGGAGAGTTTATTTCCTTCCCTGTGCTATATTTCTGTGGATGAATTGTCGTTTTAGTGGAAAACCCTATCCTGAGCCCATGAGTTAACAAATTCTTCTCTAAAAATACAAACTCTGACTGTGTTTGTAGCAATATGCCTTTTGGTGTTTCCTATTTAACAATTCAAGAGGTCCAAACTGAGTTCATCCCATAGATGTAACAAAAATATTAGCACTTTTGCTACATTTTGCCAAGGAATCCATTAGTAGATGGTACAGAGGCAAGATTACAACCCACCTTGCTTTGCAGATGGGATTTAAAACAATATAATCTTTATCAAATTGATGGCTCTGTCTGAAAGGACCAAAATTGTTGTTG
The DNA here is from genome assembly GCF_963455335.1 of Martes martes. Classification (NCBI taxonomy): domain Eukaryota; kingdom Metazoa; phylum Chordata; class Mammalia; order Carnivora; family Mustelidae; genus Martes; species Martes martes. Next base: position 184,289,485 of record NC_137888.1, on the reverse strand, counting down.
TTGTTGTTGTTGTTGTTGTTTTAATGCTCTGAAATAGCAAACCATGGCAACTGTTGACATGAACGAGCAACATCTAAGCAGCATTTTTTAAAGCCTCCCTGGACTATTTAGCGACTGTTCCAGAAAGAATAAGGAGCCATAGCAAAGACTCTGTCTTCCGTGTAATTATCCAGGCTCCATTTGCTGATTAAAAAATTGTGTACTGAGCACCTCATAGGTGCCAAGCATAGTGCTACAAATGGAGACACTGTCAAATATGAGCCAGCATCCCCAGTTTCCATGAGCTGGGAAACAAACAGCATTCCAGTAGAATCTGCCAAGCGATGAGGGCCAAGGAAAGCTTGGGGGATTAGGAAGAAAGCTGATATCGCTTTGCGAAAGATGGGGAGGATTAAGGCATGGGAGGAGAAGGGGGAGATTCTAGAAGGAGGAAATGGAAATGCAAAGATCCTAAGACAAAGCAGGCCGGACAGACAGCTCCCCTGTCTTTCTGTTGACTTCGGTTATAATGGATGGGTGGGTGGAGAGAGCAGCTGATGGAACGGAAAGCACAGGAAGGGGCCAAGCATCCCAGGGCCCTAGTGACCATGCTAATGAGTTTCTGCATTTTATTTTCATTTCAACAGGAAGACACTGAAGGCCCTGCTGCAGGATGTTCAATTTGCCTGAAGTCCAGCCCTCTAATTCCATCTTCAGTAGGCATAAACAAAAGTTTCCAAAAGGCTGCATCCCACCCCTGACCAAAAAAACAAAACAAAAAACAAAAAACACACAAACGAACAAACAAACAAAAAACACACAAAACCCTTCCATACCAAAACCACCTGGGGGTTCCATGCATCATTCCAAGTGAACCACGGTCTCAGCATGGCAGCAGGATAAGCTGAAGCGTTGGCACAGGATTTGAGGAGTTGACAGCTCATGGATTAAACATGAAATGTGTCTGTCGTAGTTACTATAGATGGTGAAGGGACGTCTATCCCGAACGGACGACCAAACCTTAGATGTAGGCAACTTTTCTTCACTGCTGATTGGCAGAGCTCCTAAGGCATAACTTTTACATGGAAACTTCCATCTCATACTTCCAAATTAAATATTTCATTACTCATATGCTTCGGGGTTGATGCTGTGCCACATGGAAGCGCTTTGTAAATAATCAAAATAAGCAATCAGGATGGCAAAGGCACCCTGGAGAACAGAGTTATTCAAGCCACAAAGATAAAAGGTATTTCACTAGCCATGGATTTCAAATTTCCCTCTCAAGTTCCTTCCTCACGAAAGCCTTGAAAACTACATCAATAACTGAACCAGAGGAAATTAAGGCAATAAGATATTGACAATCAGAAGGCCTGTAAAAACCCAAAGTTGTGGTCACGCCAATCCAACCCGGGGCTTGAAAAATGGAGAAACCAATAGGTACAGAAAAGGAACCACCATTTCACAAAAGCATCAATGGACACACATAAAGTATTTCATCGTCAAAGAGTATGGAATCGGATACGTTTTGCAGAGGGCCTACTTATCAAAATGTCAACCCTATAAACGTAACCCACTTTCTGTAAGTTGAAAAATAATCTTCAGAAACACGTTGACAAAACCAGTGCTGCTCCCACAACCAAATTTCTCCAACCTGAGGTTCAAGATCGCTCCAACCATTGACAGAGAAGATTCAGCCTGGTTTTCCCTCCCTTACCAAAAAAAAAAAAAAATCCCATTTAAATATGGAAATTTTTTTAAAAAGCAGATGAAGATAGTGAGGTCAGAAGAGGAAAAAGGTCAGCTTTTGCTGGAGTAGGTATCCTCTGTCCACTTGCAAGTGAAAGTGAGGAATCTGGGCAGAGCTCTTCTGTCCCCAGGGAAAAAGAGAGAATGCGGTCAGAGGAGCAGCCGTGGGTGTTCACAGACGGAGGAACGAATCATCCCATACAGGGAGTGAAAGGAGAGGCTGGCTAAGAGACGCCAGCTTCCATTAATTCAGGAAAACTCTATCTTCTTAAAAATAAATTTGTGAAGAAGCGTTCAATCAATTACTTCCTCTAATTAGGGCTTAAGTAAAGAGTGAGGTTGGCAAGTGGGTTATTGGTAATGGAGAAAAGAGGAAAAAAATGGAAGATAAATTCAGAGAAGAGGAAGGGGGAAGGCAGAAGAGTTGAAGGATGGGAGTAGAGAAAAAGGAAAAGAAGAAATAAGAGAAAGGAGACAAAGAAGAGAAAGCAAACAGGAGAAATCATCAGAAAATAGCATTCCATTCCTTCTGGCACCTTCCAAAAAGACCTTGCCATTCGTTTCAATTAGCTCTTCCTTTCCAGTCTCTTCTTCCCCACCAAACGCTAAGGTGTCTGTAGAACATGAGGAGTAAGGAAGGAGAGTAAATGCAGCACAAGAGGGGAGAAAAATTTCCAGTGCACTTGCCCTGTCTGTCAAAACTCTATGGGATCTGTGGCCTTAGAGAGGAAAATCTTCAGTTTCACAAGAGTTAACCAGTTATTTTAATTTAACTAGACTCCAGAAGATGAAAGACACACAGACACACCTCAGCCTTGGCAAGACAGAAATTAAGTTTAAAGCTAGTCAGTCATTTTCAAATAAAGATAGATGGAGATACATGTATGTATTATATACATGATACATAATAGATCTCTGTCCTTTCTGTGCGAGAGAAATGTGCTCTGCATTCACATCACTCTCTCTCCGTTTTTTTTGCCAAGTATGAAAAGGGATGAGAAAAAGACGATGCTGCCTGACACGTTTCTGAAACCAATTTCTGAAGCAGAGGCAGTTACTGACATGCCAAACATGAGAACCTTCTATCTCTTTGTTTCCAGTCCAATGCTTAGCACACTGGATTACAAAGTCCTCGAAAGTTTTAAAAAAAAAAAAAAAAAACCCTCATCCTTGAAGCTGTGTCTTTTGCCAAGTCTCTGTCTTTAAAAGTAAGTTGATTCATCCACCTCTATTCCTACTTCTGAGGTCTCTTTCCATCCTTAAGAGCTACACGGGGGTAAAAAATGGATTGGAGAACAAAATATTTAACCCTCTTTTAGAAACACCATAGGTGAGTTTGGAGGAAACAGCAGTCTTCCCACATTTCTCTGCCAATATCCGCTATTAACAAGACTGGATGCAGTTAATAGCTTCCTTTCAATACTGTATCCAACAGCTACGTGTTCGAGTACACTGATGCCCAATTTTGCTGCTTTAATCAGCAAGGAAGAATGGTGCTCATTTCAGATGTTGCATGTAACAGGTTAAAAATTCACCATACACTTTTGACAAACAAAATGAAAAGAATATGAAAAACTCAATTTATTTATGGCATGATAGTTTCTGTATTAATTGAAACAAAATTTTAACTGGTAATAAACCAGGGCATACTTGATATGTTCTTGCCTAGAAGTATCTGGTATGCTTTAAGCTATGAGGAATGACTGTGGCCAAAATCAGTGACCTTAGGATCAAAGCTACTCCAAAAAGCCTCCTTGATGAGAAAATAGTAAACCGTGGCACATGGAAGCCTAAGTTTTGCCTTTTCAAAGTTCTCTTTTGTAAATCACTTTGTCATTACAGAAAGTATGCTAAGAAGTCATTCCCCAAGATCTCATAAGCCTTAAAGGCTTGCTTCTAAGCAAAATGCTTCAGGAAGGAGACGTGTAAGGCATAACCCAAAAGATGAAGGCTTACAGCAGGTAAGTTTAGAAGATCCTTTTCTTTTTTCTTAAGATTTTATTTTTTAAAAAAGATTTTCTTTATTTATTTGATAGACAGAGATCACAAGTAGGCAGAGAGACAAGGCAGAGAGAGAGGAGGAAGCAGGCTCCCCGGGGAGCAGAGAGCCCGATGTGGGGCTCCATCCCAGGACCTTGGGATCATGACCTGGGCTGAAGGCAGAGGCTTTAACCCACTGAACCATCCAGGCACCCCAAGATTTTATTTTTAAGTAATCTCTACACCCAACATGGGGCTTGAACTTACAACCCCGAGATCAAGAATTGCATGTTCTGAGCCCAGCCAGATGCCTCAGAAGATCCTTTATTTTGAGTAACTTCTCTCCCTTACATTTTCACAGCATCCGGTAGTTTCTAGATTGTCTCAACACTATTACCCTCTTTTGAAGCCTCCACACTCTACCAGGCACACAATGCACATAGATACAATTGCTCTCATTTCACTTAGGAAAGAATTGAGTTTTAGAGAGACTAGATTAGCCAAGGTCACATAATAAATCAAGTGTAGCAGCAAAACTTGAACCAATATCTTCTAATTGCCAATCAGGCACTTCTTTCAACTACACACATCCTGACTAACGGCTCCATCATGATTATGCTCTTCCTGGACACCCACAGACACAGACCTTCTTGGAATCCTACCTCCCTACCATCCCTCTAACTGCTGCTTTTTTCCTGTGCTCACTCTCCTTGCTCTATCCCCTAAACACGGTGTGATGATTAATTTGATGTGTCAACTTCACTGGGCTAAGGGATGCTCAGATAGCTGGGAAAACATTATTTCTGGGTGTGTCAACAAGGGTGTTTGTACAAAAAATTAGTATTTGATTCAGTAGACCGAGCAAAAAAGATGTGCCCTTGCCAATGTGGGTGGGTAGCGTCCAATCCACTGAGAGTCTGAATAGAACAAAAAAGGCAGAAGAAGGGCAAATTCCTTTTCTCTCTTGCTGGGCTGGGCTGTCCATCTTGTCTTCCCCTTGGACATCCATGCTTCTGGTTCTTGGGCTTTGGGACTCCGGGACTTACAGCAGGGGCTGCCCGAGTTCTCAGATCTTTGGACTCAGGCCGCATTACAACATTTAGTTCTTGGTTCTTCAACTTGCAGACAACAGATCATGCAAGTTCTCAGCCTCTATAACCATCTGAGACAACCGCTGTAAAGCATGTCCATGTTCATGACTTCTACGTAGATGATTTTCAAGTGACTGATTCCAATCTATACCCTGAACTCCAGCACCACAGTCATTCAACAGATACTCACCGAATGCCAACTATATTCTTGTCACAGTGTTAGGTTTCAGGGACGATATTAGAAATTGGAGAAGACAAGTCCCTGCCTTCATGGAACCTGCCGTCTTGCAGGGGAGAAGTAATTACTATAAACTCCATCATGTCATGGTCATGGGCCAGAACAGATTCCTCATGTGTGTGTAGCTAGGATCAATCTGAAAATGACTTCAGGAGGAAATGAAGTTGGGAGCTAGACTTCTTCAAATATACTTTACTTTGGAGGTTTTACTTGGAGACCATGAAAACACCTTATTTAAATGTTAAACAAAAATTGAATTAAAAGGCAACCCCTAAAAACAGAGGCTATCCCGAATAAGCAAAAACTTGGCAATTTGAGTCTATATGCATAGCAAGGTATTTCTACAGACAAAAAGCTCTATAAAAAATACTTTAAATATTCATATCCCTAGTATGAGCTTGTGTCCCTCCAGTATTCCTGTGTGGAAGTCCTAATCTCCAGTACCTCAGAATGTGACTGGATTAGGAGGCAGGGTCTTTTTTTTTTTTTTAAGATTTTATTTATTTATTTGACTGAGAGAGAGAGAGATCACAAGTAGGCAGAGAGGCAGGCAGAGAGAGAGTGGGAAGCAGGCTCCCCACTGAGCAGAGAGCCGGACGTGGGGCTCAATCCCAGGACCCTGAGATCATGACCTGAGCCGGAGGCAGAGGCTTAACCCACTGAGCCACCCACGTGCCCCGGAGGCAGGGTCTTTAAGGAGGCAACTAAGGTAGAATGAGGTCATATGGAGGGCCCATAATCCAATATGACTGGTGTCCTTATAAAAAGAAAGGACTAGAATACTAAAGTGCATGCAGAGAGAAAAGACCCTGCGAGGACATACAGCGAGAAAGCAGTCATCTGCAAGCCAAGGAGGGGTCTCTGAAGAAACAGCATCTGATACTTTGATCTCCCACCACTAGCCTCCAAAACTATGAGAAAATACATTTGTGTTTAAACCCCGCCCAGCCCGGCACACTGCAATTCACCTTTGATGACGTGATTTTAGAACTCCCAGGCCATAGATGGCAAGAGGACAGAAAGAGGGCAGAGTTGGAACTTGTGGCGGTTTAAAAGCACAATGTGAAAATTCACTCACACTCCTTCCACTGAAAGGTAGGGTCTATGCTCCTCCCCTTTATCGGGGGCTTTCGGACAACACGACCCCCACAATATGGCAGAAGCAAGGCTGTGCCGGTTTGTAGGCTGAGGACCTAGGAGAGTCCTAGTTCCTGTCTCCTGGATACCCACCCTTGGACACCGGCCACCATGCAGAGAGAAAAGCAGGCCATGTGGAGAGGCCATGCGCATGTGTGCTGGCTGAGAGACCCCGCGGGGGGCCCTGCTCGCCAGCAGCATCCCATGCCAGCCACGTGAGTTAAAAATCCTGCGGGATGGGGGCACCTGGGTGGTTCAGTGGGTTGAGCCTCTCCCTTCGGCTCGGGTCATGATCCCAGGGTCCTGGGATTGAGCCCTGCATCGGGCTCTCTGCTCGGCAGGGATCCTGCTTCCTCCTCTCTCTCTGCCTGCCTCTCTGCCTACTTGTGATCTCTCTCTCTGTCAAATAAATAAACAAAATCTTTAAAAAAAAAAAAAAATTCCTGCGGGATGGATCCAGGGGCAGTACCTTCTGAAACGTAGCCATATCACAGACCACAAGCCAGCACCGCCTCTAAATATGAGAGGTAATAATAAAATTGTCATTTTAAAACACTACGTTTGGGGCTGGTTTGTTCTGTAGCAATAGATTACCTGAACAGGACTCTAGAAATAGGCAGTCGATGAAATTCTTTCTGACCTCTTTCTACAAATGTCCATAAACGCTGTGGGATGTCTTGAGGACCCTTAGCAGGTGGGCCCCGTGCACCTAATGGTAAGCTCTCAAACCAAATGTACGTTCAGGAAAGTCAGAATTAAACAAATAGCCCTACTGACGCTTGAGCCCAAACAGAGGCAAATCACTCAAAAATGCAAGAATGAGAGAAGTTTTACAGACAAAAATAGCTCTTCAGGACCCATCCCTCCTGCTTCTGAGCGAGTTTCTGTCCACGGTCATTGGCTGAGGGCCCTCTTGTATGTGGCCTCAAGGATTTCGATAATGTTGTGATGCAGCATTACCCTGTCTTCTGCTTCCTCTCCCAGTCACCCCGACTCTATCAAAGCTGCAACCATCACCATGGAAACGAGCCTGGGAAGAAACTCAACATTCTTGGTCAAACCCTCTATGCTGTCACCCACAGGGGATGCTGGAAGGCGAGGCTCGTATTTAAGTAAAAAAAAATTTTTCTGATTCTGAGAGATACTCATTGCTTTCTCTTATTGTTTTCTTCCTATCGGGATGCAAGAGAGATTAAAAAAAAAAAAAAAGAAATGAAATGAAATTTTCATTTCTGACTTCCAAAATAATATTGAGGACCTACCTCACAGGAACTACTGAAACAAGGCATAGAGAATCCTAACCCCTAAGGATTGTTATGCATTGGGCTGATTCCACCACCAATGATGAAGGATAGCATTAATAATAGTTAAATACAAGGCTTCTGATGCCATTACTAGCAGTTAAGCAAATCCATTCACTTACTTATATATTCACTCAACAAACAGATTTCGTGTTACCTATTAGCTCATGGATGCTTTGCTAGACACCGAGAAAACCTTTAGGTGCAAAACGACCTCATGCCTACCACATACCACCAGGCGCTACTCTAGCTGTCAGGAAAACAAAGGTGAACAAAATCAACGCCTTGGCTTGAAGAGCTTTCATCCTAGTGGTCAAGACATAGGAAAAATATTTTTAAATAAAGTGACATTGTTATAAGAGCCCTGAAAGAGACACATGTGGGGCTAAAACAGAAAGAAAATAGAATCGAGAGAGAGAGAGAGAGAGAGAGAGAGAGAGAGGGAGGAGGGGGGCAAACCCAAGAAACCGACTGTTAATGATAGAGAACTGAGGGTTAGCAGAGGGGAGGTGGGTGGGGCAATGGGTGACAGAGGTGATGGGGAGGAAGGAACACACTTGTCATGAAGAACACCGGATGATGTAAGGAAGTGTTGAACCACTATATCATACCCTGAAACTAATATTACATTGTATGTTAACTAACTGGAATTTAAATAAAAACTAAGAAAAAAAAAGGCAGAAAAAAGTAGTCTTTCTTTAGGGCAAGGAATTTTGTTTAAATTCTTTAAGTCTTCTTAGGTTCCCTATCTGAAAACAGGTGTGCTACTACACTGGCCTGTTGCAAATTAAGCATCCTGCTTGGTATGCAGGGATGTTCAGTAAATGGCAGCTAGTATTAGTATCATCTAGGAAAGTATACCGGGTAGTTCTTGGGAGTGCAAGCCACCACGGGCCCTAAGCCCTGCTTGGCCCTGTAAAGTGGGTTAGCCCCCTGCCTTCTCTTTTCCAGAGCCATCATCGCTCAGGGTTGAGTTTGCAGTGGAGGGGTAAAATCACTGCCTCCCTCCACCGCCAAGAGGTTAGCCATAAAACAGGCAGGTTCCCCAAGCTCAGGGTTCCTCAACTTCGATGGAACCCCAGTATGCAGAGTATCCACAAGGGCCTCTTAAAATTGACCCCTTGGGATTTGGGGACCTTGGAGAACTGACACAAACACAATGCTCATGCTGTTTGCTGTGCTGTCAGTGATTAAGTCCTCTACCTCCGACCCAAGAGTCATGTGATTTTTGCCAGCACGCGCAAAATGGTAATAGGCAGATGTATTCGCTTGTAAGAAGGGTAAGATCCCGGATCCTGGCAGTGTCCCTTGAGAATCACGGGAGACCTTCAACTTTGTTTAGCACAGGTGAGTCAAGCTGTCAGTCACTTCCGCCTTGACACGGTAGTTTCTTTTGATGACAGTTCTTAGTTAACACCATGAAACACACTCACGTAGACACACAACGCACAACAGAACACACCACCAGTCGAAACCATCCCAAATTTCTCTAGATCACCACCCCAGAACCTGGCAGTTTCTTTTGTTCCTCATCACCGGAGAACCATTACAAGTATCTGTTCTCCCAAAAGGTCCGAAAGAGGAGAGACAACAAACCTTTAATATCAGCACACAAGACAAAGGATGGTGACAAGGGTGTAAGGTTAAAAAAAGAGAGAGAATGAAAAAGATGCCAAACAATCATAAAAACAAAGAAGGTGGCCAATTTGCAAATACTGTAGAGTATACAGATTTGCTCTCAAAATGGAGACCTATCTAGGAAGAAACAGGATCTCATATAAGCAAGTTTTAATCAGAAATGCTTTGCAAAAAAAGACATTCTATCAAGGGCATACTACTTTTATCAGATAGGCAAAAATGGTGTATAACACTCTTCTATATCCCAAGTAAAAGTAAAAAAATGCATGGGCAGCAATTATAATTTTTGCAGGGTCATAAAGGTTTTCTTGGTCTCCTTAAAGCATTTTCTTCCTTCTCTCCAGGCCAATTTTTTTTTTTTTTGTAAGAGCCAAGATGTAAGTTGAATTTGCTAACTCTTGTTATATACAGCAAATGCTCAAATTTGAAATACATTTTTAATTAAGTATACTGCTGGGAGTTTGGAAATTCTGACTGAATGAGCATTTGCCTATCTCCTATGAAATGGGAAAAAAAAAAAAAAAAAGCAACATGGCCTTCCTTCCTCATTATCACATACTCCTAGGAGTCACGTGCATATTCCAGGGACAGAAACAGCAGGTACAAAGACATGCGTGCGCATACAAACCACAGTTTCAGACACGCATCTTGTTTGTTTAAAACAAGAAACCACTTGGGGGGGAAGGAAGCAGATTTATCACTTCGCCCAGGCACTAGCCATGCTGTGGAATTATTTCATGTCAAGGATAATCACATCAATGAAATATTTATGTACACTCATTATAAGGAAACGCTCTGTTTTAACACCAAGATTTGGTGTGGCTTAAGTAAAAAGGCAGGAAGAGTTTAGGTTGTGGAATTCACTGTGGTCTGGATTTCTAAATTTAGTAAACTAAAGCCAGGACAGTTCCCATATCAGGGGAGATGTCCTTTGAGCAAACATTGTTAGGATGTTCAAAAGTTCTGTGTCACAATTAAAGGTATGTGAGACTGAGTTCGCTCTCTCTCTTCTCTAAGGCCTCTGAAAACAAAAAAATAAAAAATAGATTCCAAGAGAGCATTTGCTAAACGAAACCATTCACACTCCCTGGGATTGTTTTAAATGAAAAGCACGCTCTGGTCCTCATCTCTGGGGCTAAGGTATCAGGCACCATCTTCCCAAGGGTGACGCACTCCATCAGATACCGGACCAGCCTGCAAAACTGGAAAAGTCTCTTTGGACACTGAAGGCATCAAAGGGACCACCAGACATGCTATGGGCTGGTGAATTGTAATCCCAAAGAGATTTGTGTAATCTCCCAGTCAGAAAACCCTCGGACTCCAGGATACACAAGGCTAAGAACATAATATATTGTATCTGGAGAAACTGCTCTGAGAGGGAAAATAAAAAATAATAAATTCTTCTCTACCCAGGATTGATTTAACAGTCACTTACCTCAATGTGCAAAGGACAAAAAAAACAAAGGGAAGGGAGAGCACAGCAATTAGGCAACACAAAGACAGACTATCTTATTTCACAGAGCGGTAGGAACAGTGGGGAGCTGCAATTCCTTCCTGGCTACCTGACTCTGAGATCCCCAGCTCTTCAAAATCACTTAATTGCTTCTCTTTGCAGGGAATGTTTACTTCTTTTCTCCGCATTCTCTTTCCCAGAGTCCTGCTTAACAATTCATGTGGTAGCGTTTCTAATCACTCTTCTTCATGGGACCCAAGAAAAATGAAAAGCATAAACCTATGTACCTTGAATCCACGTGGGGGACCCACGATGTGTCAGGCTTTGTGTTAGGGGATAGGAGTTTAATAAAAAAATTAAAAATTTAAATTTAAAAAAAGGATCCTATTCACTATACCATGAATTTTTTTTTTAAGATTTTATTTATTTATTTGACACAGAGAGAGAGGGAGCACAAGCATGGGCAGTGGGAGAGGGAGAAGCAGGGCTCGATCCCAGGACCCTGGGATCATGACCTGAGCAGAAGGCAGATGGTTAACGACTGAGCCACCCAGACGCCCCCATAGCATGGCTTAGAAAGAGGTCTTGCATACCAAGTCTCATACATTTTACTATAACTTTTGGTTGCCATAACTGAAAGTCAAATCACGCTAGTTGGGGCAAGACAGAAATTAATCAGTGAACGCGGTTAAGCAGAAGAATAATGGGCTCCCCAAAGATGTCCACATTCTACTCCCCATAATGGCGCCTATGTCACCTTAGATGGCAAAAGGAATTTTATAGATGTGCTTACGTGAAGGATCTTGAGATGGAGAGGTTATTCTGGATTATTCTGAGGGGCCAATCTAATCACATTGATTTTTTTTTTTTTTTTTACTATACAACTATACTCCAACAACACACAATATTACGTTACTTTCAAGTGTGCAACATAGTGACTCAACTTCTCTAGATGCTCTGCCACACTCACCACAAGTGCAGCTACCCCCTGTCCCCATAAACAGTGTTATAATCTCACTGCCCATCTTCCCCATGCTGTGCCCTTTATTCCCATGACGTATTCATTCCATAACTTGAAGTCTGTATATCCCTGTCCTTTACTCATTTTGCCCACCCCTCCCCCGCCACCTCCCCTCTGGCAACCCTCAGCCTGTACTATTTATAGATCTGATTCAGCTTTCTGTTTCTTCATTTGTTTCAGTTTTTAGATTCCACATATAAGTGAAGTCAGACGTATTTGTCTTTCTCTGTCTGACTTATTTCACTTAGCATACCTTGTAAGTTCTACCCATGTTGTTGCAAATGGCAAGATCTTCTTGTGGCTGCATAATATTTTATCTCTCTCTCTCTCTCTCTTTTTTTTTTTTTTTAAGATTTTATTTATTTATTTGACAGACAGAGATCACAGGCAGGCAGAGAGATGGAGAGGAGGAAGTAGGCTCCCTGTCAATCCGAGAGCCCCATGCGGGACCCGATCCCAAGACCCTGAGACCATGACCAGAGACGAAGGCAGAGGCTTAATCCACTGAGCCACCCAGGCGCCCCTCTCTCTCTCTCTCACTATATCTTCCTGATCCATTCATCTACTGATGGACACTTGAGTTACTTCCATATCTTGGCTACTGTAAACTAGCTCCAACGAATATAGGGGTACATATATCATTCTGAACTAGTGTTTTCATTTTGAGTAAATACACTGCAGTGGAATTACTGAATTCTGTGGCATTCCTATTTTTAATTTTTTGACAAACCTCCATATCGTTTTCCACAATGGCTGTACCAATTTATTCTCCCATCCACAATGCACATGGATTCCTTTTTTTCCACCTACTTGCCAAAACTTGTTACTTCTTTTTTATTTTAACCATTTTGACAGGTGTAAGGTGGAACATCATTGTGGTTTTGATTTGTATTTCCCCGATGATTAGTGATGTTGAGTATTTTTCATGTGTCTCTTCATCCTCTGTATGTCTTCTTTGAGAAAATGTCTAGATTGGGTCCTCTACCCATTTTTTAATCGAATTATTTGGTTTTGGGGGTGTTAAATTATATTAGTTCTTCATATATTTTGGATATTAACCCCTTATTGGTATATCATTTGCAAATATCTTCTATTCAGCAGGTTGCCTTTTTTGTTTTGTTGATGCTTTCCTTTACCGTGCAAAAACTTTCCATTTTGACGTAACCCAACAGTTTAATTTTGCTTTCATTTTCCTTGACCCGGGATCTATAACCAGAAATATGTTTCTACAACCGAGGTCAGAGTCATTGTAGCCTATGTTCCCTTCTAGATGGTTTCAGGTCTCACATTTAGGACCTTAATCCATTTTGAGTTTATTTTTATGTATGCTGTTGAATAGTGGTCCACTTTCATTCTTTTGTATGTAATTCTCTAGTTTTCCCAAAACCATTTGTTGAAGAGACTGTCTTTTCCCCCATTGCATTTCTCGCCTCCTTTGTCATAGACCAACTGACCATAGAAGCATGGGTTTATTTCTGGGCTCTCTATTCCACTCCATTGATCTATGTGTCTATTTTTTAATTTACTTATTTTAAAGAAGGGGAGATGGCCACAGCAGGGGAAGAGCAGAGGGAGAGGGAGACAAGCAGACCCCCTCTGAGCAGGGAGATCAATACTTACTTAGCTCGATCTCAGGACCCTGAGATCGTGACCTGCTCTGAAATCATGAGACAGATGCTTAACTGACTAAGCCACCCCAGCCCCCGACCTATTTGTCTATTTTTGTACCAGTACCATACTATTTTAATTACTATAGCTCTGTAGTATATCTGGAAATCTGGAATCGTGTTGTGATCCCTGCAGCTTTGTTCTTTTTCAAGACTGCTTTGGCTATTTGAGGTCTTTTGTGGTTCCATAAAAATTTTAATACTATTTGTCCTACCTCTGTGAAAAATGCTGCTGTCATATTGATAGGGTTGCACTGAATCTGTAGATTACACTGGGTCCTATGGACATTTTAACAATGATAATTCTTCCAGTTGATGATCAAGGAGTATCTTTTCCCTCGTTTGAGTGATCCTCAATTTCTTTCATTAATGTTTTACAGTTTTCAGAGTAAAGGTCTTTCACCTCCTTGGCTAAGTTTATTCCTAGGTATTTTAATCTTTTCAGTGCAATTGTAAATCGTTTTCTCAATTTTTCCTTCTCTTGCTTCATTATTAGTATAAAATGCTATTGATTTCTGGGTATTAATTTTGTATCCCACAACTTTACTGAATTCATTACTTCTAGTAGTTTTTTGATGGAGTCTTCATGGCTATCTTTATAGAGGATCATGTCATCTGCAAAGAGTGACTATTTAATTTCTTCCTTACCAATTTGGATGCCTCTTATTTTTTTTTCCTTGTCTGATTGCTATGGCTAGGAATTTCAACACTATGTTGAATAAAAGTGATGAGAGTAGACACCATTGTCTCGTTCCTGATGTTAGAGGAAAAGCTCTCAGTTTTTTTTTTTTTTCTTTTTTTCATCACTGAGGATGATGTTAGCTGTGGGTTTTTCATATAGAGCCTTTATCAGGTCGAGTTATATTCCCTCTAAACTCACATCATTAGGAGTTTTTATCATGAATGATGCTGAATTTTATCAAATGCTTTTTCTGCATCTATCGAGATGATTATAAGATTATCCTTCATTTTGTTGATGTATTACGGCAACTGATTTTCAACTAGCGAACCATCCTTGTGTACGGGGAATAAATCCACTTGATCATGGTGAATGGTCCTTTTCATGTAATTTTGAATGTGGTACTCCCGTGAATCCTTAAAAGAAGAAAACTTTTCCTTTCATCAAGACATGACAACAGAAGCAGGTTATACAGACAGCAGCAATAGAAAACTAAAACAGTACAAATAATTAAAAAGTCAGAGTTGACCTCAAATCCAGCGAGATTTAGCTGCCTAACCACTAGTTCTCCACTGGAAACAATGTTGTCCTTCAGAGGACACTGGTAATACCTAGAAACTTGTCTGGTTATTGCAGCTGGGTGGCTGGGGATGTGGCTGCTGGCATGTAAGCAGAGACCGCTAAGCATCCTACAGGACACCAGACAGCCTCCTACAACAAAGAATTATCCACTACAAAATGTCAATATTTCTCTGTCTTGAACACCTTTTGTCTTTATATATCTTGGCCTGGCTTGGCTTTATTTCCAGATCCCCACAGGGCAGCAGCATGGCTGCAAAGAGCTTCAAGCCTACAACTTTCAACCTCAGACATCCCTTCTTTAATAGATCTGGCAGAAGTCCTTGGATTAATTCTGACGCACTCAGCTAGGATCCCTCCCTGACTCCTAAACTAATCATAGTCAATCGGAGGATGGAGCATTAGCCTGACTGGCTGGGCTTGGTCACACCCCCTCCCCCGAGGCCCAAAGGTGCGGAATCAGCTCCAGCTCCAGAGTTCCAAACCATAATCTAAATGCAGAGGGTGGTTACCAGAAGGGAACAAGGTAAGAAAGTTTTTTGTTTTTTTTTTTAAGTGTCTGCTACTGCGGTAGACTAACTAAAAGAACAATAAGTTATTATGGAAGGTATTATGAATACTTACAATAACAACCATCTTCCATACGCAGGTTTCCATGCCTCCAATGCTATGATTCTAACTCTTTATCCAAGGTACTTTTCAAGAGGTCACAATGACATATAACTGATTAGCTTTGCTGTCTGAGGTTAAGATGACATGAGTCTGGTCTACACAAAGTCTTTCTAAGAATGCTAGGACGACGCACTTATTTCTCTAACAGTAGAAGCAAGCTCTACAGAATTGCAGGAAACATTGTGGCTGGATGAAAACGAAAGCTTCCTGAGATGATTTTTTAAAAAAAAAGGATTACTGGGAGAAGCTGATGCAATTCTCTTCGTGGTACATGTTTCTAGAATCAATCTTTGATCATTGCCATCAATAGACAGAAGAAAGAGAAATGACCTCAGTGCCCCAATCCAAGCCCTGAACTGTTGAGTTTTGTCTTATCCTTTTACATCTAGTTCTTCCATTCCACTTTCTCTGCAAAGGGGAGGCAGTGCACTTTGGTTAAGCCCTAGTCATGTGTTGTGCCATCAGACTTGTTCACATTTTCAAAACTGTGGTATAAACAGTCCAAGTGACCTGTGATCAAGGATGATGTAAGTTTCTGAGCACATACTGAAGTCAAATTACTCCGGGCTTCACATACAGACATAATAGATGATCCCAGAAACCGAAATAACACTAAGGAGAACACCATAAAAAGTGAGATGAATTAAACTCTCTTTTTTCATATCCATCTCCCAGAAACAATATATTTGTCATGTATGTATTCAGTTTCCCAAGTCAGATATCGCCAGGCATCCTTTACAAATTTGCATCTCTTCTTTCAAACCAGGACACGGTATTTTTCCTTCCTTTGTTTCTCCTTCCTTACTTCTCCCAAAAACCCCTTTGAGATATTTTCATTCCTTCCCCCTGCCCTCTCTTTGCTCCTCACTCCACCCTACGTGCTGCCTTACAGAATATGCACCAAGTGGCACACAAGCCTACAAAGACAAGGTCATAGAACAAATCACTGAATTGCTAGAAACTGAAAATGATTTTCTAAAAATCATTTGAAAAATAACTTCAAAGCCAAAACATTATATATTCAGAGGAAAAACACCAGAAGACACAGATAAATACAAAAAATTCCATAAGCAGAAGTCAACTTACGTAAAGATAACCAGTATAAACATGTTGCTATAGATTAGTTCTAACTGAATATCCATAGATGTATGCATATATGCATATACAAAATATATTCAATACCTACACACACATATATATGGACTTACTACATGTAATTCCCTTTTCATAAAACAGATAGTGCACTGCATTTAATGTACATATTAAATATTTTAACAATCAATGGAATATTAGATGCTATTTTGTAATTTGCTCCATACAACTTATACTACCCATCATGAATGCTGTTCTATACCAATTAATATTCATCTGTGACATAACTGTTAATATGTAGTATTTTACTGGGGCGCCTGGGTGGCTCAGTGGGTTGGGCCTCTGCTCAGGTCATGATCTTAGCTCAGGTCATGATCTCAGGGTCCTGGGTTCCAGCCCCGCATTGGGCTCTCTGCTCAGCAGGGAGCCTGCTTCCCCCTCTCTCTGCCTGCCTCTCTCCTTACTACTTGTCATCTCTCTCTCTGTCAAATAAATAAATAAATTATGGTATATCTTTAATAAAATACAATGTATTTTATTAAAGATATACCATAATTTACCTACTCAGTCCCTTATTCTTAAATATGTAGGCTTTTGCTAATTTATAATTGAAGCATCAAATTTTAAAATGCTACCATTCAGACAAAACTAAATGCAGCTTCCTATCTCTCTATGGTTTATTTAGCTGCCCTAAAGAGTTCTCCCCACCTGAGGCTGAGTAGTAGGAATGTATCATGCACAGTACTGGAATGTTTCCAGTCTTGATGTAGTCCATGGGGAAACCCATCAGAATGTGAGCTCCGTGAAGGCGGGGATTTTTGTATGCAGAGCAGGACCCCCGGGATGGTACAGGGGGAGGGCACAACAAATACATCTTCAGGGAAAGAATCCATCTCCCTCATGAGAATGCAAACTCCACCCCTCCCTTTTCCTCCCCAAGAGGACGGGCAGGTGTACACAAGGCTTACCCAGTCCCATGGCACTGGGGAGTGGAGACCTGTGCTGGCCCCTGGGTCCTCTGCCCCATGCTGGGAAGCACCTTGTCTACCAGCTGACTCAGCATGCCACGGGCACTGGACACTGACTGGAGTTGGCCCTGGGTGACTATCCTCTACTCTCTAAGCTCAGGCCGACCCCTGTATCCTCCTTTCTCAAGTCCTTCCTGCCTGAACACTTTCAAATTTTGATGAACCCCATCTGGGCCTTGGTCCTAGCCTCCAACCAACCCCTGTCTTGGCCCATCTGGCCAGGACCCCCTCCCCCTGCCCAGGATGGCACCTCATGCTCACTAAGGCATCCCCCAGAGCAACTTGGCTGGTCCTCTATTCAGAACCTTAATATGTCACAACTTTCCTTTCTTCGTAGGTGGGAGCCTAAGAAGCTCAGAATTGATAGGCTCTCTCAGCCTCTCTCTCTCTGCCTGAGCCCAAGGCACGGCTACTCTTGTTACGAAACTGCCAACCTATCTTGCATGGGGCAACTCTGTACTGTAGGCTTCCCAGGGCTCCAGGGATCCTGAGGCCAAAAAGCGCTGCTGCTGTTAGCTGAGATGTCCGTTAGCACCCCAAATACACAAACCCTGGAATTCTGACTTGGAGAAAGGATAACACACATAGACACACTGACCGCCCTCCCCTCGCCCCCATCTTCTTCTCCTTTCCCACACTCCACTAGGCCTGAAGGGCTGGGCTCAGTTTACTCCACTCCTCTGTGGTAGGAATCGATCTTCCCTGTAATTTATCATCCGAACCAGAACGCATGAGAGAAAATAATGAGGCCAGGATAGTGGACATGAACTGGAACTGTCCCAGGCAAGCTGGTAAGTGTGGTCACCCTAGCCATATTAAACCGGACATTTAGGCCCAATGGACCTAGTTCTTGAGATGCTAATGGAGGCTTAAGGGATTTTGAAAATCTTATTTGGTAGACAAAAAGTTGAACACTGATTTTTTCTGCCTTCCTGCTTCAAGAACCTTAATCTCCTGAGACAAATGGTTGTGTCTGGGTAACAGGGAAGGTGGGGACACTCACACACACACACACACACACACACACACACACACAAATATAAAAGAGAAAAGCGTATTAATGAACCCCAAATGATTCACCGTCTTACTTATGCTGTACGAAACAATGTAGCAAGGAACACCCATGCACACTTGCTCAGTGAATTTCTTACTGTTGTTAGTTTGTTCATCGTTGCTGTGTTTAAAGGAAGTGGACTTACAAAAGACATGGAAATGATGGAACAGGTTTGAAGGAAAATAAAGCTCCTCCTGAAAGCCTACTGAACAACTTGTAATTTCCTACAGGCCAGAGTGTTTCTCAACTCTGAGCTTTGGCTCAAGCTGTTTCTTCTTCCTGAAACGCCCTCAGTGAAACCAACTAACTTTGCCCTTAACTGTCCTCCACAGTGAAGGCTTTTTTGATTGTCCTCCACCCCCTCCCCAAACCTTCCCACTCACAGTCCAGTGCTCCTTCCATGGGAGGCTACTGGGTTAATGGAGTGCTTTCCACAGGTTGAGAACTGAGTCAACCAATGTGTGCAATGACCTTGAGAAGGAAGTATAGCATCCTCATTTTGCAAGTTAAGAAATGGAATTTAGCAGGGGTGCCTGGGTGGCTCAGCGGGTTGGGCCTCTGCCTTCAGCTCAGGTCATGATCTCAGGGTCCTGGGATTGAGCCCCACATCAGGCTCTCTGCTCAGCAGAGAGTCTGCTTTCTTCCTCTCTTTCTTTCTTTTTTTTTTTTTTTAAAGATTTTATTTACTCATTTGACAGACAGAGATCACAAGTAGGCAGAGAGGCAGGCAGAGAGAGAGAGGAAGGGAAGCAGGCTCCGTGCTGAGCAGGGAGCCCGATGCGGGGCTCGATCCCAGGACCCTGGGATCATGACCTGAGCTGGAGGCAGAGGCTTTAACCCACTGAGCCACCCAGGCGCCCCCCTTCCTCTCTTTCTGCCTGCCTCTGCCTACTTGTGATCTCTGTCTCTCAAATAAATAAGACCTTAAAAAAAAAAAAAGAAATAGTAAAAAATAAAAAAGAAATGGAATTTAGCAAGTTGTAGTACATGAATTATCACCCAGGTGTACTCAGCAGTGTCTAGCCTACCTAATCTCTTCTGTGGCTCTTGTTTTGTTTATTTTTTAAGGGTTAAATGACCTATTGAATATGAGAGCTCTTGCGAACAATTGTGGAGCTGGATGAATCCAACAAACTTTCCTTGGACCCATCTTCTTCCTACCTGAATGCTAAACTTTTGATGATGAAGACTAGATTCTATCTAAATTCCAAAATGTTAGCATGACATGAAAAGCCTCAAGAAATTCTTACTAAATGTTAGCAGAAGTGTCACAGGAGCAAACACGCTTCAACCCTCCAGATGGTCACATTTCTGGAAAGGAACAGGAACATCACCATGTAAGTTTCCAAGCCATTTCTGTTTCTAGAATCGGATACTTGTTGTGGGGGGGAGGGGTTGACACTTGAATAGTACCATTGACTTTACAGACACTAGAAGTAGATACCCACTGTTGTAAAAGGTGGGGAGGGGCGCTTTCAGTAAAAGAGAGTTTAGGAGTTTAGAGGAGGCTTTCAGGTGTGAAAGAGAGTTTAGAACTTGAAGATCTCTGAGCAGTCACAATGACAGGAGGTCATCCCTGATGGGATGATGTTGTCTGGAATGTGGTCACTGGTCAGATGGGGAGGTCAGAGAGGACACCAAGGGAAAAACTACCTTAGACTCTAGACTAGTGACCAGTGCTCTGCAATACCTAGATGGACTGAGAGGAGGGACAATTCAGGATAGAGTCTGATTAGTAGTGAACTCCCTGATAGTACTACAGATACCACAAAGAGAGAAACTGTGTGAGTGTCGGTGAGTGCGTATGAGGGGGAAAGAAAGCTACGTCACCAAAAGCTTTAATACTGGACCTTTCACACAGAATGCCCAGCACCTGGTTCTCTCCCCCGCCCCAAGGTGGCTTCAAAGGGAAGCTCAGAATCTCCAGATGGCAGAAACAGCAGGGGTCGTATCTCAGCGCGTCTGACTGCTCTCCAAGTTTCTGGACGCTTTAAATTCTTTTTTTTTTTTTTTTTTAAGATTTTTTTGTTTATTTATTTGACAGAGTAGGCAGAGAGGCAGGCAGAGAGAGAGGAGGAAGCAGGCTCCCCGCAGAACAGAGAGCCCGATGCGGGGCTCGATCCCAGGACCCTGAGATCATGACCTGAGCCAAAGGCAGAGGCTTAACCCACTGAGCCACCCAGGCGTCCCTGGACCCTTTTACATTCTTCAGAATTATTCTCCCAAAATTATTCTCCCTTTTCCCTGCTCACAGTGTTTCTCATGAAGGGGACTGGATTCTGTAGATGTCACATTTATTTGTAACATTTCAGAAACTTCGGCCATCGTAGGTAATAAATACTGGGATCCCCTAGCTCTGTAACACACACCTCCTCTCGAAGCAGAGTTTTCTCATTAATGTTGGGAAGCTAATAGCAACGACAACAAAAGAATGACAAAATTAGTAATTTTGACATGTGAACTGCACATCATAATCACAGTTTTGGTGAAGAACTTATGCTACAGCGAGAGCAATGAAATCCTAATCACAGAGGAGGGCCTCATTAGAACCAGGAGGATTTCATGTTCACTGAGATGCACTGTGAATGTCAGCGAACTTTGTGTGGAAAATTAGCATATTTTCACATTAGAAAAAGTGAGAATTTGCTAGATGTATCCGTGAACGTATGTATTATAAAAAATCCCATCTTTTGCAGACACACCATCATTTCAAACACAGCAATTTGCTACTCCAAGGGAAGCCTCAACAATTAGAAGCCTGCGTGGACAGGTTTAATTAGCCTGAATGTTGTGTATCTTTGAAAAGACAATACATGTAGTAGAGCTTTCTTTTGCCCCAACCAGGCTTCATAAAAGCACATGTGTTTGTACATAAACTCATTCACATTGTCCTGTCAAAATTATGATGTAGTGCGGAGAGGGATGCTAAGATAAGTGGTTACCATAGCAACAAAAATCGCCACACACTGGAGACGTCGGAGTGATTCTGTCTCATCTCTCAGGTTCTGGCCAGAATGGCTTGCTCAAGTCATCCATCAGCCATCCAGAACAAAGTCCTTCAGGCTCATTCTGACTCACCTGAGAATGGCCGTAACTGCCAAGTCTTGGGTAACAAATTTTGCTGCATACTTAACTCAGAAGATCCATCAGGACTGCCCAGTAGAATGTATGCAACCTGAGAGGAGACTTTTTTTTTTCCCCTGTCTTCTTCTTTGCTGAATCTCTATTACCTAGGAGATCTAATAATGCCTGGCATATACTAGGTGCTCAATAAATATTTGTTAAATAAATGAAGCAATGATCACTATGAAACACACAGCACTTATGAAAAACACAGCTCAAATCCTCATACTTCATTTTTTTTAAAGGAGTCACTCTATTTCATTTTAATTAATTCATTTTTTTTTAGATAAGCTCCATACCCAATGTGGGGCTTGAACTCAAGACCCCAAGATCAAGAGATGCATGTTTTACTGACTGAGCCAGCCAGGTGCCCCTCCATACTTTAAGGTCAAAAGACTGAGGACACGGGTTGGGGCACCTGGGTGGCTCAGTGGGTTAAGCCTCTGCCTTCGGCTCAGGTCATGATCTCAGGGTCCTGGGATCGAGCCCCCGCATTGGGCTCTCTGCTCAGTAGGGAGCCTGCTTCACCGTCTCTCTCTGCCTGCCTTTCTGCCTACTTGTGATGTGTGTGTGTGTGTGTGTGTGTATGTGTGTGTGTGTGTGAAATAAATAAATAAAATCTTAAAATAAAAAAAAAAAGACTGAGGACATGGGTCAAAAAAATTCAACTTTTCAGTTAGTTTTGAAGAACTCCAAATAAGATTCCAATGCAACACAGTTTGATTCTTTATGCCTTCTTGTTATTATTAGATCACTCAACTGAGACAAGATAGTGCAATACTTAAACAAACATCTGAAAACAAAATGCCTGGCTTTGAATCCCGATTCTATCCTGTTGTGAATTTAAGGGGACCACTTCATCTCTCCATCCCCAGCATCTCCATCTGAAAAGTTGAGTAACAGCACCTACCCCCAATGTTAGCTGTTATAACTGAGGGCACCCTATAGCGCATGAGTGTACCATGACTCTTGTTACATCTAACTCTTCCCAAAAGAAGGTGAAATGACAATCATCAGCTACACTTCCACTGTCAAACTATGCAAAAGCTGTTTCACATTTTCCTACACTTAGGAAGTGGGTTTAGAAACTCTACCAAATCTTTGCAGATCGAACCACGATAAGTAGATTTACACTTCCATCGGCTATCCAAAAACCCAGGCTGGAAAGCAAACACGTGGGCTAGCTTTCTGATCCTCCCCAGAAAAGAAGAAATACTAGGGACTTCCATGAGACCAAGCTGAGGGGGCTGAAAGCTAAGTTAGTGAATCTCCTTCTTCATGTTCTGCCCAGATCCTGGAATGAGCGGCAGCATACTTCGTTCCCGCCAACTAAAAAAATGGAAGCAGTACAGTCTTAGCCAATGATCACAGACAAAAGATCTGGAGGATTCCGAGACTCTCTTAGATGACACTAGAAAAGTCTGTGCATCACTGGAAAAATGTGGAAACTCAACCTCTCAGAAAACTTGACTCCAGGCAATTTAATTAGCGATAAAAATAAAGGGAAAAAAAGGAAAAGAGAAACTTATTCAAAGGGTTAATAGTCTAGTTGCTTTTCCAATACTTTCCAAAGCCAGTTTAGCGGGGAAAAGTGACTTATATGAACATATTCCTGGCAAAGAGAGCATAGGAGAGGAATAGAAAGTTATGCAAAAACTTGTTGAGATTAAATGAATTACTGCTGCATATGAATCAGTCTTTTTAAAAGAAGCTCCACAGTATAAAATAGACATAGTCTCATAGTTGATTAGATTTACACTTCCATCTTATTTAAACTGTGCCACCTGGAGAATAAAATAATTCAATGCTTTTTATATAAAACACCCTGGCTTAATATTTCACAATGAGAAACCTTACTTTTGAACTAAATTATGCTGAAATGGGAGTCTAGGAGAATAGAATATTCAGTGTCTGGGATGCTAGCCATTCAATCTGGAAAAAACACTGAGTCTCCAACATTGGTTAACTACTGCAATGTACATTTTCCTACTGTTGGGAAGTGAATTTAGAAACTCTACCAATCTTCGATAATCATGCCACAAAGCCGTCATACACTGCCACGTTTTGTTGTCAGAGCACCAAGTTTCTGCCACATTCAAAAAGCCCAGAAATCCCTGAATAACGCCATTCTCTGTTCACAGATGATATCTTGAAAAGAGCCAGAGAGAATTATAGTCTTCTGTACACACTGATCTGAAAGGAAGCCATAATTCTCTAGGCCACCATCCATATATGGGCTATAAAGCACAGCTTCTCAACTAGGGTTCCTAGAGAGATGGAAGCCCTTGGCCCACAGGCCCAGGGTGGGGACTTGGGCAGCTGTTACCCAGGATGGTCTCATCCTACGTGCATCTTGTCAGGGCTCTAAATTCCCTTGAAAGGGCCATGCAAATATCACCATTGTCTATTTCAGCCATGACATGGAAAAGATGGGAGGCAAATGAAGAGGACACAGTGTTCACAGGAGTTTGGTGGAAAACAAAACACATGAGGATGCGGATAGTTCATGACCTGTAAGTACAGTAATAGTGAGACAAACAAGAGATTTCTCCACCTCAAAATGTTCTTTAATATGTTCACGGACTATGCTAAAGGAATGTGATACTGCTGTATTTCTATATATTTGACCGAACACTCACTTTCAGAGAGTTTCATCAGGATTAACAATGCATAGAACACAGTTAGGAAAGGCTGCCTAAGCATCTGACTTCTGTCACCTGATGAAGAGGGCTTCACTAGGCATTTGAGTTGCAACTGGATCATTTTTATTTTTTAATTTTATTCATTTATTTAAAGAAAGAGAGAGAAAGAGCGAGCATGCAAGCAGGAGGAGGGGCAGAGGAAGAAGAGAGAGAGAGAATCCCAAACAGACTTTGTGCTGAGCTTAGAGCCTGACACAGGCTTTATCTCACAACACTGAGATCATGATCCGAGCCAAAATCAAGATCAAAGGCTTAACCAACTGAGCCGCCCAGGTGCCCCACGTCTGAATTAATTTTAAAAAATAAGTTTGGAGAAAGGGGGAATTATTGCAGATGGAGCCCCCAATAAGATAGTGCTTTAGGATAAAAAGGACTGAATGTGACCTAGGAGAAGGGTATAATAACATACTTGATGGCCTAAATTTAATTCTGCCATTTGACTCCTAAAATGTTCTAGGTATATTTGTACACTGTGTATTTCCTTTCGTTTAGTTTCATTCAAGGAGTACTTATTATGGGTGCCTACCATGTGCTCTACACACTCAGGAATCCAGTTCCCCCTACAGAGACAGATAAGACAGATGAACAATGTAGGCAACGTCAAACTTCCATCTCCTCAAAGAGAGATGAAAGCAATACTGCTATAAAAAAAAACAAAAACAAATTCAGAAGTGAAATTATGTTATGCTCTTAAGTGTTGTATGTCAACTGTGTCGATGTCCATGTGACCAAGACTCAAAGGAGGGGGGGTGGGGACCAGTTGGTGACCAAGGAGCTGAGTCTGGGACTACGAGAAGAAGTCAGATGAGCAAAGACCTGGGAAAAGAGATTTCCTCACCAGGCAAATGATAGGGACGAATGCTCTGAGACAGCACTGAGTTGGGGTGGAGTGGTGTTGGCACACGATACAGAACCAGAGCAGCTAGAGGGACTTTTGAGAGAGAAATAGTGGTGGAAGGATGAGTCTGCAGACCCAGGAGGGAATAGATCACGTGGACCATGGAGCCCATGGTAAGGATGTTGGGTGTTCAGTGAAGGGAAACTCCTCTGTGGCTTTTAGCAGGAAAATGGCAAGACATGGTTTCTGTTGTAAAAAGGGATGCTCCTTTGTAGAAAACGCTGAAGACTAAAGAAAAGACCAAAGAAGTAGAGCAGAGAAGTTTATACCTAAATATGGCAGTTACCTCCTCAAACCTCAGGGCCCAAAATTCCAAATGCTGAAGGAATGAGTCAGACCTGATGTTCACCAAGCTAAGGAACCAACAGATGTTCTGTCATACAAATAACACTTTTACCTTTCAAATAGAACTGTCAAAAGAGTTACAGTCATCCCAAAGAAATGATGCAAAGAAAAAACGCATTTGCTTCAATATTATTTTGTTTAGGGCACCATTGTTCTTAATGACCTCCTTTGAAACTTAAAGAAAAAAAAACTTAAGGATAAAACTTTTTAACTACATAAGCATATTCCTCTGGTAGAACTCAAGTGTGTATTGGAGCCAATTATTTTTTAAAATAGTAAGGCTTTACCTTGATTCTTAATCAATATCCACATGACATCTCCACACAAAATGACAACTTACCATGTTTAATAACTCTTGAGATTAAAAAGAAATGACATACAATAAAACCTGATTAATTCTGACCCTATTAAATCAGATTTTGTAAAAATTTGGACCTGAGTAATCTGAATCTACATCCTGCTTTACCCACTTTAAAAAAAAATCCCTTCTACTAATCACCAATTAACAAACAAGGGGGGAGGGGCAGTATTCAATCTGAAAGGAACAAACTAAATAGAAATATATTTATACAGAACCAGCACACTAATTACAAGTTGCTTATCTATTCATTACAGCAGGCCAGCTAGAGACCTCCACTCTATCTTTAGGCTGCTTTGAGATGAAATGCATGTATGTATTAGTAAATAATTGTAGTCATTGAAAAATACTCCCTAGTTGAAAGTTTTCAGCAATTTCTGCTAACCTTATAATATGATCAGTACAAAAGTTTGAGGTGGACTAGACTCACAAGAAATCAGTGTGCCTTAACATTTCAGGTATAACACTACACACAACAGATAATATTAAATGGACATATTTTATTCAGTCACTTACAGATTTGATTTTATCTGAATTTACAAGTAGATTTACCTCTAGTCATTCAGGTTTAGAAATGATGCTGAATCTAACTCAGAGAGGAGCTACTGCCAATTCTGCTTTATTGGAACAAAGCAACTGTCCAGCAAGGCCAAATTCCTTGAGCAAACCCGTGAGTGCCCTCCCCGGAACTCCTCTTCGAGGCTCCCCGTCATTAATGAAAGTGAACTCTACCTCCTGACCTTTCCATCTGCTCTGGGAATCCAGCCATAACCCAGAGTCTCCTGGGAGAAGCTCTGAAGCACTCTACTGTAAATACAGTACCACAGTCTCAGCAGCAGACCGGACTAAATTTGAAAACAAGCGGGTAGCAACAAAAAGACAGCAACACTAAAATCACCATGTAATGCAATCCTGCTAGCTCTGATCTTTGGCTATACGGTAGTACAGGAGGACTTAATTAAATAAGAAATGCTGGATTATTTTCTTTCTGTTGCCAAACACTCTGGGGCCTCGTGTTCAATTAAAAATTAAAACTTGGCCACGTATACCAAGAATCTAATTACATTTCTCAACATCTGTCTTTCATTCTAGGCCAAAAGGAAATAATATTTACAGAAGAGCAGATTGAGACAAAACAGACTGCTGCCGCCTTTTCATCTGGTTGAGTCAATGAACATCTCCATTACATAATTTGCTTTTTGGGTGGTTTATCAGTTAGGAATGCTTTTGGCTGCAAATAAGAGAATCCTGGAGCAGCAGTGGCTTAAATAATTACTGGTTTGTTTTACTCCTGGAAATCTGGAGGGAGGTGGCCCCCGAGGTTCATTCGGCCATTCAAGAACGCTGTCAGAGACATAGCTTTCCTCCCTCTGTGCCACCATCCTCAGCGTGTTTTCAAGACTGTCACCTCATTGTTACAAGGTGGCGGCTGTACTTCCAAACAACATATCCTCACTCAGAGGGGAAAGCAAGACAGAGGCAAAAGGATTTATCTTCATGGGTCTCTTGTCATTTATTCAGGAAGGGAATCACTCCCACTTCTAGTAATTCCTCGTTGGCCAGAGTTGGCTCACATGCACAACTCTAGACCAATCACTGTGGAGGCAGAATGGGCTGACCAGACGAGCTGAGACCAATCTCAATTCATCAGGCATCACTCTGGACAGGCCTGCTTTGTCCAACATCAAGTAACTATTGATTAAACCTCAAATCAGGGTTCTGTTAATAATAATGGGGAAGATAGCTGCAGGTAGGCAATGCTTCACAGAATGGAAGTTACTTATGAAGAAACAGAGCCATTAAAAAAAAAAAAAAGGAAAAAAAAAAGCAATTAGCATATCCTCCATTTCTTCCAAAGCCTGAATGTTGGGGGAAGCTGAAGTGTTGTCAAGAGTTGGAGAACAGAATGGGTGATTGTCTAACTCTTCTCCTTGGACTGTTTGATCTTCGTTTTTAATAAGAAAGGTGGTCGTCTCCATACCAAGTTTTAGCATATCCACTAAAAGGAAGCAAGATGAATCAAGTCACCTCTGGAAATATCTTCCAGCCCCAAAATTCAGTGATTGGATAACTCAAAGGGCAACCATGGTGTAACCGGGTATTTCACCCAGTTTCCCTGGAAGGTGATTTAAATGTGCATTTTAAATGTATAACACACACCCCAATGATATAATGAATGGTATACAAAGAAAAGGTAAAACTTAAAAATATTCTCATGAAAGAAATTCGTCCTCAGAGTGTGAGTGCTCCAAAGAAAATATGGGGATGTTTGCCACATCAGACACACATACAAGTCATTTCCATGTTATAGCTGCAAACACCATCATACAGCCAACCTTAACATTTGCCTGCAGTCTGGCTAAAATTGAATTCTAGCAGCATACAAAGAGATTTACATTATCATGCATAAATTAGCAGTTTTTAGTGCTTTAAATAGTAAATGGCACTTCTTAAAACTCAGCCAATAAGCAAACTGTGCATATTTATGCCTGGGAACCAAGGACTGACACGTTAAATGTTGACAATAGGCAAAATTGTTCCAATTCTTGCTAAGTTTACAAGCACAGGGCAGAACAAGTCTCCAAATTTTAGAAATCACCAAATGCAATATTGTTGACAGTGATTATCTGGGATTCAAATATAATGTTAAGGTGATAATAAAATGTCACAGGGGCACCTGGGTGGTTCAGTCGGTTGAGCATCCAACCCTTGGTTTCAGCTCAGGTCATGACCTCAGGGTGGTGAGAGAGGGCTAGGCCTCACACTCTGAGCAGAGTGGTTCGTCCCTCTCCCTCTGGTCCTCCCCACCCCTACTCCTGGCTCTGAATTCCCTGCCAGCTCGCTCTCCCCTTCTTTCTCTCTCACTCATAAGTAAATAAACAAATAAATAAATAATACCTTTAATTTAAAAAATGTCACAATTAACCAATTCTATTACAAGTCTTGTGAAAATCTTTCCCCTTTAAATTACATTGCTTCCCAGTAGGAAATAACCATGTAAATCAATGAAACAAATTAGTTCCTGCTAACCTGTTGAGGAATTAAATGAATTCCTGGCTAAAAGAAGAAGCCACAAACCTGAGAGAGACAACGGAATCGAAAGAAGGAAAGCTACTACCTCTTTTTTCATTATCTCTAGGTTAGGATTATGGAACAGTGCTTTTGGCAGCCAAACGCAGCACACAAGCAGGCCGTACTTGGCTACTCTGTTTTAAAAGACACCAAGTCTCTGGAAATACTTTGTATACATGCACTTCTAATTTGATGGATTCCTAGGGAGACTAAGAAACAATGCCCAGCAGAGGATACAACTTCCACCCCTAAAGATCCCCCATGTGAGAAATCAGGGAGAAGAAAAGGTTTTCAAATTTTTCCAAACCAGCATCCTTGTCTCAGACTCTAACATCAAGCTGCTCTCTGTTGCCCTCTGGAGGATCTCAATCTTACAGCAGGAAAAGAAAAAAATGAGGAGGCTAAACTTCCACATCATCGCACACTTCTTCACATATTTCTGATGACTTAGAAAACAAGGATGTGAAATTGGTTTAAAATGAGGATTTCTCACATATAACATCCAGAATTCTTTTTTTGAAAGATCCTTATTTATTTATAAGAGAGAGCAAGAGAGAACAAGCAGGGGGAGCGGTATGGGAGAGGGAGAAAAAGGCTCCCCATTGAGCAGGAAGCCCAATGTGGGGCTGGATCCCAGGACTCTGGGATCATGACCTGAACTGAAGGCAGATGGTTAACCAACTGAGCCAGCCAGGCAACCCCGGAACATTCAGAACTCTTTAGGTTTCTACATTTTGACTGTCATTAAGAAAAATAAAAAATAAAAGACCATACAAAAATCTTGCCACAGGGGGCACCTGGGTGGCTCAGTGGGTTAAGCCGCTGCCTTCGGCTCAGGTCATGATCTCAGGGTCCTGGGATCGAGCCCCGCGTCGGGCTCTCTGCTCCGCGGGGAGCCTGCTTCCCTTCCTCTCTCTCTGCCTGCCTCTCTGCCTACTTGCGATCTCTCTCTGTCAAATAAATAAAATCTAAAAAAAAGAAAAAAAAATCTTGCCACAGACTACACATCACAATTAAGTATAATGACTCCATCTTCCCAGCTCTGGTCTACTTTCTGGAGCTTCCACGTCCAATAACTGAAGGTGTTAGACGATACGCTCTCTAAAAAAAAGTGTCTCTGAAGTTTAAAAGACAATGACCTGGTGATTTTCAAATTCATTGGTTAGAAACTCAAATGAGAGAAATATGCAAGGTTAGTATAATGCATTAGGGAATGGTGAGGACTGTGGCATACTGGAGATCTCATGCCCATTAAAGGGGTGAAGATATACTTAGTTCTTGGTGGTTCTTGGTGATTATGTGGGACACCAACGTTGCAAAATCAACTGATTTTTTTTTTAAAAGAAAAGCCCAACAGTTTTATGAAAAATCTCCATGTTAGATGTTCCAATTACTTCAAAACACTTCACTGGGAAAAGGAACTCATGACAATAGATTGGATTTAGCCCACCAGAGCAGACATCTCTGCTATGAGATCATCTGCTGATGGCACATAAAAACCAAGAGGCAAAACAAAACAAAAAAGAAGGAAAATTCATCCATCTCTCCTACAATGAGATTCATCCTATTGCAAAACCATATGCTTAATAGGGACAGATGTAGCAGATGTGGTAATTTGAAGACTGCTTAAATGTTCAGCCAGTCCCTTCTTTGGGTGTTTCATCTTAATTTTGAAATAAAGTGGCTTTATATGGCATATTAAAGTATAAATAAATCACTCCAATAGTTTGGGCTAGTTCTTCCCTTGCTAGCTCAGTCCAAAAACTCAGAAGACAGATTATCAGATGGATACTCCCAAGGAGAAAACCGAGATAACGGAACAGCCTTCATTTTTTGGCAGAAGACCTATCACTAGGAATCCTCTCCTTGGAAACAGCACAGCTGGTCTGGTTGAACACAGAACCTCCAGCCTTAATTCCCACTGTCAACTTTTCCCCAACTTGGGTCTAATTTAAAATCTTTTACTCTTCCTATCAGCATCACAGCCCTTCTTCCTTATACCCATTTATCTTTTTCAAACCTGAGAACATACTCAGTCCATTTTCTCCATAGCAGACAGACCAAAGGATGTCAAATAGATCCAGTAAACGAGGACGAGTTGGCAAGACGCCAACGTGTTCTCATTCATAGGCTAAACACATTGTCTTATCTATATAACCTTTGCTATCATTAGTCAAATCTCTATTTTAGCAGCATTAAAAACTCCTTAGTGACTATTCCCAACTCAAATATCGGACCTTTGAAAATTCCTGAAGGAAGAAGAGTTCATAAAATCTAATAAAAGGACCCAATCCTTTTGAATATTTTTATGCATTTATTAGAGATTCCCAGGGACTAAGCTGAATATCATACCTGGATTTACAGCTCCAGAAAAGAGAGAGACCAAGAGAGAAAAGGAGCAAGAGAGCAACAGAGAATGAGCAAAGAGAGAGACCGAGAGAGCAAGAGAGAGAGAGAGAACAAATCCTAAAATTATTCTACTGGTTGCTGCAATTCCCATGAGAGTTCTTCTCTCTATATGAAAGAATGTATGTCCCTCTGCTTATAATTTACTTGAAATCCTGGCCAAGTCTTTATTGATTATTCAATAAATAAATTATTCCTGAAGGAGATACAAAGTTAAATTCAAAGACCCATGGATGTCATTTAACCTCCAAAGAGTTCATCAGACCCCCATGGAATTGTGCTATATTCCTAGCATTTAATTTTTACCTTGAAAATGAATGAATGACAGCCATGCAGACTGCTTTGTTTAAAGTTTTCTATCGACAGCCGTCTGCAAGTGTTCTAATAATAGGCAAACGGAAGCAGAATTTATGTATTGTTTTAGCCTCTCACTTTAAAAGTAGATAAAACCCATTAAAAATTGTTAGGGACAGGAGGTCCATTGAAAATATAAATATTTGAAGCGATGCCTAAGGTTATATAAGACAGTAAGAAGCAGCACAGGGGCCAATAAGAAGTATAGGGTCAGTGGGGTTCCATGGACTAGCTATATTGTGTGTACATTATGAATGACAGTCATCAGTAATGCTGCCAAAGGGTCAAGGGCAATTTCAAGACTCAACTGATGCTCAGATAGCACACAATGTGGTTATCCACAGCTCTTGTTACAGATTATTCCAACCCAGGTAAACCTCCTGAGCCAGCTGAAAAACACAGTCCCCAGTCCCCAGAACAGCAAATCAATGGTAATTATTACAACAGCCTCCTAAAGTCAAATAAATATATAAATAAATAAATAAAATTTAAAAGCCAACACATGGCGAACACAGAAGCTCCCCAATTAAAGATCTCTCCTCTACTAATTCTCACGTCAACAAAAGAAATGAGACATTTTAATACAAACAGTTTAATTCGAAGAACTGCCAACATCGATTCAGTATTTAGAAAGTGCCAGGCACTTTTATGGGCATGATGACCTCAGGCTGTCTTTGTGAGGCTGCTGCTCTTACCACCACCAACCCCCCCCAGGCAGATTTCATAAAGTCCACAGAGATAAGATGGTCCAATCAAGGTCACATCCCTCAAGCTGCAAGCAAACCCTGTGTCTTTTCCTCCAAAGTCATTCCTCTTACCTAAGATTCTCCATCAGTGAAAACTCCCAGACAACGAATTTTCAGGAATCACACTGGTATTTTTTAAAGTGAATTCAAAGAGGAAATGGTTGGCCATCCACCCCGCAATCCACCCCGCATTCTCTGTTCCTCTCATTCGACTCTCCTACGGATACACATGGGTTTCAGCACAAGAGGACCTCCGTTTCTATTGTTCTATCTCAAACCCCAAAGAAAAGTTCCTAGAAACAGCAGCAGCCTCACTTCTCTGGGATTTGCTGCGGGTGATTTTTAATCAACAGGGCTCCGGGTGACAAGAACAGAGCTTCAATTTAATAGAATACTGTCAGTTTCAAAGACAACCTGATTCACCAAACACCTGTGTTCCCACCTAACCAGAATAGTTAATACTGTTTACTTCAAGTCTTTTAAGATGGATGGATGGATGGATGGACGGACGGACGGATGGACGGATAAGTCAGTCCCAAAATAATAATAAAACCAACTTCTTCAGGTAAAAGACAGGTCAGTCCTTGAAACTACTTCATTTACTCACCAAATATGCCTTGAATTAAAACAAAGCAACAAGCTAGTCACTGGGGATCCAACAGGCCATAAGACAAATGTGTAATATTGCTCCAATTGTATTAATGGTTCCAGTAGAGGTAAGCCGAGTATTGTGGGAGCATAGCAAGGGGGAGCTATAGCCCTGTCCTAAAGACACCAAGGACACCTTCCTTCCCAAGTGACCAGTGTCTACAGGGCCAGGTAAATAACGTCAATGAACCATGGGACTCCAATGCCTATCTAAGGGCTCAGCCACTTCTCAGAAACAAACAACTGCTCCTACATGTTGTCAGCCCTTCCAACACGTCTGAAAGGCAGCAAAGGAAGATTTTAGATGACTAGGTAGCCAGATTACAAAGGTCTGATAGGTCATGTCAAATGAGAACCAATGAAACAAGGAAGTGAGGTCATCGGATCCCACTCTATTAATAACAACTAGCTCCATGAGGCAAGTGGGTTACAAGGGGGTGATGGTGGAAGTCGGAAGCTTCACTTAACCAGTAACTGAAAAAAAATACACCTACACACCCATACCATTAGGCCGTGAAACCGGCCTCGCTGGGCCTCCTAAAATCAGATTCCTCATTCCCTTACAGTTTTCCAACTCAAAGAGAAAAGCTCGGTGTAAGCAATAATGCTTTCCAAAGCTCTCCAGTTTGCTCTCCTCTTTGTGCCAATGGCTTTTGGCCACATCGACTCACTACAGTACTCAAGTTTACCCCAGAACCAGCACTCACCCTATTGATATCCTCCAGAAGATGTGAAGTGGTTTTGGTGCATCTATCCAAAACCTCTGATCGGGTAACTTGCACTCAGTACACCCAAGGATACCAATCAGCAAATGCACACAACCAAACACACACACAACACCAGCAGCCCATGTTTCTGTTTCTGCCAGGAAACAACATGGATCAGCTTCCACAGGGGTGCCTTTGACGCTTTCATAATGATGAACTGATAATGACTATAATGACTGATAATGATGCCAATAATATTTTCTGAGTGCCACTGTGCAAAGTATATCGCACGCATTACCCTCATGCTTAACCTGATCCTTGCATGAATCCTAGGAGGTTAGTGCGATTACGATCCCCATTGTGCAGGTACAGAGAGTGTGCTTGGAGAGGTTAATGGGCTTGCCAGAGGTCACATGCCCAGTAAATGAAGATGCCGAGATCTGAACCTGGAGAGGCTGGTTCCAACCTCTACGTTTCTAAATTCCATACCCACTACATCAAGTTCAAAGACAACAAAGGCTGCCCTTTGAAGTGTCTCTAAGTATGTATCAATAACAAAAACAGTAACACAGAAGGCATGACCCGGGGACCACTTAACGATGCATCAGATAGCCTGCCAAATATTTTACATCATCCCATGTAATTTTAAGAGATGATTCTCAGAATCCTTGTGCCCATGCTTCAAGACAATGCATTTTTTCCCTTTCATAAAAATTCAGTAGACCCCAGAATATGCTTCTCTTTCAATAAATCCTTTGTTTACATACAATTAAGGGTTTTGGAGACTGGCACACCAAGGTGTGGTTTATAGCTGCCCTCGAATTTGTCAAACAGATTGTCAAGTCCTATGGTCTCTGTGTGCCTCTCTGTCCTCATCCATGAAATGAACATTCCCGGAACTTCTCTCCCAGAACTCATTAAGAGGATTCCCTAAGAAGCCATGTGTGCGTGAACGTGTGTGTGCAAGGCCCAGGACCACCTAGCCTTGCACATGTACAACAACTAACCACGGTCCTACGCAAGCTGAGGCCACCACCAAACCACATCACGCGTTCTCACCCTTTTCATGACTCCTTTCTATACGGACCGTCCTAAGACTCATTACTTGATATCCCCGGGATTCTGCGGAGCTGATAAACAACTCTGTCTCTGCATCTGCAAAAACGTAGAGCATGGGTCCTCCAATCAGAGTGCAGAAAACAGGCTGCAGAAGCTTCTGTTAATTGAAGAAACCTGCTGATTGACATGATGTGTGGATAATGCTTGCAAACAAACTGGAATATCTGCCTACATAAAATCTGAAAACAGACATGAAAATTAGCTTTTAAAGAAAGGGGGTAATATGGGAGGTAGGGCAAAATAGGCTCTATTTTATCCATCACTGGAAAAAAATATGTATCCTATATCCTTCCTATAGACAAAGGTATCCACACAAATTCCTGGCTGCTCCCTCCACACACACAGGCATACAAGCATGAGGCACACCATCCCATTCTTAATGCTCCAATGTTCTTCAGATGATGGGTTAGAACAAAAACTACATCTTTATTCCTGTGGCAAAAATATTCAGATCCCAGCATCAAAGTTCTACCCTTTCAAAGCCATTCATTTATTCACCTGCATGTCAGGATTCTACTATGTGGCTAGATATAAGGAAGAGACAGTCTGGAAGATTCCTAGAGTCTGTCCACGCAGGGCTTCATTTTCCATCATCCCCTTTCTAAGCCGAGCAAGAAAAATGTTTCTGAAGCAATCACCGTCTCCGCAAGTCTTTATGAAGTCTGAAACACACATCCACTCGTCTCATTTGTTAAAATGAGGGGTTTTTTTGTAACTAGGCTATGCTTAGTATATGTTCATTTTCTTACGTTTTGTTCTCAAATCTTGAGTGGGATACATTTTAATACAAGAAAAGGAAGTCTGGGGAGAATTAATTTACACATAAAAAAGACACATACTCACTAAGACACCGTTATTGTACGTGGGCTTTGTCCTTCTACTTCTTAAAAAATGAGACTTCACACTCCTTCATCAGAATGCTGGTAAGTGGATGCACTTGGGTTGTTTTTTTTTTTTAAACAACTCTTTCAAATTGTTCACTATAGAGTTGATCTTTGAAACAACACAAGTCTGAGCTGAGCAGGTTCACTCACACACTTTTATCCCTCCTAGAGTATATTACTGGAAAGGTAGTTCTCTTCCTTAGGATTTTCTAATAACATTTTCTTTTCTCTGACTTATATTAAGAATATAGTATATAATACATGTAACATACAAAAAAAGTGTTAATCAACCATTTATGGCATCTGTACAGCCTCCGGTCAACAGCAGGCTATTAGTAGTAAGTTTTGGAGAAGTCAAACGTTAGACGCACAATTTGGACTGGAGGGGGAAGGGTGGGTCTACACCCCTAACCCCCATTGTTCAAGAGTCACCTAGAATACAAATCACTTTTAAGGAGAGGTCAAAAACATCTTGAGTACCCACTGACTGAGAAATGAGAGGGGAGCTGACTTTGGAAAAGGCTCATAGTATTTTGTTGATGGCCAGGTTATGTTCAGCTTGCTTTCAGGTATCAGACTTGAATGCCCTATATTAGAGAACGCCAGGACTCAAGGAGTGGTATAGAATCATAGAGCATGCAGTACAGTGTTTCCCTAAATACACCCTCCAGACCGAGCTTGCACAGGTCAGGTGACATGACTCCACTATGCAGAGTCCCTATGACCGGTTTCCACTTCTTCAGGGGGCCCAGAAGAGGGACTGGTACACAGCAAGTGCTCAAGAACTAAGAAACAGAGAGGTCAGTGTAAAAAGGAACAGGGGGAGAGAGATCCACAACGGCTCTTGGCCTTTAATGAGTGTATCTGATTAGAATGAAATCTAACGTAGCTGATGGTATTGATGTAAAGGTCCCATGGTATGGGAAAAGTACACATGGAAGAAGGTTGATCAAAACCTGTAAGATGTAGAATTTATTATACTCTATCATCTTAACTTCATAATGAGAAAGACTATCAAGAAATACATTAAAACAAGAAAGTAAGGAAACTGTACCCATGTATTAAGAGTAATCTCTGAGGAGTGGGATATGGGCTGATTTCTTTTTTTTAACTTTTTTAAAAATTGTGGTTCTATATACAGAGTAACCATTGTCGCCATTTTTAAGTGTGTAATTGGGTGGCATTCCCAATGTTGTACAACCATCACCACTATCTATTTCCAAAACTCTTTCAATTATATCTCAATAAAACTGAAAGGGGGAAAAATTTTTTTCATCACCTCAAACAGAAATTCTGTAATTATTAAGAAACAGTTATACATTCCTCCTTCCTCCAAACCTTGCTAACCTCTAGTCTACTTTCTGTATCTACACATCTATACATTCCAGAGATTTCATATCAATGGAATCCTATAAAATTGGTCTCTAGCTTATTTCAATTAGCATGATATATTCAAGGTTCATTTACAGCAGGTTTTTAAAATATATTTGTTACATCTGATTCTCTTTTTGATAATGGAAATGTTATATATAGGAAATCATTGGGCTTTGTGTTTTAAATAATGAGGGAGATAAGGTGAAGCCCATGAGAAAAGGGAAGTCATCCCAAGTGGGAAGAACAGGGCGGGCAAAGGTGCAGAGGGCACATGGTACTGAGTGCAGAGTTTCCCTAGCGCTGGGTGGAGTGGTGCTAATGACCAGTGGTCAGTAAGTCCCACTGCTCCTGTGAAATCTGCCTAACACAGAACAGATCTAAAACCCAGAGTACCTTGCAAAGCTCTTACCGCAAGATTCGCTCCACCGACGAGAGCACAGAGCATATTACTCACAATTGAAGCCCTAATACTGCAGGCAAGCATATTTTGCATGATTTGTCAGGTTACAAATGAACACGAGAAGACAGCATCTGTCAAGTTCCATAGGAAACCAGGCAGAACCAAATGTAATTCCTTACCTGAAAAACATAAACACGTAACACATATTAAAATTCAATTGGCATAATTTTATATCTTTCTTAGTAGTTTAAGCCACATGTTTAATCAATTATTCATTCTTCTCATGGCAGGCTGGCAAGAGCAACTGGATATTGAATTCTTAATTCAATGCACATTTTTTTTTTCCCACTGATTCAAGACTGTTTTGATGTAAACACTCCCATTTCAGATGTATGTTTGGTAATGCTCCGAATGCAAGTATATGAAATCACTGTATCAAACATAACCTAGAGTTGACAGCAATTATTAACAGTGCAATTAGTCATTTCCAGGACACAATAATCCCCTAATCAAATGGACTCTCAACTCCCACTTGAAATCCTATCCAGCCCCCTGCATCTATTTGCTGGTTGAATATCCATCCAATC
The DNA here is from genome assembly GCF_963455335.1 of Martes martes. Classification (NCBI taxonomy): domain Eukaryota; kingdom Metazoa; phylum Chordata; class Mammalia; order Carnivora; family Mustelidae; genus Martes; species Martes martes. The sequence continues at coordinate 184,251,407 of NC_137888.1, read as the reverse complement.
ACTTAGCACGACATCTAATGAACACAAACTATGTCTGTTGATGATCTACATAGAGAAAAGCATGATTCCAGCCACCACACACCATCCAGTCTAATGTAGAAATAAATTATGTCCGAGCTTCTTCTCTCCTTACTAGTGAACTCCTGGAAAATACTCACATTAGCTTCTACTTCCTCTGCTTAGTCAATCATCGATTCAATAAGTGTATTCAGAACATCTGTGCTAGGAATATGTAGTACAATGCAGAACACAGCTGGATGCCCTACCCTCCCTCAGGGAGCTGACAGTCTAGCAGCAAACATACCTGTTACAAGTGTGCGTGGTAGAAGGGCAAACACACAGATGGAGTCTGGGGTGAGAGGAGGCCTCCATCATGGCACACATCTCAACCAAAACCTAAAGAACGAGCAGCTGTTAAAGGAAGCCACTTAGGTCTACGGAAGTGGTCTTCAAAGTGCTGCCAGGGAACCCCTGAGGGTTCCGATCCTTTCAGGAGATCCGCAAGTTCAAACGATTTCCTGGTAACACCAGCATCTACGTGTCTCTTCACCCTCATTTCCTTCCAAGTATACGGTGATATTTTCCAGAGGTGATGTGACAAGTGGCACCACAACAGGTTGAAAGCAGAAGCAATTATGAGACTCCAGCTGTCTTCTAATAAGTCAGATCATGAAGAGATAGGTGAAAAGGGGAAGAAATGCCCTGAATCTTTTTTTTTTAAGTTTCTCAGTTTTAACTTCTAGAAAGGGAAATATACAAGAAGCAAAAGCCCTTTTGTGTTCTCAAATATATTTACAAGTGTAAAGGAGCAAACTCTGAACTTTTAGTTAAATAATACACTGAGAGTGGTTCGACAATCCTAACAAATGTACACAGTGACAAGACCACTGCGGAATGAGGCAAGAAAGGACTATGTGGGACCTCAATGTGCTTTCTGTGCATTTTTTCTGTAAACTTAAAACTTCTCTGTGGTGCCTGGCCAGCTCAGTTGGTAGAGCTTGAGACTCTTAATCTCGGGGTCGTGAGTTTGAGCCCCACATTGGGCATGGAGCCTACTTAAAATTAAAAAACCAAAAAGTTAAAACTGCTCTAAAAACTGACGTCTATTAAAAAGAAGAGTGTATGAAAGAGTCCTGGGGTCAAAAAGTTTGAGAACTACTGACCTATTTAAAATTAAAAATCATCGGGTACCTGGGTGGCTCAGTGGGTTAAGCCTCTGCCTTCGGCTCAGGTCATGATCTCAGAGTCCTGGGATCGAGCCCCGCATTGGGCTCTCTGCTCCACGGGGATCCTGCTTCCCCCCTCCCTGTTCTGTGCCTGCCTTTCTGCCCACTTGTGATCTCTGTCAAATAAATAAATAAAATCTTAAAAAATAAATAAATAAAATTTAAAAATCAGAAAGTTAAAACTGATCAAAAAGCTAAAGTCTGGGGCACCTGGGTGGCTCAGTGGGTTAAAGCCTCTGCCTTCGGCTCAGGTCATGGTCCCGGGGTCCTGGGATCGAGCCCCGCATCGGGCTCTCTGCTTGGAGGGGAGCCTGCTTTCCCCCCTCTCTCTCTGCCTGCCTCTCTGTCTATTTGTGATCTGTCAGTCAAATAAATAAAATCTTAAAAAAAAAAAAAGTTAAAGTCTATTAAAAAGAAGAGTGTGTTTGAAAGAGTCCTGGGGTCAAAAAGTTTGAGAACCACTGACCTACATAAAGGTAAAATTGAAGCTCTTGAGAGAGGTGGGCCAAGAAACCAGTGAGCAGAGCACCAGGTAAGAAGGCGAGAGGTGACAGTAAAGAAAGCTGTCACCAGGATAAACCTCACAGCACTGCTGCCAGAACAGGACTCTCTTCTCTCCTAATAATGGCAGCCGAAAGGGACAGAGAAAACAAAAATGTCTTAAAGACAAGCAAGCTGCAACCAAGGGCTGCACGCACCTTAGTAGCAGAATTTAGACATAAGGGCTTTTCAGGTTTGCTCTTAAGATTAGAATGAAGATTCTCGTGTTATCTTAACATGTTCCAGGTAACTCACAGAGTGTCCTCCCAGACTCACTGAAAGCTGCGGGACTAAGACAGTCCATGGTCACCATAGTTACTTTCTCCTGCAGCAAAGAGAAGGCACTAAAGCTATGGGTGCAGACACGTCCATTCTCAAATTCAAGTGTTTCGCAGATGACAAAGGCAAGACCCAGATCAAGGAAGGAGCCTTTGGAACTCCTGGTTCTCTTCTGGGTTAGAGTTTTTAAAAACTGAGCCGTAACCCCCAGGGAGTGCAGGATGCAAAGGAAATGCAAGTATGTATCATTTCAAAAACAGGAAGACACATAGTCACAGCTGCCGCCGTGTACAGGTTCATAGTAAAGGCCCTACCACGCTCAGCTGTGCATTCATTCTTACAACTGACATTTATTAAATAGCTACTGCCTCCCAGACCTGATGTCAAGGGCCTGGTGACCAAGGTAGAAGAGCCAAGGAAAACAGAGTCCAGTTCTAGAGTGTGATGTATGTTATAAGAAATAATAAAGGAGTAGGATGCCAAAAGGAAGGACACGAGAATGGGGATGCTATCAAAATTGAAGCCTGGCTGACAAGCATGATCTGGGCAAACAAGGAGTAGTGGATAGAATGCATAACATTGTTGAGACCACGGGGACCCCCGTGGCCAAGGACAGAAGCAACACGGGATCTCAAAGCAGCTCTGGGAGGGGGACTAAACCAGAGGCAGAAGAGTGGACAGGATGGACGACGGCATCCCCAACGAGGCCAGCAGCATATCCACGAGGCCACCATATCCACCCACGGATATGGTGGAGCTGCGCTGCTGGGGCTCTGGGGACAACCGGCTGCAGGCGATGAAAGAGAGGAACATGGCACGAGCAATCGATAGTCTATGTGAAAGAGCTGACGGGCTTTGAAGACTTGGTCACGACAGGGGGGAAGCTCCCAGGGACAGCCAGCAAACTCTAGCGGTGACGATTAAATGAAAGAGTACTCAGTGGCTCTAAGTGCCTGGGAAATGCAATTCGGAAGAACAGTTGTCATTCCCATTACCAAAGCTGTCCTCACAACCGAGCATCGGGCCAAATCGATACGATGAATCGCATTCTGTTCTGTGTAAAACACGACCCAAATCAGCTGTGAAACTGTGCGGTGGTCCAGTCACCGACTATCTGAGTGAGAGCGAAGGTTATATCCAGGAAGAGTTATTACTGAGCCAAATGTTGGCGAAACAAAGGAGAGGCCTCCAGGTATATTCTGTAATCTTGATTTCAAAATATAAGCTTTGTTTCACCATCCTCGGGCAAAGTTCGGGTGATACAAACAGAGCATACTCTTTCCACCTACCCCAGAACCTTGGGGGGGTGGATTTAATGTCAAGACAGTGCGGCAGTGGGAGATAGGAAGACTGTAGCACAAAGGCAGAAAATCTAGCCTCCTGGAGGCCAAGGCTCTGTGAAGGGCAGTCAGAACAAGAAGGGGTCCAGCGCTTGCTGACATCGTGGGGTACATGCCACAGACCCAAGTCAGAAGGCTGACACCTGCAGACAAACACCAGACAAGATGAGTAGGCTATCTGTGGGGCGCCTGGGTGGCTCAGTGGGTTAAGCCTCTGTCTTTGGCTCAAGGCAGGATCCCGTAGTCCTGGGATCAAGCCCTGGTCTGGCTCCCTCCTCAGTGGGGAGTCTGCTTCTCCCTCTCCCTTTGCCCCTCCCCCCTGCTCGCTCCCTCTCTCTCTCTCTCTCTATCTCCCTCCCTCCCTCTCAAATAAATAATACAAATCTTTTTAAAAAAGAGGCTAGGGTGGGGGGCATCTGGGTGGCTCAGTGAGTTAAAGCCTCTGCCTTCGGCTCAGGTCATGATCCCGGGGTCCTGGGATCGAGCCGCGCATCAGGTTCTCTGCTCAGCAGGGAGCCTGCTTCTCCCTCTCTCTCTTTGCCTGCCTCTCTGCCGACTTGTGATCTCTGTCTGTCAAATAAATAAATAAAATCTTAAAAAAAAAAAAAAAGAGGCTGGGAAAATAGACTTTTCTTTAAAAAAATTTTTTTAAAAGATTTTATTTATTTATCTGACAGAGAGAAACAGCGAGAGAGGGAACACAAGCAGGAGGAGTGGGAGAAGGAGCAGCAGGCTTCCCACCAAGTAGGGAGCCCCATGCGGGGCTCCATCCCAGGACCCCGGGATCAGGACCTGAGCCAAAGGCAGACACTTAACTGACTGAGCCACTCAGCCACCCCTTCTTCTTTTTTTTTTAAATTCAGATTTTATTTTTAATTAATCTCTATACCCAAAGTGGGGCTCAAACTTACAAGTGTGAGATCAAGAGTCGCATGCTCTACCAACTGAGCCAGCCAGGCGCCCCCAAAATAGGCTTTTCCAAAAGGGATTGAGGAACTGTATTTACAACTTAGAGAGGTGAGAGAGGGACCTTTACTATTGCTTCTCAGGGAGAGCTGCATCTCCCTCCAACACAAAATAGGGCATTAACAATCAATTAACAAACTAGAGAAATGACAGAATGAGTCATAAAGTTTATAAAAGACCTCACAGCATGGGTCCTCTAAATTGTGATTTATTTAACAACTGTGGTTTATACACATCATAGAAACCTATGCAACACAGTCAGTGATTTTGAGAATCAGAATTGGTTCAAAATTTACTGTGTAGATCAGAATTTCACCAGATGGGGTCAATGGACAGCCTATATCTCTCTCACTTGACATGCTGGATAGAAATGCATATTTTAAGGCCCAACTTCAGATCCATACCGTTAGAATCTTTGGGTCACGGAAATGTGAGTTTTTCACAAGCCTCCTGTACGGTATTTTACATACAACGAAATTTGAAAACCACTAAAGGAAAGCAAGGAGACCTTGAAAGAAGGACTCTTACATACTCAACTGCTCGCCGTCAGTACAAGAAATATAATGCAGGACTACTTGGAATTTTTATAAGCCAAAGAATTTTACAGTAGGACGTATCATTAGACACTGAAATGAGTTTCCAAGAAGCTTATAAAAATCTTTGGAACTTCCTTTACATAAGATGCATCGCACACATTATTTCACCTCTCTGTGTCTCAGTTTCCACATCCTTAAAATGGGGATTACAAACAACGCCATAAATTTACCTGGAGGATTGACCTTGTTCATACATTTACTGTGCACCCAGGGCCAGGCACAGAGAAAGTGCCTGATAAGCTGTAATTACTTGCTCACAACATCCGATTAAAATGGTATATATAGTCCTGCACTCAAAAGAGAAGAGCGCCAATTACCTTTCAGCCCTCAAGTTTGCCCTAACATGTGCAGAGACTCTCCCAAGTCAAAGCAAGGATCCTTTGGTTGGCAGCATCTCAAGAAGAAGCAAACTGTCCTGCCCCCTGCTGGCCAATGAGGGATTCACAGAGAGACGAAGAAGAGCGTGGGCATTGCAGGGGGCAGGGTCAGCACTGCAGAGCAAATAGTGTCTCTGTCTGTCTACTTTGATGTCTCTTTTCAATCTAGGATTATGATGTCGCGCTGATCTCCAGAGAAAAGGGCACTGTTCTACACGGCTCTGATAAGCTGCCTTCCAGAAAAACACTTCCGAGAGGCCAAGAGTACTTCTTACGAAGAGGACAAGACAATGAATAGTGGCCATTGAATAGTGGCCGCGGGAAGGAGACAGAGACGACAAAGGCATCTTCCAAATGTCACTGCAAATGGTCTTTGCAGGTATCACCAAGTCATATGTGGACAGCATGTGTGTAAGGATGTATGTGTGTGTGCATCTGTGTATGCGTGCACATATCAGACTTCTTCTCCCTAATGGAAATACATACAAGCTCTATTAAGTTCATGCAACCTTTTTATAGTGTAGAAGAAGATATATACTATTTAGAGTCAAAAGACTTGATGACAAACCAGGTTTTTGTTTTGTTTTTTTCCTGTTTAATTTCCTTCTTTGTTCTGTTCAGTCTTTTACAAATACAGAATTCCTTACAGGAAGCACTGTTTTCAAGGATTTATCTTTAAAGATACTTAAAAGTAACCTTAACCTGTAAGACCTGGATTCAAAACCCAGGTTCTGCCGTTTACTTTTATACAGTGTTGGGCCAGTTGCTTAAACTCTTAATTCAATTTTCTCCCCTAAGATAGGAAATGCCTGCCCAGGTTTCTTGTGAGGAGTAAATGAATAATGAACGGAAAAGTGATTTACAAATGGCAACCAATCATATAAATGTAATTTAGGGTCTAAATTAATCATGTAATTATTCCAAAAACGGTGCGTTCCGCAAAATTTTAGAAAAGATCTTGCAAAGTTACAATTATAATCCCAGGGGTAGGATTCTGAAGCACACACAAACCACACTACTGTGGGGATGGTGTCTTGCAAGCATCCATTTTTGGTTGGGAACAAAGCCTGGAGGGATCCCTGTGTGTTGCCAAAGCCTCTCTCCTTCACTCAACATCAGTTAGGCTCTTCAGAGCCCCCATTTTGGACTAGACCTCCATCTTGGTCTTGTCTTTGGCTGCCTAGCACAGTTTTAGCAAAGAATCCCTAAGTCACCTACCACCCTTGTTATATCTGATTACCTTGACCTGTCTTCCACCAGAATCCTATTACGTTGGTTGAGCAAGAATCCCCCTACCTGTGGTGTCCCCTCTTGGTAATTTTCAATCCACTGGCCCCTCACTCTACTCATGGATTATATAAACCCCCGCTTGTCCTTCCTGTATTTGGGGTTGAGCCCAATCTTTTGCCCCTACTGAAAACTCTTAGTGCAACAGTCCTGAATAAAGTCTTCCTCGAGGTTTTAACAAGTATCAGCATCATTTTTTTTTTCTTTAAGTGTGTCAGAGGGAAATAAGGAGAGAAAGCATGGGCTTCTGCCATAACGCAGTGACAAAGATGGCAGAAACAGACATAAAAAGAACATGAGGAAAAGCCACCATATCCTAAATTGAAATGAGTGCCTGAGAACTACATGGGAACATCTTCAAACACACACACACACACACACACACACACACACAGTGGAATCAAGAGACCTAAATTATCCAGCCTCACTGGAATTTCTGGCAGCCCAGACACACGGCCATCACCAGCCAAAGTGAAAAACCAAGTGGAAACACTATCATAAGGCTTTCTTACATGAATGATCTCACTGAGTCACCACAGAAAGCCTAAGAATTCAGCGTTACGTTAAACAAGGAGGCCATCAGGTCAAGGTACCTGTAAAGCCTTAACTAAAATCTAGGTCTACAATGCCTCAAGATTCAGAAATTGAGACCAAGGGACCACCAACCACAAACAGCCCACCAGGCTTTCCTGAAAAAGACAAGGGCTTAAGTTATAGCCGATGGAACCATTTCCTGGGTTTGCTCCTGCCTCTTCCGCAGGCAAGTCTGTCCCACAGCTCCCGTTGGTAGAGTGCTCCTAATCGCTTCCATACTGGCCAGGACCCAATCACATCGAGTTTTGCTCAAATAAACCCTTAAAAATTGTAATGTGCTTCAGTTCATCCTTTCACTCAGGTATAATTACTATCCCCGTTTTATTTGTGAATAACTTACAATTACAAAAGTAAAGTAATTGGCACCAAGATGCAGAGCTAGAAAGCGGCAGAGCCTGGCGTCAAACAAAGGCGGGTTGGTTCCCAAGCCCGCTCACATCACCACTCCACAAAGGTGCCTTCCTGGGAGTCATATCCAGGAGAAAGGAGGAAAACGAAATCTGCAATTCCAGGAAAAGCAGGGAGGGCCCAGCAAGGAAGAACACCCCCCAACTCAACAGCCAGGGCGTGAGAATCAGCCACATGAATACGGGCAATTTTTGAATAGACGTCTAACAGAATGAATTAGTTGGTTTGCCCCTCACACTGCTTATAATCACACATCCTTCTCATCTTCTCTTCTGAATATTTGAATATTTTCCTGAGAGAATCTCCTCCCCCTCCCTACTCCTATTCACTGTTCACTTGAAATCAATCTCATAATGGCTATTGCTATAATACTGTAACTTTTTACCAATCATTTTAAACCCCAAAAGCAAGACTCAAATTCCCTATGTATCACTGAGAGACAGAATCTTGATCACCACCCCAAAGACTGAGCCAAGCAAATATGCCAGGATCTAATGTAAAAACAATGGCACATGAAAAATTAATTCCTATTCCCATTCCAGTGACAGTTGCAGGAGGAGAAAAAAAATAAAGAGCTAATTAGTGACAAAATGAAAAAATTAAGTATTTAAAACATCTGTCAAAGACTTAGTAATAGGGTAGATGAAAACATATTCACCCCATTTTATGCTCAACTCACTGGATCTGGCCCTCAGATTTTTAGCCTCTTCATCATTTTTTTAAAGATTTTATTTATTTATTTGACACAGAGAGAGACACAGTGAGAGAGGGAACACAAGCAGGGGGAGTGGCAGTGGGAGAAGCAGGCTTCCTGCTGAGCAGGGAGCCCAATGCGGGACTCTATCCCACGACCCTGGGATCATAACCTGAGCCGAAGGCAGATGCTTAACCAACCGAGCCACCCAGGCGCCCCGATCATCATTTTTCAAGAGCAAGAAAGTAATTTCACGAGCTCCCAAAACAACACATCTTGTCAGATGTGTTTCACGATGTACTTGTTGACCTCGGTGAGTCTAGCTTTGTATCAGGGCCATTGTGAAAGGCAGTGCTTTAAGGAAAACAGTTTTGTTTAAAGTAGTTGCTCCCCCTCAAAGGCGGTGTTAATTCCAGGCAGGTAAAGAAAAAGCAAAACGTTGATGAAGCCTCACAGGGTTTCAAATTCTTTATCCTCATTATTTGAAACCAACTTTGCCTAGTTACAGATAAACACACGTCAAATGACTCGTCAACCAATTTGGATAGTACCTTGGAAGTTCCACTTGGAGTACGGATCAGTTCACTGCTGTTTTCCAAGACAGTATCTTCTATTTAAGAGAGGAGGAAAGGGACCACTTAAACACCTGGTACACCCCAAGATGTTGTGTACTCACATTATCTCAATTTTTTTTATCCATTTCCCTCTCCCCTCCCCGCTCTAGCAGGTACCAATCTGTACTGCTTCTATGAGTTCAGCTTGTTTTAAATTCTACCTATAAGTATGATCATTCAGTATTTGTCCTTCTCTGTCTGATTTATTTCACGTAGCATCATGCCCTCAAAGTCCACCTGTGTGTTCACAAAGGGCAGGACTTCCTTGTTTTTATGGCTGAATAGTATTCCATGGTGTGTATGCACCACCGTCCTGGATGCATTCATCCATCCTTGAACATTTACGTTGCTTCTATGCCTTGGCTCTTGTAAACGCTGCTGAAGTGAATGCGGGGGTGCACACGTCTTTTTGAGACAGCGGCTTCATTCTCTTTGGACATATACCCAGGCCCAGAAGTGAGATTGCTGCATCATACAGTACTTCTGTTTTTAGGTTGAAGAACCTCCACACTATTTCCCATTAACTCAATTAATGTTTTAATAATCAAGTCACCCATTAACTCAATTAATGTTTTAATAATCCACCCAAGGAGGTTGCTATCCCCCTTCAACAATGAAAGAGAAAGAGCTGTGAAAAGTTAAGTAATTTTTTTTTAAGTTAAGTAATTTCACTGGGTTCATGGTCCTTTCTGCCCAGGTCCAGCCCTACTCTTTGCCCTATCCCTGTGGTCTCTGATACTGGCATATTTTGCACAAACATGTGGGAGTTTATTCTGAATAAAAATCACCATTTTGTGCTGTCATACAGGAGGCAGAGGAAGGGTGTGAGCAGTTCCAGATTTAATTTCTTCCAGATAGTCTGTGATGGGATCCAACATGAGGTGGTAGAAATTTACATACAGGCATATAAAATAAATGTCTTCTAAGAAAATGTAAATGAGACCCAAGGATACAACTATATATATTTATGGCCTACAGGAAGGTTAATGTAATGCTTTAATATTTTCTCATGTGAATAATGAAATTAACTTACCACAATCAAGTAAGTCTAAAAAAATTAAGGCAACAGCTATTCTGCAAAGTTACCATAATTATTAAAATAAAATCTCATTAACCCTCTGCCAACTTATTTCAGATAGCACCAATTGGAGAAAACCGTTACCCCTAGAGGCAACTTCATGCATTATTATGCTGTAATACAAGTAATGAATAATCTGAACCTGGATAATTCAAAATCTGTCATTTCTCATCTCTTACTTGTTAAATGCATATAGCGTACTTGTGAAGAAGTTCTGCCCTTAACTCTTTCAACTACTTTCAACTTTCACAATGAAAGACTCCAGAGATATTCTAAGTGTGGGAACATCGACACAATATTCATGTGCTAAGGACATTAACATGGGGGGGTAGAGGGGAGGGTTCATGGACTTCTCCTTCGGTCTGTTCCAACTGCTACCCAACCTCTGCCTCTACCCCCACCTGCTGAAAAGGAAAATGACCATCTGTAGTTTTCCACGATTGGATCCTGGAGGGAAAGAAGGAGTTCGAGGGCAGCCTGCATTCCATAGGGGCAACATGAGGCTCTGGGAAGAAATCGTGCACACTTCTGGGTAGCACAGCTCAGGAACTGGAAGGGTGGCGTGAAGGGCAGCAAAGTTGTCAAGTGCTGCGGAATAAACAGAAGCCAGAAGACTTCAGTGAGGGTAGTCATGGACGTGGCAATTTTGGACCACCTGCAATATCTCATGAAACCACAGGCAGAGGTCAAAATTCTTGTGGGGGGTGGGGTTGGGGGCAGGGGCGGGCACCCGGCTGGCTCAATTGGTAGGGCAGGAGCTCTTCATCTCAGGGCTGGGTTTTGAGTTTGAGCCCCACGCTGGGTATAGAGATTACTTAAAAATCAATTTAAAAAAATTCTTATTGGGACCGTGCTTCTTTAAATGCAATGCTCCTCGAGGACTGGACAGCAAGAGCATGGCCTTATAAACATGACATGTCTGTCCCAGCCTCCGGCACCTGCTGTCAAGCCTTTCCTAAGTATCTGTGTTCGCCGTGAGATATGTCCTTTGCCCACTCTACACGCTCTGAGGTGAATTATGGTGGCACAGTCTCTCTCTGTAAACCACATTTATGAAAAATTATGTTCATATTCCCAAATGACACATTTTGAGGTCACTGGTAGATATTCTTATCTTCCACACAGAGCACTCAGACAAGAGCACTAAAATGAAAGCGACGCAGAGTGTCTACACTTCAGTCTTACCTAAAAATAATACACACAAACATATATCATACAAATCAAATACATAACTCTATTATCCACTGTTGACAGAAAATAGTATATTTGATAACAAGGAATTTACATCTGACTCTGTACAGAGAAGGCCAAATTTGAAGGCATTTCAGTTCAAACAAAACAAAACAAAACAAAACAAAATACCAAATGTCTAAAACCATAATGAATAATGAAATAAGTCTATTTCAAGTGCTTAAGAAGATATACTTCAGAATCTCATAATGCATCATAGCTTTGGGTGGTTACCTTTTCAAATGCAGAGTTTTATAAAAATCATTTAAAATCCCTTCTCAAATTATGTAGCTTTCCATTTGCTATGTTTTAAGAGTAACGTGGAGAGAAAAACATATCTGGGTGCCTGGGTGGCTCAGTAGGTTGAGCCTCTACCTTTGGCTCAGGTCATGATCTCAGTGTCCTGGGATCGAGTCCCATATCAGTTTCCTTGCTCAGCAGGGAGCCTGTTTTCCTGCCTCTCCATCAACTTGTGATCTCTATCAAATAAATAAATAAAATCTTTAAAAAAAAAACCATATTTGATTGTCTGTGTCTCTTTTAATCTCCACTGAGTTTGAGCTGACAAGAAACACTGATTTATAACCACTCTGAAGGACGGAAGCTGGAGGTGAGGGAGAAAGGAGATTAGATTACAGAAAAGAGATTTTCTGAAACATAAAAACAAAAAAAATCTACGATAGCCACATAAACCAGTTGAATTTCTTTAATACAGTATAAATTACATTTCTATAAATAAAGTTTCCTAGTGACTTAAAACATCTTCTCATTATACAGGGACAACTCCCTACCTCAGTTTTAGGTTTCTCTGCACTGATCCTTTAAAAGGAACTCTAGAATGAACTATTTCAGAAATTATAAGGAGGGGGAGGGGAAATACTCATTTCTAGTTCCTCCAGTTTAGAAACCATGATTTTCACCTTTGAAACAGAAAGCAAAACACACTTGACTTTTAACAACATGGAACACCTGATTTCCTTTGAACAAAAGAGGTAGGCATTCTCTTCCAGGGAAATACTTCAGAGCAGTTCTTCTCTTGCCAGAAACTTCTCTCAGGAAGAGCCAACAGGAGAGGCCTGTCCTGTGATGTCTCAGCACCTTTCACACACTTTGCTGGGAGGCACCTGAGCTCCTAAGACCTGCATAAGTGGGTTCTAACCAAAAAAAAAAGGACACTTGCTGACTTCAAGGGTGCGTGGACTCTTAAGGAGCTCAATTCCCCCTTCCTTGCTGATTCTCTTTGAAAGACAGATAGAAAGGACCACCTAAAATGGAATTGTTGACCCAATCACCTTCCATGTTAAGAAAACAATGCGGGGGGGGGGGGGGGGGGGCAGTTCCTGGGTGGCTCAGGTGGTTAAGTGTCTGCCTTCCAGGCAGGTCCTGGAATCAAGCCTGGTGTCCAGCTCCCTGCTCAGCGAGGAGTCTGCTTGTTCCCCCTCCCCCTCCCCGGCCCCTCCCCCACCATTAGAGCGAGTGCATGCACACACTCTCTCTCTCTCTCTCTCTCTAATAAATAAAATCTTCTAAAAAAAGAAACCAGTGCAGAGCATGAAGGGTTGGGAACAGAATAAGAGGTAAACAAAACTAAGAGATGGGGGAGAAAGAAAGGTTATTCACCCTTTTCAGCAATGCTTCCTGCTATTGGTTTTCTTATATTCCAAACTTTCCAAACACGAGACAGCCAGTCTGTCTCACTTCATTTTTCTTCCAACCACATGAAGCTCATTCCCAAGAAAGGCACTCTTAAATGGTGGGAGGGAGGAGGGGAGATCCCCTTATGTCTGCAGTGAGCCAGATTTTGCAAACTGTCCACATGGGCCCATGACCACATTTTATCCAGCCTGTGGTATATTTATTTTTCAATAAATTAGCTGCCAACATAGAATCCAGGAATAATGCTTCTCAACTGGTTGGTATTGCTCCTCAGGGGATATGTGGCAAGGTCTGGAGATTTTTTTGCAGTCACAAGTTGGGGAGATGCTGTTGGCCTCTAATGGGTAGAGGTCAAGGACCTTGCTAAATATCCTGTAATGCACAGACCCACCATGACAAGGGGTCCCTGGCCCAAAATGCCCACAGGGTCAAGGCTGACAAACAGCACTAGAGAAATCACTGACTGAGTTTGTGCTGCTTTTACTCACTAAGAGCAATATTTCCCAAAAGGCAAACTTTCTGACTCAAAATCTTCAATGACTCCAACATATCCCAACAAGAAGTCTGAAAAACAGGCAAATATTTACTTATTAATTGCATTTTAAAAATAAAACACTCAGTGAACACAGATGCCGTGAATGTTAGCAGAATTCACTATTTTAAATCTGCCTAACACTGGCAAGAGTTCTTAGACCTTACCTCAGACCTTACACACAGAAACCCTACCTCGGTCCCACAGAGGAGAAGTGTCACACCCTCTATGGAGAAAAGGAAGCTGAGCAGGAAGGAAGGAAAGCCATTTACCTGGATTCTCCCAGGGCATGTGCAGGAGGGCACGGTTCAATCTCCTCTCTAACCTTGGTGTCCTTCCTCCTATTTCAATGATGCTCCCTTCCGGGATAGTTTTATCGACAGCAAACTGAGCTGCTAGGACCGTAACCATCAATGACAAATATTCACAGATGTACCTCAACCTGTGCAAGCCTCAGTTTCCCTACCTGGAAAATGGGGATATGTTGAGAGGAGAAGATGAGAAAAGGCTCCTTAGGTCCATACTTGGCACCAGAGGAGCTCTCGAGGGCAAGCAGCTGCTGTGGTGATTCTTGTCAGTGAGACCCCAGGCCAATGTAGTAATGGCAGAATCCCATGTGAACAAGCAACTGAAACGTCGAAAGAGCTCAGCCAACACAAGAAATACATTTTTTAAGATTTTACTTACTTATTTACTTGAGAGAAAGAGAGAGAACTAGCAGGGGAGGGGCAGGGGGAGAGGGAGAATCTCAAGCAGACTCTCTCCTGAGCTTGGAGCCCTGATCCCATGAGCCTGGGATCATGACCTGAGCTGAAATCAAGAGTTGGACACTTAACGGACTGAGCCACCTGGGTGCGCCAAACATAAGAAATATTTACAGCAAAATACTATCCAAGCAAGCAGGAGGGCAGGGGGAGTGGGAAATAGGCTGCTTTCAGGTGATAGTGGGCACCAGGTCAAGCAGACGTCTTTGGTATTCATCAGTATTTCCTTCTCTGCTGTTAAAGACATAAAGTCATGGGGCAAAGTCAAGGCTGACATATGTGTGGAGATCTCTGTTCCAGCACAACCGAGTCCAAATCTCCTTATTTAAAGGGCTCAAAATGGAGCTGGTTTTTAATGTGAGTGACATGGCACTGAAATAAAAACTCAGGTCCTAGAAACAGACAGCCTGGATTCGAATCTTGCCTCTTCCACTTGCTAGCCCTGACCAGCAGAACATCACACAACCCTGCTAACCTTCCACCTCCTTGGTAAAATTGGAGATTACAAGAGTACCTTCTTTCTTTTTTTTTTTTTTTTCTTGTCCTTTTTTAAAAACTTTATTCATTTAAGAGAGAGAGAACACAGAGGAAAAGTGAGAATGAGAAGCAGACTCCCCACTGAGTAGAGAGCCCAAAATGGGGCTTGATCCCAGGACCTTGAGATCACAACCTGGTCAAAGGCAGATGCTCAGCTGGCTGAGCCACTCAGGCACCCCAAGAACCTCCTTTCATAGCACTGTTTTGAAATTCAGATGATAAGAACACGTCAAACTCTTAACAGAGGGTCTGGCATACTGAGCGCATAAAAGAATGTTCATCATCACTACTATTGTTGCTGTTGTTACCAACATCAGCCGCAGCATCCGAAATGCCCAGCTCTAGACCTCACTCACAGAAGGCTCACAATTAGTGTCTGATTAATAATTGCTAATGGCTTGTAACCGCTTACTGTCACTAGGCAATGTTCTTCAGGTAGTTACTATCATTAACCCCTCTAAAGGAAAAAAAAAAAGGGGGGGGACACTGGAGAGGTTAATAAACTTGTCCAAGGTCACACAGCTGGCAAGTAGCAGAGTTCTGATCTGAGCCCAGGATGTAAGCCTCAGAGCTTACATCCTTAGCTACTACACAACACAGTTTTCTGAGAGCAAAAAAAATCAGGGATCCCAGCCACTGAAAAAGACAGATATTTAAGGGTGAAAGGATAGAGCATTTCCACATGATAGATGTAGCAAAATAGCATGGGAGACTCGAAACCCTCAACTCATCTGGATTCTCGCCAGGCAAGTCCAATTTCCAGAGTGTCCCTGAGATGCGGAAGGGAAAAGATGGCACGTTTCGGGGGGAAAAGAGCTTTCAGACATCACAACTTCATAGCCATGCAACATCACCACCTGTCTGATCACAAACCAAATTCAGAGAAATCATTATTAGATTCAAAATTGTAACCGGAGACTCATATACAGCTAGAGAAGGCAAATGGAGCCAAATAAAGAGCTACTGTTTGACATTTTTATGAGGATTAAGTCCTATTTCCAATAGACCTAGGAGGGGTCTGATTGAAAGGACCCTACAGAACTACAGCGAAATATCCAATCCCAAACTTGTTAAGCCATTTCCTATAGTAATTACATGAGGTTTCATTTCTAACCACTCAAAACGCTTTTATGTTTGTCTCTTTTCTAGTGGCAAAGGCAGAGAGGTCAAGAGGAGAGAGCCATTTTGTTTCAAACAAGCCACAAAGCGAATACACATTGCCACAAAAGAAGTCTTTATTCTGTCAGCCAGCCTTCTCCTCATTAACCAGCTGAGAATGAGCTCGGAATGCACAATTTCGTGGTAATCACGAAAAACAGATGCCCATGATGGCTGCAGGTAAAACTGATTGTTTTTGCCTCTCTGTACCACTTGGTAGGAACGTGATCTGTTTCAACACCACTCGTTCCTTCAAGGGCTGCTGGTCTTCCAAGTGTTGGTGAAAATACATCAGGTGTGGGGGGACAGGACTACGAGAAATGAAAAATGGTCTTGACATGATAAAGAGCTGCATTTTCCATCTTGTTCCTAAATGGGCCTAGACAGACAAAATGAAGACTGTTTAACCCTTCAGGGTCCACACCTCAACACAGCACACTGGGATATGAGCCCAGAAGTTTTCGGGAGGTCACTAGGGCAGTGGTGGGAAATGGCCCCTTTTTCTTTACAGAAAGGGTCCTTTATCCGGTGCTCATAACACTCCCAGAATGTTTGCATTTCAAAAGGTAAAAACCACTTCAAATATCCAGGTCCTTTCAGGCAGACAGCCCATGAACAATCCCAACTCAAATGGTTCCCTTTTTTCCCTCTCCAACAAGTGCCACAGCTGTGTCCCGGGAGGGGGTTTCCATTAGCAGCTTCTTGACCTTCCGTGTCTCTCTTCTCCAAATCAGAAATTCTGTACAGTGGCTGCAGACCTCTGCTGATGGAAAAGAGACACATGCAGCAGAGCTGACTCTGGGGCACCTATTCATTCTCCAAAAACCAGCCTCTCTGAGGAATCTCATTATGGCACAGCAGATGGACAAGCGACGTACAGAGAAAGGGAGGGGGGAGAAAACACAGGAAGCAAAAATGCACAGCTCTCAGAAGGATGCCATTATTTTACTTTATAATAATCCTAAGAAAAGGGTGCACCATTCATTGCTCATTTATTCCTCCCCAGGAGAAACAGGAGCAGGACTCTGGGGAAGCAAGAATGTCATCAGTCCCTCTTTCCTACATTTAGAAAAAGAGATAGAGCAGCATTCTCTCTATGGTATGAACGTGTATCACTCTACCACCTCCATAATGTGGTCTCAGTGCAGGTATAAACGTACATACAAAGAGATTCATTGCCACACAATTTGCAACTGGAAAATGGAAACAACGTCTATTTGCCAAAGTAGGCAAGGGTCCATCAATCATGCAAGAGCCATACCATGGAACATATGCAGTCCTTATGAAGGAAAATGCAGAGCTAAACCAGGTGATGGTGACAATATGTGTACGGTAATCTGTACTCATCAGGCACTTGTCATGCATGAGCTCATGTGATCTTCACAACAACCCCAGCAAACTGAGGCACGGAGAGACAAAGTTACTTGCCCAATCACACTGTTACTAAGAGCAAGAGCTGGGATTCCAATCCAAGCATGCCTGGCTTCCAAGTCTATGCTCGTAATCATGACTCTATACTAATGGTAACAAAAACAGCCTAATCTCCTTGTTGGGAATGTATACATATTCCATGTTATGTTTTAAAATAGATATTTTTAAAGAAAAAAAAAAACCCTCCTGATTGTTAACAATGGTTATAGTTGGGTATTAAGGTCTTTCTTTTCCTTTTTGTAATGATCATGAAATACTTACATATACTTAGCAGAATTTCTAGCTCCCTCCCACTAAAAAAGGATGTAGATGCCCAAATGATACTGATTTTTCAAGAGAACCTCAGGTAAACATCGAAGGCAAGCCAGAGAACATTACTGGTTGTTGTGATTCACTAGCTCTCTGTTTCTCCCCCTCCCCCCTGCTCCTTCCCCCTCATTAATCAAAAAGGAAAGGAAAATCTGAATGTCTAGCTTTGACATTGCGATGGTTGCTGATGTTCTATTTTACTACATTTGCTATATTTCCAAAACAATAAACATTTTAAAAGAAGAAAGGAAATGTCAGTTTTATTTAATTTGATTTTCACTTTTTACTCTGAATCCAAGTTCAATCTGCCCTAAAGTTTTGAAGAAGGCCTGACAACCGAGGCCTTTGGGAAAGATCACCTAACTCGACAGAGTGCTTAGAGGAAAAATTCATCAAAAGCCCTACATTTCGCAGACAGCAGACATCTACCATAAATCAGCAAAAAGAAAAAAAAAATCCTCTTCAGGTTATGGTGAGAAAAAAACAGTGTCATTGAACACGACTTTTGAAAGGAATTTTAGAAATTAATTTGTTGGCACGCCTGGGTGGCTCAGTCATTAAGCATCTTGCTTTGGCTCAGGTCGTGATCCCAGGGTCCTGGGATTGAGCCCCACATTGGGCTCCCTGCTCAGCAGGAAGCCTGCTTCTCCCTCTCCCACTCCCCTTGCTTGTGTTCCGTCTTTGTCTGTGTGTCTCTGTCAAATTAATAAATAAAATCTTAAAAAAAAAAAAAAAGAAATTAATTTGTTTCAGGGATAAGCATACGTGTGCACACGCAGATTTGGTATATGCCTGGGCCTGCTGATTTCTTCCTGACAATTAAAAACAGCACCTCTTGCTTTGTCCATCTTCACATCCTTTTTTATCTGGCTCACAAAGCGACATGGCAACAGACTACCATTTCCTTAGAGTTTCGCCACTGAGCCAAGAACATGGCAGCCAGACATTTATTCTTCAAAGGCATCATAGGAACTAAATTAAATCAACCAAACAGGATGGACTTCCTCAAAGGGCTGTGACCCTAGGGACCCGAGGTACGATGCATTCATTCTGCCGTGGAGGCCAACAGATAGCCCTCAACGTGTGTCCTGAGTCCTATATACTTAGTAACTAACAACTGACTTATCTGTTCCCTCTTACAAGTATAATACATGAGATCAGTTCCCGTAGAAGGAGAATCTTCGGTAAATCCACTGAATCCCATTTGTAGCTCTGGTGTTAGGGAATAGACTGATACCAACTGGAAAGGTTAACCCAACCCCTAACAGGTTTGCAAATTAGGGGGCTTGATTTTTATTTGACGTGGTGCCCAGTATTTGGCTCTATCTCTGCAATTGGTGGTGGTGGCAAAACTGTAAGCGTAGCAGTATTTGAGTGATTATTAAGCACGGAAGTCTCATTGGTGCTCTTCACCTTAGAAAGTGTTTATTACTAACTCTACTTTCTATAATAAAGAAAATTGAATTTTAAAATATTTGGGTAATCTACCCAAAGTCATTCCACTGGGAAGCTGGAAGAGTCAGGATCCAAGGCCAAAACAGCCTAGCACCAAACTCCATGAAGCTATCGTACCTTTCCTTCATCTTGGAGTTGCCCTGAGAAGTTGTCTGGGAAATTTTTGAGATGGTCGTTAGAAACTGAACTAGAGGCTATATAGCCTTTAGCATTCATTGGGTAGAGAATTTACTCACTGGCAGGGGAATGCCAGTGAATCCTTCCCTGTGAAATCAATTCATGGTTTCCATATGCAAGTCAATAGACAATCCCAACCATGGGTTTCGATATTCAGGTTTTCTGTCCTTCTCTACTGCACTTCTAAGCAAGGCAATGATTCTTCCTATATAACATTCACATTTCCGTAAAACCTGCCCAAATGGTTAATATGTACATGACCCTGATCATATAACCAAAATATTTGCTGCCCTTAACTAAATAATTTAATTTGACCATCTCAACCTTCAGTCCCATCTGTGGCTTTATTCTTGCTACTTATTAAATTGAGATGAATAGGCAAGGCTGAACTACGCCTAACATTTTCCTGCTTGTTTAATTAACAGCTACGGATGTGTGCATTTGCCTTCCTAATATATTTAGTACTAATTAAACCTCACAGATTTAGCACAAGCTTTTTCTACAGGCATAGCACAAGTTAACAAATTAATCCTTGGAACACTTCCTTTGGGTAATGGGGGATACTTGTTCCAAGTCAGAAGTAGAGACTTTAATAAACTTTGGTTGCATTCAATGAAGTATATCCTCTAGAAGAAGGGAGGGGAAGTCCTGCTCTGCTGGGCAATACACCCAAACCACTGCAATCCATTTTGGGTGCCCCATTGTAAAAGGGACACAAACTGAACTATGTCCAAAGGAGATGCGGATGAAAGAGATTTGAAACCACATTGGAAGGAATCTATGGTTGCCTCAAGCAGTACACACACACACACACACACACACACACACAATGTTCCTTAAATTATTTCAAAATATGAGTTTCATGAAATACACCAAAAGAAAAAGGCATGAGAAGAGGGGGTCTCATAGTTGGAAATGTTACACTTATCTTCCTCTGGAGTTTAAAAAATTGTCATGTTCTATTGAATATATTGAGGGAACAGGTGGTAAAGTTTCTTCACATGGCCTAGATATCTATGATCTAATCACAGTTATACCATGATTGGCAGCTACCACTTGTAGCAAGAGCTACGAGCCAGAAGAAAATAATGAACCGGAAATCTCTTGGTAAAGTGGAAAGTATACGGAATGTGGTCTGCTGGTGTAAAAAAAAAAAAAGAAAAATCTTCACCACAGCCATTACACTGATGGAGTGACAGATAACACATTAGCCTGCAGTTATGGATGCCAGGTTCTAGTCCTGACCTGGCTGGTAAGAGACCACCATCTTGGGAAGTCATATCCTCCTCTTTGAGTGTTAGTTCCTCTCTTTTCTCTTCTATGAGTGTTTGGTCCAGATTATACAGCCAGGATGGCAGAATCGTGGTGTGCAGAATGACCAGCACACATATTTTGTCTGGCCAACGTGAACACCAGATTCCCCACAGCTCACCACCTCCCCGTCTTACCAAATAATCACCTATTCACACACTTAACCTTCCTGCCTGACCCCTGTGTGATCCCTAAGTCATAGAACATACTTCTTCCAGATCCAAAAATAATCAATCATACTTTCTCTTTCCAAGTCACCTACAGTTTGGGTTGATATTTAATACTTTCCTCAAACCATTTTCAAAATTCTGGTTGTCCTAAATTGGAGAATATTTTTATAGCATTGGAAAGCACAAGCCATCCATTTCCTCCAGCAAGGAAAGTACCACCCAGAATGATGTTCTGATAACAGTGTTAGAAGCAAGCATCATCTTCCTACTGGAAATCCTTTAAACAAACCACAGAAAAATTACTTAAGGACACTGGTTGCACGGCATCAAATTCAAGAACTGGTAAAACAAAGGTCACCTGCCTCAATCAATTTTTTAATCTTCTCTTTTTTTTCCTTTATTAAAGAATGCACACACATACAGCTACTTTAAAAAAAAATCTATTGAAATCAAACAGCATAAAGTTAGAATACTTCCTGAAAAACTAATCACTCCTGCAGGGTTCACATAATAAAGCCAGCTGTGGGGTAGAATGACTTTACTCATACCTATTAAATAAATGACAAAGACAAAATGCAGCAAAAAATGGAGGTCCATTTTTTCCAGTTAAGATAGAGCACACAGGAGTGTGGGTTTGAACCTTCCTAGAGTTTAATTTTTAACATCTTTGCTTTAGACAACTCTACAGTGGCATTACTTTAAAGAAATCATTATCTTTTGGAAAAATGTGAGAAACATGTTTTAAAAAGATAAAAACTGCACCACACAGAGAATAATACTTTCCCCTTTCAACTCCAGAGACAAGGCGAATTTTCCAGCGCCATCTTACTGTAGCCTACTGGGATGGTGAAAAAGCAGATCTATCCAAAATCAGTGCTAAGAACTCCTTGAAACTTAAAGGCAGCACAAATCTCTTGGTGACTTAAATCGATGTATTTCAGTTTTAAAGCCAATGATTCCTGAACAGGAAGCAGGGCCCTGAAGCCTCGAAAATAAATTTGCAAATCGTGAACTCAATATTTCCTTTATCGGTGAAGAAAAGAAAGCGGAAAACACTCTTTAAAAGTTGTCAATCTGGGGGGTGCCTGGGTTGCTCAGTAGGTTAAAGCCTCTGCCTTCGGCTCAGGTCATGGTCCCAGGGGGGTCCTGGGCTCGAGCCCCGCATCAGGCTCTCTGCTCAGCAGGGAGCCTGCTTCCCCCTCTCTCTCTCTGCCTGCCTCTCTGCCTACTTGTGATCTCTGACTGTCAAATAAATAAATAAAAATTAAAAAAAAAAAAAAAGTTGTCACTCTGGGACGCCTGGCCAGGCCAGTAGAACACACCACTCTTGATCTTCACATTGTGAGTTCGAGCCACATGCTGGGTGTAGAGTTCACTTAAAAATAAAATCTTTAGGAGCGCCTGGGTGGCTCACTCGTTAAGTGTCTGCGTTCGGCTCAGGTCATGATCCCGGGGTCCTGGGATCCAGTCCAGTCCCACATAGAGCTCCCTGCCCAGTGGGAAGCCTGCTTCTCCCTCTCCCACTCCCCCTGCTTGTGTTCCCTCTCTCGCTGTGTCTCTCTCTGTCAAATACATAAATAAAATCTTTAAAAAAAAAAAAAAGCTATCTTTCTTTGAAAAATAAAATCTTAATCTTTATGTTTTTTAAATAAAATCTTTAAAAAAACAAAGTTGTACATGTTTTTCTGATGCCAAAAGGTCAAATAATTACTTATAGGTACCTAATCCGAAATATGGGTGTATAAAGACGACTTTGTTTCCTTTCGATCTTTTTACAAAAATGGATTCACACTGGAGATGCCCTGGGTTTAGCAGGTCAAAGTGCATCAGCATAACAGGGAGCTTATTAAAAAGCTCAGGCCTCATCCCAGGAATGAGCTGCACTTTTAAGGATATTTGGGGGGGGGGGTGCGAGTTGTAAGCAAATGAAAGACCAAAGCCCTAGACTGTACAATGGTTATACAGAACCCTTCTCTATTTTCCAGTCAGAAGATCCAGATCCGGAAGTGGGTAACACACATCTCTAGACTCCCCAAAAATATGTAGGTGTCTTGTTTTAAATGTGTTGTTAAAATCTCTAACAATCGTTTTTTCCCCTATCTAATGATATCTTTAAAAAAACCCAGCATGCTCTGCTTTTTTGAGAGAACATCCACAGATAACATATCTTATTTACCGCTGAACTGCCGTGAAAACTGAAGCACAATTATTTAAAAATAAATAAATAAGTAAATTAATTAAGTAAATAAAATAAAAACTGGGTGCCAAACCATAGTAAGCAATGATTTAATTTTGCTATCCATCTCATTTAATCTTGGTGCAATAAATTTCATACCCCGTTTGACCTGTGGGGAAACAGAAGCACAGTGAGGTGAAAAGCCCCCTTTCGGTGAGGCTGAAAGCGCCCCCCTCAGGGAGGAGCAGGACAGCAAGGAACGCCTTCGCCATGTTGCATTACTTCCCTGATAAAGTAGCTCGAACATCTCCAGTGAGAGAGCCTCTCCTGTCACAAACTCTAATGAAAGTCACAGTATCCAACAGGGACCTTGGGCAAAGATGTTCATGGCCAAAATTCACCATCAAAGTCTCAACTTGCAGATTTATATGCCACCTGGGAGACGGCTACCCTGGGCCATCGATACGATTATAGCTTTCCTGCACCCTATTATTGAGGATGCGGGAGGATGAGGGAAGCCAAAGAAAATACATCACTGGGCAAACCACTCCCTCTCCCTTCCACAGGTCTGTTCTCATCTCCTGCCCGCAGACATGCATCCCCCAGGACAAGACCTCTGAAGCCATTTACCATTTTCCAGAGATTCTATACCAGCTGCCAGTTCCCACGAAGAATGCCTCCAAGAAAACTAGAATTGGGATCCCCAATCATTATAAGGAATGTGCTCAAGCACCATTAGGGTAGGAAAAGGCTACCATGCATTCATTCCTGCCCTTTTCATTACCCAGGGACACGACCTGGTAAATTCCATCTCCAATCCATCTTGCCAGGTGTAAAAAAGAAACAAGAGCTGAGAGGAAGTCTGTTGGTCAGTCCTTGTTCTGATCACGTCCAGTAGCCCTGGACAGGGGCAAGTCAGCCCGTGTGCCTTGGGTCACTCTTATGGAAAAGACAAGGACTCCTCAACTACTTCTCAAAGCATGGGACACTTTGCACAGAGGGTTGGCGGAAGGGGTATGAGAGATGCTTTTGGTAGGTAATGAGCATCAGAAGAACACTGGTGGTTTGTATACAGGTTTGTTTTCTTTTTTTAATAAACTGCTTACTTTTTAAGGAAGACAGTTTCAAGAATATTATTAAGCAAATATCAGCTTGTGATAGGTGAGTAGGGAAAAAGAAATCCTAAAGGTGGTTCTCAAACATTGAAGTGGCAGAGGACCTGGCAATGAGCTTTTATTCAAAGAACATGGAGAAATATTGAGATCTTCTGTTTCATCAGAAATATGAAGAAAACATTTTAACTACGTAATATAGAATCAGAACTATCAGATTCCACATCTGCAATTAGGGAAAAAAAAATACTGGCTACCAGGAGAAGGGAGAAGCAGCCTTCTTCAAATGTGGTAAGAGTTTTTTGCTATTAGATCCTAACGTTTCATTTTCTGCTAGCATTCAAAAGTAAATAAGCTAGAGTCGGCCCCAAAATGTTAAGGCACATTGATAAAAGGGAAAGCTTAATGAATGTAATTTTTTACTCAGTAAGATTGTCATTGTTTTACTCTCCTTCGGCTGAAGTCATGAATCCCCAGGGCTGCCTGGAACTCTCCATGAAAACCAAGAAGCAGATGGCATCTCAAGTCCATTGGATGATTCCATATCATGTAAGATCTTAATTTATGGTTGTGAATATTTTAGAAAGAATCTAACTCACTAGGCCTGACTTCTTCCCTGAAGGGGTCAACTTCCTCTTTCCTTATCAAAATAGGCTCTATGATTCTAGACTCAAAGGTCTACGCGTTAGTATTGACAGACTATGGGGGAAGCTCATTCCCTCTTCGTCTCTTCCATCTAGACTCTATGAGACCCCCGCAGGGCTGTCCACCTCAGGATCCTGCCATTCCTGCCATAGAGGTGGGCGTGGAATTCAGGGTGCCTAATCAATCATGATAGAACCCTTGTATCCAACTGAGCCAACCGAAGTACAGTCAGAGAAGATACAGATGCTGGCAGGGAGGGAAACCTCCCCTTCCTTGTGATCCTCAGGGGTGGGAATTAAGCCAGGAGCTGTCACATGGAGAACACTTTGCTGGCATTAAAACAAACAGGGAACCACACAGAGGCAGGGAAAAGATTACTGGTAAGTCCTGAGTAAAACCTTATAGACCGGGAAGCTAGCAAACCTCAGAGAAACTAGGGGTGGTGGCATTTGGAAATCAGTGTGTTTGGGTGGAGACATGTTTTCTAAGACCTGATTTTATGACCCACTTCCTGATTAACCAATAGGATGGTGAGGACTCCTGACCTTCCAGGATGACAGAAAAGATGCAAAGGAAGCAGGAAACAACATGAGAATTTAGGAAGGGGAAACAGTGTGGGACTGGGGATCTGAAGGTCATGAGATCTGCAGAACCAGGTTAAGATCCAAACTGCCTCATACCAGCCACTGCTTCCTTACTTAAAAAAAAAAAAAAAAAAAAAAAGATTATTGGATCTTTTAAGACCTAGTTTCCTCTTATGTTAAAAGGGAAAAGTCTACCTGCCTCGCAGGGCTGTTGGAAGAAATAAATGAAATCATATATATGAAGTTTTCAGAAAAGTATCTGGCACAGAGTAGTTCTCCATAAATGTTAGCTTTTATTACTTGACCCCCATAAAACTGAAAAAAAAATATGAACTCCCAAGTTTTCATCAACCCTGAGTCACTAGGACCAAGGAACAATATATTAAAACAACCAGCAACACCTCCAAGAGATTAATCCCCCCAAGGGGTGGAGGGCGGATCAGTGGCAGACAACCTCCGAATATTCCAGCAGCAGCACTGGCAACATCGTTCTGACTGTTTCAAAGTCAGCCACCAGCTTGGCAAGTTCCATGAGTTGTGCTGCTGGTAGACCAGCCTTGAGATTCTGAGTGGCGATCATCTTCGAATTTGCTCTATGATCTAGACGTTCACAAGACTGCCTTCTGGATCATAAGGAGAACTCGGAAGGAAAACAGAACTCTATTCTAATTTGCCATTCCCCGGTCTCAGATTGCCTTGTCTAGGCTGGGTATGCCTTAATTACACGTAAGTCATTAATTTTAATGACATTTTTATAATTAGATGCAAAGATTAGAATTTTTATATCCCTTTGTACTTTTCCTTTTAATACAAATTACTCGTGGTTGCCGAATGAGTTACAAATTAGAATTATTTCTTCCAAAGAACAAAGAGGAGGAAGAATTCACAGGAAGAGAGAAAAATCCAAAGGACAAATAGCTCGGTTGCAGAAATTACATGCTACCGAATCTGCTAATGTAACCAACCTAGTAATTAAGTGGCACATGGACATTTGTTTTCATAGCCCCAGATTTTCTAGCTAATAAACAAAAGTAAAAAATCAGTATATAATAACATTTTTTTCTAACGTTGGATGAAACTCATCATTGCTATGAATTTCTATTTATAACATATAATTCTGGCTGGACCAAAATTCTGTTTTTGACAACAGGAGTTCTAAGCAGGATGAAATGGTGGTAATCATCTTTGACGTGGCTTTCAAAGGCACAGAAGAGATTCACCACGATAGCAATGCTGCCCCTCTCACCTCCCTCTGACTTTTATCACCCATGAATTTATTGGAAATGTGTTTAAAATGAGCACAATCTTGGTGCCACAATGCTTCTGGGATAAGTAGTTTCTGAAGTCCAAATTTGTCCTACATTTAAAATCTTCTTGGGGCAAAGCACTCCTTCTTATTTGGAAGACCCAGGTTTTGACGGAAGAGGATTCATCATCGGTACTGATATACTTGCCTCGGAACGCCCCTGGCATGCACTCCCTACAGACTCAGTCCGCAGAACTACTCCTTACCTTGACACTCATCTGCTCCATGCTAAGGGAAAGAGCATGCTCAAAATATTTCCCCCATTTGGTAATGAACAACTACATGGAATTTAAAGATCACCAGTGACATTATGTAAGAGACAGTCGAGAAATTCAACCAAAAAGCCAACTGGTACCGAGCATATGTTCTGCATCTAACAAGGCTCCCAAGACACTCCAGTCAACTTGGGCAAGCAGAGAGGCCGTATGGAGAAGTCAGCCTTTGGAACCAGAGAGGCCAGGGCTGGATTTCTGCCTCTGCTATTGATTAGCTACAGGAATCAATTACTTAGCCTTTCCAAGTTTCAGGTTCCTCATCTATAAAGTTGGGATGATAACATCACCATGATCACAAGTGAAAATGAAAGGAAACAATTCTGTGAAGTTCATGGTGCCTGGCTTATAGAAAGAGCTCAATGAGAGTAACTATAATTTCATTACCATTATCATTCCTATTATCCAAAAGACCCACATTAACGTGACATACAGATTTATCTATCTTTTCTTTAAATATTTTGTTTATTTATTTATTTGGGAGAGAGCACGCACAGATGGAGGCGCGGGGGAGAGGGACAAGCACACTCCAGGCTGAGCACAGGGCCCAACACGGGGCCTAAGATCGTGACCTGAGCCAATTTCAAGAGTCGGATGCTTAACCGACTGAGCCACCCAGGAACCCAAGATTGCTTCATCTTGAATGCATTTTTTTCATTTCCTGGAATCTTGTGAAGTAATACAATTTTTCCTTCTCCCTACTACCTGCAAAAATACTTCTGCTTACTTTGGGGAAGAGTGATAAACATTACAATAGACAGCATCTTATGGTACAGAAAACACATCTGTCTGAGAGTGGATATACATAGAAAAATCTCTGCAATAATCCACAAAAAGTGTTCATTGTGGTTATAACGAGTGGTCAGGCTACGGATCTTTTAAATCACATGTTGTAATTGTTGTTTGATGAACTTATATTACCTCTGAAATAAACTTTGGTTCCATAAAAGAAATAAAACATAAACCACCAACTTACAGCATGTCCAAAATCTAGTGGATTACAATACTTGGATGTGTTTTGGTTTGGTTAACCTTACCATCCATCCACAGTTCCAATTTTTACCAGTTCCTTAAAGTATAAATACCATTTGCCTGTCTTCCCCACAGGTGGTACAGAAGGAATAAAAGAAATCAATGCGGCATTCTTTACTACGTGCTGCGTGAAACAAGACTGGCAGCAGACAGCTGTGTTTTTCATGGCTTCTGAATGTCTTACCTTCCATTAATTAAATCCTACTTTCAATTATTTTTTTTTGAAAAGCCACACAAACATTAATGTCAACAAAAGTGATGAAGTGAAAGGAGGCAAGATATATTTCCAAAATTTTTCTCAAGGTCCCTTAGTCCCAGAAAACACAATTATTTGAATGAGAATGCTTGAGGTGCCTGGGTGGCTCAGTCCATTAAGTGTCTGCCTTCCACTTGGGTCATGATCCTGGGGTCCTGGGATCGAGCCCTATGTCAGGCTTCCTGCTCGGTTGGGCATCTGCTTCTCCCTCTCCCTGCTGCTCTCCCTGCTTGTACTCTCTCTGTCAAAGAAATAAATAAAATTTCTAAGAAAAAAGAAATGGGAATGCTTATTTACACACACACAGACACACACACACACACACAATCTCCTTGTCAAACATATTAAATTATAAATTGGACATCAGTTTTGTAAAGACTGACTTCTAAATTATAATGGAACACATCTGGGGTGATTTTTTGACTCTCCTCGAATATTTGGTTTTCTTGGCAGCTGCAGGAAATCTCTGGGCAGACACACCACTACAATAATTAATGCCAGCTTTCAGGCATCATAATGAAAAAAAATTCATGACAGCAACAAAAAGTGGTACCCCTCCCCCCGAAAATAACCACGGATTTAATGTAAAACATGAATCCATGGGGCCTCTAGCCTAGAGCAGCTGAAAGACATTTGTGTGATTCATGAACAAAGAATCATTCAAACTCTTCCATTAGACCTCATCTGCATTTCAGCTACATTTACGCCCATCATTGGCTGTTTCATTCATATCCTGGTTATATCTGTGCCCAACAGTGCTCCTGACTTCTACCACTGGTTCCAACAAGACCTTTACCTTCTCCTTGCTTCTAATTTTCCTACAGTCCCTGAAGGACGTCCCAAGCCCAGCACAGTGCCTGGAACACAGTGGTGTTCAACAAAAGGCTGTGGATAGACAGAGTGGGCAATGAATGAGTGTGAATGGACCAAGCATGTGGAAACAAAAAGCAAACATCAGAAACCAAAAGACTTCTCTGATTCTTACATTACTTCATAAGTTAAAGCAAATATTCTACTTTTTTTTTTCTACTTTTTTCTTCCATGTTTTCCCCAGTTCTTTTGAACTGCAATTGACACACAGCACTGTGAAAGTTTAAGGTGGTTAGCGTAATGGTCTGCGTCACACATATTGTAAAGTGATGATTGCAGTAAGCTTAGTTAGCATCCATCATCTCATATAAATGTAGTAAAACAAAAAAATCTTTTTTCCTTGTGATGAGAACTCTTAGGATGTACTCTCTTAACTTTTATAAATACCCTACAACAGTGTTAACTATAGTCAGCATGTTTACATTATATCCCTAGTGGTTGTTTATCTTATAACTGGAAGCTTGTACCTTTTGACCACCCAATCCACCCTCCCCACCCTCCAACTCTGGTAACCACAAATCTAATCTCTTTTTCTGCAAATTGTTTTTTAGCTTTAAAATTCTACATATAAGTAAGATCATACAGTACTTCTTTTCTTCTGTCTGACTTACTTCACTTAGCATAACATATTCTAAGTCCATCCACGTTGTTGTAAATGGCACAATTTCATCATTTTTATGGCTCAGTAATATTCCATTCATTTGCTGATGGATGGACACTTGAGTTGTTTCCATTACTATAGTTTTTTTATGGGTTTTTTTTTTAAGATTTTATTTATTTATTTGACACAGAGAGAGAGATCACAAGTAGGCAGAGAGGCAGGCAGAGAGGGGGATGCAGGCTCCCCGCTGAGCAGAGAGCCCGACGTGGGGCTCGATCCCAGGACCCCGAGACCATGACCTGAGCCGAAGGCAGAGGCTTAACCCACTGAGCCACCCAGGTGCCCCACCATTACTATAGACAGTGCTGAAATGAACATGGGGGTGTGGCTTTCTTTCCAAGTTCGTGTTTCCATTTCCTTTGAATATATGCCCAGAAGTGGAATTACTAGATCACACGGTAGTTCTATTTTCAAGGTTTTGAGGATCCGTGTATTCTATCATTTAAAAGCATCCAAATAGATAATATGCTCCATGGTTGTATGACCTTAGGGAAATTCCTCAGCCTCCAGGCTTCATTTCCTCATCTGTAAACCAGAGAGAATTATAGCACCTGCTTCAGGAAGCTGTTGTGAGGGTTAACCTCATACAGCTTATAATGTACTTAGCAGAGTAAAGGAAACAGAATAAACGCTCCAAGTCAAGGAAAGGAAAGAAGTAAAAGCAAATAAGCATTATCACTATTTTATTAAAACACGGGTCATGCATCACATAAATACCACGTGGACTTGAAAAATGTGTTCAATCATGGGGCCTTGGTGCTGCAGTCAGTTGTGCGGCCAACTCTTGGTTTCTACTCAGGTCATGATCTCAGGGTTGTGGGATCAAGCCCCCCCTGCACTTAGCGGGGAGTCTGCTTGACCCTCTCCCTCCCTTTCTGTACTCCACCCCCGTGCCCACACACACACTCACTCTCTCTCTCTTAAATAAATAAATCAGCTGAAACCAATAATCCAATATTCAACTGACTGCACCACCCAGGCACCCCCTTTAAATTAATTTTTTTAGATGACGTTCCATAGACTGTGTTTCACACGGCTATTGTGGGGCTTTGAAGAATATGTCACTTAAATTCCCTAATATGATATAAGTGCTCAGTAAGTATTAGATGCATGAATAAATGATATGCAACATACAAATTATTATACAGAACCTATTTGTCATGATGTTACCAGACCCTCAAATAGCATGATGGTAGCGTTAGCTAAAATGTATGAATAGCTAAGTGCCAGGCATCTTGCTAAGTTCTTTATACGTGTTATCAATCTTTACAAAAACTTTATAAGCTGAGAATTGTTATTATCACCTGCATTGAAAAACTGTTTACACCAAGGCCCAGGGATTATATAACACACACATCAAACACGCAGGGTTGGAAGCCAGGTGTATACATCTATACTTCATGCATTATGAGACTGAACATACCTCTCTTTTTAAAAAAAGATTTTCTTTTTAAAAAATTAATGAGGGACGCCTGGGTGGCTCAGTTGGTTGGGCGGCTGCCTTCGGCTCAGGTCATGATCCCAGCGTCCTGGGATCGAGTCCCACATCGGGCTCCTTGCTCCGCAGGGAGCCTGCTTCTCCCTCTGCCACTCTGTCTGCCTGTGCTCGCTCTCTCTCTGACAAATAAATAAAAATAAAATCTTTAAAAATAAATAAATAAATAAATAAATAATGAAAAAGAAAAAGCTCTTCAGAAGTGCAGGAGGGAATAAAAGAAAGGCAACATTTGTTGAACACCCAGCATATTTCATGTCTCATATACAGCCCTTTACATATGTGTTCTAATTTCATCCTCCCTATACACCAAAAAGATTAATACCATCACTTCACCTGCACAGGTGAGAAAACACAGCAGTTAAACTGCTTGCCAAAACCACACAAGTACAGAGCCACAATTCAAACTCCGATCTACCTGACCTTATGACTATTTCTCTAAAATTTGCTGAACAGGGAAAGACAAGAATGAATAAAGCCAGTCCAAATTTATCTTTATTTTTAGCCATTTTAAAAAGACAACTCTCAGCTCAGCTCAGGCAGCTATTAACAAATACTGCCAGATTCCAGGCTATTCCAAAGTTCTCTATTGGTGGTATTTATGTCCCTGGGGAACACTGTCAATGTCCAGAGACATTAATGGTTGTCACAACTAGGGAGCTGCCACTGGCGTCTACAGGGGGAGATCTGGGAAGAAGCTAGACATCCTACAGAGCAAAGAACAGCCCTCCAGGACAATGGATTATCTAGTCCAAAACATCAACAGGGCCGAGACTAAGAAAAATCCTGTATGAACCAATGAAACGAAAATCTTCTGAGTTTCCGAAACATTGCACTGTACTTGGTCATGGTCTAGAACGCCACAGGAACAGCATGCTCAATTTTTTCCCTCCAGTGTGAAGGTCATGCTCCAGCACTCGTCGCTGCCTGGATGACCTCGCCATCACAGCCTGGGCTCGGCCAACGTTCATGTCAGCAGCCCTCTTCTTCGTGGAGAAGTGAACAAATGACCGGTGCTGGTCTCCAGTTGACACAGAAGGTCCCTATTAGCTTCTGGAAGGGCTCAGCCCAAGGTAGGGAAGGTCAACAGTGGCCCTTACAGACGTCATAAAGCGTCACACTCGACATTTCTCCTGATGTAATACCTCTTCAACCCAGCAAGGTACTCTCCTTTGCCTGTGTTTTCTGACATAAGGAACTGTGAAACCGTTTAAAATTAAGCTTGGGAAAGGTGAAGCTGAATCCACTTTCTAAGAGCAGAGACTATAGAGTGAGTGACTTGATAGA
The DNA here is from genome assembly GCF_963455335.1 of Martes martes. Taxonomy (NCBI): domain Eukaryota; kingdom Metazoa; phylum Chordata; class Mammalia; order Carnivora; family Mustelidae; genus Martes; species Martes martes. Next base: position 184,218,982 of record NC_137888.1, on the reverse strand, counting down.
TTTATCCCCTAATTGGATACCCTCGGACTCTTTCCCAAAGTATGTAATTTAAATTTACAGGTCTACTTGGATGAATGGTTCTCCTGTGGGAACACAAGGCTTTTTTAAAGTCACGGTCTGATGAATTTTACTCACGCCATTGAGGAAAAGATCTTAAGATCTCCAAAAAAGATCTATCTTCTGAAATGACAAGTATGTTGTTTAGCCAAAGCATTGGCAAGTCTTAACGTTTTTCCTTCCTAGGTAGATCTGTCACTGATTACCTGCAAAGGGGTCTTGAACTGTCAAGCAAAATACAGTGGGGAAGGAGGGGGGAAATCTGTGACGCATTCAACAGATCTGAAAAGGGGGAGGTGCCATATGAGACCATGCTGTCATCTTAATGTGTCACAAGAAGAAGCAGGAAGAAGGAAAGGCAGTTTACTCAAAGGTATCACCAAATATACAAGCAGAAGGGCAATGTTCCCCCTCTAAACGTATTGATATATTTAAGTTAAAACAGTACTTAATTCTAAAATTACAAACTTGTCCTAAAAACATGCAAAAGCAAAGATTTAATTTTTTTTTCATTTTATTTATTTATTTGAAAGAGAGAGAGAGCACAAGTGGGGGGGGGCGGAGAAGCAGACTCACTGCCAAGCAAGGAGCCCAACACAAGACTCGATCTCAGGACCCTGAGATCATGACTTGAACCAAAGGCAAACTCTTAACCAACTGAGCCACCCAGGCACCCCGCAAAAGTGAAGATTTCAAATAAACATTCTATAACCCCAACACTAAGAAGATTGAAAGGTTGAGCAACCAGATCTGAACCTATTGATAAGAAGAGTCTTGGAAGGCTCATTTGTGCCTTTATTCACAGAAAGTTTTAATACTCAGACTCAGGAGGACACAAGGCCAGAAATTGTTAACGGCTGACTTACGGTTTCCTCTGTGAGGGAAGAATCCAGTTTTTTAAAAAGATGCTACCATTTCAAATAAATCTTTAAGTGGATCAGTTGGGTGAATACATCCCATGCATATTTTTAGAGCATGTGTGGATTTGTTTATAAGAACTTAGAAAAATTCAGGAAGTTGGGAAACCAACTTATTACCAGTGGCTCACAGAAGGGGGCTGATGAGAGAGGAAGAGAATGTAGCCCCCCTGGGCAGAAGGAGGCATTAGGACTACTTGTACTTTTTAAGGGCTGTGACTATGACTGATTTTTACATTTTTTACTTTTTTTTTAAGATTTTATTATTTATTTGACAGACAGAGATCACAAGTAGGCAGAGAGGCAGGCAGAGAGAGAGGGGGAAGCAGGCTCCCTGCAGAGCAGAGAGCCCAACGCGGGGCTCGATCCCAGGACCCTGCGATCATGACCTGAGCCGAAGGCAGAGGCTTTAACCCACTGAGCCACCCAGGCGCCCAAATTTTTTACTTTTTTTTGAGTATTTTTTTTCAGTTTTGATGTTTCAGTGCTTCCGTACTTTATTTTCCTAAGTTTGGAAGAAAATCAGAACAGTACCTGCTAATGGTACAATATTGTACCATAGCAAAAACAAATACTGGAACAATGTATTTCCTAGCACTCATTCTACATGCTAGGCACCAGGCTAAGGCTCTCATTTCATCATCTGGGCATCTGATGGTTTCATCTTCCCAAGGGCCTTATCTCCCCTGGTCAGGGAATGGAGTAGTGTGTGAGTTCTCATTTTTTGTTTTTGTTTTTGTTTTAATTGGATAGTTTGTTTCACAGAAAGAGGTTCATTTAAAGAATTACTATACAAATTATAGAGCAATTGCAGCTTTTCAAAGACCAAGGATATGATGAAACTGACTTGACATTAAACTCCTATCATAGATAATTCAGTGGCGTCTCATGACTGAGAGGCTGTTACAGAATCCTAACTGCTCTGGGGCCGATATTGGCAATATTCGTAATAACAACAGCAAGCGAAAACGACTTGCTAACAGTGCTAGCTCAATTCTGATTCATCTCCATCCCCCGTCTGGATGCTCCCTCTGAGGCTACAGAAAGGTGGCTTTCCTGAAGTCCCAAGGCCAATGGGAGGCAAACCATCAGCCACACACACAAGACTGTTGTGTAAAAACACACCCATGGGGAAAGGGCATTCTCCTGGGTAGACAGGCAGATTTCACTCCCCCATAGAGTTTGGAATGGGATGCATTTCACATCAGTTCACCACATGTCCCAAACCCAGAACCCAAGGTTATTCAAGGGACATAGTCTACAGTCACAGTTGGCAGAAATTATACTTAGGACACATGGTAGGAAGTATAATGGCCCCCAAAGATATCGACATCCTATTCCCCAGAACCCTACACATACGTTACATGGCAATGGAGAATTAATGATGCTAATCATGGGTACTTTATTTATTTAGTTTTAGATTTTATTTATTTATTTGACAGAGATCACAAGTAGGCAGAGACAGAGGAGGACGCAGGCTCCCTGCTGAGCAGAGAGCCTGATGCGGGGCTCCATCCCAGGACCCTGGGATCATGACCTGAGCCAAAGGCAGAGGCTTTAACCCGCTGAGCCACCCAGGCGCCCCACGGGTACTTTAAAATAGTGAGATTATCCTGGACCATCCACACAGGCCAAATCTGTACCACGATGGCCCTTAAAAATGGAAGAGAAAGCACACAAGAAGACCCAGAGGGCAGTGTGACTATGGAAGGAAGGCACACAAAGATACAATGTTGCTGGCTTCAACCACAGAAGAAAGGAGCCTCTAGAAGTTGGAAACATCCCGGGAGCAAATTTTCCCACAGAGCCTGGAGCAAAGAACACAGCATAGCCAACAACTTGATTTGAGCCCAGTGAGATCCATCAGACTTCTAACCCACAGAACTGTCGTAAATACCACATTTGTATGTTTTAGGACAGTTTGTGATAATTATCTATAGCAGTAAAAAGAAGACTAATAAAGGGAGTAACTACTGAGTTTTTTCTAAACTGGAAGAATAGAAATTGATTAAAAATAATTACATGGATTTTTTAAATCACAAAGTTAGATGAAAGGTTCACTTTCAAGATGTGACAGAAATAATGACTACATCAAAATGTAACACGTTTCTGTTATAAAGGATACTATCAATGAAAATGAAAAGACAGACCACAGAACGGGGGAAATATCTGCAAATCACATATCTGAAAAGGACCTATTATCTGGAATACATATTTTTAAAAGCGCTCACAACTCGACAATAAAAAGACAGCCCCATTAAAAACAGGTCAAGAATTTTAATAGATATTTCTTCAAAGACGCTAGACAAGAGCCCAATAAGCACATAAGAAGAAGTTCAACATCGTTACCCATTAGAGAATTGTGAATCAAAACCACAATGAGATACCACCTCACATCCACGAGGGCAGCTTAAATAAAACAGCATAATAACATGTTTGGATGGGGATGGGGAAGAATTGAAATCTTCATGGATCAGCCATTTTGAAGAACAGTCTGGTAATTCTTCTAAGAGTTAATCATAAAATTACCAGATGACACAGCCATTCCACTCCTAGATATATACACAAGGGAAATGAAAATATATGTACAAACAGAAACTTACACATATATGTTCATGGCAGCCTAATTCCTCAGAGTCCAAAAGGATAAGCACCTCAAATGTCCATCAACAGATAAATGGATAAATGAAATGTGGTATATCCGTAAAATGAAATATTTATTTGGCAAAAGAGAGGACTAAAGTATGGATAATGTTAAAACATGGATGAACCTGAAAACAAGAAAAGTGACAGTAGCCAGTCACAAAAGACCGCAGGTTGTAACAGTCCATTTGTATGAAATGTCCTAAATAGGCAAATGGATACAGACAGAACATAGATGAGTCATTTCCTAGGACTTAGGGGTACGCGGAAGGATGAAGCAGGGAGTGACTACTACTGGGTACAGAATTCTTTTTGGAAGGGACAAAAATTTCTAAAATCAGATGATGGTAATGGATTGTACTGTGAATCTATTAAAAACACTGAATTCCACGTGTTATATGGAGGAACTGTATGATATATTCACTATATCTCACTAAAGCCATTTCCAATGCAATTGAACTTTGATATTCCATATGTATTCATTACTACATTTTTAAAATTAACATATAATGTATTATTTGGCCCAAGGGTACAGGTCTGTGAATCATCAGGCTTACATACTTCACAGCACTCACCATAGCACATACCCTCCCCACTGTCTATCACCCAGCCACCCCATCCCTCCCACCCAGCCCCCCAGCAACCCTCAGTTTGTTTCCCGAGATTAAGAGTCTCTTATGGTTTTTCTCCCTCCCTGGTCCCATCTTGTTTCATTTGAAGAGGCAGGTATTTGAGAAATAATTGTAAAACAACCACGGTCAACCACAAGAGGGCGCGCTGCTCATAGCTACAGAACCAGGAGACTAAATTACCAGGGTGGTATTTACCAGTTGTATTCCCTTCTCTCTTTTTGTTGGGGCAAGGAGTGGAATATTAGTATGTTCTACCTCATACACTGAAGCCCACAGTGTTAACAAAACTGATGACAGGTTGAGAAAATCATGACAAACACAGATAAAAAGTAAATATTTAAACTTCAATAATACAGAAACCACAGAGGACATGGCATTGCACTCATTTCTTTCCACTCCTGTCACACAACGGATTATACAAAGTCATTTATTTAGCATAAAATTCATCCAGATAAGAGAAATCATTACAAGAAACGAAATGTGTTATAAATGCTTGGTCTCTGGTTCTCTGCTTTCCATGTCCAGCCCCAGAGCCAAGCCTCATACAAATGGCACTCAATAAACATTTATTAAATGAATCAGATACATGAATAGAGAGTGAAATCTACTTTTTTTTTTTAAATTTCAGGGGAAAAAATGTTTATCTACTATGCTTTGGAAACCAGATCAAAATATTTCCCCTGATCCATACCACAAATGAATAAAACATTACAGTCATGTCACTGAATAACTATCTCCCAAATGAGTTCACAGAGACATTCTGTGGTGTCAAATATAATTCCTCTGGCCAAGCGATCCTTTCATATTGACAGATATACCTCTCTCAATGCATTATCTTTGGTCTTCTTATTTAAAGTTCCTTAATCAATGCACCTCTTAATAAACCACAAGCACAAAACACTTCATTAGAAGAAACCACATTCTTCTCCATCTATCTCATATTTCAAATGATCTGACATCAGAATGGTGTCTGTAACAGTAATAATACTGGCTGCATTTCCTCCCCAGAAGCCATACTCAGTTACAAAAATTCTACTGCACTCTTAGCTCAGTCACAATGAAAAGTATGCATGATTTTTAGGCATGTTTTTCATGTGGGATTAACAAATGGGTAAAGGGTTCATTGCTGCACACACAGGCCATACTCATCTTGAAGGCACCCTGGGTTTATCAGGCACTGGAGCATTTTCAGAGCAACACACTCCACAAGAAACTGGATCACCAAACGATAAACTCAACTTGAAAAGTCCTCCTCTGCCATTTTTTAGTGAACAGCCTACTGTCAAAACAAAGATGTCATGCTTAGCCAGTTCTAGGCAGCCCAGAAACTTTAAATAGAATGCCAAACACATTGTACTTGAGTGACAAGGAAACTAACTCTCGCACATCATTCATTTATATACCTAAAACATGTTCCATGTAACTAACTGGGGATTGTATGAGGTGCCTGGAGATAGGACAGCAAACGGGGTACATTTCCTGTCCTCTAAGAGCTCGTGGTCTGGAAGACCAGATGGACAGATACAAATGGGCACTAACAAAACGAGTAGATTATCAGGGGTAAGCACACGGTGTTATGGGAACACTGAGGTTGAACACCAAATTTAACCTTGTGTGGTTAGTAATGACTATAAATGGATAATACAGCTGAAACTTATGAGCAGCAGCGAGCCAGTGAAATAAGTCAAAAACAGTACCCCAGGCAGAAGGAAACGCCCGGAGGTCTGGAAAGTTCGAGGAATAAGCGAGAGCTCAATATGATAGAAACAGAGTATGGAACAGAGACAGAGAGGGTTAAAGAGGTAAAGGCAGGCCAGTTATGAAAGATGTTCATTTACGCTAGATCCTTGGGTAGCCATCCCTGCAATGGTCCATAAGTCCGGAGGTTGCATTTTTCCTCCCCCCAACATTTTCTAGCCTCTCTTAAATTTCCTAGAGGTCCAACCAGAAATCTTAAAATGTAATTAACACACATTATCGCTCAACTGTGCCCAAGCGAGTTCACAGGAAACAAATGGAAAAAAATTCTCCAAAAGTCCATCTGAGCGTGACTCACAAATCACATGTATGTCAAAAGCACATTGAAGTTTTACAGAGTTTTCAGAGGGAGGTGTTCTCATCCCAGACTTACAAAGAGTATGACTGAGGTTCAAAAAAGGGAGAACGGACTAGCTAAGACTATGAACTCAGAAGCAAGACTTGGGCTCCAACCCTGGTTTCTCTCATTGGTTGTTTGTTTGCTACTGTAACAACAGCTTCCCTCTGGAAACAAGCTGCTAGTATGTCCGTAAGTGATGACCACTCTTCCCCATGTGGATGATACATTACAAGCTATTTTAGGGAGCTGCTTTTTCAGTTTGCTCTACCTGAACTCACTCCCAGTAGGTCTTACTGTGAGCTATATGTGTAGAGGTCTACGGACCACAGAGTTCCAAAGCTGGCATGCATTCAAAACCCTCTGTTGCAATAAATCAACTCTACAGGAGCTCTCTCTAAATGAGTTCTGGGGCACCTGGCTGGCTCAGTTGGTGGAGCATGTGACTCTTGATCTTGGGGTTGTAGGTTCGAGCCCCACAGTGGCTGTAGAGATTACTTTAAAAAAATAAAAGTCTGGGGCACCTGGGTGGCTCAACCAGTTAAAGTTCTGCCTTCGGCTCATGTCACGACCCTGGGATCCTGGGATCAAGCCCCACAGGCTCCCCGCTCAGCAGGGAGTCTGCTTCTCCCTCTCCCTCTGCCTCTTCCCCTGCCGTGGGCTCTTCCTCTCTCAAATAAATAAATGAAATTTTTTTTTAAATAAAACTTTTTTTTTTTGAATGAGCTCTACTTTGCATTTATCTTTGTATTGCTACTCTCGGCAAACTGAAGCATATCAGAAAGTAAATCAATATTCAGAGAAATGGGGTACTCTCAGAGGACAAGCGCATTAGCCTCAGATGTCTTCTACAATGATGTGTGGGGGTTGCTCAGTGAGATTAAAAGGAAAATTTTTAAAGGTTATTTTATTCCCCAAGCACCAAACTGATCAAAAATTAGCAAAACAAACAACCAACCACAATAAAACAGTCGCCAAAAACCTCCTGTCAGAGGGCAAAGAAGAAAAGCAAGGAGGGGCAGCAGAGAGGCTATACCAGTCCTGTGGCGATCTTCCATCACCCCATTCTGGAAGGATGCTTCATCTTTCTCAGTCTTGAGCTACTGCAGGCCAACCAAAGCCCTCAGAAGTCAGACTGCCACCAAGCAATTGGCACGGATGCTAAAATTCCCTCCCATAATCTATAGTCACAAGTCACAGAATATTTTGTTTAGCTGTAAAACCCCTCAATTCCATAAAATATTAAGTATCATTTAATCCTTCATCTAATCTGAAGAGGTGTCATCAAGTATTTCCCACTTTACCCTTGAGGCAAGTTCAAATCAGAAAAGTAACTTAAAGTCAACTAGCCAGTCTGAGGAAAGTTCAGAAATCAAACCCAAATCTGAGTCCTAACTTACATCTTTTATCATTCTGCACAGAAGATACCTCCACACTTCAATCTCTCAGTCACTATGGAGAGGATCACAACGCTTAGTGTTAAAAAAAGTTCTTGAGGGTGCCTGGGTGGCTCAGTTGGTTTAGTGACTGCTTTCAGCTCAGGTCATGATCCTGGAGTCCCGCATAGGGCTCCCTGCTCAGTGGGGAGTCTGCTTCTCCTCTGACTCTATCCCCCTCTCATGCTCTCTCTGTCACTCTCTCTCTCTCTCAAGTAAATAAATAAAATCTTTTTTTTTTTTTTAAAGGTCCCTGAGGGGCGCCTGGGTGGCTCAGTGCGTTAAGCCTCTGCCTTCAGCTCAGATCATGATCTCAGGGTCCTGCGATCGAGCCCCGAATCGGGCTCTCTGCTCAGCAGGGAGCCTGCTTCTCCCCTCTCTCTCTGCCTGCCTCTCTGCCTACTTGTGATCCCTCTCTCTCTCTCTCTCTCTGTCAAATAAATAAATAAAATCTTTTTTTTTTAAAGGCCTTAAATAACATATAGTCTCAATAATTTCATCAAATTTTCCTGTCTTTATTCTATTTTCCACAGAAAGGAAGCAGAGTGCATGCAAAGGAAAATCTTCAAGTACTCAAGATGATGTTCTTTCCAGAACACTCTGAACAAGAAATATTATTAGAAGCATAATCATATGTAGTCGTTGTTAATGTAATAAATATGCCGCATGCCTTTCATTTCAGAACTTGCAGGGTCAAGACGAACTAACAGAAAGATCGTTCTTTTTAAAAAGCGAGTAAGAAAAAAAAAAAAAGCGAGTAAGTATCTGGGAAGCAAACTAGTTCTAATGTTCTTAAAAGCTAAAGCAAACTTACATTACCCCAATTTCACCAAACCAACCCAACATTTAAAAATCAAGACGCTTTATCACGATGAGCACGGAGTCTTTTACAGACTTGTTGAATCACTATACTGTACACCTAAAGTAAGACAACACTGTGTGTTAACTATAGTGCAATTAAAATAAAAAACGTAAAAAAATAAAAATGCAATATTCAAAATTAAAAGCAATGGCAAGGCAACTGGACCATAGTAAGGAAAAAGAAAAACAAAAGAGGTTTTGTTTGACCTTCTGATCTTGCTGCCTTCTTAATGACAACAGTTCACCTAATTGGGGAGGGCTGAGGGGAAAGGACAAGGGAGCCCCTTGAGGCCTCCTGGCAAAGTATTTCCCCAGCACAGCTCAGCCTAAATCAGTCTTTTATTAACACAGGCTCAGCAAGTTTCTAATCCAACCCCTCTGAAGTCTAATAATGGTCCTCCTTTGGACTAAACGCCCAAAGGGATAGCCATTCTAATGGTTAAGCAGGAGATACGAAAGTCAGACAAAGGGGCGCCTGGGTGGCTCAGTCCTTAAGCATCTGCCTTTGGTTAGGGTCATGATCCCAGGGTCCTAGGATCAAGTCCCGCATAGGGCTCCCTGGTGAGTGGGAAGCCTGCCTCTCCCTCTCCCACTCCCCCTGCTTGTGTTCCCTCTCTCGCTGTGTGTCTCTCTCTCTCTGTCAAACGAATAAAAAAAAAAAACAGACAAAAACACAGCCTATTTTTCCCTAAACACGCAGAGTTAGATCTCGACAGAAGAATAACATCTGACCTCTCCTGTTAAATGGACCACAGGATAAAAATTATTAGGCTTAAGCCAATGCAGGAGGAAAATGGTAACCTGGACTCACACTGTCAAGACACGTCAACCTAGAAATCTCGGCCTCTTTGGGGAACATTGAAGAATCTTTCAATTCCACGGTGGGAAGAGGTGTAATAAAAGAGTGTTCCAATCCACATGCTAACACGCAATCCTCTTGCAACAGACCTCCCTCATCAAGCTGGCCATTCGTTGCTCCGTTACTGTCAATTTCTCTTCACACCAAGCCCCTCATGAATGACCAGCCTCCGTGTGAGGAACACAGGATCTCCCCTCATCAAGGCTCAAGGACCGAAGCTGGGCCCATCAGACTCTCTCCCCCACTATTCAGAAGGGAGACACAAATCCGAGGTATTTGGTATGGCCCTGTTGGGGAAATATCCCATAAAGCTAGTCTGCAATGGCCATTCTTCTGTGTACATGTGATAATAGAGAAGGCTGGTTTGCAGGGGAAGAAAAACAAAGTGGATGCAAAAAGAAAACCTTGGCTATGCCTCATGAGTTTGATTATTCATTACAGGAAGAAACTGAAGTGATTATTTGCTGGCAATTTTTGAACTTCAGGGAAAAAAATTTAAATCTTCTGTCTCCGAGATACAAACCAAGCCTAATTAGGGCAGACAATATAAGCCATTGCCCAGCTTCAATGGTCTCTCAGGTTTTCAAAAGAAAGAATGGAGATAGATAAACACTGTAGCAAGACAACACTTTAAAAAAAAAAAAAAATTCCCTAGGAAAGCTTTAATAGGGACAAGGTGCCTTGAGAGAATCTAGGATTAAAGCATTATTCTAGAAAAGCTTTTTAATTACTCTGATAAATGTCTGGCAATTGCTGCTTCTGATTAAACAGATTTAAAATAAAAACAAAGAAAAACAGAAACCCGCATTCTGTAAATACTAATATTTTAACATTTTCAACATTGAAACATCTGGTTTCACATTTTTTTTTTTTTTTTTTTAGAGAGAGAGAGGGAGAGAGAGAGAGAGAGCGAGCACAGGCAGGCAGAGGCAGAGGGAGAAGCAGGCTCCCCGCCAAGCAAGGAGCCTGATGTGGGATTCGATCCCAGGACGCTGGGATCATGACCTGAGCCGAAGGCAGCTGCTTAACCAACTGAGCCACCCAGGCGTCCCTGGTTTCACATTTTTTTTTTTTTAAAGATTTTATTTATTTATTTGTCAGAGAGAGAGTACACACAAGCAGGCAGAGAGGCAGGCAGAGGCAGTGAGAGAAGCAGGCTCCCTGCTGAGCAAGGAGCCTGATGTGGGACTCGATCCCAGGACCCTGGGATCATGACCTGAGCAGAAGGCAGCGGCTTAACCAACTGAGCCACCCAGGCATCCCACCCTGGTTTCACATTTTAACCAGAACAGAGGGACAGGCAAAATAGCAAGTGCCTCCTGGAATTTATTCAGTATGTTGGAAAATTACGCAGTGCTATGGCCAAGTGCATCCTTGGACTAGAAGAATCTATCCTGCTTTGTGGACAATAATATACCCCTTGAGCTACAGCTCTTGAAAAGGATGGAACATGGCTGAATTTCTAGAACACATCTTCAATTCCTTGCCTTATAAACAGAGCCCCGGAAGCTTTGAACAATGACCTCACCACCCTTCCCTGCCCTTCTATCTCATAGGAAGCACAAGTCACGAGAAGCCATTGGGGCAGACATCATTTTGAAACACACATCAAAGATGCCACTCTGAAATTCCAAAGAAAGACTTCAGCAGCAGGACTCACATCAAGATGGGCGTACAGCTCTGCAGTGCTTGCCTCTCTGTCTTGGCTTTGGAAGAATGCCTTGGGTTTCTTTCAACTCTACAGACTCATGCCGACTGCAGTCAAAGTAAATACTCCCAAGATCGAAGGCAACCCTCATTGCAAACAGAGGTCTCCTTCAATTAAAACAACTTTCAGTAATGCTACAGTTACATTAAAAGGGCACTTCACACATCAGTGGACTACAGTTTTAAATGGATATGAACACCCACACTTACATATTTTTTAAAAGTATATTCTTTTGGCCAGGATTTCAGGAATCTTCGGAAATCCTGTAAGGTATTATATATTTTCCCCTAGCTTAATAGGGGAAATTAATAGGACTCAATGCTTTACATTTAAATGTTCTGGTTGTTAAAAAAAAAAAAAGTAATTGTATTATCTGGATACACAATTAACATATTGTTCAAAAATAATTTTATAATCATCTTTCCCAATTTTTTGACACTGAACGAAGATGCAGGCTTCTTAATGCCAGGCCTACCATTACTTAACTCAGTGTTAAGGTATATTACTTGACCCTCCGATGCTTCCGTTTCTTTATCTGTAAATATGATACTAATAATACCTGCCACAAACAGGGTTCTAGGGAAGAACAGATGACTTCACGCATGGAAGCCAGGGAGAACAGTAAGCCCTTAGTAAGTGTTAATCGTCATCATCTTTTTTTCTCCCCCATCGTTAATTTTCACTCTTCACGTTGAAAGGTACCACAGTAGTTCAATGTAGGAGTAAGTAAAATCAAGGGCCGGTGGGGGGAGAAGGGGCAGGTGTCAAATATGTAATACAATCAACCCTTAATTACCGCAGAGTATGTTCTTTAAAACTGAAGAGCATTCTTTGCTGATTTTGTATTTCTTTCTTATCCCCAGAAAGAGAGAGAGGGAAATCTTACAAAAAAACATTCCTGGGAGGTCAACCAGTCTGAATCACTACTATCAATCACAGTCTTCTTATCATTCAGCCCTCAGCCCAGTGAGCAGCAGCTCAGTGGGGCAAAGCAGAACAGCCTCAAAAGATCTGAAATGTTTCCACTGCGATAGGTACTCTCTCATCATGGGAAATGTTTTTTTAATTTGGGAGAAAAAATTGTCATACAAGAAAGTGGCATATTGGCAATAGAGCCCATATTGTCTCTGGGAAAGAGCGATATTAATAAAAACCTTAAAATACAAATGTATTGATTCCTATGGTTTCCAAGTATTTTGATGTTCTTAGATTCTCCCAGGAGCTCCTTGGCATTTTACTCTTGTACTTATTTCCTTTGCCTTAGAATAGATTTATTTGTTACAAAGTTCTTTGTCTTTTCTTGGATGCAAGAGGGTTGGGTAAATTAGGCAACCCTAGGTACATATCTCTGGAAGTTATTTAGTTCTCCTTCTTGGTCTCCTTTTATTTGCAAACTGCCAAGTAATACTGGTTTCTATTTCAGATGTTTGTGAAAAAAAGAGATCAAGAGCAGCTCTGGGTAAACCTCTCCTAGGCTAACACGGTGAAATTTAGTTTCCAGTGGAATATTCTGTTTCTGAAATGGCAAGGAACAATCATAAAAAGTTGGGGGAAATGAGATTTCAAAAATAGCAGGAATTTAGAATGAGGTAAACAAAAGCACTGATGTAGTCAGTACCAATGGCCTGGATATTTCCCGATCTAATAACTGTACATTCAACAGACTGGTCAAAAACAACAATCACACATACCTGAAGCTCTGAACTGGTCAAAGTAGCAAAATCTTGAGATTAGATGCAAAGTCATAAGGTTCTAGAAAAATGCCAGATCTTGGACCTTGGAGTCCCTCAAGGGGACTACCAAATCTGTGGGGGGAAACCTTCTCACTTCCATCATTAAGCTGACATAGTATTTTAGGAAAACCTGGGGGGAGAAAGCCGCACATGACCAAGGTCTGAGGGGCGTGGGTCCCCCCGGAGGTCCACCTCACTTTCCAACAACTCCCCCCACGCACCACTTACCCTACAGTCCAGCCTAATGGCTCCCAACTTCTCCAAATACGCATACAGGTTTTAAAGTGTAGTAGAACAAACGTAACAGTGATGACATTTAAAAAAATAAAGAAACAAAGAAACAAAGAAAGAAAGAAAATACATATCAACCAAACTGTCAAGAAATTCAAGAAAAGAGTTCCTATTTTATTAACCCCAAAAGCATCTGTAATCATTTAAAAATAGAGTCATTTCACTAAAATCTATTTGAGCTCTTACTCTGTGTTTGCAGAACTGGAGATACAAATTGTGCCCTGGAATACTTTCTCTTCTCCTTCTCTCTTACTCCCTCTCTCAGATGAGGTCTGACCAAAATGGTTACTCCTGAGAGGGGAATTCTTAATTCTGTTTGGTTGAGGGAGGGAGGGAAGAGAAGAAGGTGGAGGCAATTCTTCCTTTGTCATTGGGGTTTTAATTTTTGACCTTATGAATGCATTCATGAATTACTCACGTAACCAAAAATAACAGCAAGAGAGTGAAGCATGTATGTTAAGAGATGTCAAGAAAAATCTGAAAGTCCTTTGCAATGACATTAAGACCCCCTAAGAACAGGAGATACTGCCCAACCCCACACTGCACACTGGGATCAGACACCAGCGGCTCTACCCAGTTGTTCATAACAATGAGAATTAGTAAAATGATGCCATTGCTCAGGCAAGGGCCATCCCTCTCTTGTCCATCCCTGTAACCTCCATCAAGCACAAGACACCTGGCACTTAACCAACACTCAAATGAGTAATTATTCAAAGGCTGACTGAAAAAATGGGGGCCCAAAGAACGCTGAGTCTCCTGTCTCAAGTATAATGCCTGGCCATTCTTTCTTCTGTGGTAACTCCAGCGTATGCTCCAAGACTCCCCTAAAAAGATCTCCTTGTGTGTGTATGCACACGTGCATGTGTGCATGTGTGTGTGTGTGTGTGGTTCACTGACATCTAATTACCCACAGGGAAGAACACAGGTTTCAGCTCTACACCTGGAAGCTGTCTGCTGAAGGACACACCCATGTAACCATCAAGCCGATGAAGGTAAAGAAGCTTCCAGTACCCCGACAGACTCCTTCAGTAGCACCTCCTTTCATTTTTTTTTTTTATTGTGAAGATTTTATTTATTTGACAGACAGAGATCACAAGTAGGCAGAGAGGCAGGCAGAGAGAGAGGAGGAAGCAGGCTCCCTGCTGAGCAGAGAGCCCCGTTGTGGGGCTCAATCCCAGGACCCTGGGATCATGACCTGAGCCAAAGGCAGAGGCTTTAACCCACTGAGCCACCCAGGCGCCCCTCCTTTCATTCTTTGACCAATAGCTTCACTCACTTTTTGTATTGCCTCTTTGTTTTTCTGCTATTTACAAAGTGAAAGAGGTTCTGAATAAGGCCATGGTTAAGAAGTTCATTCTTTTTATTTAGAGAAACCAAAAATCTCTAGTCTAATAAGGTGAAGTAGATGAAAAATAGTATTAGGAATCTAGCAGTATTCTATAAGAAGATGAAAATTTAACAATGACTAAAACAATGTAGGTGACATTTATTGTAAGGGGCATTAAGGATATGAAAATATATTAAAGGTTTCTAACTGAACTATCTTTATTCTCAACACTCAATGCTTCAATAATTTTAATTTACATGTTTGCTGACTATAAATAAAAGATTTGCTCAAGAAATTGTCAGATGTGACACAATGTGCCCCTCAAAATTCTCATCTTATAATTGTTCCCTTTGTGAAAACTTGTTCCAGCCATTATTTGAGAATGTCATAAGGCAGAGTAATTTGTTAAAGCAATTTTGCAAAGGACAAAATACCTCAGACCTTCTCTTGCACAGGAAACATAGGAGCTTCCAAAAAAAAAAAAAAAAATTAACTAAAGTCCACAGAGACTACTTAAACCTTTAAGGTAATAATCATAAATTAACAAGAATCTAGTACAAACTATTTGGGGCATCTCTAGAATCCGCTCTCCATCTCTCTCTGGGACAACTCCAAGAACACTCAAATCCCATTTATAACATTCAAGAACTATGAAAAACAAACATTTGTCTTATCGGTGTAGAAGCCCAGAGAAGTATCACATCATTAGCTCCTCAACACAGCCTGGTAGAGACTCTGCTTGGCACAGAACACAACTAAGAAAGACAGAAATTTCCAGAGAATTCATAATTTTGCGAAACAGAGAATTTTTCAGATGGCTTAGTAAAAAGGAACACAGGAATGTCAGAACATCAAAACAGAGGAAAGATCTCCAGATGACATCACTGACTGGTGTGGGCAATTTATTTATATCAGGGTTTCTCAACCTTAACACCATTACTACTTGGGACCAGCTATTTCTTTTTTTAAGAGGGGCTGTTCTGGACATTTCAGGATACGTAGCAGCACCCCTGATCTCTGCCCCCTAGATGCCAGAAGCATACTCCCCCACCATGTAGTCACAACAACAACAAAAAGGCGCCAAACAGTGCCAACGGCCTCTGTCCCCTGGGAGATCAAATAATCCCTGGTGAGAACCACTGATTTAGAATGATGACACTGACAATGATGATGATGGTGGTGGTGGTGGTGGTGGTACTGGTAACAATAATGATAGCAGTAATGATAATAAAACAAAACCACCTCTATGTATTCAGCATTGTACATCAGCTGTCCCACTGAGAACTTTATAGACACTTCATTCTATAAAGCAACCCTGAGATAAGTACTGTGATTTTTTACATTTTACAGATAACAGAACTAAGGTACGGAAAGGCTAACTGTCCTCTTGAAGGTCACACAGGAAGAGGCTGACCTGAGGTTCACAGCTAAGCCTAACTTCAATCATTTTAACCAGCATCCTATATATTGCCATTTCCATGTAGAGAATCATCAGAGAGCTCTTGGAACAGAGCACCAGGCTATTCCAAACAAGCATATGTAAAACATGGTAGTCAAAGGCTACAACAGACCATGTTTTCACCACTAGTGGTGGTGAAAGCAGGCTGCCAGTGGACATGAACTCTCATGTGGCTTCTTTTAATAACATATGTTTTATATAGGATCTCAGGAATCCTCAGAGCAACCTCTCAAGACAGATACCCGTATTCCCACATTACAGGTAAGAAAAGTGAGTACCAAGAGATTGAGTAAATGATCCAAGGTCACATAGTTGGCTTTCTGGATGGAGCCAAGATTTAAAATAAGACTGGTCTGACAGCCAAGCTTCAATTGCTTGGAACACAAAGATTTTATGGGTTGAGCAACAATCATAAAGACCCAACATGCCAACACGCTCTTAGCAGTAACTGACCCGGGTTAAATGCTCTTGGGTCCTCCGGCATGGTGAGACTTTCATAAGACCAACTGAACCCTAGCCTCATGCTCCAATCACCTCACAAACTGGGAACTCTTCCGGTCTCCTGTCACTCTAGACCTACTTATGTCCTATATGGGTTCTGGCTCTTGGATTTTTATATCTCATTTTAAGTAGATCCAGATTTTTTTTGGAGGGGGGGTAGTTTGAGTGAATTCTCCCTTCACAAAAATATTAAGTTCACAGCTGAAGCTCAGCTGGGAATGTGAGGTACACGAACAATGTGTCTCATGGATAATCCAAAGGGGAAAGGAAAGAAACAAAAGGAGATTTATGGTGGGAAAATGAGAGCAATACCCAGAGTGGAAATAATCTAAAGTACAGATATTTAATCTGAGAGAAATATTTGGATACTGGGAATTCCAAAGGAGAGCTGAGCCCATGATTATGGTCCAGAAGGACCCATGGGCTGTTATTAAGAAATGCATTTCCATTGAAATACAATTCTACATACACACACACACACACACACACACACACACACACACACACACACCAGAGCAGTGTAAAAATACTATTTGAGGTTTCACAGAGCACTCCCATCACAGACAGTGATGATATGCTCTAATAGCTGGGATAATTGACCACGCTGGGACCCTAAGCTTGTTTCCGGACACTTCGGCAGCTCGAACATAGAAGATGAATTTAAATTTAAGGCCATTAGGACACAGGAACAATTGTCACCGTTTCCAAGGGGAGGTTAAATAAGTAGGTGAGAGAATTTTGTACAAACGTTTACAAGGATCACAGAAATACAGTTCTCAGATGTCATCCATTTTAGGCTCCCTTGCAATACGGGAATAATAGGGCTCAGGCAAGTCAGACAATTGGAGGCAATAAAGGAGGCAGACAGAGACATCAGCGGACATTGAAGAGACATCATTAAATTAAAGAACAACTTAAATCAGGGGTCTTTCAGAAACACTTTGCACCAGGCTGTTCACTTTGTTCTGCTCGGTCCCATCATCCTGCGGAAATCCTGAACCATCCAAAGACCCTTTTAGTTATGGCAGAAAACCCAACTCCAGCTCACAGTGGGACGCTCCTATTTTCTGACCTACACACACACCCAGCCCTGGACCCAGGCAGCCAAGGAAGAGGTCAGCACAGGAGAAGAGGGTAGGTTGTCTGGAAGACCATGAAGGAAAAATGGTACCCAGTAGCCACAGTCATGGAGAATGGATGCCATACAGACAAGAACAGATAGGATGCACATTCAGGTTGGTCTCATCGTGCACATATAATGGCAAATGCTGCACACTTTCTCCTTCTAGAAAAGCTCAGTTAAGCTTCAAAACTTATCCGGGTCCCTTTCTTCTCTCCTGGCCTACCAAAGACTCTTTTTGAAGTTGCCCTCCCCCCATCCACATCTCTCTCTATCCTCTCATTTCTCCATCATTTCAGGATCTCCTCTTTTCCCAAGTGCTTATGATTTCATCTGTAGCAAGAAACACAAGCCAGGCCGCAATTTCATTCATCAAAAGGTGTTATACCAGCATCATCCTTGCCTGTGATGTCACATGTTAGGGAAAATGATTATAACTTGAAGGAACGCATGCTACTAAAATTCCAGATACTGTGGTACTTTCCGGGAGGCGAAGAGAAACTTTCTTCCTAATGCCCTTGAAATCATGCCACAGAGATGCAGAAGGCCTGTGACGTCTGGCCAGCAGGAGCCTCTTTTATTTAATCTCTTCCCCATACACCTAAAAGGCCAATTAGTGTGCCCGTTATGCCTCTACTCGGAAAAGTAATACTTCCAAAAGGTTATTTCAAGACAGACTGTTAAATGAAACATGAGTAATTCCATTAGAGTGTTGATTAGGAACACAAGTCAGAAACTGCTCCAGACAAGAAACTAGTAACTACAACAACAAATGGGAAATGAACTCCAACTTGGCTCCCCAGGGAGAATCAAATGAACTGATGGGTATGTGCCTTCTCTAATTTCCGAGGATCCAGCTAAGGTTCCATCTCAGTCAGTGATATTAAAGAGCTGGTCTCCGGGGAAGATGAAGACAGCCCTCTGTTGGCGTTAACGCATTCCTCCATCAGCCAAAGGGGGATAGCCCAACCTCCCCATATGGAAAGGAGTGGATTTCTCCACGTTGATCAACTACAGGCAACACAAGTTCAAATCCCGCTACTCGGCTACTTACACAACATAGACACATACACCCACAAGTTCAGTAACACACAAAAGCGTGTTTATTCAAACTGCAGAATATATCCCAAATGCTCTTACCAATGGAGGGACACATTGGCCATCTTAGTAAATATTTGTTCAAGTTATTTTCTTATGGCACACAGGTTTATTTTAAGGCCATCCATGACACCTGTTCTCCAGTTTCAATGGTATCCCCCATGCAGTGACTTAATCCACCCACACCTCTGAATAGGGTGACAAGACACCCCATTAGTCCAGATGCCTCAGATGAAACTCAAACCTCTGGCCTGGAGACTTTCTACTGACACACCTCAGCCAATTGGGATGGTCACTAACTTCCCCTGTGTGGCTTCCTCCCTCCAAAGAAATACAGATGCTAACCATGCTGTGACCCCACAGACTCCTGTATCTCTCGTTCCCAGAGGCACCTGCTTATTGCCATATCGCTTATTGCCGTATCTGTCTTATATTCCAAAATGGACTATGATGCATTTGGGGAAGAAAATAAAAACTCACCATCTTCCAGGCCCTCATGACACAGGCTCACTTGCAATACCATCAGCCTTGCTCATCGTAAGCTAGCCACGCAACACTGCCTTTCCCTCTACCTGGGATAAGTCTTTGTCCAGTTCTTTCCATTCTTCAAGACTTGGTTCCAAGTGTCACTTTGTCAGAGAAGTCTTTTTCATGACCAGCAAAGACTGTTGTAGAAAATAGCCCTACTTCCTCCCCAGTTCCACTAACTGTAGACTCCGAGAGCCCACTTATGTCCTTTGTGGCACCTACACACCTGGCAATTGTGTTTGCTTTGCTATTTGCATGCATATGTAGTCTCTCTCCCCTTTCTGTTCCACAATGTTCTCTACCACAATACCAGGCGATACCCTCAACGTATCGCAAGTACCCGGCACAGAGTAGGCAATGGTTTGGGAGATTAATCTACTGGTTTAAAACAAAGGTCTGATGATTAATGTAATGAACAGCTACATATTATCTTCGTCAGCTGTAGCTGTCATAACAAAATATCATAGACTGGATTGACTTGAGCAAAAGAAATTTCTCATGGTTCTAGAGGCTGGGAAGTCCAAGGAATTCCAAGGTCAACTAATTGAGTTCCTGGTGAGAGTTCTCCTCCTAGCTTTCAGATGGCTGCCTTCTCACTGTGTCCTTAGACAGTGAAGAGAGAGAGAAGGCTCGGGTTTCTCCTTCCCTTCTTTTGAGGACACTAATCCCATTAAGGGGACTCCATGCTCATGACCTCATCTAAGCCAAATTACCTCCCAAAGGCTCCACCTTCAAACACCATCACATCAGGAGTTTGGAGAGGACAGAAACATTCAGCCCGTAATGCATAAGGTCAAAGGAAAGAAAGGTTTTTCTTCCCAATGGATAACTGATGTTTGGCTACTGGAAACTAACTGCAGAAAATATGTATGTATGTGGGAAAGCAAAACACTGGCACACATACTTCATTATTTATCTCCATGTAATTTCACAAAATAATCACAGCCTCATACTGTTTGTTGAGCATTTATTGTTATGGGAACTTTTTTCATCTCATCCCGACAGACATGACCAAATGATTAAATCTACATTTGCTAACATTTTCCGGTTAGAGTCTAGGAGATTAATGTCTAAATCCTGGGTTGCTTTTTTCTTATTACATCGGACATCTTTTGGAGTGTCTGCCAAGCCCAGAAGCCAACCCTCTTCTTGGGAAGCTTCCTGCCAGATCTCCATGGGGGGCCCTGGGCAGCCATAATGGGGCTGGGAGTCCAGGCTCCATTCATTGGCCAAGAGCAGTCATGTGACCGAAGCTTGGCAAAGCAGAATCTCTTTCCAGGGAATGTGGAATTGTGACTGAGAGCCAGCTAGCCAGTCTCCGTGGGTGGCTGTAGAAGGAACGAGGGGTTATTCATGTTTTCTTCCACATAAAAGCTGCTCTGCAAAGAAATAGAGAATGTAGCAAAAACAAAAAAGCAGAAACAAGAGGGAAAAATAAAGAGCTGATGGCTTTCCAGGTCCAGATTCCAGCCCATTTCCAAGAACCAGCTCATTCCTGACCCTGAGAGCAACGGGAGGTCCCTGTATCACAGACACCCTGTTTTTCTCCTCTTCCTTAAGTCACTTCCCTGCTAGTTAGCTCAGGCATTGTAATCTCATATGTATGTACTAATTTCCTGGGACTATGAAAAGCTTTTGTGTATTTGCATACACCCATGGGAACACAGGCACATACGCAACTATAAACATCAACCTATTTCTCCCACAGAAACTCTGAGAAAGGAGAGGTAATCTCATAATCTCTGAATTCATCCAGCCTGAAACTGATCTGTGTATCTTTACAACTCAAAGCCAACCTATCTAAAGAGCTTTCAGGAGACATATTTTCCTAGACAAAGGACAATTTTTTTTTCCTAAGTGGAGAGGGAAAAATAATAATGTGCCCCAAACAGGCTATTTTTATCGCATTTCTGACTCAGTGTAAGTGCAATGAAAGAGCTGGCACAGGGGTGCCTGGGTGGCTCAAGCAGTTAAGCCCCTGTTTCTTGATTTCAGCTCAGGTCACGATTTCAGGGGTGTAAGATCGAGCCTCACATGGGGCTCTGTGCTCAGTCTGGACTCCACTTACTATTCTCTCTCTCCTTCTCCCTTTCCCCCTCTCCCTGCTCTCTTTCTCTCTCTCTCTCAAGTAAATAAATGAAATCTTTTTTAAAAGTTGGCACAAAGTAGTTGTTCATTGCTAACTGTTGCTATGATTATCATTTACCTGCTCCTGACCCAGTGCTCCCCAGTGGGGCTGGCAAGGGGGAGGTGCACACTGCTGTGACCCTAAAAACATCTTCTCTGAGCAAGGAGAAAAGAAATTACAGGATAAAATTACAGGATATCTGTAACAGTTAGCAATAAAATGTGGCCCTCTATGTCCCAAAGGGATTCTAGATGATGAAAAATTAATGACACAAAGTCACTGGCTGATACTGGCTTACATTTTTTAAAAGAAAACTTTGTAAATTCATATTTATTAAAGAAAAACAATACAAAAAATAGAGAGTCCCACTGGCATTTGAGACAATTAGAGCATCTGCATTCTTTGACAAGAATCCAGAAGGACCAAGATGTCAGTGCGGCAATCGTGCACATGCTGGAACCACTTTCCAAGCTGCCTTCTCTGAATCTCACCTTTGTCTCGCAGCCACATCCCTTCCAGCTCCTTCTTGGATCTAGCATGGGCTGGGGGAGACCTGTATCAGCCAAGGGTCCTTTTATTGTTCACTACCCACCTGCTCCAAGAAATCCTACAGCAAAGCAAGACTACCCTCAAACAAAAGCAGATGGAGGGCAACATGGGGGAACAATGGGAAACAGGAAATTGTGCCTTCAGGAAATATTTCATGATCACCTTCATTAACAGTTCAATGAATCAAACTGACACAATGAGATTCTATCTAAGACCCATCAGATTGGCAGTTATTCAGAAAAAATATATACTACACAGTGATCGTGGAGATGTAGAAAAAGATTCAACTTAGACTTGACTTATGGGAGGGTACCTTGTTTCAACCTTTCTGGAGGGAGTCTTGGCAATTTGCATGTCTTTCGAATACACATGGTCTTTGACCTAGCAATCCCACTGCTAGAAATTTATCCTACAGAAATAATCAGAAAAATGCAGAGTATGTAGGGTACAGGGGTGTTCTGAATAATGAGGACAAAAAAATGGGCTTATAATAGAGAAAAAATGTCACCAGTCTGAAGCTTCCATAATAATGGAGTGGTTCCCTGAAACCCAGTACTTATATTTAAGTTTGGGGTTCTTCAAACCTTGTTCTGAAAAGCTGCAGGAGTACCCACATATCTAAAGGTCCCCTTCAGAAGTAACCAGGGAATTTCACTGGGTGGGTTTCTTCCCAGTTCATCCCAAAGCGAACCTGCATTACACATTACACATTCTCCTAAAATGATGTGTCATGAAATGGTTCTACTGCTTAACAAACAAACATACAAAAAATGGCTGGATAATAAGGACTACTATGCAACTGTTATAAATCAGGTTATACAGAAATACATACAAACTAAAAAGGGTAATTAGGTCTTCAGCATCTAGTACGTTCCAGTGGAGGAACACCTGCTTCCAATAGGCACAGACCGTCCTGTCATACACCAGGGTTCTCATTCCTAATAAATTCTTAATAACGGTGCAACCTTCTTTTAATTATATCATTCTTAGTGATGAAATTTAATTCAGAGGATGCATGCAAAAGTGTTTTCCCTAATGTTGGTACAAGATGTTCCATAACAGAAGTTCTTTTGATATACATCAGCCTAAAGCTTAAAGGTTCACATGGAGCCAGTATTTAGCCCTAGTTCCCATTCACACAGTACTTGAAACCATCACCAGGTCAGACCTCCTAGAAGGCATCCATAAAACCGTTTTCGATGGTCAAAAATTACTGCTCTCACCCCAAAAGACTCCAGTCTTTGAACTGTTCAGTTCGGGGGGGGGGGGGATTGCAGCTAAGGAAATAAGCACTTTGTTTCTTAAGCAATTGCAAAACCTTGCTAACAACCCCAACAGGACACTTCCCCTCTCCCACAACCACAGGGCTACTCAAAGAACACTCTGAGCCTCACAGAATGTTACGGAAACCTTTTATAAGGAAGAGGACGGCTTTCGTGTTTTTATGCCTTTGAGAAATGATGCTAATTCAGGTCTCCTTTCTGTAGTGATCTGATTTGATCATTTTAAAACACAGACATAAAATGGCTCATTTATATAACCAGTTGCTAAGAGCTTTGGCACTTTAATAGGTGGCTTATGAAAACATACCTTTTGGAAGAAAAACTAATGTCTATAGAGAGGAAAAGGATGAATGAAGCTCATAAAATTTAACTGCATTTTAGTTTTGATTTGGGAAAACTGCAAGATTATCCACTTGGGAAACTCAACCCACAGATCCACGGACAGATTGCTAAGTCCTTGGCCAGCTGCTGCCCTAAGACCTGCTTATCTCAAGGGTTGCAGGAGCCAACAGCAAAGATCTGACTTGGCGTCTGCCCCTCGCTCACAACCTCCCTGCCATTCCAATCTTGCGGCGATCTCAATGACTCAAGGAACTGGACAGAGTTTCTCTCCTCAAAGTCTGATAAGACTTGGCATGGCAGTCTCAGACTGAGAGGACCTGGCCTCTGCCAGGGCTAACCACCGGTTGTTAACTGCTCAAAAGACCAGAGTTGCCACCAGCCCTGCTTGTTCTCAAGACAGAACCCCTGCAAAGAGTGTTCAAATTCAATCCTGCTTAGCAATTTGAGTATATTTCCCCAAATTTTGCCCATAAAATGATACGCTTTTTTAAAAGCCTCATATTATTTGAGTTTTGCATATCAGATGCTGACATATTTTATATCTGAATTTAATTTAATTTAGAAATGCTTTGCAGTAAATTATACTTAGCTAATTGCCAGTATGAATGCCTCCATAGTTTGAAATGATTTATTACATTCCAAACGGCACATGCGAAAAGGAAACATCACCTGTGTCTCTGCATTTACCTTTTTAATGTCATAACGGTAAAGCCTGGGCATGGTACCAATTAAAAGAAAATGAAATCTTTGGTAAATTAAATTGTCTGTGATAAAACCCAAAACACTAGTTGATACCCTTCTCATTAACTCAGCAGCATACTTGAACTTCTCCTATTTTCCAGAATGAAGCCAGGTTAACAACTAAGGAGCTCTTTGAAAAGAGAGAACAGTGATCAATGACACTGAAAATGTCTCACATGTGCTCAGTCCATCAGCTGCTTGGAGGACTCAACACTTTGGGACCATTCCTATTCTACTTTCTACCAAGTAACCACTGCTGCTCTGGCCTAACTAAATACCATTTTTATGACAGTAATGAAAAGGAGGAGTGTGCCCATGTTTTTAAGCTAATGATGCAGCAAATGTAATAAGACAAGACACAATAGTCTAATAAAAAAGAAAAACAAATCCTAAAAGAAATTTGGACTATGATAATGGCCTAAAATAGTCATTTCCAATGCAAGAGACCATGCTATCTCTTAATTGTTCTTTCCAGTTACATAACGAAAGGCAAAAGATGTAACACATTAACACAGTCAAAGAATAACTAAGTGAGATTAGCAGTCTCGTCTCTCTCGCTTTCCTTTCTCAAATAGAATTTAAAAGATCTGTAGTCTTTTATTTTTTTAACATAATATTCTATATTATTCAAACACTGCCCTGGTCTAGAAAATGTTGCTTAATTAATCCTCCGTGGGTTATATATTTTTTCTATCGAAGCATTCACTGCACCATTTTTGGACTCCGTTTGTACATCTATCTCCACATTTCATTCAAGAAGTATTTACTGAGGCTCCATTGCTGAGTGCCATACCAGATGCTGGAGATCTGACAATGAACGTGGTTAAGTTCAGTGGCCTTTTGGAACAATATACAGATTGACAGCTGAATTAAGTGCTGATAGGTGCTATAAAGGATGGTCAGTACACAGGGCTATCAGAACACGCAGAAGTGGGATCCAGCCCAGATGTGGGAGTAAGGAAAGGTTTTCCAGAAGACAGGACCCAAAGAACGAGTCCAAGTTGGCCAACAAAGGCAGCAGAGAAGCAGAGGGTAAGGAACGTTACGTGCGTTGCTGGCCCAAGAAAGGACATGAACAACAGCTCAGTGGGAGGCACAGCACTGCAATGAAGGAGAAGCCAGTGTTCAGTCAACTGAAGGGGAAGCAAAATGGGCTCAAGGCAGGACCAGAGATGGGTGCGTGGCTGGTGCAGCTGGCTGAGCACCTGACTCTTGGTTTGCCTTGGGTCATGATCTCAGGGTCGTGGGATCCAGCCCCAGCTCAGGGTCTGTGTGAGTCTGCTTAAGATTCTCTCTCCCTATTCCTCTGCCCCTCCCTCCATCCCTCTCTTTCTCCCTAA
Organism: Martes martes; assembly: GCF_963455335.1. NCBI lineage: Eukaryota > Metazoa > Chordata > Mammalia > Carnivora > Mustelidae > Martes > Martes martes. The sequence goes on along the minus strand of NC_137888.1, from coordinate 184,193,334 downwards.
TAAAAAAACAAATCTTAAAAAAAAGAAAAGAAAAGAAAAGAAAAAGATGAGGCCAGAGGATCAGCTGGAGATAACCACTAAAGGGTTTGTACATCTTATTAAGGAGTTTTGACTTTTATCCCGACAGCACTGTAGAGCCAGATCTCAGTTTTCTTTTCTTTTTTCTTTTTTTTTAAAGATTTATTTATTTATTTGACAGACAGAGATCACAAGTAGGCAGAGAGGCAGGCAGAGAGAGAGGAGGAAGCAGGCTCCCCGCTGAACAGAGAGCCTGATGTGGGGCTTGATCCCAGGACCATGAGATCATGACCTGAGCCGAAGGCAGAGGCTTTAACCCACTGAGCTACCCAGGCGCCCCCAGATCTCAGTTTTCTACAACAACTGTTCTGGCAGCCGTGGAGAGAGGAGCCTGGAATTTGAAGGAAGTCAAAATGCAGAAGTCTCCCCTAGCAGACGGTCTCCCAGGATGCAGTTTAACAGGGCCCAATGCAAGATCAATAACACTGATTCAACTTAATTCATGCTGGAAAACATATCCAATTTGCCCACTCACTCAGGGAAAAAAAAAAAAAAAAAGTTTCTATCATTCTTTAGTAACAGTGTATATGTTCCACAACAGGAGAATATGGGATTTGAGCTCTTTTGTAACTGAACTAGGTTGCCCTGATTTGTATGCATTCTACCTCCCTTCTACTACCCTCGCGCTGGGCATCCAGACGATCATTGGACACAACTGCACAGTGGAAGGTCAGGGTTTGAGATCCAGAGATCTTCCCCTGAGCTGAGTCAACTTATTTTTTAAATGTTGATTCCATCAGTGTGATAGGGCTCCGCCCCAGCATTAAGACAATAAAAAGCATACTTGAAGAATAAAGACTGCTTGGGTAGACAGAGCTCAACCATTGAGAAACTACTGAGCAGAATGATGTATCTGTGCATTAATAAAATATACCACTTTCCCCAGGTATGTATCTTAAGAAACTTCCCACTAGACCACGGTGGGCATCAGCACGACAATTTATTTATCACCTGACTGACCTTTAAACAGACTTATTAGAATATCCAACAATCGGGGCACCTGGGTGGCTCAGTGGGTTAAGCCTCTGCCTTTGGCCCAGGTCATGATCTCAGGATCCTGGGATCAAGCCCCGCATCAGGCTCTCTGCTCAGCGGGGAGCCTGCTTCCTCCTCTCTCTGCCTGCCTCTCTGGCGACTTGTGATCTCTCTCTCTCTCTCTGTCAAATTAATAAATAAAATCTAAAAAAAAAAAAAAAAAAAAAAAAGAATATCCAACTATCAACATCCAAACAGAAACAAATCTTTAGTGCTGCACAAGCAAGTATTTCAAACGGGGGCGGGGGGGCGGGGGGAGAGACAAACTATCATACTTGAACGTACTGTTATTCACCACAGCAATTTTTTTTCTGCCTTTCAGCTTGCACTATATAAAATTACCCTTTCCTGGGAGATCCTCCAAAATGAGTCTTAATGCTTTTGCTGTAAAAGAAAACAGTTTTCGAAGCTTGCTCATTATCATTTGAGATTTCTCCAGCATTGTCTTGCTGTGATCACTTCCTATCCCAGTGACACCTGTGGTGTCATCCATACTACACGTGAAGGGGCCCATGTACAGAGGGAAAGTGATGGGATAATGATCTCTTCTGTTGACGTCAAGGAGTACAACTTGCACTCTAATTTGGAGACACGTTCATCAGGGTTCCTTAAACCTTGGGGGTCGAGAGCCTATGGGGTCATGACTCCCTCAAATCATAAAATCTTGACTGTAACTTCTAAAGTTCATTCACGGACCCCCAGATACTTCTAGATTGTAAGGACTCTTTGGGTTCCAAGAAACAGGAAATCTAAGTCACACTAACTTGAGTTGCCCCACCCTCCAGGGTCTATTGTCTTGCAGAAATAACATGCTTAACATGTTACTGAATAACACAGCACAACTTGAATCAGAAGGTAAAGTCTGTATCATCACGACTATCTCTCTTTCATCTCTGTGGGCTTCATTCTTAGGATCCAGGTGGTAGTAACATCAGGGGCCAGCAGCGACAGGCCAACCGCATCGCCAGTTCAAGTGTGAAGGACAAAAGGTGATGGGACTCTCTTTCCCACTGCATCAATACTCCCAGTATCAGCTCTAATAATTTCTGATCAGGTTACATGCCCATCTGTGAATCAACCACCACTGCCAAGGAGACGGGATTCTGTTTGCTCAATCTTGCGCTGCACGTCCACCCCAGGACAAACAGCCAGAGGAAAGGGCAGCGGTGGTGGTTTGAAGAAAATCGAGGAGGCTTTTGCTGAAAGACAGGGAAGTGGGTGCTGGTTACAAACTCCTGATCTACACACTAAATTTAAGCTGACTGATCTTTTGCATTGGAATCACAGAATCACAGAATCTCAGAACCCAGGGAAACAAACATAGTGACTAGAACAGTAGTTCTCAACGTTTGGACCTGGACCCCTGGGGGATCCTGAAACCTTCCCTGCACATGCCAGGACCGGGTCACTCCCCTGCACTGTTCATGCACTGAGGGTTCCTGTACTTCAGCCACAGGGTATGAATTTATATGACTGGTACCCTGCCCAAGACTGTAAGTTCCATGTAGGCAACACCCACACTGGTACCACACCCCACTGTTTGCCCCACATCTGGAAGGCTTCCTGGAAGTCAATAAGTGTTTCCTGAATGAGAAATTGAATAAATAGCGACACAACTATAACACCTGGATACAACTGCACATCTTTACCTGCAAATGCTCTTTCTAACCAACTGAACCCCTAAAGAAATTCTCAATCCAACCTTCTCAGAAAAGATATTACACCCTAAGGGACGTGACTGTTATCCACCCACATGGAGCACAAACAGCGATCACAACAATGAATCAACATCATTCACAACCTATGGTTAATGCCAAACCAAAAAGAAACAACATAATCACAATACAATCTGTCAGCATTTGCTTGGGAAAGGGCTTTCTCAGTGCCCCTGTGACTTAACATATTCACACTAGGGCACAGTTTAAGACAAGCACCTAAGACCCACCAGAGGGCAAAGTTAGAAGATGGTTAATGGTGAGGAAACTGAGCCCCTATTAAGGCAAGCTCCAGGGGAATAAGGTTTACATCCATTAATAAACCTTGAGACAAATATTCTTTTGTAGGATTTCTTTTCTACATTTCAAGGTGACCAACTCTACTGGACCAAATCACTATTTTTTCATTCACACAAAGGAAGAAGGTATCAAGTGTCTATATGTACCTACCAACTTAAAGGAAATACAGAAAGCAGAGGAACAAGTAAACAGGCAAAATGACACCCTAAGAATGGGGCCAGCTAATCCACACTATGGGAAACTACGGGACAATCCAATTTCCTCAAAAATAAATTAGAGAGAGAGGGAGAAGGAGCATGGGCATGGTGGAGGGCGGGAGTGGGGAGGCAGGAGGGGATAGTGGGGATAGAGAAGAAACCAAACAGATAAAAAGAAATGTAAAAGATGGGGTGGCTGACTGGCTCAGTCAGTAGCGCATGCAACTTTTGATCTCAGGGTTGTGAGTTCAAGCCCCACATTGGGCATGGAGACTACTTAAAAAAAAAAAAAAATCAAGCAGTCAAAATACCTCAATACATCGACCTTATATATTTTTTAAAAAAATTTTTTAAAGAAAGAGAGTGCACATGAGTCGGGGAGAGGGAAAGAGGGAGAGAGAGAGAGAGAGAGAGAGAGAGAATCTCAAGCAGGCACCACACAGCACGCAGTCCCATGGGGGCCTCGATCTTACAACCCTGAGATCATGACCCCACGTGGACCTTATTTAGATCCTTATTCAATCAAAGAGAATAAGTATTTTATGGCATTTGATCATTAGTAATGTGAACATTGACTGGATATTGGATGACTACGGTATTGCAGTTAATTAACTTAAAAATTTTTAGATCACTTTTTAAAAATCCCTCTTACAGCATATATTGAAATATATGTGAATTGACATAACATCCATGAACTGCTTCAAAATAAAATAGAAAGGAAGAGAGGATTGAGGGTGGATGGTAGCACACTGTGGCTCGTTGTATTATTCGGTCTGTTCTTTCTATGTTCCATTAGTTTCTGGAGACAAGAGGGAAAACAATGTCCAGAAAAGCAGAGGTTTTCACCATCTTGTTCCCTATCCCCAGTCCCCAGCCACCTCTAGGTGGCTTCTCCAGTGGTACTGACAGCCCAGTATGCACATAATGGCCATTTTTTATGGAAATGCAATAAAAGTGAGAAAAAACCCTACCCAAAGCAACCTGCTTCTTTATTTTTAAAACAACAGATACTTACTGAGCCTTTATTATGAGCAGGAACTGAACCACGTACGGAGCATGCTCCATGCACTCACATTTTTAGTGATGGACACATGCCTAGCACACCCTTCTCCAATTTCCCCATAGAAGAGAGAGCAGGTGGCTCAGTTGGTTGAGCCACTGCCTTCGGCTCAGGTCATGATCCTGGAGTTCCAGGATCGAGTCCCGTGTCAGGCTCCCTGCTTGGCAGGGAGTCTGCTTCTCCTTCTGACCCTCCCCCTTCTCATTCTCTCTTTCTCTCTTGCAAATAAATAAATAAAATCTTTTTTAAAATTTTAAAAAAAGAAGAGAGAGCAGGGCACACTAAGGTCTAGAATTTAAGAGACTAGGTATGAATCCTGGTATCACCACTTACCAGATTCAGGGACATCACATGAATTATTTAAACTCTCTTCTCCTCAGTGTCATGACTGATAAACCGGAGAACGCCGAAAAATCGACTTCCCAGAGTTGCTGTTAGTATTAAACCAAGTGCTTATCACAACGCCCAGTACAAAACAATCATTAAAATTACTGAATACAGCACAAATTTTTTTTTCCCTAGGAAAATTTGAAAAATGAATTTGTTTTGATTAAAAGAGGATTAGAAGTTATCTGGGCCAAACCACCATGTTTAGCCACTACCTTTGCAAACGCAGAAGCTGATATGATTTAGGAAATACCTGTCTTGCCTTTTCCCTAAGCCCTTGCGGGATCTTGGAGGAAAGAAGTCACTGACTGCCAGAGCTGCAGATGTGCAAACAGTGGCACCTATTTGCACATCACATCTGGAAACCTTTTCAACTCCTTGGTGGCCAAGAACTCTTCATGAGTTCCAACGCAATAGGTCTTGCTGCACAAGGGAAAAGAGCACATCCCACTACAGGGATGGAAGAAAGTGGGGGGCCCAGTAGGTCTAGAGGACCCAGGTAAGTACCCAAACTTCCAGGTGTTAAAAAAAATATGACCGGTGATGGAAACCTTAAGAAAGCTGCATGGAAAAGCCAAATGGGTTGTTGAAAGGGTTTTGCATAAGGTTCATGACTTCAACTATAAATCAGCCCTTTGCTCTCAGCTGACCCATCGTTGGTCCACCATTAATGGATCCGTGAACAAAGAAACAGACACAACAGCCTTCCATTTCCTCCTGAAAGTGGCCACCTAAATATCTTTCACATCTAGTGCAGCATGTAGGGCTTGGGTTTTTATTCAGGAAGGCAATAATACTAGAAGCCACGGTTTTTCTCTTGCCTATCAATAATTTAAACTCTTTTTAAGTTATGGGCAATATCTACTTGCTAGAAAATGTCATGTTTCTCTCTATCCAGACATCTTCTGCTGTTAGACACCAAGAAATCTGTAGGAATATTCAAAAATATTTAAATTTTTTTTTTAATTTTAAGATTATTTATTTATTTATTTGAGAGAGAGTAAGAGACAGCATGAGAAGGGAGAAGGTCAGAGGGAGAAGCAGACTCCCCACGGAGCTGGGAGCCCGATGCAGAACTCGATCCTGTGACTCCAGGATCATGACCTGAGTCGAAGGCAGTGGCTTAACCAACTGAGCTACCCAGGTGCCCTTAAAAATATTTTAAAATTAAATGGGCACCAACTACTTACAGATGCTCCCAGATGGAAGCAAGAGCTGCACTCCCTAAGCCTACACCACCAGACACATACACACACACAAATGGCCTATGATAAAGAGGAAACAGTACCATCTTCAAAAAGGACCAAGATGTGGGGCATCTGGATGGCTCAGTGGGTTAAAGCCTCTGCCTTCTCAGGTCATGATCTCAGGGTCCTGGGATCGGGCCCAGCATCAGGCGCTCTGCTCGGCAGGGGGCCTGCTTCTCCCTCTCCCTCTGCCTGCCTCTCTGCCTACTTGTGAGCTCTCTCTGTGTCAAATAAATAAATAAAATCCTAAAAAAAAAAAAAAAAGAAGAAGAAGAAGAAGTAAAGAGGAGTATTATTTTTAAAATGTGCTGAAATGAATTAGTTATCAGAGTTCTGTGTAAATTCTCAAAAGTTGTTCTTGCCTAAATGAGTCTTCTGTTTCTGGGCTAATTAAGTATGGCCACCCAGAGTGATGAAACTTTGAAAAATAAATTAATATATAATTGAGAAAACTACCTTTCTTAGTGACCTTTCCTATCATTACACACACTGGTCTGTATCATTCAACACTTGGTACATTTTTTGCCCAACACAGAAGGCCAGACCAACCCGATATCTATCAGCATGGATTTTTTTTTTTTTTTTTTAATTCTCTCTCTAGTTATACTCAGGGCATTGTACTGAGATGTCAACACTTTTGCCATTAGGAAGCTCTAACAATCTCAGATCCTCCAGAATTCTTTTGCAGTAGGTATTGAAGATGGAAAACATGACCAACTTCCATTTCGAATTCTGAGTTTTTTCCCAATGTCTTTCAAATATGTTATCAATGATAACACTAGACAGAGGAATAGTAAAGTCTTTAAAAAGGAGTAAGAGGAAATTAATCCATTCTATTAGCACTGCCCTTAGTGTTACAGGATTTTTGTCCCCTTAGTCCCCCTGGTTCTTGCTCACACCGCTTTGAAGAGGGAAGAGGTAGACCAGACGAAGGGTGATAGGCAATAAAGCAAAGTTTTTTGAGCAAGAGTATAAAGCTCCCGGAGAAGGAGGGGGGCCCAGGAGCGTTGCCCGCCCAAGTCTCTAAGTTTAGGGGGTTTTACTTTTGTGGAACTATCACAAGCAATCAGGGTGTGCTGAGGGATGCCACTAAGGGATTTGGTCACATACCTATCTATTAGGTTAATGTCTCTGTGTTGATGGGTTTGGTTTTTTTGGCCAACATCTGGGGGCTTATGTCTTAACTGCCCTTTGCCCATGATATTGACAAATCCTTTGTGGTTGTCTTTTTTTTTTTTTTTTTTTTAAATTTATGTGACAGAGAGAGACGGCAAGAGAGGGAACACAAGCAGGAGGAGTGGGAGAGGGAGAAGCAAGCTTCCCGCTGAGCAGGGATCTGATGCGGGACTTGATCCCAGGACCCGGCAATCATGACCTGAGCTGAAGGCAGACACTTAACCAACTGAGCCACCCAGGCGTCCCTGTCTTATTTTAGGATGTTCTGCAGAAGTCATTTCTGCAAGGGCTGCAAAGTAGAATACTAGTGTGGTCCTGTCTAACCCATGAAACGGGATGTTAGTGTTGTTTTATTTGAACTGTCCTGACTCCATGTTTTCTTGTTGGGGATCCTGGCCCTGACTACCTAACTGTCCAACTAACTCCTAACAGTAGCACCATCTCCCATGGATGTTCACTTGCCATATTTCTGGGGAACAACTCGACTAAAGACTTCAAAATTAGGTTTTGCTTATTCTTATTCAAGTTTCTCAGATTTGCCTAGTTTTTCATGACTTTGACAGTTCTGAAGAGGACAAGCCAGGTATTTTGTAAAAACAACAACAACAAAAGACAACGCTCAGTCTGGGTTTGCTTGATATTTTCTCAAGAATATCAAAGGGCGAGATGCCTTCTGATCACCTCATATTAGGGGTACATGATGTCAGCATGGAGTTTTACTGGTGATGTTGGCTATCAATCAATTAGTTAAGGTTGTACCTGCCAGGTCTCCTTCGCTACAAAGTCATTATTTTCCATGCCCCATTCCTTGGAAGGGAGTCACTAAGTCCACGTTGCACTGAAGAGAAAGCAAATTAAGCTCCCTCTTCTGGAGGTGAAAGTATCAGTATATAGTATTTAGAATTGGGTAAAGAAGATTTGAGTCTTCTTCCTACTTCTCTATCTATCCCATCATTGACTGCTACCGTTGTGGACTTATAGATAATCATTTTCTACTATGGGCTATAATCCAATACTATTATTTATTTTGTTGCTATTTCTATTTTCAGCCTACACCAAAATATGAGAAATTGAAATCTAGGATTTTCTCATACATTCAAAGTACAGGCTCAGCGATGTTAGACAGAAATATTTCATTTATCTTAAATTTATATGTTCCCAGATTCAATGGTTGCCCATAGCTCTAGGACTCTAAAACTTCCTATACAAATGTCTGCATTTCCAGGGTCACCACACTGCAGAGCCCCAGGGGGGACTAATCACAAAACCATTTTTAAAAAATTAAGGATTTCCTTCATCCAGTCCCAAGGAACCAGCTACTGATTATAAACCTCAGACTTTACCACTAACTATTGGGTAGCTCTCCTTTTTTTCCTTTCCATATTCCATTCCTTTCCCTAATACAGGCAAAACAGCAGTATTCATGACCAAGAGCCTAAGAGACTTATCCGATTTTATTTTTTTATTTTTTTAAGATTTTATTTATTTATCTGACAGAGAGAGCGATCACAAGTAGGCAGAGAGGCAGGCAGAGAGAGAGGAGGAAGCAGGCCCCCTACTAAGCAGAGACCCTGATGCGGGGCTCGATCCCAGGACCCTGAGATCATGACCTGAGCTGAAGGCAGAGCCTTAACCCACTGAGCCACCCAGGCGTCCCAAGACTTATCTGATTTTGGAACGTTAGTGCTGAATTGGGAGATAAGACAGCAAGTGGAGAAGACATGAAGAAGACAAGTACCTCCATCTATCAATTGATTTACCATGTGTCAGGCACAGGACAAATATTCCTTTTTTTTTTTTTAAAGGCTCTCAAAGCTCAAAAATCCTTTGAGGAGACAATATTATCATACAGAATTTACTCAGCAAAATGAGATAATGCCAAAGTCACACACGACTAGTTAGTCAGCTACAGACACAAATTACCCTGTTCCCAAGCCCTTCCTCTGCCTCTAAGCGGGCCTGGGTCTCAACTTTAAAAGGCCTCTGACCTAGGATGGCTGATCCAGGCAGTCACACTCAGACGTGCTAGGTGCAGCTTTACCTCAAGCCCGACTCATCAGGGCTTCTTCCACCACACGCTACAGATTTTAATTCCCAAGCTCTGTGCTCTTGGCATGGAGGAAGTTATATAAGATCGCTGACACAAATATTACAGAGAGGGATAAGCTTTCTCCCATCTCCTTTCAGTACTCAGAAGTATAGTTCTACTCTCTTTACACTGATGCCAACATAGAAGTTATTTTATCACCAAATCCTTTCGACTGCCTGCAGTACAATTAAAAAAAAAGACAGAGAGTCATGTATAAAAATAAACAGCATCTTTTCATCTATCCTGACAATGGTGATCCAAAAATTTCCCTGAGCATTTCCTTCCAGATAAACCAGTAACCACTCACTTATAGAGAACGCACGTACAACTAGAGTTGGCTTCATAATATATTAATTAACATAACTTCATTCTGCAGTGACAAGAGCCCATCTGCTTTCTTGGCACCAGAAAAGAGATGGATTGCAAGTCAGCTATAGGGAGACCTGAGCCGAGGATGTTTCTATGTGCACATCAATCTGGAAAGTTCTTATCTAGCTCTACTTCTCACTGTTAACCAAAACATCCTAACAGATCTCTTCAACAGGCCAGAAGAAGACTGTTTATTCATCAAGTTCTGTCCCAAATGGGGTGAACAGAAAGCACTCCAGTCCAACTCTGGAGTTCAAGCTTTACGAGAGAGAAAGCCAAACCTACAACAAAATTTTCCACTATCAAATCTTTTTTAAAAAACACACATTCATTCATTCATTCATTCATTCACTCACTCATTCATTCATTGGGCAGGGAGGGGCAGAGGGAGAGGGAGAATGTCAAGCAGACTCCCTGCTGAGTGTGGAGCCTGCCGCAGGGCTCAATCTAGCAACCCTGAGATCACAACGTTTGAGGAAACCAAGAGTCAGATGGGCAATGGGCTTGCCACTCAGGCTCGCCCACCATCAAATTTTAATGTAAACACTTCTCTATAGCTAAACCCAGTTTATGCGTTGCCATGTCTTTGAGGTAGTATAATCTATAATCTGTGGCGCCATCTTTTTAGATGGCCCTTCTTGAGAGCGTGAGCACGAAGATGAAGCACTAGAAGAAACAGGGTAAGCACCAGCGCATGTGGCTGCCTGGTTAATGATTAATGGTGTGCTCTCCAAACGCCAAGGGCAGAAATCTAAGCTGATTAACATGGTTTCAAATTTAAACTCCAAGAGTGGATAGGTTGTGGTAAGCAGAATCATGGTCGCCTAAAGATGTCCACATCTGGACTCCCAGGGAATACCCAGCAAAAGGACTTTGCAGATACAACCAAGGACATGGACCTTGATGAGATGATCTTGGATGATTGGGTAATCCCAATCCAGTCACCTGAGTCCTTAAAAATTGAGAAAGTTTTCTGGTCAAAGAGATGACACAGAAGGAGGAGGAGAGACTCCAACAGTGGAAAAAACTCATTCTGTTGCCACTGGCTTCGAAGATGGAAGGTGATGGCCACCAGCTGAGGAATACAAGTGATCTCTAGAAGCTGAGAACAAGGAAATGGGCATCTCCCTATGACAATCACAACAAACTGGACTTGCCAACAACCCAAATGAACAAGGAAACCAATTTTCCCCTTGAGCCTCCAGAAAGGAAAGCAGCCCTGCCAACACCTTGATTTTAGCCCCATAAGACCTGTGTCAGACTCCTGACCTGCAGAAACAAAATAAACTTGTGTTGTCTTAAGACATAAGTTTACGGTCATTTGTTATGGCAGCAATAGAAAATTAATATATAGGCTCGGGCAAAATGAATCCCACTTCCAAACATCTTCTTAGGCTCTTGGTCTTTAAAATCAAAAGGAACCAGTTCCAGAGTTTACAAACATTTACAAACGTTCTTTAGGGAGACCTGCTGCAGAATCACATTTTCAACACCAAAGACAGCTGTTGGTGTTGGGCAAAGTCTCCAAGAGATTATTACCAAAGACATTAAATCATGCCAGTTGATTCTAAAAGGCAGAGATAATTAACTTTGATCAGTAATTCCAAGTTTTTTTTCAACCGTTAGGAGCTTATAAAATGGCCAAAAAAAAAAAAAAAAAAAAAGGCAAGCCATGGACCCCTGCAGGAGCAGCTGTGCTTTTAGTAAGTGTGGATTGAACATAACCCCCAAGTCTACTCTGGATTCGCCAATGCTCATAAACGAATTGGTGCCGTATTAATCACAACAGCATCTACATACAGGTAAAAACCATATTCCAGACACAAGTGAGACAATTACATATGCAGAAAAAGCCAGATACACATACGGATGCAAATATACTTCTGGACCGTGACCACCAGCATTGCCCAGACCCCATAATATGGAAACCATTAGGGTCTTGGCACACACTGTGTCAGACAGTACTTTTGTCTGGGACATCACAGTTTTTCTACTTTCTATCTTAAGGATGAGTGTGAACATATTTTGAATATTTTAAGGATTTTTAATCCTTTTACTTTTTAAAGTTTTTTTAATAATCACAAAGCCACCAGGGGCTATTTCCATACTTGGAAATAGCACACTTGGAAACAGTACTATAAAAGAATGACTATCAGAAAAAAGTTGTTTCCCAAAAAATACTTAGGGTAGCTATCGTTGCTGTGGCTCAGATGACCACCAACCTATGATGGCTGAACCATGACTCCTTTTACAAGGAAAATATAAATTTTAAAAGTAAAATTTTAAAAGTAAAATGAATTCAATTGTTTTTCTAAACGTTAAATCACAGGGGCGCCTGGGTGGTTCAGTTAGTTGAGCATCTGAATCTTGATCTCAGCTTAGGTCTTGATCACAGGGTTGTTAGTTCAAGTCCCGCATTAGGCTCCTAAAAAAACAATTTTAAAAATTTAAAAATTTAAATTAAATAAATACTAAACCACAAAAAAAAATTAAAACAAAAGTACTTGGAGAATATGTTGCCAATCCCATTTCCTCTCAGTAGACATGACGTCTCCCAGACTCCCACCCTAGGCTTTGTATCAGACTCCTTACCGATTCAGGGTCCTGGAGGCTACAGTAAATGATTCAAGGCTGACCTGCACTGGTGATCAATTGCCAGTAAGGTTTATAATTAACAGAATTATATTATGCAATACTTTGAAAATAATCACGTGTCCATGTGACTAAACACTGGTACATTTACCCAAAGCTTATCAAGGTTTCAATAATCTCACTTCAATATTAGGGGGAAGTAAAATACAGAAATGACAGTACCTCCATTGTTTATCATGAATCCTACTTGTGACATACGATGATGATAAATGAAAAGGTTTCTATTATTAAATCGAAGCAAAAAAGCATGTAAAACTGGAGACAGGGGTGGCATTTGACGGTTTTTCGAAAGCTATGCAATATCTTCAAAAACTAAACCCTAGCCTGGCATCTAGACTCTAGGAATAATTGGTTGTGTGTCTCTAGGCAAGTAATTGGACCTCTCTGAGCTCACGTGATTTTCCCACTCATTTGTGAAATGAGGGAGTTGGTCTGCATTTAACTCTACATTCTAAATTCACAAATGCTATATAGAAGAGAATTGTCCTTAACTTGACCTTTGGTTCCTTACTTCTAACACTGAGTTAGAAGTCAGCCCACTGCTTTGAACTCTGTCCTTGATTTAGTGAACAGCTTCAAGCAAGTGTGGTCCCGAGCAAGCCTCAGCTTTTCCTTGGCTAAAAGCTTCCTATTCGAATGGTGAGGAAAAAATAAAGCCACTTGGGAAGAAATTTCTACATAATGCAAGTAGCCTTACTGTTTACAAAAACTAAAACAAGCACAAAGTAAAACTCAAAGCCGGTGAGTTTGTTTTTCTTTATACTTTTAAGAATGGGGTATGTAGAGGGGAGAAGTATAAAGATAAAACATCTCATTGTAACCAAGTACACGGTTGAACTTGACATTCTCCTTCCAAAGTACACAAAATGGAACACTTAATCCATAAAATAAATTTGAAGAATGGCTTCTGACCCTTGACAGCTGGCACGGAACCACAAAAAAGAATGCCAAGCTTTTGAACAAAAAAACCAAAGGACTAAATGACTCCTCGTCTTCAGATTCAAGCAGGAAAGCCAAAACAAAACAAAACAAAATTCCACTAAAGATTTTTGGCAAGTGAGAATTTGAAAAGCACCTACCGGAGAAAACCTACTTACACGAATGGGAGTAGCTAATATGCCACACTGAACCACAGACGCTTAAAACAAAGAAAGGAAAGGTGGCAGGCGTTCAGTCTTTACTGCAGACGTGAAGTTGGAAAGGGTGCAGCTGAAATTTGGTCCCATGGATGTGAAACACAGGGCTGCAGTGAGGAGACCACCACCAGAATTCTAATGCACATGCTATATCCACTCCTGGTCTTACTGAAGAGTGAGGAGTAATCGTGGAGGCCTTGCTTTTAATATTGTGCCAATATTCCCTTGAAAGACTTCATTCTGTCTTTCATCAAGAGGTCTTTAACATTTTGCTGTCATCGTTCCCAAGTGCCTTTTGGTCTCTGTTGTTCCCAACCGTCCCTCTTCTTGAGGGCACCTCTCTCTCTTGTCTGCCCGTAGGCGAATGTTTAAGTGTGGCCAGAAAGAGAACAATGGCCGAGTATTGGACATACATCACACGGCAGATCCGCTCGCCACCACATTTAACTGGCAGAACTGATGTCTCCCCAATCAGTGTCTGCAAAGCAGCTGGCTCTGGATCGTCCTTGTGCCTTAAAAGTTGTTTAAGCCCTTTAAAAAGCACGCCAAGGGTGAGGCTAAGAAAGAGTCTTCAAAACGATAGTGAAAAACTTTCAGTATGCTTCTAGCACATATGACAAAACTAAACACATTGAAAATAAAACTCTCGTGAACTGGGAAATCACAAAAATAAAAAGCTCGGGGTGCCTGGGTGGCTCAGTGGGTTAAGCATCTGCCTTCAGCTCAGGTCATGATCTCAGGGTCCTGGGATCGAGCCCCGCATCAGGGTCTCTGCTTAGTAGGGGGCCTGCTTCCCCGTCTGTCTCTCTGCCTGCTTGTGATCTCTGTCAAATAAATAAATAAATAAAATCTTAATAAATAAATAAATAATAAAAAGCTCACAGGCAAGTCTTCACAACCCAAATGCAATCAAATGTCTGAATGGGGGTCCCATACTCCCTGTCTTGTAGGTGCTCTCTGTCAGATTCTTCCCCCTAAAGCAAGTGAAGAGTCATTCACCCTCGAGACTCCTGGATAAAGCTGAAGCTCCTTTCCCTCTGCCACAAAAGTGACCAGCCCACAGCTTTTTTTCTAGCAATTTCCATGCACGTTGTAGTTGTTCCTTTTTTTTTTTTTTTTTTTTTTTTTTTAATTTTCTGAGCATCTCCCTCAGAAGACCTAAGCTTCTTGCTCATTTCTCTACCTCCACAGCCTGGTGCCACCTCAGCCACATAAGGGGTACCTAATGTTCACTTCCGTGACTGTCAACCAAGCAAGGCATCTGCCTTACCTGCAGCCATCAGGGGGCTCTGTCCGCTTTGGTGAAAACGGCAGACCGTTACAGATACTGTTGAGTACGTCAGTCTGATTACTTCTATGTAACATGGGGGAGGCTTGACCCCTACTCACTGTTTTCACTCAGTATACAACTGTGTCAAGAGAACACATGCATTATTATTACTGTCGTTGTCCTTTAAATCCTCCCAAGAAGGCTACAGCAGTGCTATTCTCATTCCCGTTCTTATGGAGGAGGTCGCTAGGGCCTGGGAGGGTGAATGGCTTGTCCAACATCTCCAAACAAGAAAGTCAGTGCCGCAGCAAGGACCGGAGCCCAGATCTACCCAACTTCCAACACCCATGCTGTATGCTTTATGCCCTCTCCAAGCTACGCAACAGCATATGCACATCCCCAACCGAAAACAGAGAGACCCCAAAATTTGAGGATGACCTCCCACTTCATGTGCCTGTCTATGTTCAAATGTCTGATTAAGAACAAAAC
Organism: Martes martes; assembly: GCF_963455335.1. Classification (NCBI taxonomy): domain Eukaryota; kingdom Metazoa; phylum Chordata; class Mammalia; order Carnivora; family Mustelidae; genus Martes; species Martes martes. Next base: position 184,178,134 of record NC_137888.1, on the reverse strand, counting down.
CACTACCGCTCATCATTTACCTATTTGCAAGTTTGGCCTATGCTATATCAATAAAGACTCTTCATTCTTAAATTCCAGACTGAAGCGAGATTTTTTCCTTCATTATTACAACGAGCTTTAGGGAACTACGAGCCCTTTTCCACAAGTTAAGTCTGCAGGCTTCTGAAAGCCTTTGAACGTTTTCATCCTATTTTAGTCCAAGCTCCCACAAGAGTTCCCATACTTGGGTAAACAAATATATGAAACCAAAGGTTAGCTAAACAGAGAAAGGCTAGTTCTCTCTGTGTCACTGGCATGCAGGAAAGAGCTTGCTTACTAACTTTCACAAGCTCCCTGGTGGCTTTCTGCAGCAGTGAGAATAGCCTTAGATAACTAGCACATGTGGCTAGGTAGGTGATAGAAATCTACAATCCATTCAACAAATTTTTCAGCACCTACTGTCCTAGGGGCTGGGGATACTGTGGTAAACTCAATACACATCATTCCTGCCTTTCTGGAGCTCATTGCTGTTTTTTTGGTTTGTTTTTGATTTTTTAGGTTTTATTTATTTATTTGACAGAGAGAGAGAAGAGAGCCCAAGCAGGGGGAATGGCAGCCAGAGGGAGAGGGAGAAGGAGACACCCTACTGAGCAGGGAGCCCGACGTTGGGGTGGGATCCATGACCTGAGCAGAAAGGCAGCCATTTAACTGACTGAGCCACCCAGGAGTCCCAAGGAACTCATTATTCTTTCGTCTAACAGTGATTGGTGAATAAACAAACAAAAGCAAATTCAAATATTAAGGGCTCAGAAGAAAATAACGGGGTGATAGGAAATTTGGGGAGTAGCAAAGACAGGAAGATGGTACCAAGAGGCGGCTGAGCAGAGGTTACTTTCGACAGGTAATTACAGAAGTTTCTGAGACGCTGTTGAATTTAGAGTTCAGAAGGAATAGCCAGGAAAAATCCGATGGAAGACCATTCTAGACAGAAACCACAATCTGAATGGGCTTAATATGCTCAAGAAACAATATAGGAAGCCCAAGGATACGGAGCTATCTTTCTCTTAATGATCTCTTGTTTTGATTCCACTGTGGCTGAAGATCATATCTGGCACGCTTTCAAATCTTTCAAAATTTAGTGAGACTGGTTTTGTGGTTCAGGATATGGGTGTCCGTGATATATAATCTACTGGTGCTTCAAAAGAAGGTATAATCTGCTTTTGTTGGGGAGAGCATTCTATAAATGTCAATTAGATCATGATGATTGATGGTGTTACTGAGTTCTTTTATATCTTTGCTGGTCTGCTCTCTAGTTTTTCCTTCAGCCGCTGGGAGAGGGGTGTCGAACTTTAACTGTGGATTTGTCTACTTCTCCTTTCCTCTCTCCCAGTTTTTGTTTCACACCGTAGGTAGTCTGGGGCACAGACATTTAGAATTGTCAACGTGGAGGAACGACCCTTCCCTCATTATAGAATGTGTTCCCCTCCCTGGTTATTTATTTGCTCTGAAGTCAGACTTCATCTGATATTAATATACCCACTTTTGCTTTCTTTTGGTTAATCCTTCCATGATATACCTTGTTCCTTTTACATTGAACCTGCCTACATCATTTTATTTAAAGTGAGTTTCTTGGAGGCAGCAAAGAGTTGGGTCACGTTTTCAACCCCCTCCACCAGTCTTTAAGCTGGTGAATTTAGACCGTCAGCATTTAATGAAATCATCGATGTGTGATGGCTCAAGTCTACCACTTTGTTCTTGTGTGTTCCGTTTGCTCTCTGCTTCTTTCCCCTCTCGTTTCTTTTTCCGGGCTTCCTGTGGTTTAGTGAGCACTTTTTAAAATTCCATTTCAATTTGTCTGTAGTATTTTGGGCGGGGTGTATCACACTTTGGTACAATATTTATTTTCGTTTTGTCCAGGGACTTATGTGCTACATACAATGTAACTCCTCACATCAAGGAAACAAGAGCCTACAGTTATAGCATGAAGATATTTAAAAATTCGTTGGTTCTGATGTGTCTAGCAGGAAGAGAAAGGTGTCAGAAGGGACTCTTAATAGCAATGACAAATGTACCAGCAAGTTAATTTTATATCATCATATCAAGCAAATGGAGAAAAGACTCACGTTCAGCCCAAAGCCAACGCATTATCTAATCCCATGAATCTGCACTTCCTGAGTGTCTGATTCTTACCACTTTCACAAATAGAACTCATAAGTATGATATAGGCCATTCACCGTAAGCCAATATTTGAAAACAGATGACTGTGTACAAGAAATTAATAACTCTGTCTGGTGTATTTACTTCCATCGCCAAATGATACTTGCATTAATATTGCATTTTTATAGTGAAATCTAAGAAATCCAAACTATTTAAATGTAAATAAGAACGTTCTTATTTTACACGAAGTATTTATAGGCCATTATCTGGCAGAGCTAATGACTTATATTTATGCTTTTAGCACCCACTGTGCCATAGATAGACTCATGCCCTGTGCTTACAACCAGAACACGGCCCTTCTGTTCAGCGGCCCTATCTCTCCCTTGCAGATTACATTAGCCTTCTCGCTTTCCTGCTCTAATGAGAAGACTGGGGTCTCATCTAGAGGAGAGCAGAACCAAGGTCCACATCACTGCAAACAATCTGGGTGCTGCTTGCTCAGTCTCAGGACCCAGGATCAGGACAGCCTCGTTGGCTAGCTTCCGCCGTGTGGCCCACACGACCTCAGACACACAGCGCTGTGGTTCACCAGCCCCACGTTGTGCCAACCAGAAAAAAAGCATGAGGCATACCTGGACCCGAGGAAGAGGTAAAAAGGTACCACACATAATGTGGCCAAGTCAAGGAAAGACAGTCTTTTCCCTGGAAAAATCCGAGGACACTTCCCCATAAATACATGCGAGATGACTATGGATCTCCACGGCAGCCGGCGGCACAGCCCCTTGGGTCAGCACCAGCTGGAGCCGCCACGCCGGCTAAGGGAAGACCGGACACCGCCATGAAACAGGAAGTGGGAGGACATACAACCACCTCCCAGAGGTGGGACACACAGGGCTCCCGGATGTCTCCCAGCCACAGGCTCCGATGCCCGCACGCCTGCAAAGCCAGATCACCCTCCTATCTGCCCCTTCAGCTTGCCACCAGGGACCACCACAGCCAGTATATGCCTTCGTCCTTGGCTTGTATCCAACAGGCAGCCAGCACCAGCAGCTGCTCACCCAAGCTCCAGCCAAGCTCCTGCTGCTCGGAAACAGCGAGCGTCTTACCTACGATCTAAAACCGCACATGCATGTAAAGCGCCAAGCAGCTCCGATTTGGTTTTTTCTTACTCTGATGCTTTACTTTTTTCTCCTCGAGGTTCACAGGAATGGTTCTTTTCTTGTCAGCATTCTACTACTCCATGTTGATCTTCTATGCCTCCCCTTTAGGTCCAGGCTGATATTATCATCTGGTTCTGTAAAGGCAGAACCCCCAATCTCGCACATTCTTAGGGTTTTTCAAACTCAGGCCGCCGACCTTTGGGGCTGGGCAACTCTTTATTGTGGTGGGCTGTGCTGGGCAGGATAGTATATTTAACAGCCTCTCTGGGCTCCACCACCACCAACAATGACAATCAAGACTTTCTCCAGACTTAATAAAATATGCTGCCCCAGGGGGCAGGGGGGTGGGAGTTTTCACATTTGGGAAAAAAATGACCCTTATTAATACTGCCCTGAAATGAGTGACTCAAAACTCCTGAGGGACATCGGAGGTCCATTTCAAAACACGAGCTCATTATCTAGTTTGAGAATACAGACACGCAAAAAAGCCAATCCCAGTAATGAAATATTTAGATAGCTAAATATTTAAATATCAGTGGGAGCATTTTTATCATTCCACCTTTCTATTTCCTTCCTGTTCCAGACCTCCCCCCATAGCAGGGTTTCGCCTCAATCAAATTTTTATTGCCATTTCTCTAACATCAAAACAGATGTCACAGCCCTGAGTTATAGAGCTGTTTCCTTTAGAGCAGGAAGCAGCTGATTTTCCCTCCTGGGTGTCTTAAGAGATAGCAAATAAACAATACCACCTCTTGTAACACCACAATTTACACTCCGGTGAGGGAGGAGATATAAAAGGGTATTTAATCAAGTAAACAAATTCACACCTGTTTTCTCTCTCTCTCTCTCTCTTTGGTTCTCTCTAGAATTTTATAAATGTGTAGTTTGAACCTAATATTGTTTCCTGCCGAAAGAAATATTTGGACCACAGCAAAATGTTTCTCTGTAATTCCTTCCTTCCTCCTAGCAAGCTTCAGAGCCCACGGGGATCCCGAGAGCAAAATCATGGAGACCAACTGTTCCTGATTTACTTCCTTATGTACCTTACTTTTCTCTGCTTACTCTTAGACCATGAAATATGATGTTCACAGGGGGGAGGTGGCAGGTTTTTTTGTGAAACTGTCCTCTGACTCCCCTTACCACAAATGAAAAATTGAAATATGTCTTCTCTATCAAGAAAACTCTATCCAACTCTATAGTTCTGTGGTAAGTAGCCCTCACTGATCACCTCCTCCTGATGCTCATGTCCTTAAATAATCCTCTTCCGATGAGTGTGGGACAAACATATTGTCTCATGTCTCAGTAAAGGAAATAGGCAAAAGTGATGAGATATCATTTCTAAGATAAGGTTGAAAGTGACTATGTCTTCTGTCTTGGGTTCTCTCTCTTAGCTTCTCCAGGATTCTTCACTCTGGGAGAGACCAGGTGCCATATTGTATAGCCGCTGTGAGGAGAGGTCTCTGCGGTGAGGGACAAAGGCTTGCCAACCCTGAGGGTGATCTTGGAAGAGCACCCCACCACCACCCCAGTCAAACCTCGGATGAGAATACAGTCCCAGCTGACACTATGACTACAACTTCCTTAGAAATCTTGACGCAAAGTTCCCAAAGTGAGTGGTGCTCAAATGACAGACCCACAGAAACAGAAATACAAATATTTACTACTGCAAGCTGAAAACAGTGGAGGTAATTTGTTACAAAGCAGTAGATACCTAACATACCTCCTCAGCCAAGCTCAGACATCTACAGCCAGGACAACATGTAGTCAGTGGTCATTTAACTCATTCATGTCCAAAGAGCCTGTGATTCCAGAGGCTTCCTCTACTCCAGCAATCCTCCTTAGGTAAAAGGAAATAAGTCATCATCCTGACTTCGACTATGTGGAATGTTTTTCATGTTGAAGTAATCAAAACGCAGTAGAAAAAAGAGATAGTAAGGTTGAGATTTTTGGTCAGTTCCTTCTCTTTTCTTTTTTAAGAATTTATTTATTTATTTATTTATTTATTTGCTTGCTTACCTACTTACTCATTTAGAGCCCATGATGGGGGGGATGGGCACAGGGAGAGGGAGAATTTCAAGTACTTTGCACTGAGTATAGAACCTAACATGGGGCTCGATCCCACAACCCTGAGATCATGACCCAAGCCAAAATCAAGAGTAGGACCCTTAACCAACTAAGTTACACAGGTACTCCTTTGGTAATTTCAATGCTAGCCTCAGAGAAGTTCTGAGAAAAGAGATTTTCAGAGTAAAATAATGTTTAAGGGTGCACCTGGGTGGCTCAGTGGATTAAGCCTCTGCCTTCGGCTCAGGTCATGATCCCAGGGTCCTGGAATCAAGCCCCGCATCGGGCTCTCTGCTCAGCAGGGAGCCCGTTTCACCCTCTCTTTCTGTGCCTGCCTCTCTGCCTACTTGTGATCTCTCTATCTCTCTGTCAAATAAATAAATAAAAATCTTTTAAAAATAAAGTAAAATAATGTTTAGGAACACAAGCTATCACCCTCTTCTTAGAGAACCCTAAGGTTTCTTAGCCTATTAAAAGTTGTGAGAGGGGCGCCTGGGTGTCTCAGTTGTTAAGCAACTGCCTTTGGCTCAGGTCATGATCCCAGGGTCCTGGGATTGAGCCCCGCATCAGGCTCCCTGCTCAGCAAGAAGCGTGCTTCTCCCTCTTCCACTCCCCCTGCTTGTGTTCCCTCTCGTGCTGTGTCTCTCTCTGTCAAATAAATAAATAAAATCTTAGAAAGAAAGAAAGACAAAAAAGCTCTGAGAAATCCTGCAACAAAACTCTGCTTAAATTCAATATTTTATTAAGATCCTACTGAAGCGAGGCGCCTAAGTGGCTTAGTCGGTTAAGCGTCTGCCTTCAATTCCGGACATGATCCCAGGGTCCTGGCTGAGCCCCATGTCAGGCTCCCTGTTCAGTGGGGGAGTCTGCTTCTCCCCATGCCCCTGTTCATGCTCTCTCTCTCATTCACTCTTTCAAATAAATAAATAAAATCTTTAAAAAAAAAAATCCTACTGATGTAACATTCTGAATGCCATACTGTAGAGAACAACAGTCCAGAGCAGTGGCTCTCCAAGCACAACTTGAAAAAAAACTCATCTCAACATGCTCACTAGCGTCTCTAACACTGACTTGAGGCTGCTAGAAAACTAGTTCCTTCTGGGATACAAGCCCCAGTGTGATGTGATCTCAAGTGAGTAATAGCTGAAAAGGGAAATGTCACCTCAGACTCTCGCATTGCAACTCCAGATCCATGTGTAGACACCGGATGCCCCCAGGCCTTTGAGCGACCTTAACCAGGTACTTAACCTCCCCAAGCAACATTTCCTCATTTGCAAAATGGGATCATGGTCTGGATCTTCTACCCTGTTAAGAGTTAAATGATGCTTTGCCACCAAGGGCATAGTAGAGGGCAGGGAATCGGGGATGGGTCCTCCAGCTCCAGGAGAGGCCTTTTATAAATCCTAAGGAGCAACTGGCTCAAAGTACTGAGATTCATGGTGACCAATATGTTTTGAGCATTTAGTCTGTAAAAAATGTGTTTTTTGTTTCTAGCCTCATAACAACCCCAAAGTAGGTTCTGTGATTATCCCCACGACAGATGGGATAACTGTAAGGCTGAGAGACGAAGCAAGACAGCCAGGAAATGCTAGTGCTAGGATTCAAATCCAGGCCGTCTGACTGCAGGGCCTCAGGCCCTAGCCATTATACCACATTGCCTCCCCAAGAAAGCAACTTATACATATTTGTGAAAGGATGGATGGGTTGACAAATATAATTATCCTGCATGTTCACCCTCCGGGTTTTTTTTTTTTTCCTTCCTAACGAAAAGGAAAACACTGATTTGTTCTCCCAGCAGATCGCCAGAGAAGAGAAGCAGCATCTTACTAAAAACCAAGCTTATTTGTTTATACTGATTTGAAGACAATTATTTCCTGAACCACATTTTTACTACCCGGAGGGTGCGTACTCATTTAAACACGACCACATAATGAAATAACTGTGCAAAAAAAAGCAGCTCTTCACTACAGGGAATTTTTTTTTCTTCATAAATACAGAAATCTTATAGGCCAAATAAGTGTAGCATGACAAATCACAAATCAGAGACAGAGACTCCCACTGGAGGATTTTGAGCTCAAGAATTTCAGTGTACTTAATAACATGACATCTGAGGCAGATGGCTGGCTGACTGGCTTCAGAAATCCTAATTGCTCAGGGTATCCCGGATAGAGCTTCCTCAGCCTGGTCTGTGACTTCCTTTCTCTAGATCAGAAAATGGCTGGCACCACCTGGTGGTTCTTTTTTCCTCTCAAGTCCCCACAAACCATAAAACTAAGATCTGGATGGTGCTCTTGTTGTCAAAGTTATCCATGTAAGAAAGCAAGCAATCTTTAATTTATACCTTATTCATATAATCCTAACTAAAATGTTGAACAAATTTAGTTTTTCCTCCATATGGAGATATTTTCATTTCTAGAGCATTCTCTTAAATATAGAAGTTATAAGGAAATAGAGGAGTTCAAAATCCCCAAGATTCACACAGAGCCCAATTTGAGCATCCCTGACCTTACACAACATAGAGAACTAGCTACATCATTTATTCATTCATGCCTGCATGCTGGGAGTGGACAGATGACTGTGTATAAGCCAAATGTGCCTTGATGATATAACTCCAGCAGACACTGGGCTCTTCACCATTTTACAGGTGAGGACACTGAGGCTCAGTCTAAATTAGGAACTTGTCCCAGAAGTAGTAAGTTATAGACCTGGGATTTCTTTCTTTTAAGATTTTATTTATTTATTGCAAAGAAAGAGAGTACGTGAGAGAGCACAAGTAGGGGGAGCAGCAGGGTATAGGGGATTCTACAAAGGGCTCCATCCCAGAACTCTATCCCAGGACCCCAGGAACATGACCCAAGTGGAAGGCAGATGCTTAACTGACTGAGCCACCCAGGTGCTCCCAGACCTGGGATTTCTAAATGCAGTTTTACCAGTTCTCCTAGTCCTCCATATGCTATCATTTGTTTTCCTATGACTAGCTGATGCTGATTAATCCTAACATACTTGCATGAAAATGGAAAAGTTCCACTTTGAAACCTCACTAACTGATGGCAGTTCTGCTGCAATTTTCCTTTGCTGGAAATCCTACTCAGTCAAGATGCAGCTGTACACATAGACGAGTGCTCAAAGGTCCGCTAATTAGTTTTCAAGTTCAGTTGACCCTGGGTAGCTCGGAAGCACTAAAGGCCTTTCCCCAACAGAAACACAAAGGAGATAACCAGAGGGTAAGAATTCCCCGAAGGATAGGAGGGCATTTGTCAAACTTACAGCCAGCACCAAGGAGAAGAAACAAGTCAGAAGAAACCCATTTACCCAACCGTGTGTCTCTGGACTCCTGGAAGGACGCATGGGGACTGTGGGAACTCTGTGCTACCTTGAATGAAATTTCAAGTGGGGAAAACCAAATGGGAAGCACATGGGAGAGGTAAAAAGGTAAGCAAAATGAAGCCAAGTGACCTGGAATGGTTCGTGCCCCAAGTTGTTTCCAGACAATTTCAGTCAGATGCTCAGATTGACGTTCTATGGATTGGGAATGCACAACAGCCCCGAAGTACAATGACTCCCAGCCCCGTGGACCCATTATCGCTCAGCTTTCTATAATTCAACACGTCCAAAGAGCAGACAGGCAATCTTGAATTAAAATGAACTGAAAATAACTTGAGGCTCAGTTTGGACATAGAAAATGACTATTTTTTGGTAGAGTTACCCAACGTACTTTGTGTCCAATTTTTTTTGTGTTGTATGTGTCTTCCTTCTAAGTTGAGAGTTTTCACTAAAGGGGAAAAAAATGACCTTATAATTTATTAAGAGATGAAGATCTGTAGTGAGGAGGGGAGGAATGGCAACAGTGTAACTTAGTATTTTTTTTAAGATTTTATTTATTTATTTGACAGGGATCACAAGTAGGCAGAGAGGCAGGCAGAAAAGAGAGAGGGGGAAGCAATCTCCCTGCCAAGCAGAGAGCCCGATGTGGGGCTTGATCCCAGGACCCTGGGATCATGACCTGAGCTGAAGGCAGAGGCTTTAATCCACTGAACCACCCAGGCGCCCCGTAACTTAGTATTTAAAAGCCTGGGTGCTGGACCCAGATAGTCCAGAGTCTGAGCCCTGCCACCTGCAGGCTGAATGCATTTGGTCAAGGTACTCAAAGGCACTCTCTGAACGTCACATGCCTCATCTTCAAACACAACAGACTTCCTGATTTGGTAGTCATCAGAGCAGCTCACCCAAGTACTTCTGGCCCTCTGTAACTGGAAATATGGAAAGGCCACACTTCCTGGCCGACTCTTTCATGGGTGGATGGGAGCACATGATTAGTTCTGGCCCAAGAGTCATGCGGAGGTGAGGTGTATCGTGTCCAGTCCAAACACCAAACTGCAGGATCAACACCATCCAGAACCTTCTTTTCCCTTTTGGACATCCAGAACCAGCAATGTTGGGAGTGTGGCTTCTCTGCTGATCTGAACAACCATAAGATGGCAGGCCACATCCCCACACACTGACCCATTTAATGTGCATTCATTCTGAGCTAAAATCAAATCTCTTTTCTTTTTTTAACAGTGATGGTAAATAGAGATTGATTACGACTACAACTTCAGCAATAATGACTGATAGACTGCTTCATAAGCAGGTTGCAAGGAGTAAATGAAATAATGCTGGTAAGATGCCCTTAAGTATTCAGTGAATGACTTTTTTTTTGCAAGAAACAAGCATTTCTCCTAAACAGGTAAAAAATGATCAAATAGTACTTCAGGGGTTCTCTGTAGATACATTTTTTTTTTTTCTTCACACCTAATAGGGAAAGAACTTAACAGAACTAAAATATCTATCAATAAAAAATCTTCTTCTTTCTTCCAAGGTTCCACAAAAGATTTGAAGTTGGTGCTTGGGAACCTAAAGAAATTTAACTCCCCCCAAACCAGCTCTCCTTTTCAAGGTTCAGCTTCAAACTAGAAAATTTCCCTGCAAGGCAGATATGTTACTTTATAGTATATAGCACAAAGCATGAATATAAATCAATTTATCAATTATGCACTACTGTGGTTCAGAGTCAGGTCATATTTTTCTTCTAAATAACTGATATTAGAAGTGAAATAAAATATCATCAGCCAAAACCATTTGGACACCCTGTTTCTTCATAATACTCACACTAATTGAAAGGTAACTACTTGGGGAATGTTCTAAGAATTTGAACCAGTGTGCTTGTGTCTTGCTCTACATTTTGGTGAATTTCCAGTATACAATCTAGGATGACCAACCAGACCCATTTTACCTGGGACTTTCCCAGTTTTAGCACCGACAGTCTTGCAAACCTATGAAAGTACACAGTCCCAGGCCAACCAGAAGAGTCTACAAGTGTCTCAGTTCTAAGAACATTCCACACCCCCGGGAGTACTCTCAATCCAGGACAAACCAGGATGGCTGGTCACCCTAATACAGAGACATCCTTGAAGTGTCAAATAAACAAGATACAGGAAGGGACTTTACATCATCTAACAGAGTTATGTCGTTGCCTTATTTGGATTTTGATGGGTAGTGGTCATACACTTGTAAACGTAAGTTAGGGAAGATCTGTCAGGCTAAGTTTTATGTATCAGTGTATATGGGTAGACACATACTCACATAGATGGTCACATAGGATTGGGATATTTTCTAAAATATACTGACAGAGGGATGCCTGGGTGGCTCAGTGGGTTAAGCCTCTGCCTTCAACTCAGGTCATGATCTCAGGGTCCTGGGATCGAGCCCCGCATCAGGCTCTCTGCTCAGCAGGGGGCCTGTGTCCCCCCCCCCCTCTGCCTGCCGCTCTGCCTACTTGTGATCCTATGCCAAATAAATGAATAAAAAATCTTTAAGAAAATAAAATATATTGACAAATCAAATATTTATACTCACTAATGTAAAACCAAGTTTAATCAAAAAAGTTTGAAGACACAAGCAACATAAGGAGGAAGAGACTGCACAGTTTTGATCTACAAGAGGAAGAAGAACAGGGGAAGAATTTGAGAGGAATGTGGGTGACAGCGAAAAGCTGAGATTAGATGGGGAAGGTTTTTAAGTGGGGATACCAGAGAATAAATGCAGTGAGCTGGGGTGGGAGGGCTCCAGAGCATCTGGGCCCAAGGCAAGTCTGGCATTCTTCCACCTGATATAAGTAAGACTGGCCTACACACCAAGTGTTTATGGATCAACACTACCTATGTCTGCATCCTTTTGGCCATATCCTAAGGAAGAAATCCAAGCCATGGTTATTCTGGCGGCTTCCAGAAGGTCAAAGCATCTAGTATGTTAAAAGCCTGCTGTCTGAGAGAAGCTCTCTGCCCCTGACCACCGACAGATGTGCACCCACCCAGAAAAGGATGAGAATGACAGCAAACAAACATTTAAAAAAAAAAAAAAAACTTTTTACCACTGCCCAACTTTGTGTTTAGGATGATGGATCAAAATGTAAAACTCTACCTAATAGGTAAAAAATACATAAATAAATAAAAACACCAGACATGTGTTTATACACACATCTATTACCATAAAGAAATGTTAGAAGACATGTCTGACACCTGTTATTTTACGAAACTAGCAAAGTATTAGAAAATATTTGTGGTTACAGCTCTGACGCCCACCACCAGCATCCTTTGTTGGTTCATAACTCAAGATTTAAAAGGAAGTCTTGTGAGATTTATGACAATCTCTGGATAGCCCAACACAACAGAGATGTAGTAAACACATCAATGGAAACCATAAACACCGCTTTGCTTGTGTGACATGAATAGTTGTACGAGTGCATGTTTATTACACTGATCAGTGAGTTCCTGGCAGGGTTAAAGATCTTCCTTCACTCTTCAGTGCATACCCTGTGCTGACAAAATTTTAAACACAAGTTCCCACCCTCAAATGCCGCAATATCAAAAGTCAAACACACACATGACACCCTGCTGTTGGGAAGTTGTGATAGATAAAACCCTTACTTGTGGCTCTGTTCAACTCACACGGTTTCCCCCATCAACATAATATTACAGAAACAAACAGCAAGCTTCAGGGTCAATAATAAACCTGAAGATGTTTCCCAAAAGGGCAGCCAGATGACAAGGAATCAAAAGCAGTCTCTCTCTACAGAAGACCATATTTTATGAAATTATTTTAAAATACTTTGCTTGATGCATTTTGTTGCAAACACTACAAAGGGCAACCTTCCTGGGAGAAAATGGTCTCCTGGACCAAAAGCCCTCAGAAATAGACAGCAAAATAGGTTGGCTGGGTGAATATTCTAGCCTTTTTCTTTTTTATTTAAAGATTTTATTTATTTATGACAGACAGAAAGCGAGAGAGGGAACACAAGCACAAGAAGCTGGAGAGGGAGAAGCAGGCTCCCCACTGAGCAGGGAGGCCAATGTGGGGCTTGATCCCAAGATGCTGGGATCATGACCTGACCCAAAGGCAGATGCTTAATGATTGAGCCACCCAGGTGCCCTTAAAATTCTAACCTTTTATTAAAAATAATTATTTAAGAAGACAGAAACAAAGAAACATAAACAAATGCAACATACTTCCTCTTTTTCACTTGAGGGCTTTGCCATCCCAGTAACTTGGACAGTACTTTGTGTATACAAAAATCTGATCTCAGAGGAAATGAATGGTTAGTGAATGACTGAATGTTGAACATCCATCTGTGCACTCTCAAAAAGCTCTGGAATTCCTATGGCAGCAGTTCCACCATCACCATCTCCAAGTTTTACACAAAGAGCACACCAGGTAAACAAAAGTGGTTTCCAAGTCCAGAGTTAGAAGAACCATCTTTTCTGCAAAATGGGTCACTTTCAAACATATTCATGGAAACTCGGAGCTGGTCTTACAAACCCTACTGCAGGAGGTGCTGTTTGGAGGGATGTGCACAAAATGTCCTACTAGTGGAGCTCAACCACGTGGGTTTCACTTAGGAGACACACCTTGGCTATAGCGTCCGCCGCCTAAATGGGCTGCTAGGTCTCCAGGCTCTGCAGGTCCCACCGTAACCCACAGTTAGCACACAACAACCAGGTGACACGCCATGACAGATAACCACGCCACTGAAAAAGTAAATACCTACTCAGAGCCCACAACTGAGAGAGGAGAATGGCACCTTGGAGATATGAACAGCGTCCTCTGACCAGGGGCTGGAGACACAAATGTGTGCTGGGACCAGGAAGGTACCAGAAAGAAGCACATCTACCGGGCATGATCCAAGATGGGAGAGTGCTGACTACAGCTAGAGAGGGTGTGCCAGACCTCAAGGACCAAAATTAATAGTTAAGCTCTGGGCTAATAAAGCAAAACCTGTGCAAGTTTGTGGGGGCTGAGTTCACAAGCTCTAAAACAGACTTACAAACACATGCAGTTGGCCAGGCTGCTTCTACGCTTTGCTTGAGGGGAAGACAAGAGCCTGACCTGGGGATGTCAGAAGGGAGAACAAAACTTGTACTGCTGCCATAGGCTTTAGATACACTGGACTATCTTCTCCCAAACTTTTCATCTCCTGGGTGAAAAACAATGTTGTTAGGCTACAATCTTAGGGTATCTGAATTCTCTTCTCTATGTAATTCTAAAATGATACAGAGCTCTGTGCTTCTAAGAGCAATCAGAATAGGGATATGAATGAAAGCCATGAGGGCATAGTGAAAGGCAGACCAGCCAGAGGGCTTTGGAATCTTAGGAAGAGATAATGACCAATGGCTCTGCCATGTTCTAGGGAGCTGGCTGGACCTGGGCAAGCTCCTTTAACGTGGTTGGCCTCGGGTGTGCCATAGAGGTTCTCAGAATATACACCTCCCAAGAGAAACACAAGGATCACATCGAATTGTTCTCCTGGAGCGCTTAGCACCCTAGCCAGCATACAGAAGGTGCTCAGTAAAAGATGGCATTAAGAAAAAAAGGACGTGTCATGGAAAATGGCTTATGAAATGTTTGCTCTGAGACCTGCAGGCAAGGAAACCAACAACACTAAAGAACTGGGAAGAAACATAGTTACACACACGTAGCCAGAAAGGGGCAGATGGATACATAAACTTTTTAAGAACCAAGCCTGGAGAGCCATTGTTCCCAGAGGGTTCATCTGCTTAGGTGAGGAAAAGGAGGACATGCTGAATGTCGCACATGTGGAATGACACCCCTTCCCTCATTTACACACGTATACCCACTCACTGGATCTTGTACTCATACATGGACCCAACACTCATTGAGAGCTTCTCAAGGGCGAGGCACCCTCAGTTCAGCACTGAACACCTGATAGTGAGCACAGGCACGCCCTGGAAATGGCTATTGTGACAGAAAGATTGGGGTTTTTTTAAACTGAATTTCTTTCTTTCTTTTTTTTTTTTTTTTTTTTTTTTTAGAGAGAGAGAGAGAGAGCAGAGGAGGGGCAGAGAGTGGGGGAAAGAGAGAATCCCAAGCAGGCTCCACGGCCAGTGAATAAGAAACATAGAGCTTAATCCCACGACCCTGAGATCATGACCGGAGCCGAAATCCCGAGTGAGATGCTTAACCAACTTAGTCACCCAGGCGCCCCTCTTGTAGTTCATTTTAATTAGTTGGTACGTCACATTAAATAGCCATATGTGGCTAGTGGCTACCCCACTGGATACTGCAGATCTAGGCACACCTGAAATGCAGCCCTCAGGTCAGGAAAAAGGCCAAGCAAGGAAAACGGAAGAACACAGAGGAATGGACAGCCAGATTTAGCTCAGTACTCCCCTGTGTACCTCCTAACTCCCTGTGCCAACTAAACATAACTCGTGTGTTCAGCTTGTCCATTCCTACCTCCCCCAATGTTGTAACCCACCCTCCCAGGGGGAAGAAGTGAAAAATGAATGGTGGATGGTGATGAACACTTGAGATCCTCCTCATCGAAGTGTCTGCCACAGCACTGAGTCAATGGACTCCATTATCCAAACCCATCTGGTCCAAACGACATGCTGCCTGGTACTGTACCCTTCCCACATGACCTGGCACAGAGAATGCCATGGTCACCTTCGTATAGGGGAATGGAACGCTGCAGTACTACCAGAGACAAGAAGTCTAAGGGAACACACCAGCCTTTGCTCCTCTCTGTTCTGACATATTTCAGATGAGTACGGATGTCATTTGCTAAATGTTCTTGTCCACTGTACTTTTCAAGAGGTCATATAGTCCCCAGTATGTCACACCTGAGCCACAGAAGTTGGGAGCTGCTAGTCTCCCTCCCCTCTTGCAAAGCTGGAGTCTGTGGCATGAAGGAACAGTACCTTCTTTTTCCATGGGAGTTTCAGTACAACCTCAAGCCTACAAGACATCTAATGGAGGAGAACCCAAAGGGCCCCTGGGGCCTCACTTCCTTCTCTCTCAACTGAGTGACATATTAGAAAATGTCAACCAGCTCCCAGAAACTCAGCAATCACATGGAAACCAGTGTAACCCGACTGCCCTGTTCACTAGGCGGGAATCAGCCAGCCCAAACAGAGGTAATGGGGCTTAGCGGGGGAGGAGGGGGGCTCATGGCCACTACACACACACACACACGGAGCACACCTGGCAGAGAGGCAGCCTTATTTCTCATTGGGAGTTGGCCTTTGTTCATAGGGTCAGTTGCTAAAGTCATGGTCAGGAGCATTCAGAATAGAAAACAGAGCTAGTCTTTATGAGGACTGGCAAGCAGTTTCCTGGAAGGAGGAAACACAAGAGCACTCACAAAATCTAAGGCTGTTTTTGACTGGGGGCACCTGACCTGCTCAGTTGGAAGGGCATGCAACTCTTGATCTCCCAGTTGTGAGTTCAAGCCTCACGTTGGGCAGAGAGCTTACATTAACAATAATAATTATTACTGTTGTTGTTTTTGTTGTTGTTATTTTATAATCAGGCTACTGGGACACGTGGGTGCCTCTGACTCTTGGTTTCATCTCAGGTCAGGATCTCAGGGTCTTGGGTCGGAGCCCAAACAGGGCTCCAGGCTCAGCAGGGCGTCTCCTGGAGAATCTCTCCGTCTCCTTCTCCTCTTGCCCCTCCCGCCCAATGTGCACACAATCCTTCCTTCCTTCTCTCCCCCTCTTTTTCTCTAAAATAAATAAATAAATCCTTTTTAAAAATAAGGCTGTTTTAGATTTCACAAGACACAAAACAACGCCACATAATCTATGATTTTTGGATCTTGGATATGTCCTATTTTTCACATTTTAACAACTTAAAAATGAACGCAATTGTGTAATTATCACCCTACGGCTGCTTGCAAATCAGTACCCTTTCCCCGTTATCTCTAATTTACACCTGTTAATCCTCGAGCTGCTCTGAACACAGCAGATATTACCACCCCCAATTCATATGGGATGAAACAAGAACCAAGGGTCATGGCCAGTCGTACAGTTCAGAGCCCAGAGGCTCCGGAACTTCCCAAGCAGGATATTTGCTACATCACACTGGAGGGAAGTGGTCAGAGAGACTGTGGGTTCTGGCTCTTTTGCTCAGTCTCTCTCCAAGAAAAGAACCTAAAGGGGAGCAGAATGTAAAACCCTCAAATACTCCTTTGGCATAGAATTATCCTGAGCTGATTATTTTTAAGCAGATACAGGGTAAGTTCTGAAAACGGAGAGGAAGTAACCCTTTTGTAATTTACATTTATAAGGGAAATCTCTATTGTCTCAGTATGGAGAAGAGGGGAATGACAGTATCTCTGGAAACTCTTATCAATGAAGAGGGCATGGGCTTAAATCTGCATAACAATCTTACCCTTGCTTACTGAGTTCCTCCCCAGTACTCCCCATAACTGGCTTCCCCTTCCCCAACACCTTTCTGGCCTCTTTAGCTGGAGGGGGTATTTAAGGCGGTGGCTTGCATTTCAGGGAGTTACTTAGTTTTCCTGGGTCTCGCCCTTGTAAGCAAAACACATACGTGTTATTGTTTTTTTCCTGTTAACCTTTTATTATAGGAGATTTTGGCCAAGAACCTAGAAGGGTAGTGAGAAAGTTATTCTTCCTCCCCAACAAAACTAAACAGGAATGAATCTGAGACAGACCCTTTCAGGAAATCCTGGAAACTGCTCTGCCCTTGGAAGCTAGTTAGGTGGTGCTATAGTCCGCCACCCACAGAGATGGGACCAGTGAGACACTCCCTGCTTCACCTGTATTCCATTCTTTTTTTTGAGGGGGGAGGGGGACATGCTGCAATATCCCTTGGACATTTAAAAAGAGATTGGAAGGAAAGGCTGGAGGGAACTGGCCACATGACATGACCTTTTAGTGATTAATAAAGATCTAGGCGGGGCGCCGGGCTGGCTCAGTCTGTACAGCATGTGACTCTTGCTCTTGGGGTCTTGAGTTCAGGCCCCACATTGAGCATTTAAAAAAAAAAAAATCATTAAGCCCAAGTGCTTTCAACAGTACTAATCTAAAATGGTGACAACAAATACAGTATTTTAATAATGGCTTAAGCATAAATCTGATTCTTACCACAGAACAAAAATTCATAACAAATAGAATCTTCCAGGTGACTTCCATGGACATCGCTGCTCCATGATGACATTATATGAAGTGTTGTTACAATTTACAGAGCTCAACAATGTGATTAGGGAAAAGTGCCCTGCCTCAGGTTGACAACACACAACAACTATTACAGAGACAATACATCCATGGCTCTCTTCTGCATTCAACTAATTTTTAATCATAGATTTGTGAGAATGCTTGGCTGGGTAATGCTATTAAAATTTTTGAAAAGATGAGAACCAGGATTTACAGAGGTCTAATAAGAGAA
The DNA here is from genome assembly GCF_963455335.1 of Martes martes. Taxonomy (NCBI): domain Eukaryota; kingdom Metazoa; phylum Chordata; class Mammalia; order Carnivora; family Mustelidae; genus Martes; species Martes martes. The sequence goes on along the minus strand of NC_137888.1, from coordinate 184,160,027 downwards.
AACAAAATCACTGCTCCTTCGCAGCAAGAACCGAAAACTCCTTTACCTTGTACTCTTTATCTTCAGTTGTACTCTTTATCTCTTCCTGGGATATAATTGTAACTATCTCTGTCCTCTGGGAAGAAGAAAGGAGGAGGAGGACGGCACTGTGGCCCTCAACCTCTGCTTTTTAAAACCACCAAGGGCGGGCTCTTCTTATCTCTGCAAGAAACGCCTCATCTGTGATAACATGGCAGGAGACAACACTGCAATTTTCAATAATGATTTTATGCAAATATACCATCTCCAACTGCATATGAATTAAAAATAGTAATAAATCAAATTCTATTTTCTCATTGACTTATATTATTATTTCAGAGTTAATTCAGCTTCACTTCTGAATCGGCTAACATCAAATTTCTCTGCATCCCCCGTGAATACACCTGGAGCCTTCTGACGTACAGAGCAAGAAATTCTCACCACAGACACGGAGGGATAGATGGTATCTTGGATGCTGGCTATATGCCAGATGTTTCGCTATGTGGCTTAAAAATGGCACTTTATTTAGTTCTTATACCAGAATTGTAGGCAAGATATTGACAGAACCATCTTTACAGATGGAGGTAAATAAGGGATTGGGGGGGTGGGGTGGGCTGCACAGCAGGGCAGTGTGAACTCTGGCTTATTTGGCTCTGTCCTCCCACAGCATTCCCTCCCACCCACACTAACTCAAATGAGGGAGAAATTCTCAGGGGAGGCCACCGGGATCTCTGGGTACATTTTTAATAGGAGCCAAGAGTATTTGCCATGGTAATGGCATCTTCAGCCAGGTGCCACTGGGAAGGTCCCTCTAGGATTGTGTCACCAGCTTTCCCTCCCTAAAGGCAGCTAGATTCACGGAAGGGAAATCCTCTAGGGCTAAAAGCAGGATGTGGGGGGGGGGGGGTAGGGGTGGTGGTAGGCTTATAGTGAAAATTGTTCCCTCTTCTTGCATTTTGGTCAACTCCTTTAAGAAGTGAAACTGTCCCTTCTAGGTTTACAAATGTCACGTTGACATGATAAATATATTCTTTGAGCCATTTCAAAGTAGCAAACGTCATCGTTACTTTCCCTTCATTTCTCATTTCTTCTGAAGTAACACAGAATTCAAGTAAGTGTGACACAGGTTGTCCTTTTAATGAAGGTCAGCATTTCAGAGGATGTGAGATGGTCACATCATGCCCTGTGACCATGGGGCCAAGGTCACCCTCATCTGAAGAGTGACAGAAAGCAAGCTCCTCTCACTGTAGAAAGAGAGACATGGGAGACCTGGTATGTTCTCCCTACGTGGCTCCTTGTTTTCAAAGCTTTCTCCAATGAGCTATAGTCTTTATCACAGGTCACAAAGTAGAAACCTGGAAAAGGAACACAACCCCTGTAAATATATCACCGGCCAAACCATGTTTTTCAGGGTTTTTAAAACACATTTATTTATTTAGCTTAGAGGGAGAGAGAGAGAGAGAGCACGCAGGGGACCAGGGAGAGGGAGAGAGACACTCCAAGCAGACTCTGCACTGAGCGAGGAGTCCCATGCAGGGATCATCGATCTCAAGACTCTGAGATCACGACTGATGTAGGAAAGATGTTAGGGCTCAGCCCATGGCCAACGAAGAATTCTTGAGACATCTTTCATACAAAAAAATGTGGTTTTTATTGAAGTATGAGGACAGGACCCATGGGCAGAAAGAGCTGTACTGGGGTCATGAGGAGTGGCCCATTATATACTTTCAAGTTGGGAGAGGGTTAGGGATAGCATAAGCCTCCCAGGCATTTTCCAGGATCCTGAAGGGGATAGCTATTGTTTGGGAAGGTCATTGATTATTACTTAGTAAACCCTCAGTCATGGGACCCTTCAGATATATATCGGTGGGTCCTATGCTTAGAGGATTACTGCCAACCTGTATCTTGGGGGCTAGAGATAAAGGAAGTTTCCAAAGGAATTTTTATATATGTTAAAGTAGACTTACAGGGTCCTGGAGGTTGGGGTAAGATTGCCTTTTGCCCTTAGCAAAATATCAACATCAAGGTAGCTGAGTCCCTAGAAGAATGTCACTCTGCCTGTTTCAAGGACTGGTCAGTGGTCTGTAGCTAGTAAGGAAAATTAATCATTTTTCTTCTGCCTTTGTTTCCCACATCAAGGACCTGAGCTGAAACCAAGAGTTGGTTGTCCAACCAACTACACCACCCAGGTGCCCCAGGTCTTTTTTTATTTTTATCTTGAGGGAGCATTGCATAGACCAGGTGTGCACTCTCCTGTCCAGCCAGCACCCCACCAGCTCTGACTGTCTCACCCAGGTCAGTGTCACTCTTAGGTCACCTCCCTGGCCCTGAAACCCTCTGCATTTGCAACCCCAGTACTGTATGTTCAAGGATAAAAATAACAAACCAATTCATCGCAAAAATTATGTCACCCCCATCCTAACCCATCTGGGATAATAACCTCCAGAAATCGGATGATAATACCCGAATAGTGGAAACAGACTCCAGGACAGATGATCACAAACACATCACGTTAACCGCACAGCATGAACAAAGAGGGAAAACCACCTGTGCCCCCAAGAATTTATGGAAAGTTTCCAAATGAGGGGCCATTTGATCTCAGCCTGGAAGGTGAATGGAAGCCTGTAGAGGGGAGGGGCACCCTGAGACCAAGACATTTGCACAACGACAAAGCTAAAGGAACCAATGGCTGGGTCACAGGGACTATGCCCACCTAAACCGTGCATCTAACTCTCCTTTAGCAAACAGTACAGAACAACCAATAAAAACCCTTGTAAGACATTGAGCAAGATGTTAATAGGCACGTGCAGTCCGTGTCCTAAACCAGCACCAGACCATGGGAGATGGCATAGACATCACATAGGAGGTGCCCTGTCTCTCTAACTGGCATCACCAGGCTTCCAAGTCTGACACTGGGTTCATTCCTAATTATTCTCCTTTCCTCACCTCTAATGAGGTGCCAGTCACCTCATTTCAGACACAGTTCCTTTGTTCACCCTCTCTTCCCTCCTGCATTTCCAGAAAGAACACGCCTTGCGAGAGGCAGCCCCCAGCAGTTAAGAGCTCAGGTGCTGGCTATACCAGCCTGGGTCTGAGTCTTGGTCCTTCCCGTCCGCGGCAAGTTCCACCTTGGCTTGGGTTCTTCTGGAAAATGGGGAGACAGCTGCACCTCGCTCCCAGGGCTGTTGCTTATGAAGTACTTAACAGCTCTTGCCAGGGAGGGAGCGCCCAGGAAACGTTAGCCTGCATTACTCACATCTTCACTTTGCACCCCTTTCTCTCCCCGTCTCTGAGTTTCCCCTCCCCAGCAACATCGCCACAACTAACTTGCCCAAAATAGCAACACAGCAGGGTCAGCAAGTCCATTCCTCTTCATCCCGGGCAACACACCTAGACTTCATTTCCGGGGTGCCCATGCAGCTGGGTGGGGCCAGGAAACTGAATTCTCGCTAATGAATATGTACGCAGAGTGACGTGAAGCCATATCTAAAATTGACACGTAAAAAACGTCATGATACTTCAGGCTCTCCTCTTCCACCAGCTCAGTACAGATACGCAGGGACATGAAAGCTACACACTGAAAACGACAGATAAAAAAAACAAAACAACAACAAAAAACCTGGAGAGGCGTGGGGCCCTGAATCCTCACATGGAGGCGAGTCGCCTGCCAATCTAAAATGACCCTTCTAGACTCCTGTGAAGAAGAAACTACCTTTGGTTACGTGAAGTCACAGAGGTTCTGGAGTTCATCTGTTGAGCAGCTAACATTACCCTGACATAATCAAATCTGGTGGGATTACTCTCTCCCCATTACCCACAGAATGAAATCTGACCTTCCCAGCACAGCCTCAGGGTCTCCTCAGCCCAACCCCAGAATATTCTCTGAGCCCATTTCCCACCAAAAAGCCAATATCATGCCCAGTACTTTCCATTAGTACCAGGTATGACCAGACCTGCTCAATCCTTGAAATGTTTCCTCTTAGAGTTCCTTCTATCAGAAAGTCCAAATTCCTTAATATTTGACCAAATTCTGATTAGCCTTCAAGGATCAGTCCATTCACTGCCTGCTCTGAGAAGCCCATGTGTAGCTGGTCACCATGTCCTGTGGCTCCCAGGATAAACAGAATGGACTAGGTTCACTCCTTTAGTATAGCAGTCCTACTTATATATTAAATTGCCTCTGTATTTCCACACCTACTGTGTGCTTCTGGAGGGTATACGCTAAGAGCTCTTCAACTTAACATTCTCAACCCTTAACATACTAGCCGGCACAAGTAGGGGCTCCGTTAGTGTTAAATGAGTAAATTCATAAATGCAAAAAGGAACAAGATCATATCCAGGTACTATTAGATAGTATGGCCCCAGTGTACCTATTTGACCTCAATATCCCCAATGGGAGGCCACTTCCCTAGTGCAATTCCTTGGCAGGTCATTTACCTTTGTGTATAGCCCAGTCTATGATTTGCAAATTTGGAACACTGAATACACAGGGAGCCACATGAGAATGCTGGTAAATTCAGGCAAATCCACTCCACTGCTAGACCCAGAGCTCAAATCCTATAATCCAGCCATCAAAATGGTTGAAATGAATGAAAAATCAGCAATAATCTAAGTGTCCCCTTTACCTCAATAAAACTGGAAAATTAAATAACCACCAAGATAATGTGTTACATAATATATGACATATCCATAAATGGAAATATTATGCAACTATAAACACTGATATGAACACACCCCAATTCAACCTCTACATCTTAGTCCTCAGAATAACACTATAGGGAGTTTCTTGGGGATCAGGAACCCTCTGTTGCACCACCACCAAGTAACTTCCTCGGCAATCCTTCACGTTCACTGGTACGATTATTTGATTACGATCGGTCCCTTCCACAAATACTAAGTGAATGCCCCCCCTTTTTTTTTAAATTTTTAAACAGGTTAGCAAATGAATGGATGAATGAACCAAGGAATGAACATTCAACAAATATCGACATGAAAAACAACAATATCGACATTAAAAAGCTGAAAAACAATGGTTACATAATTGCATTTCAGCATAATCTTATTTTGTGAAGGAAAAAATGTTATACCTAGCTGTCAACACACACACACACACACACACACACAGAGGAACCTCTGGAAGATTCTTCACCAAAACGTTAACCATGGATTTTTTCTAGCAACGTGTTAAAGACCTGTGTGGTAGGGCACTTGTGTGGCTCAGTCAGTTAAGCAACTGCCTTTGGCTCGGGTCATGATCCTAGGGTCCTGGGATCAAGCCCCACATCAGTATCCCTGCTCAGTGGGGAGCTTGCTTCTCCCTCTCCCTCTGCCTGCTTGTGATGTCTCTCTGTCAAATAAATAAATAAAATCTTAAAAAAAAAAAAAAAAAAGGACCTTTGTCGGGTGATGCTGAGCCCGTTCTAAAGATTCCAGGGTCTTCTTTCTCCTTGGTTGCAGTTCAGGGTTGTTTGCCCCTAACTAATGCACAGATGGATGGAACCAGCTGTCACCAGGCAGCTTGGATGAGCAGGTGGAGGAGGAGGCCTGCTTCTCAGCCTTGCTCACCAACTACAAAAGCAGCAGCTGTGATGGGCAAGTGTGGACGGACCATTCCAGCTGCCCATCAGCCATATCCGACACTGCACGGCAAGCTGCAGATCAGAACTGACAAAAACAGGGCTTCCCTTCTCGGTTCCCAGCTTGAGCGGGTTCCCCATGGAGAGGAGAAGATGAAGAATGAATGGAGCAAAAATACTCTGTCCTGACCCCACCATGTCCCTCCAGGCTGTTTGGGGGAGAATCAGGTGGCTTTTCATTGTGATTTACTAGAAATATTGGACTAAATGTGAAGGTCCCACCTACTCAGTTGCTGCTTAAATTCAAACCACAGGCTCAAAATATGGAGATTTTACTGAAGCTGAAAAAATTAGGGGAGGGTGCCTGGGTGGCTCAGTGGGTTAAGACTTTGCCTTGGGCTCGGTCAAGATCTCAGGGTCCTGGGATCGAGCCCTGCATTGGGCTCTCTGCTCAGCGGGAAGCCTGCTTTCCCCTCTCTCTCTCTGTCTGCCCCTCTGCCTACTTGTGATCCCTCTGTCTCTGTCAAATAAATAAATAAAATCTTTAAAAAAAAATTAGGGGAGGGGCGCCTGGGTGGCTCAGTGGGTTAAAGCCTCTGCCTTTGGCTCAGGTCATGATCTCAGGGTCCTGGGATTGAGCCCCACATTGGGCTCTCTGCTCAGCAGGGAGCCTGCTTCCTCCTATCTCTCTGCCTGCCTCTATGCCTACTTGTGATCTCTGTCTGTCAAATAAATAAATAAAATCTTAAAAAAAAATTAGGGGAAAAAAATCAAGAATTTTTTATTCAGAAGGCTGTCATGGATAAAGGAATATATACAAATATTGATTCTTATAATGGTGGACACAAGCAGCCCTTCCCTCCCATACTTTGGATAAGAACACCTGTAATTCTGTCATACAAACATGTACACAAACACATACATAGAGGGGATATATATGGTAACATTTATAAAAAATCAAAAATAGGAGAAATTGAGCCAATATAGGCTTACAGTCTTTGCCCTTTGGTGGAACCATTTTCTCCTAAAAATATCTATCGAATACATCACTCCGGATGTGTACCAATATGAAAATCTGGAAACATCCTACGCTGTAACTAAAGAAATAATGCTACACCAAAAAGGGGAGCACTCTGAAAAATTTTTAAAACCACAAATGCAGCTTCTAATGTAGAAAGATGTTCATGATACAATATTAAGAGAAAAACAAATTTTGAAACACCGTATATTATTTGACTCCATATTGGAACACAAACATATTCTTCAGATGTATAAAGGAAACATGGATATATAAAAATTTAGCATATAGAGAAATACATTAAGCACAAAATGAAAGTATAATACAAATGGAAAGAGTGGTTGTGGCTGGGAGGGATTATTTTTTTTTAAAGATTTTATTTATTTGACAGACAGAGATCACAAGTAGGCAGAGAGGCAGGCAGAGAGAGAGAAAGGGAAGCAGGCTCCCTGCTGAACAGAGAGCCCGATGTGGGGCTTGATCCCAGGACCCCGAGATCATGACCTGAGCCGAAGGCAGAGGCTTCAACCCACTGAGCCACCCAGGCATCCCTGGGAGGGATTATTGATGTAAAATCTTTAAAAAAAGAAAAAATAAAAATGAGATAAACTTTTTTTTTTTTTTTTTTTTTAATTTAAAAAAGGCGGACACCAGGGCACCTGCCTGGCTCTATTGGTAGAGCACATGATTCTTGATCTCAGGGCTGTAGAAGTTTGAGCTCCATGTTCGCTGCAGAGATTACTTAAAAATAAAATCTTTTAACGGGGGGGCAGTTGGGAATCAAGAAAGGAAACTCTAGGGGCACCTGGGTGGCTCAGTCGTTAAGCATCTGCCTTCGGCTCAGGTCATGATCCCAGGGTCCTGGGATTGAGCCCCGCATCGGGCTCCCTGCTCACCGGGAAGCCTGCTTCTCCCTCTCCCACTCCCCCTGCTTGCTATCCCTCTCTCACTGTGTCTCTGTCTGTCAAATAATAAATAAAATCTTTTTTAAAAAGAAGAAAGGAAACTCTAAAGGAAAATGGAAGAGGGAAGTCTAGGCTGGGATTTAGAAGAACTGGTTGAGAAAACGGGTCCCATCAGAATAACCTGTGTAGCTGAGCTCAGGACCCAAGGGACTTGAAGAGATGCTGGAAATCATTTATATGCAGACAGAGCCAACACAGTATTTGCACCCTGGGCATCACCTACTAAACCTTTCCCACGGTGCCCCTCTCCACCCTCCAGGTTTCTAAACATCACTGCTTTCGAACCTTGGCTGTTTCCTAAGGCTGGAGTGCTGCCATGTTCATCATGGAAACTAGAAAAATGACTTAACTCAGGGTTGCTTTGAGGCCAGATAGTCAGCACAACAGACAAGAGGGTGAGACGCTATGGAGCAGTCCGTGGTGGGGACTGTGGCCAACCAGCAGGATAGGCACCAAGCCACTCAACTGCTCCTGGCCATCACCAGACAGGATATTAGGACCAGCTATGTCTACCCAACTTCAGACCTTTTTAGGGAAGAAACTGAAAACTCACATGTCTGGGAAATCTCCTGACATTGGAAGCAGCCATTACTAAATGGGTACACCCTTGGGTGACTTGCTCAACCCTTGGGCTCAGTTTCCCCATCTGCACATTAAAGATAGTAACAATATCTGTTTCTTAGGGTTGTTGGGGGAGTTAAATGACTTAACCTGTACAAAGTGCTTAGAAAGTTACCCAGCCCAAGGTGAGCCCTGAGTGTTAATCATCAATCAATCAACCCCTCCCACAGGCTACCCCGAAGGACCACTACCTGACCTCGAGAAGATTCCTGAGGACAGGGCCTAGGCCTCCACTAGCTTTGTTCACCTGACCACAGGCATGACAGTGGACAGGAGCAGTGCTTTCTGAACGCATGGATCAGTCATACAATAATTCCTAAATAGTTAGGATCCACGAAGCCCCCTTTGCATCACCAGCCCAGACCCACCCAATCTGAAAGAGCATGAGTGGGCCGCACAGTAAGCCGCCCCCTCCTCAGGCTGCCCCCCAGGCTTGGTCCCCAGAGCCTCTGCCTTTTAACTTCTGCTTTTGGAATTCCACTCTGGTTGGAGACTCGGGATATGGCAAGTGTGGGGAAGATGGAAACAGATGGCAGTCCCAGGGGAGACTCCTTGTAACTGCTGATCCATCAGGAGTCCAGAAGCCACTCCTCCCTGCCCTGTCATTTGTTTACGAATCTCCCTGCTGAGAAAAATCTCCGGGAGTTCTTTTGGTCCATATGCTCTTCTGGAAAGTTGGCCCCGTGTCAGAAGGAAGAAGTGAGAAATGCCAGTGGCTCCCTACCATGGGCATCTCACCTGGCCCTGGCTTGGGAACCTTTGTGAGACCAATTGTTACCTCAGCCATCCTGCCTGGGAGCCCTACTTTGAGGCAAAACCTCAAATCACCCTGCCGATGAGGACATACAACAACAATCACTGTTGGGACAACACATAGCAGACTCCATGCTCTACAGTGTCCGCAATCCTTACAGCCCCCCAGACAACAATCCTTTCAGTTGTGTATTAATATTCCCGTCTCACCAAAGAGGAAAGCACCTCTCACAGAAGTGAAGGAACATGCCAAACACCGAACAGTGGAACTCAAGATTCAAAACGTAGTTTCACCCCAAAGACAAGGCCCTTAATCACTTCATCATTTAACTTGCCAAAGAGATTCTTGATGCTGTGGGAAAACGTGTCCGTATTTACACGTGTCAGTCACACGGCCTCCCACAGATGGCGCGCTTAGCATCTACCTCTTAGAGAGTGCTTGCCGACACCCAGGCCTTCCTCCTCTGAACGCCATGGGAAATCTGTCCACACTAGTCCCTTGAGCAGTTAATCATCTCCTGGGGGCTAACTGAGCTCCCTCAAAAAAAAAAAAAAAAAAAAAAAACAAAAAAAAACAAAAAAAAACAAAAACTACAAGCCATCAGGGGCCTGGGTGACAGGATGGACTGTTCTGCCATCACCCAGTCTGACAAAGACTTATTAAATGAGTTCTTAAACCCTTTCAGCTAGATGATAGGACAAAATGGCCTTTTAAAAAATTTCATGTTTTACTGAATTCGTGACTTCTCCACGAGCCCCCCTTGACTCTTCCATGTAATGCTCTAATCCACTAGGCCCTGGGCATTTTCAAAGCCCTGACCCTACTCTTTTTCCAGAACCCTTATCAACTCCCAATATACTTCATAATTGACTAACTGATAGCTTATCATCTTTCTTACCCTCTTTGCGTACCCTGGCTAGACTGCACTACTCAAAGGCAAGGCTATTTGTTGGGTTTTTTAACTGATCCAATATATTCCCAGTGCCTGCAATGGAGGTTGGCGTGGGGAGGCACTCAGTAACGATTTCTACCACGCTAAGCTGAAATGAAGGTTCTCACTGTTTGATACGTCAAATTCCTCCTCTTCAAGTCACCAGCTCTAGTGCCATCTACTCCACACGTTGTCATGGGAGAGCAAGGGCGATAGACATGCGAGGAGCACGTGGCATAAGGCCTACCACAGGCTGAGCACTCAATGCCTCCTGCCTGTTCTTTAACCCAGAAAATGCAATCTGCGCTCTATTCTGTCCCCAGCTTCACAGACGGAGCCACTGACTGCTACTCTTACCACGGGTCGAGCGGTTTCTGAGGTTGGGAAAGGCATTCTTCACTACGTGCAATTCTTCTTAGAAAGAGCCATTTATTCTACCAAGGATGCCGAGCATTTCTTTCGACTATAGACAGAAGCCTATAATGTTGACAAATGTCTGTAATCATCGCTAAGCAAATACGGGAAGGGAGGGACTGGATGGAATCTCACGGGCTGCCTGAACATGGGATGTAACTATTTTTTTAATTCCCAGGCCCCAAGGTCAATTCAGTCATGGAGAAGCAGCCCTGGGTCTCCACTGATCCTTCTGTCTCAGTCCAAGTGAACAAGGAGGACTGAACAAGTGATAGAGAAAATCTCTGTCGCCATCAAGTGAGGGCATACACCTCCCACTGGGCTTCGCCAACGCTGTGTTTTTACAAATGGAAGGTTTGCAGCAACGCTGTATGGAGCAAGTCGATGGGCGCCATTTTTCCAACAGTCATTTGCGCCCTTCATGTCACTTGTGTCACATTTTGGTAATTTTTACAATATTTCAAGCTTTTTCATTATTATTACAGTTGCTGTGATGATCTGTGATCCGTGATTATGACTCCTTGAAAATTCAAGTGGTTCATATTTTTTAGTGATAGTGTTTTTTAATTAGGGTCTGTACATTGTTTTTAGACATAATGCTATTGCACATTTAATAGATTTTGGTTCAGTATCAACATTACGTTTATGTACACTGGGGAACCTAAAAAAATTCATTTGACTTGTTCTTTTTTTTTTTAAGATTTTATTTATTTATTTGACAGACAGAGATCACAAGTAGGCAGAGAGGCAGACAGAGAGAGGAAGGAAAGCAGGCTCCCTGCTGAGCAGAATGCCCCATGCAGGACTCCATCCCAGGACCCTGGGATCATGACCTGAGCCGAACTGAGCCACCCAGGTGCCCCTCATTTGACTTGTTCTATTGCAATATTTACTTTATTGCAGTGATCTGGAACTGAACCTACAATATGTCTAGTGTATGACTGTATTCACATTCTGATCTTCCCATAAGACCTTGAACTCCCAGAGGGTAAGGGCAGTGTCTCAATGCATCTTTAAATCCCCTGGCCCCAGCATGATGACGGGCCCAAAGCAGCACTCACTGGGATGAGGGAGAGAGTGTGGAGGAAGACGGGAGCAAGGAGGGAACCAGAATGGGAGAGAGTAAGGACATCTAGGGAGGACAGGGGGAAAGAGGGTGGGAGGAGACAGTTAGGAGGAAAAGAGGAAAGGAAGCGGAAGAGGACTGTGTGCATAGGGAAACTGCCATTTCAATAAAAAACAAACAAACAAAAACTTTGAAAAAGAAATGGAAACAGACTATGGTCTTTATGCTTTTATATTTTCCTACAGATGTAAAGAGATAATCAACCTGGTAACACTGGATGCCTAAGGTGGGACTCACAGGGTTTGAGACTGGTGGGAAAGAGGAGAATGCCGGAACGTTCCTTCATGCACTTCTGCCAGGCCTGACTTGCTCCGCTATGGGGACTGGAGGACAAAGCAGAGCCCTCCCACTGGCACCACAGCACTGAGAAAAAAGAACATGGCAACTGTAGAGGGGCAAGGGGACAAAGTAATTAGGGGATCCTGGGTAGTTCCAGTAGGCAAGGACTAGATCTCAAGGGGCAAGGGAACAGCAGCCAAACCAAGTAGAGCCTGAAAGAAACACGGCAGATACGGTGTGGTGCCGAGAAGGGAACAAGGAAGGCACTTTCACTTGGGACCAGACTCAGGGATCACCTGTCAGGTAGAGCAGGACAAAGGACTTCAGACAATCCGGGCTATTGAGCACTATTTTGATGCAAAATTTCCTAGTGAATGCTAGGAAAGAAACTCAAAGCCTTGCCCTGGAGATGAGGCTAAATATATGGAAAGGGATTACCACCCTTCCTTTTTCTTTCACCCCATAGAGTCAGTGACCCTTCTGGACTATTCCAGAAAAACCTGGATGAGTCGCTCTTGCAGATGTGATCCTGCCAAAATCCACAGTAGTTTCCACATGTCCGTGTCTATAAGCAAGGACATTCTTTCCCATCAGGTCTACTGCCCAGAGTCTATGCAATCAACAATCTGAAATCAGAGTTCTCATTCTACTAACTTACCAGCTGGGAGCCTAGGGGCAGTAACTGGTCTTCTCAGACCTCCAGCTTCCCAACTGGGAAAATTGGGAAAGATACAGTACAGAGCTCATAGAGTTCTGTCGACATTAAATTAGTTAATTCCACTGACACAGTGATTAGTACATAGGAAGCTCTCGCTAAAAGTTGTTTTTTTTTTTTATTAAGGTAATGCTTCATATCCTGCTCACAATCACCCTGTGATCCAAGTGCTTACATTACTAGTTCCATTTTACAGATGAGAAAAATGTGCCTCAGGAGTAAAGTAAATTTCCCAAAGCTAAATAGCTAGTAAATGAATGGCAGAGCCAGAGTTTGAATCCAGACTGAAAGCTCATGTTCCCAACTCATAATTATACTCTGTCCAGGTCATCCCACTTCCTTCAGGACCTTGCTTTAATCTACTTTACCCCACACCTCTATTCCTTTAGGCCTTTCTCCACGTCTTTTCCTCTCTCCAGATTCTGACCTACACAGACCTGAGGACACAAAGACATACTCTGAGCCAAAGAGCTCAGAAATGAGAAGTAAAAAGGAGAAGAGGATCAAAAACCAGAACCCATTTGGCTGTGCCTTCTAAAGCCAAATGCATACCTATCATCCAACCCAGTTCCTCCACACCTATGTAAACACACAAAAGAAATGTGTGTTTGTTTACCAGAATGTCCCCAGGAATAAATACAGAATTTTTACTGAAAATAACCCCAAACTACAAACTACCCAGACGCCCCTGAATAGAAGAATGAATAAATCTATTATGGTATATTCATACACCGGAATATTACACAAGGAATAATAAATGACTACAGAGACATACAACAAAATGGATAGATCTCACAAATATTACATTGAACAAGTTAAACCAGCCATGGAAGAGTATAGACTATGGTTTTTGCTTATTTGAAATTCAAGAGCAGGACAAAAATAAAGGTATGGTGCAGCAGAGACCTCTTCAGAAAGAGAGCACTGAGTGGGAAGACTGCACCAGGGAACCTGTGGGGTGCTTCTAGATCTCGATCTGGGTGACAGCTACTCAAGAATATAGAAGTTAAAAGGTCACAATGCTGTATTTAATATTAGTGCACTTTATGTATTTTATGTATCCTAGTGTTCAAAAAAGAAAAAAAAAACAAGAATAAAAGGTAATAAAAATTTCTAAATTCATTTCACTGCAGAGGTCTCCAGCATTCTGGGGCAGTAGCCAAGATGGCGGATGTCGGTGCTATTCAAGGCAAAGCGCTGACTTGTCTCTTAGCTGAGACCTGAGACAACCTTGTTTGTGGTAATGGGAATGGTGTAGATCAGGACACATCCAATGGGGTCACAGCCAAATTCATCTGCTGCTCTCCGCATCTCTTGGCCCCAAAGCAAGCTCTCAGGCCTGCAGCGATCTGCAGTAAACACTGAACCAGCTCATCTGCAGCTGGCTTGTTTGTGCTTATCCTACATTGTGTTCTTTTCGAAGCCCTCAAAATGAATTCCTATTTCACATTTCCTGGCACATCTGGTAGGTTTCCGTTGGTATAATATGATACTCTGGTTCTCTGTCTTCCCCTTATCTGACCTAGAATGCATTCTTCCAAGATGTTGATTCCTTCTGATAACAAAGGTTTCGGACAAAGTGGGTTGTTGGATTTTATTATTCATTTTATTATCAGGCACAGTATTACATCAAGCACCCACATCTTGTAGAAGATAAGGACAGCATGACAGTATATCAAAACCCCTCTAGATTTCATTTTTGACAAGATGCCAAGACAATTAAATGAAGAAAGAACAATGTTTTCAACAAATGGTGCTGGGACAGTTTCATATCTACATGCAGAAAGGATGACATTGGAACCCTTCCTGACACTATACACAAAAGTTAACTCAAAATGTATCATAGATGTAAATAGAAGACTTGAAACTGTAAAACTCTTGGGGCACCTGGCTGGCTCATTCAGAAGAGCATGCCACTCTTGATCTCGGGGTTGTAAGTTTGAGACCCACACTGTGGGGTAGAGATTACTTAAATAAAAAAAACTTTTAAAAAAAACTAAAACTCGGGGGGGCACCTGGGTGGCTCAGTGGGTTAAGCCTCTACCTTCGGCTCAGGTCATGATCTCAGGGTCCTGGGATCAAGCCCCGCATCAGGCTCTCTGCTCAGCATGGAGCCTGCTTCTCCCCTCTTCCTCTCTGCCTGCCTCTCTGCCTACTTGTGATCTCTGTCTGTCAAATAAATAAATAAAATCTTTAAAAAAAAAAAAAAAACTAAAACTCGGGGAGCCTGGTGGCTCAGTCAAGCATCTGCATTCAGCTCAGGTCATGACCCAGGGTCCTGGGATCAAGCCCTGAATCTGGCTCACTGCTCAGCAGAGAGCCTGCTTCTCCCTCTCCCTCTGCTGCTCGCACCCCACCCCCCACCCCACCGCTTCTCCTCTCTCACTCACTCAAAAGCTCTGACAAATGAATAAATAAAACCTTACTGGGGCGCCTGGGTGGCTCAGTGGGTTAAAGCCTCTGCCTTTGGCTCAGGTCATGATCCCAGGGTCCTGGGATTGAGCCCCACATCAGGCTCTCTGCTCAGCGGGGAGCCTGCTTCCTCCTCTCTCTCTGCCTGCCTCTCTGCCAACTTGTGACCTCTGTCAAATAAATAAATAAGTTCTTTAAAAAAAAAAAAAAGGAACTGCCAAAAAGCGTTAAACATCAAATTACCTTATGTTTTCATGATGACACCCAAAGGTTGAAAACAGGAACAAGGATATATTAGGCAGATGCAGGCAGAAAGGAGAGGTAATAGTGAGAAAGTCAGATACTTAACATCAGAAGGCATTAAATGGGGAAAAAGAACACTTCATAGCTGTGAAGATGTCACTGTTAAGAATCATTAGGTATTGGGACGCCTAGGTGGCTCAATGGGTTAAGCCTCTGCCTTCGGCTCAGGTCATGATCCCAGGGTCCTGGGATCGAGCCCCACATTGGGCTCTCTGCTGAGAAGGAAGCCTGCTTCTCCCTCTCTCTCTCTGCCTGCCTCTCTGCCTACTTGTGATCTCTGTCAAATAAATAAATAAATAAATAAATAAATAAATAAATAATAAATAAAATCTTTTAAATAAATAAATAAAATCTTTTTTTAAACACCTGAAAACTCTTAGATAGAGGAGTAAATCCTCATGGCTGTGTGTTGGGCAAAGTCTTCTTAAGCATGATCCTGAAGCACAAACACAAAAGAAAAGTTACAGAAAGCTTTTGTAGTATGAATGAGACCATCATGAAAGTTAAAATATGCTTCCAAAGAATGGGATAAGATATTTGCAAGTTAAAAATCATTAAGGGACCTGTGTCCATAACATATAAAGAACCGTTACAACTCAATCATAGAAATAACACAATTTAAAAATGGGGCAAGCATCTGAATAGATATTTCTCCGAAGAAGATACACAAATGGTCAATAAGCCCAAGAGAGGATGCTCAAGATCATTAACTACTAGGGAAAAAAACAGACCAAAACCACAGTGAGACACCACTTCATACACTTGACATAATAATACATGTTGACGGTGATGTGAAAAAATTGGATCTTTCATGCATTGTTGGTGAGAATGTCAAATAACAGTGCAGCTGCTTTGGAAAGCAGCCTGGCAATTCCTCAAAAAGTTAAAACATAGAGTTCCCATGTGAACCAGCAATTCCGCTCCCAAGTACATTGTCTCCACCAAAAAA
The DNA here is from genome assembly GCF_963455335.1 of Martes martes. Taxonomy (NCBI): domain Eukaryota; kingdom Metazoa; phylum Chordata; class Mammalia; order Carnivora; family Mustelidae; genus Martes; species Martes martes. Next base: position 184,143,946 of record NC_137888.1, on the reverse strand, counting down.
ATGAAAACCTATGTCCACACAATAACTTATAAGTAAATATTCACAGCCCCAAAGTGGAAAACAACCAGAATGTCTACCAACTGAATGGATAAACAAAATGTCTATCTATATTATGGACTACTGTTTGGCCATCAAAAGGAAGGAAATACTGATACATGCCGTGACATGGAAGAATGTCATCAATATCACGCTAAGTGAAAGAAGTTCTCCAGAAAGGACCGCACGTTGTAGATCCCATTTATATGATATATCCAGAACAAGCAAATCTGTACCGACAGAGTTGACCTGTATTGCCTGGGGCTGAGGTTTAAGGGAGTCCTCAGGAACAGGTACAGGCTTTATCTGTGAGATGATGAAAATGTTAAGTGAGATTTGGCTGATGGTTACACAGTTCTGTGCATATATGGAAACTAATGAACTATAAACTTTAAATGGGTAAACACTATGATATTTGAATTATATCTCCATAGAGCTGTTATATATATTTTTTTAAAAGAAAGAAATTAGAAAAAGGGAGAAGAAATGGTTATGACATTAAATAATAAAAAGAAAAACAAAAAAACCCTGTAGGCTACTGGGGTGTATGAGCAGAGGATGATGACTTCAGTGTGTGGGGCAAGGACCTAGTGCTGCCTCTACCTCTCTGGTCTAACTAGTTCAGTGATCTTTGGAAAGGTACCTCTCCTATGGGTCTGATTGTGAAATGAACAAATGAGTCTCACTTCTCCTCTATCTCTATTCTTTCCTGGTTCTTAAAAATGCATTACAGATTAGTGATCCTAGTGTGTAATATGAGGAGGACGAAGAAAAAGATAAAGACTAAGAATAACTAAAACTGATTGAGCTCATACTTCGTGCCACTGTCTTACAGTATTATTCCATTCAATTAACCCTCTGAGATACATAATAATATTCCCACTCCACAGATGAAGTGCATTGGGGAGGGGATAAGACACCGTACCTTTCAAGGATATTATGAAGGGAAATTCCAGGAAGTCAGCTGTGGAATAGACATAGAAAAGTCCCACATCTGGCTTAGAGAAGGATGGAAAATAACAAGAGAGGACTCCAAGAATTGCTTTAAAAAAGAGAACTGACGGATTCTCTGAGTCGTATAGCTATGTTGGGAGTGGGTGTTTTGTTTTTTTTTTGTTTTTTTTTTTTTTTAGTTTTGCTGGAAAGTTTGGGGTCTTTGGCAATGGGCACAAAAAAAAATTAAGCAACAGAAATACAAAACCTAGTATCATTAGTGTCAAAGAAAGCAATATGATTATAGTATACTATGTGACTCAACTATGAATGTTTATCCAGAAATGCTGATATGCTGACACTGATAATGTAGAAATTAAGAAGACAGAGGAAAGAAAATGAGCTTTAAGTGGAGTGAGAAACTTAAATCCTCAAATTCCTTACTAGGGACAAGAACAGGTAATGATAGATAATGCCCATATTTGAAATAGCAAGAAATAGAAACACAAACATGATTTCTAAATCTGGAGGGCAGTATGAGAAGAAATAGCTTATAGAGTTAAATATGGTCCCTCTAAGGGGCCCTATCAAAGGGTGGGGAAGGTGATGGTGGGAACTCATATGTTTTTTATAAATCAAAATACTTTTCGAGCTTCTTAAAATTATCTACATGTATTACTTTTTTTTCTTTTTTTTTTAAAGATTTTATTTTTTTACTTGACAGACAGAGATCACAAGTAGGCAGAGATGCAGGCAGAGAGAGAGGAAGGGAAGTAGACTCCCCCCTGAGCAAAGAGCCTGATGTGGGGCTCGACCCCAGGACCCTGGGATCATGACCTGGGCCGAAGGCAGAGGCTTTAACCCACTGAGCCACCCAGGTGCCCCTACATGTATTACCTTCGACTCTTTAATAAAAATTAAAACCAAACAACATATCTTATCCAAGTTTGACCTGGGATTCAAATGCTGGTCAAAGTCCAAAATCCAAGCCATGATCAACATATTCTGTGATCTCACCTATGGGACCTTGGCCCCCATGGAATTTATATAAAATGCTCTTGGAGAAGACTTAGAAAACAGCTTTACATGTTAAGGCATTTTTGACATAGTCACTGATAGGAGGTCATTCATTCCAGAAGAGAGAGAACCCTCAGCTCAACTCCTACCAACACTTAACTGGGATGAGTAACACTAGTAATTAAGGCAGAGCCAGAAACACTGGCAGTGTCTCTGTAAGGATCAGTAGCTTTCAAAATCCTGCAGATATTTTAATGTGTTTTTCTCTACTTCCACCCATGGGGACAGGTTCCCCAGGGACCACCTAAGCTGGTATCTACCTGGAGAGCACAACACATGCTTGCACAAAGTGCCTTAGCCGTCAGGCATGGAATGAGTAAGGTGGAGAAATACTTTCCCAGCAAAACAGTCACCTGGATTGCTCAGTTGCTTTCTGGTCATCAGAAAAAAACCTGAAAACTTGCAAGAATAGCACAGCCCATACCAAAGCAAGATCATGGTACATCACAAAGCCACTCCGGCTCTGAATGAAATCTTTAACCTACTAGAACCTTCTGACTTCATGTCAACAGTTTGGATGCGAGACTGTAGATCCATCCTTCAGCTGCCCAAAATAAAGAAAAAATAATCATTCTCTCTAGTCCTCAAACAAATGTTTATGATACCCCAAGATTAAAAGGAAGAAATACAAGTAAAGGACAAATCAGACCAGAGACAAAATGGATAGGTTTCCTCCCATGATTGCATATTACGTTTGTGACAGTTTAAATATCGCACTTGGCTTCAAGGTCGTCAGCCTGTTTACAAATAGCTCAGGGTCCTGCTCCTCATCACAGCCCAAAGGAACGCTGCCTGGATTGATTTAATGACCAGCTCTGACCAGAACCTGCCTCCAACTCATCTACGTAACAGGTGGGCGGTGGAGGGAGGAACAAGAGGTGGGAATGTTTGTTTGTTTGTTTTCCCCCCTTGGCTCAGTTCCTTCTCCAACCTTCATCATTCCCCCTCTCTGAGCAGCTTTCACCTGCTGCTGTTGCCAAAGCTCCTCCAGTTGGATGCTGGAGTGTTCAGGATCTATACAGATCTGGCTTTGGAATGGCTTCCATACCATCAATCCACCTTAAAAAGGAAAAAAAAAAAAAACAAAACTCCTCAGTAAACAAGAGTATCCCCACCAGGCAGTCCCACAGCCTAATTGGGGGTGAGTCAGCTCATCAATGCACTAGAGATTTTGGCTGAAACCTCACTGAACATTTCTCAACTTGTTGATGTTAAGCCAGAAATCAAGATGGAAACAAAGAAAGAATAGAAGTGGTTTAAGTTCAGTGGGAGTTCGGGCTCAACAGCTAAACTTCCCCAAAGCAATCACTCTGTATTTGCTTTAAGGACTGTGGAACAGCAGACCCACCTCCAACTAAGGAGGCAGAATTTCGAGATAGGAGTCAAGGTTCTCACAGAGAGAAGTCACATCCATTTCCATTAGGGAAGAGGTAGGTCTCCTTAGTGAGTAAACCCCAGCTTGTGATCATGCTATTACAGCCTGAATGATTATTGCAATGTACTAAGGGACATCAGGCTCCAAGCTGCACATGTTCTAATAACGCTGGGCAACGAGACTTCCCGTGTCCCCATCCCAGTTCCCCACCATGCAGGCTATGTGTCCACAGGCCAAGTTCTTACTCAGTGCTCAGAGTCATCTGTGAATTGGAAATGATCATGATTCCTACAACTTAGAGGGGAGTTAGAATGTTGGAAGGAGATAATCAGGGTAAAACCTAGTATATATAAAAACCAACATCATTTTATGGTTGTTATTATCACCTTATTCCCATTTTCCAGATAATGAAACTAGCCTTACATAAGACGAAGTGGTCCAGAGGTGCCTGGGTGGCTCAGTGGGTTAAAACCTCTGCCTTCGGCTCAGGTCACGATCCCAGGGTCCTGGGATCGAGCCCCGCATCGGGAATCTCTGCTCAGCAGGGAGCCTGCTCCCTTCCCCCCGCCACTGCTTACTTGTAAGCTCTGTTCGTCAAATAAATAAATAAAATTAAAAAAAAAATAAAAAAAAAAAACCAAGTGTTCTGAAGTTACACAGCTAGTAAGAACTGGGTCTAACGGACTCCAGAGCTCTTATTATAGCCTCTCCTCTCCCCTAAATTCTCCCCCCTTATCATTCCTAGGATCACTCCTATGTGAGATCAGCCACTGGCTTGTCAATGCAATAAAAAAGTCTTGGAAGGAGCACCTGGGTGGCTCAGTGGGTTAAAGCCTCTGTCTTCAGCTCAGGTCATGATCCCAGGGTCCTGGGATGAAGCCCCACATCAGGCTCTCTGCTCCGCGGGGAGCCTGCTTCCTCCTCTCTCTCTGCTGTCTCTCTGCCTACTTGTGATCTCTGTCTGTCAAATAAATAAATAAAATCTTAAAAAAAAAAAAAAAGTCTTGGAAGAGAGATTAAAATTCCCTTAAAAACCCAGGTTGTGATCATAACAGTAGTAGTAGAAATTATTGTTTTTCTTGTTGCCAGCACTGTAGTAATGTCGTCAGTGACCTATGGCGTGCCACTAAGGGCTACGGTGTGTATATTCAACACCTCTCACCTTCCCTGTTAGGAGAGACTGCCCATGTCACAATGAAGCAAAACATCAGGAATTTGGAAGCAATAGCACAGAAAGCATTATGTGTTGGCAGGACAGTTATTACCAAGGAATACTACTGAACTGTCACAAAACAAAGGTCTTTAAGACAGATAGGTGGAAGGACCAACATACCAAACGCCTGTGTCATCTAGGTAAGCATCACTCATCTCACTTTTGAGGAGCTGCTGAATGGCTGACCACCAGCACCGCGTATCACAGGGAGAAGGTCATTGCTAACACATCGCAGCGTTAAGGGCAGGGAAGAAATGGCCTTGATTTTTCTCCACTAGACAAAATCACAGCAACGTCACTGCACTAAGGGTAAAATTCAAGAAGTGGTAATCTCCCAAACGAAGAAAAAATAAAGGGTTTGAGACAGTACTCTTGGCCACGGACACATCTGAACAAAGCCACATCACTTTCAACTTCTACATTTTTATGGGAAAGGAAATGACTTTGGGTCTGATTTTTGCTCTTGTTCTGCACCTCACCTATGTAACAGCAAGGATTGAGTCTGGACTGAGTCTTATTCGCGGCTCTACACTCAGTTTGTAGAACAATGCCTGGCACATAATAAGTAGATAATAAATATTGGCTGAACGCATAAATCATTTATCTAAATCTCTTAACAGGCAAACACTAAGGGCTCAGTAAATAAATGGTGCCTGATTATCATTACTTTCTCTTTTTCTCTACAGAAAGATCAATCTACCTCTTTGGATCCCCACAATTTGCAAGTCTTAAATGCAAAGTTCATACTCAATAAGTACTTCATGAATAAACAAAGGGGGAAAATATATTTGCCACTATTTCACAAACAGATGCCTGTCATCATAAATGAGGACTTAAATCAAACTAAAATTATACACACAGATACAGAATCACACACAAACTGTGCAACTTATTATGTATCTATTGAACATTTCCTTCCTAGAGAAGACAAAAGAATCCACCATAGAAAAGGTAATTAACCAGTGAATTTTTTTTTTTTAAAACAACCTGGAAGCTCATCACTGTGATTCCTCTTTTCCACCCAGAAAGCACACACCTTGAGGGCAAAAACTGAAGAAAGAAATCCAAGATTGCTACTTCCAGTTGGCCAGAAAAAAGGTGAATGATAAGGATGCGATTTTAATTTTAAAGTTTATTACAGACTTGTTTTGAGAGGATGGCTAATAACATTTCAACTAAAAGAAGATGCTTCTCCCTTGCCAATTTTTCTGTTATTTACTCACCTGTCCTCCTATCTTCATTAAAATTTTTTTTTTCATAGCATTTTGTAACTCTAAACAATATCAAAGATTATCTAATCACCAAACTTCACATTTTACCAATGGAGAAAAAGCAGAGATGTGACAATTTCATGAGAAAACAAAATTATGCTTGGCATATTCACTGTTCTCAGAATATAGTAAAATAAACACAAACTGACTTTAGATCTGGACAAGCCATTAACACTATAAATATGTACAGTGTTGCCTCAGTTTCTGCCTTACTATGTTTTCATACTCCAGCTTCTACTTTTCCTGCAACTTGACATCTCTCCTAGGATATCACATATAAGAATGTCCTTCAGGAGCACCTGAGTGGCTCAGTCCTTGGCTGCCTTTGGCTCAAGTCAAACCCAAAGTCAAGGATCAAGTCATGATCTCAGGATCCTAGGATGGAGCCCCATGTTGGGCTCCGTGCTCAGCAAGGAGTCTGCCTCTCCCTCTGCCTCTACCCCTGGCTCATGCTCTTCCCTCCCACACCTCTCTGCCAAATTAATAAATAAAATCTTTTTTAAAAAAGTCTTTCAGCAGGGGAAAGTCAGTCAGGGTTCCCAATTCCACATGTAGGAAGTGGTAAACACCAAAGCCTTACATCTACAGCAGTGGGTAAAAAACATGAATGCTCACCATCAGTATTCCCCCAAATCAAGTACGCCTGACCCAACCTGATGGACCCTTGTTTCTATGCCTGGAGTGACTCAACCAGAGCTCAAAGGTCTGTGGTCACAGCACACACTCTATGATATAAGCACATATCTCATTTATTTTATTTTTTTAGTAGGCTCCGTGCCCAATGTGGGTCTTAAACTCCTGACTCTGAATCAAGAGTTGCATGATCTACTGATGGAGCCAACCAGGCACCCCTCCCCTATTAAATTAAAGCCAGAGAAACCCTAAAACTTGTCCCCAGTCAACAGGCCACAGAGAGGACAATGACATCTCCCCAATTCCTCACGGCATTTTCTCTGGTTCCCAGGAAAAAAGGAAGCAACACAAAATTCACATTTCCCTTATGAATGAACAATCAAGGACAAAGTGGCATCCATAGGATTTTAGAGTTTTAGGGAAGAAAGAGTCATTCAAGGTCATGTGCAATACCTTTCTGTGAGGTCCAGAGCAGTGAGCTCCTACTACTAAGTTCCTACTTTGTGCACTGAGGCTGTAACAATGACAAAGACAGAAACTGAACTTACACCAATCAGTCTTCACTCTTTTTTAAAAAGATTTGGTTTATTTATTTATTTGACAGAGATCACAAGTAGGCAGAGAGGCAGACAGAGAGAGAAGGGGAAGGAGGCCCCCTGCTGAGCAGAGAGCCCAATGCAGGGCTTGATCTCAGGACCCTGAGATCATGACCTGAGCTGAAGGCAGAAACTTAACCGACTGAGCCACCCAGGTGCCCCCAGTCTTCACTCTTAAAAGGGAAAAGTCAGGGGCGCCTGGGTGGCTCAGTGGGTTAAGCCTCTGCCTTCGGCTCAGGCCATGATCCCAGGGTCCTGGGATCGAGCCCCGCATCGGGATCTCTGCTCGGCAGGGAGCCTGCTTCCCTTCCCCTCTCTCTCTGCCTGCCTCTCTGCTTACTTGTGATCTCTGTCTGTCAAATAAGTACATAAAATCTTAAAAAAAAAAAAAAGGGAAAAGTCACATTAAAGAATTATTCAAATATTGATGGCTGGTATGGAATCTTGAGGTGAAAAATGTACCGTATTTAAGGGGGTAGGAATGCTTTCAGTAAGCAAGAAGTAAGGGTAACACCCCTCATAAGAGGTTCTCCATATGGATATGCACATTTGGGAACATTTCAAATGTTGTGTATGCAGTAGAATATATTCAACCCAAAGAGTTCGATGGCCATGACTCCACCAACAAAAAAAGGATGTTTGGGGCAGTAGAGTCAACAGTAATGCTTAAAAGTCAAGCTTTGACCTTTTGGTGACCAAAAGAGGGAGGGAGAAACTGGAGTGAGATTTTAGAGGAAATTTTTAAAGAACAAGACGGAAATCAAATGAGGAAGGATTAGAGTAGAGAATATGCAAAGTGTTCCCCCACAGGATGTGTTTTACGCTGAGATCTAAACTATGACTAGGGCTCGGGTAGGTGGGTTGAGGAGGATGTGAGCCAGGAAATCTGTGGATCCTCCCAGGAGTAAGGAACAGCAGGCTTATGTCAAACTGAAGTCAAGATTACGAATAACGAGCACACTGTAGGCGTCTAATAGTTGTGAAAGAAACCAATTTTTCGTTTCCTTCAACCCTTCTTCTTTCACCACTATGTTCCACATATAGCAGCCTGATGCTGCTTGGCAGATGTGTCAATTCCTCCCAAATACCATTCTAAACAGTCTCCCAGGAAGCAACACACAGAAATTTTAAATCACTCTCTTGTCTTAAAGGACACAAGATGATCTCAGGGTAGAAACTGCACAGAAGGATTTAGGGAACATGGGTTTTAATGCCAGTTTTGTTGTTAATTTACCAGGTGGCCTTTGGCAAGTTGATAAACAACCTTCTGTCTTCACTTCTCTGTCTATAAAATGATTATCCACAATGACCCTGTTTTGTAAAGACACTGGCATTTTATGAGATCTGCCAGGATGTACCAATGAATCTGCTTGAAAGTGATTCAGTAATACACTTAATTAAAAAAAAACTGTTTAAAACTACTTAAAAGTTGCTTGATCTGTTGATGTAGTAGAATTTTATTCCAAAAGGTCATGTCTTTTTTTTTTTCCTAAGTAGTTCGAAATCTCTGCTAGATCATTTACATTAATTGGAAAAATACTATATGGCCCAATCCTCAAGCTGAGCAACAACTGAAAACTTGAAAGTAACATACTACTGGCCCAGTGACCATGACCCTGTACTTTAGAACTCCAGACTACAATGGTAACAAGAGAAACAGAGAGATATTCTTTGGAAATGGAAGACTGCACTTATAAACTGTCCTCCACCACCTTACCAGCTAAGTTGTGTAACTGTGAGCCTTAACCATTCCAAGACACACCTTCCCCATGTAGAAAATGGAGATGAGACTACCTTAGGTGACAGCTGTTGGAGACAATTTCCTGATATATTAACAAAACTTAGCCCAGTACATGGCTCATCCCAGATGTTCAACAAGTGGTAACTGACTTAACCTTAGAAAGGAAAACAAGGTATCCTACCTTAAGAACCTATGACTATTTTTTTTTTTTTAAAGAACCTATGACTATTGATTCAGGAACCACCATATGCATAGATCTCACTGTGCCAGGAGCCATAGTCAAGACAAAGAATAATAGTCAAAACCCCCAACATGTATTAACTCATTTAAGTCTCCCAATACCCATATGAGTATTATTATTTTCTCCCATTTTATAAATGGAGAAATTATTGAGAGGGTCATTTAGCTGAAGGAACATCTAGTGAACCCAGGCAGTCAAGGTCCAGAGCCCATGCTCTTGACCATTATGCTATAACGGCCCTCCATAGAAAAAAGGAGTCCCTCTATATTGTTGAGCATGAGAACACTATAATCAAAGTAATTTCTTGGGAAAATTATTTTGATCCTATTAACAAAACTACTTAAAAGGAGGAGACTAAAATTAGAAACCAGGTAAACCCAATAGAGAAATCCAGAAGAAAGGAAAAGTAATAGCAAAGAAAATAAACATGAGTAGTACCAATCTTTCCTAAAGCTCACCAGATTCAGACACGTAATGTAAAACATCTGGGGAAACCAAGCCTAGCTATTTTCAGGGAAAGCTGGGTCCTTTGACCAAGATATAATCAAGAGTGTTCTATTATCAAGCTTCCTCCAAGAACCTGGAAGAAGTGGAGGAAGGAGTAAAGCTGTTCTTCTTGGCCAATGGCTGTGAAAAGCCATTGAACAGTATGAACGTGAGGTTGTCTCTAACATGTACTGAAAAATTCAGAAGCACCCAAAATCTAACCCAGGGGGTCTGGTTGCGATTCTAGGAAGTTAGGATCAGTATGTAAGAAGCTCATTTCACATTTGTAGTACTACTCATTCAATGATTATACTGAGTCTTAACAAAGTCTAAGTATACAGGAGAAGGTGTTCTCAAATTTATGGTGGAGAGCCTCAGCTTCTGACATCTATATTCACACAGGTAGTTTTTCTATCAAGTGAGGCAGGTGACAGAGAAAGCTCAAAATTCTTTTCTCACGTAAATAGACAGTGGTCAAAAGTCATGAGGGTCTCTGGACACTAAGCAAAAGAAAGTGCCAGAGGTTAGCAGTACCCATCCAGGCAATGGCAAGAGGAGGTCATGTTTCAATAGTGGATCATACAACTAATCCATCCCATTCACCGAGTAAACTTTGCTTGAGAAAATCGGGACTTCCTCCACTGGCTTGCCAACAAAAAATGAATGCAATAAAACGCTGCAATAAGCATTCTATCCTGATGGTTGACGTTTATTGCTATTGTTGTTGTTGTTTAAATAAATCCGTAGATGATCATTCTAATTTGTGTGTCGTTCTCTGTGAGATGAATTAATGTGAGTTTTCTCCTGGCACTTAGGTAAATACCCTTGGGAGGCCCTATGGCTGCCGTTGAAGCTTCCCTTAAACCATCACGAGGTGTACATTTCAGACAGGTTTTGTCAGCAACAGAAAGCAACTCTAGCTAACTTAACAGAAAAAGAAGTTTATTATGCGGCCACAAAATAAAAAGAGAAACCTGAAGAAACAGCCTTAGAAAGGACAGGAGCCAAAGTAACTCTAAAGATGAAGGCACCGGGAGCTACTAGTCCTTTCTTACCTCTTCGGGAACAGTTTTGACATCACTGGGTTCCATGTTCAGCTTCAGGAAGGGCATGTCTGATGGGCTTAAATTACATGTTCTCCTACTGCTAGACACAGGAACTTGACTGACCAGTCCATTAAGACTGAAAGATATTAAGCTGTGTAAGTTATTTATATTTTTTGGATATTAACCCCTTATTAGATATAAGATTTGAAGATATCTTCCCCTGCTAAATAAGTTGCCTTTTCGTTCTGTTGATGGTTTCCTTCACCATGCAAAAGCTTTCTAGTTTGACGTAATCCCATTTGTTTAGCCAAGTGCAATATTATTTACCATAGCCAAGATATGGAAGCAACCTAAGTCCAACAACAGACGAATGGATCAAGAAAATGTGATATACACAATAGAGTATGACTCAGCCATAAAAAGGAATGAAAATCTTGCCATTTGTGACAATAAAGAGGGACCCAGAGCATATTATGCTATGGGAAATAAATCAGACAGAGAAAGGCAAATGCTACATGATTTTACTTACATGTGGAATCTAAAAACAAAACAAAACTGATAAATAACAGAGGACAGAGGGGGAGGAGTTTGGGGTGGGCAAAAAATGGTAAAGAAGATTAAGAGACACAAACAGGGGGCGCCTGGGTGGCTCTGTGGGTTAAGCCTCTGCCTTCAACTCAGGTCATGATCCCACGGTCCCGGGATCGAGCCCCACATCGGGCTCTCTGCTCGGCAGGGAGCCTGCTTCCTCCTCTCTCTCTACCTGCCTCTCCTCTCTGCCTACTTGTGATCTCTGTCTATCAAATAAATAAATAAAATCTTAAAAAAAAAAAAAGAGACACAAACAGTTATAAAATAAATAAGTTATGGGGATATAATGCAGAGCATAGTGAATATAGCCAATCATATTGTAATCACTTCATACGGTGACAGATGGTGACCAGACTTCCATAGGGATCCTTTTGTAAGGTAGAAAGATATCAAATCTCTATGATATATACCTGAAACTAATAGAATATTGTAAGACAACAGTCCATGTTGTCTTTATTTATTTTTTTTAAAGATTTTATTTATTTATTTGACAGAGATCACAAGTAGGCAGAGAAGCAGGCAGAGAGAGAGGAGGAAGCAGGCTCCCTGCTGAGCAGAGAGCCCGATGCAGGGCTTGATCCCAGAACCCCTGTCCATGTTGTCTTTAAAAAAGGGGGGGGGGGACGGGGCGCCTGGGTGGCTCAGTGGGTTAAAGCCTCTGCCTTCAGCTCAGGTCATGATCTCAGGGTCCTGGGATCGAGTCCCGCATCGGGCTCTCTGCTCAGCAGGGAGCCTGCTTTCTCCTCTCTCTCTGCCTGCCTCTCTGCCTAGTTGTGATTTCTCTCTGTCAAATAAATAAAATATTTTTAAAAAATTTTTAAAAATGGGGGGGCTGAGAGATTTTCCTCAGTTGGGAAAATCAAGGGGTGGGAAAAGGGCGGGAGGAAAAGGGGGAAAAAAAGGAAGGGAAAGAAAGAAAGGGAACATGAAAAGAGAAAATGTGCGCTGAGCTCCTCCAGGCAGAAAATACACCAGTGCATCTCAGAAGCAATCTGGTAGCCCACAACAGCAAATTACAGAACTCTTCCCAATTTCTTTAACATCCCAGTCATTTAGTGGGTGGAGCTCCAAGAAAAAGGCTGAAGTCCAGGTCTAGAAATGAACTCTCATGAGAACAGCACAGTTAAAACGCATATATTAGGGGCTCCTGAGTGGCTCAGTTGGTAAAGCATCTGCCTTCAGGCTCATGTTATGATATCAGGGTCCTGGGATCAAGCCCCTTACTGGGCTCCCTGCTCAGTGGGGAACCTGTTTCTCCCTCTCCCTCTGCTGCTTCCCCTGCTTGTGCTTTCTCTCTCTATCATATGAATAAATAAAATCTTCTTAAAAATTAAAAAAACGTATATATTAAAAATGAGCCAAAAGTTCTCCAAAAACCATTTACAAGAAAAGATTTCAAGTACTTCACTACACAATCTTCATTGTACTTGCATTTTATGTCACCTAAAGAAGTTGCAGACAGTGTTCCAAAAAACACACTCATGCAGAAGATGCACTAGCAACCTCTTGCCTAAAAGAAGTAAAATCAAGTGATTGTGAAATGTGGACCTCAGGAATGGAAAGTATCTCTTTTACAAGTGGGTTGAGTCATAGCAAGGAAGAACTTAATACATGTTAGACAAATAATTCTTTGCAACAATTATAACAAAGACTCCATTTTGGAATTCCACTGAAACTGGCAATTTGCTCTAAGATTCTATTTCTGAAAGACCACCCAGTTTAAGTGGAATGTGTCAATTATCAAATTACTAATATTCACACTTTACAAAGGATATTCCTTGAGAGTTGTCACTTTCAACACTAGCATCAGAATATCCAGTTGTGGGACAAATGATACACTCCAGGACTGCCACTGTTTAACCCTCTCCCTGTCTCCCACCATCAGGCAGAACAAGAAAGGATACCTGCGCCACACACAATAACATGGATTTGTGTTGGGTTTTGGGTACACATGATGGGCATTTGGTAAAAAGTGATCCCCCCCCAAATAAACTGGTGGGGCCAATACATTTTCTTTCTTTTTTTTTTTTTAAAGATTTTATTTATTTATTTGACAGACAGAGATCACAAGTAGGGAGGCAGGCAGAGACGGGGGAGGGGGGGCTCCCCCCCGAGCAGAGAGCCTGATGCACGGCTCAATCCCAGGACCCCGAGATAATGACCTAAGCTGAAGTCAGAGGCTTAACCCACTGAGCCACCCAGGCGCCCCCATTTTTTCTGTTCATCACAAAGAAGTAAGCTTTTCAGTCTGAATTCCCCAGTCTACCAAAAAGGAAGAAGAATTCTTACAACATTGTGCCCTAAAAAGGCAAAGAGAGACAGAGACAGAGAGACAGAGAGAAAGAGAGATTCTAGGAGAAAAGCAAGATAGAGAGAAGAACGAGAATGAAAAGAGGAGGACAGAGAAAAGACACGAACCAAAGATTTTATTAAAGAGCTCTAAAGTTGATGGTCAACTAATGTGATCCTGACTTCACAATGTAACAGAAAAAAATACATGCCCAAGTAAAGTCTACCGATACCTCTCCTCACCGCCCTGCCATCTGCTGCCTATCCTTAGATACAACAGGGAGCTAATAACTCAGCATAGAGAATGTGAGTTATTTAACTAAGCACAAACTCATTACCAGTATGAACAAATAAGTTATACCACATACAGTTGGAAAATAGAGAACTTGTCTACACTACCACGTAGGAACACACAAAATGGGTAAACAATAAACTAAAGTACTTTCCTCAAATACAAAAGGACATAGCTCCAAAGTCTGGAATAAAAAAATTTTTTTAAGATTTATTTATTTCTTTGAGAGAGAGAGAGAGAGCCCAGGGGTAGGGGCAAAAGGAGAGGGAGAAAGAAACTCAAGCAGGATCGACGCTGAGCAGAGAGCCCAACACGGGGCTCGAGCCCATGACCTTGAGATCATGACCTGAGCCAAAACCAAGAGCTGGGTACTCAGTCAACTATGCCACCTAGGCACCCCAGGGATAAAATTTAAAATGAGAAAATTTAAGACAACTTAAATCAATTCCCTGACTATTAAAATACTAAACTATCAAACAACTAATCTTGCTACCCAATTAACAAATATTTAGGTAAAAGATAAAACTTCTGAAGTGGGCAGAATATAAGGAAATTTGTACTAACAAGATGTGTAACAAAAACTTTAAAATAGTATAAATCCCATCACCAAGCAATTCTGCATCCAACAGTATGTGTCTCGAGAAATATTCAGACAAATAGATAACTGTGTGTGTGTGTGTATACACACACACACAAAGATATTCATCACAGTGTTTTTTATAAACGCAGAAGTTCAGACATGACCTAAATATCCAACAAGAGAACTTAGTTACTCAATTACAAAACATCCATAAAACAAATATCGGCATAGTGGTACAAAATGCTATTTCACGTGTATGGTGAACATCATCCCCTATCAAATCTAGATCATGTGGGGAAAAAAATTCAGGCTGTGAGTTAAAATCCATGGGACAAATGTTCATACAACTATAGGTGGCACAGGTAGGTGCATGTAAGCATTTACACATAGACATTCATCTCTATTACACTATTTAAAAATCAAGTGTACGGTATCATAGCTTTGTGTAGATTTTCTAACTATAGCGAACAAGTTAGATAAGTTAAAGCAAAAATAAGTTAACAAGGATAATGTGCTAGACCTTCAAAAAAGATTAGAACTGTAACGGGCCAAACTTTCATTAGATTGAGAAATGAACTATTTATTATATTCTCATCTCCCTATTTTACGAAGTTTCATTACCCAATAAAATCTTACTTCACACTTGTTCTGCAGAGAATATCCATAGGTAAAGGACCCATTATTAGCAAAAAATCACATGACACGATGAACTTTTTGCCAATCAAACTGCATTAATCAACAAAAATGAGGAAAATACTTAAATGGAAAGTGACTCTTTTCAACTTGAATTTGGTACCTCCGTGGGATTTTCACTTCATCCCAAAGAAACATTTATGTCTCAAGCTTCCTTTTAAGTGAAATGATAGTCATACTCTTCAGCAAAGACTGAACTGCCTCCTAAAACACATCCTCCCCTTCCTCCAAATTCTCGTACTGAGCATTTGGTGCCCCCTGATTACAGCACTGCATCTGATCGTGGCCACAGGAATGAGGTCTGGCTAATGAGATGTGAGCAGAAGTGACGTATGTCATTTCTAAGACATGTCTGTGAAGACAATAGACCTGCCCACCCCTCGTCCCTTTCCCACTAACACAAATGCCAAGGAAAACAGCATCATGGCAGAGCAATCATCAAGGAGGAATGCGAGTTCCCATCCCCTCGGAGCCACATTAGCCCCAGACTATTCTAGGGCTGGATTGTTATAAAAGATGGAAATGAACTCGTTTGATAGGGAAGTCACTGTGAGTTGGTGGCATCTGTTAATGTGTTTTGGCTGATACACAGAGAACTCGGATATAGTTGAACTAGTCAGCTACTTAATTTTTCCAGCCTGATCTTCTGCACCTCTTAATCCAAAACCATTTCAGAACGGGAATAGGTCGCTTGTCGCTTTAGGAAAACAGAATACCTGGTCAACTTCAAGGGCTTCTGGGTCAGCACATTAAGTACCAGGTGTGGTCCTAGTACAATGTTGATAAAGGATAGTCTAATGTGAAGGCAAGATTTTCAGACAGAAGTAAAATAAACATATCTGCCATCTAGGTTAAAAAAGTTCAAAGATCATATGCAAATTTTATATATGTAGAAAAATTGAAAAAATATGTCTCAAATTGGCTGCCTCTGGAGGATTGGAATTTGGGGTTTAGGACAGAGGAAGATCACAAAGAAAATGCAGTTTTCTTCCCAACTCTTCAGCTCGGGTCATCTCAGGGTCATGGGATGGAGCCCCATTGGGCTCCATGCTCAGTGGGGAGTCTGCTTGTCCCTCTCCCTCTGCCCCAATCCCCCCTCCCCACCCCTCCCTTCCTTGCATAGGCCCACATGTACACACACACACACATATACACACTCTCTCTCTCACTCAAACAAAAAAGTAAATAAAATCCAAAAACATTTTTAAAAACCTACAAAAATAAAGCATATATTACAACACTGTAAGTTACACTGGAACAAAAAAAGGCAAGGGCAGGGGGAAGGCAAGGGAATCACCATTCACGAATCAAACTTCAGCCTTCTGAATTCAACGATGCAAACTCATAAAACTGTAACCTCTACGACATATAAAAAATGACAGCACACCACAAACCTGAAATCTATTTCTTCAACTTCCTTGCCTTTGAAAGGATAAAACAGTTGCTCTTAGAAACAGTAAACAGAGGGGCGCCTGGGTGGCTCAGTGGGTTAAGCCTCTGCCTTCAGCTCAGGTCATGATCTCAGGGTCCTGGGATCGAGCCCCGCATGGGGCTCTGCGGGTGAGCCTACTTACCCCTCTCTCTCTCTGTCTGCTTCTCTGCCTACTTGTGATCTCTCTCTCTCTGTCAAATAAATAAATAAAATCTTTAAAAAAGAAATAGTAAACAGAGAAAGAGAAAATTAATGAAACATTAAAGAGATAGAAAAATAAACCTCCTATGTCTGGTTAAGACATTAATAAACTCATCATCCCAGGCCACCACCAGCATCTGAGGCCCAGCATCTTCCAACGGGATGTTTGGGCAGTTCATCTTTGAGCCTCAGTCAATGTCTGAAGGCTACCGAGACCTCCTGAGAAAGTGGTAGGGAGCCTGTTAGCAGACTTAGGCAGTGAAACGTCATTCACTGCCAAGTACTTATTCCTGCCTAGGAAGAGCACAGCTACACTACACGAAAGATAATGCACCTTCCACATTAACGTCACATATACTGAAAGTCAGCACATATTAGAGCCTGTATAATACAATGCCAATAACTAACTCATCACTCAGGCCACGAATAGTTCTGTAGAGCATCTTGTATTTTACGAAGAACATGCCATCAACTGAGCACATCTTTAGATCAGCAACACCCGATTTTTATAAAAGGTACCCAGTTAATTAGCTAAATGACATTCTCATTACTGTAAAAACAATTCCCACTACCTGGTCTCATGGGAAAAGAAAAGCCACATAACTGTGTGTGAAGAGTCCACTTTAAGCTTTCTTGGGAAAAAGTACTCCTCATCTTTATGGGACTTGTCATCGAAAGAGGCATGGAAGCTTCTAGAAGCCATCTCAACAATTTTACAAAAGCCCCAGGTATCTGAACAGAGGTGGAGAAACAAAAAATTCTATCTTTCATCTCTACGGCCGGAACCAAGGGAAGCATTGAGCATATATAGCAGGAACTGAGTAAATGTCTAATGTAAGCAATGAAAGTATTCAAGAGACTCATTATAACCCTCAAGGTCCAAATGAACTTTTATGAGGCTATGTTGAGAAGAAGAAAAAAAAATGGGTGTACATTGTGAGTTACTATGCGCAGAAGTTAAGAAAATAAAATTATTCAAGTAGTAAATGGGAAAATGAAGTTTATGAGATCAGTTTTAGAAACCACAAACCAGACCACTGATTCACAACAGTCTTAAATGCCTATACACACATGCAGGTAATAAACTTTAAAATGCTAAAACGATATTCTTGATGATTAAAAAAAAAAAACCTCAAAAATTAAATATCCCATCTAAAAGAAACAAGAAGGCATAAAGATTGTCCAAGATGCTCAAGATATTTCAATCTAAAGCTCCCATAAACTGTGGGTCACAAAATCTGATAGAACACAGTTATTCCAAGGGGTGTGAGATTCTATTTGTATACCAAGAATTATTTGTACATTAAAAAATAATGCAATTAAGTATTAGACACACATATAGATACATACACACACATAACATAGACAAAGCATTACCAGATTCACAGTTGTTTTCCCAAACTAACAGCTCCTGAGAATGTAAGTAATATTAACTAAAACTGAGTGTCTGAAATATTTTGAAATAATAGACTCTAAAAGACTGTGAACCACCACCCTTATCCAGACTAGTCTTTCTGCTGACCTAGATAACGCAATGGCTGATAGATGGAGACAGTGATTAAATTATCCCTATGTCAGAGTAAGATGGTTGAATTAACTTAGCATGTCCACCATCATCTAATATGTATGGGAAAATGTGTGAGAGCAGAGGAGAAAGATCCATCAATTAAAAAAGGCAAGAACTCTTGTTTGGTTGCTAGTGATCTTAGAGGTCCAGTGGGTGCTACAGGTTTGGGATCGGCACAGACCTTCCTCTTCTGGGCTTGGCAATACACTCATTATTTGCAGTCCAGGGTCGTCATTCTCTGACCTCTTAGCTATTCAGCTACCCAGTGATGACTGGGTAGTGATGACTACTCTTGCATACCATTAGTGACTTCCAGCAAATTCTAAACTTAGGCCAAACAACTTTTAAACATATATGACGCAGAGGAGTAACACCATGGGCCAAGAAAAACCACAGGTGGACTCACCATTTTTGTGTATATTGGCCTGGAATTCACAAGATAGGCGACATTCTATTTCCCATATGACGAAGGAGCATATTATTTAAAAGTCACTCCACAGCAAATATTGGAATGCCACCTTTCTGAATTTCATCCTGTTTAAGCGAGTACATAAAATGCTGCTGTGAATAACAAGTCGGTGAGCCAGATACCTATCACAAAAGCTACCCATGAGCTAGGACTTCAGATACGAAGTTGAGAAAGGTATCTTTAAGGATGAAACAGCAACATGCTGTCAATGCCAGCACACACGTAAAACAAGGGGACAATTACAGTATTACAGTTGGAACTAAGCAAGTAATTAAGATTTGCACTACAAAGTTGCTCACGGACCTTTTTGAAAACCTCGATGTTCAACAATACAGGATTGTTCAAATAATGTATAAAATAATCCACAGAATAAAGTCCTACATAACTATAAAAACTATGTTGTAGAGTACTCAATACTGGCAGGAGAGATGGTCATGAATTATAAAATAAAAAAGCAATCTGGAACACAGTACCTAAGGAATGAGCCCATTTTTGTTTCAAATTAAATGAACCTATGTTAATGGGTGCTCATTACACATAGATTTAAAAGCACTGAAAAGAAAAGTTTTGCCATACTAGCATTTCTCAACATCAACTTAGGGAATACTAGTTTGCTGGCATCTTAATAAAGGCTAAAATGGGGAAGAGAGACGGGGCTAGAAGTTCCCTAGTCAGATGCTAGCTAATATGTATTTAGGCTTTCTAGAACATAGGCAGCACTTTTCAAAAACTGTTCTCCAACAGAATTCTTCTGAGGAACGTCTTGATAGGATAATAAAGAGCATGCTTTCTTAACTGCTGAAGCGAAAGGTTCACACCGATCTTTACTGAGTGTTAAAATACGAGATAATTGTAGTTTCGTCAATCAACTTCTACCACTTTTGTAATAAGAAAATATAAGGCACATTATTTTTTAAAATGACTGCAAAACCTTGTGAATCATCATCCAAAACAAAACTGTAAGACTGGTTAATTGCTAACTTGCAATAAAACCTTACTAGAAGAATGAACACATTGCCATTAAAGAATCTTTCATTACCCATTTCCTAGCAATACACTGTCAATAAAACAATACAATTTTGAATAATTTAAACTATCCCATTCACATTCTTTTTTTTTTTTAAAGATCTATTTATTTATTTATTTCAGAGAGACAGGCAGAGAGTAGGGAGGTAGGGGGTAGGGAGCAGAGGGAAAGGGGAAGCAGACTCCCCACCGAGCAGGGAGCCAGATGTAGGGATCTGATCCCAGGGCCCTCAAGATCACGAACCCAGCCCTAGACCGACACTTGGCTAAATGAGCCACCAAGGCCCAACCCCTGTTTATATTTCTTAATAACTTACTAGAAGAGTATAAGAAATACCTCCCAGAATTTCAAATAATATGTTAAGGAAAAGAAAATCAGAAAAATAGTAACTTCAAGATGAAGTATCTGTATTCTGAATAGATTTTGTAATACATCAGAGAAGGAACAGAAGTCGAAGTCAGACACAAAGATTAGCTTTTAGTTAAACAAACCTTAAATCCATCCAACTATGATGTGTTGTGTGGACATATAAATATGAAGGAAGCCATATCTACTTTCAAAGAACTCATGGTCTTTGGGCAGGGGTGTAGAGGAAGGAGACGTATTTTTTAAAAGATGGGTGTGGTACATAATGGAGGCATAGAAAGGGTGCCTAACCTAGGGGAAAGGGGATGCAGGGAGATTTAGAACAAGTTGTCAGGTAAGCCTTCCTAGAGGAGATGCCGTCAAAAACCTGAGCAGAATGTCAGTCTACAGGCATCTGTCCACAGGGGTTCTGCACGAGGATGTCTGCACATGTACACAGACGTTCACTGCAGTGCTCCTTAGAAAAGACAAACGTGGAAGCCGCTTTACAGCCTTCAACAGGTTGTAATCCTAGTGCCCAACTCATGTTGTTCACAGAAGAAATTAGTAACAAAAGTCGGCAACATGAGGTCAGGCCCCAGCCCCCACTGACATTGAAAACACGCTATCTGCCCTCTGAAACACACAAACACGAACACACACGTAAGCGCACACATGCATACATTCACGCACACCAGAAGTACAGCCTGTGCCTCAACTTCACGAAATTTACATCTGAACAAGACCCGGCAGAGAGCCAAGGACCGATATCTGAGACCCAGCTTCCCAAAAGACCAAAGGACTTGCTAGAACCTTTCAACCTTAACACTAGATCCAACCCAAACAGGAGTTTAAAGGACAAGCAGAATCACCTAGCCAAGAACCGAGAGTTGAAGGAAGTACAAGACAATGGCCTACCCACTTACAGATGTTCACATTGAGGGCCACTGTGGTTCAGGAATGGGCCCAAGGTCATTCATAGAGCTAGAACTGCACCCAGATCTGAGTTTTAGAACTACACCAGCAAGCCACATCACCTGAATGCCCACCATATCTGTTGGCGGCTAGCTGAAGCATTACAAATAAATCTGGAAAAAAACAGAATGACATTTACCACCTCGTCTGTTAAGATGACAAAACCTATTACAACGCATTTGTAATTTTTAAACATTGATTGGTTCTTTAAAAAAATAAGGCAAATAATTATCATGACAAAAAATAATTTATTGAGCTCATACTCTAACTCTGGCAATATGACCCTAGCATCCTCCATCAGCCAACCACTGAACCCAGGCCGTAGGGACGTACAATCAATAACACCATTAAAGCTCAAATTTTAAAACTATAGAAAGATGAAGTAGAATAAACATCAGGCAAACCTAGGCTACTAGGGCATTATGAAGCAATAAATTAAAATGTGAAGGGGCAAGTATCTGTATTATATATATTGTGTACATAATATATATAATACAGATTTAACATTAGAGTTACTTTTCCCCATTAGGTAGCAGAAGACAACATGAGATATAATGTAACCAACAGTCACAAAAGCAACCATGCTTCAAAGTATTCAACAACACATATACAGTCCTAGGAGGCTGAAAGACTGTGACATAAAACCATGTGGTTCCGGTTCAAATTTGTGACAAGTAACCAACCAATTATGACAAGATGATGGGAAACAATGAGATACACAAACACACACACACACACACACACACACACACACACATACACAGCCTTCTAAATAGATTCTTTATATAGAAAACTCATTATAGTTACTCATTATATAGAAAACATGCTCTTTAATTAGAGTCACCAACACAGTTAGTCTCAGTCTAATTATCATATAACATACAACATGAAGATTGCCAGTCACAGCCAGATGGGCAGCCAGTGGGTATACTCCCTCCGGATTCAGTGACCCTAACTACAAAGCTATTTTTCTTTAATTATCTTACTGGAAAAAAATCTCTATCCATGGTGCTTCCTAAGCCTCAAAAGGCTTGGGTAGTCGAGAGGAAACTCATTAATGTGGTTATGACAGTCCATACTACAGAAAAGAAAGGAAAAAGCATAACTTTTTCATGAAAAATAATGAGATTAAAATTAAAAACAGAAACAGATTTTATTTAACTGTCTTATCAATATTTGTACACATTCCCTGGTTTCTTTTTCAGGAATTGTTCAAGAACTACATAAATAAATTTACAGACCATAATGTAAAAGAACATACCTAAAACTGTACAATAAATATAATGACTACACCAGTTAAGTTTTGTGGGTTTTTTTTTTTTTTGAGTCTTAACTAATGGGCTTTACATGCTTCTTCTTAGTGTCTCCCAGAGAAGTCTAATCATAAGACATACCTGGGGTACTTAAAAATCACGGAATCCCCGGAAATTTGGATTCTGTCAATCTGGGATGGGGCCCAGTATTTTAAAAAAATGCTTTAGGGTGATTCTTTCAATCAGGCAAGTTGGAGAAATAGAGGGTTAGGGGGTGCCTGGGTGGCTCAGTTGGTTAAGCATCTTGCCTTCCCCATGTAACCCATCAGAGGATACTAACAAAGCCCATTTGGGGGACAGCAAGGATTTAGTAACACACCATTAGTTTCTTAATGTCTGCCTCAGAGTATCTAAGTCAAAGACAGTGGTAGAAGCCTGTAGCTCAGCTCTTAGTACGTAATATGAATTAAATAAGAATTCCCCCCTGCCTCCCACTCTTCCACAACAATGCTTCTTCTATTGATGTCTTATACTAGAATTTTTATGCCTCCTTCTATCAACTGAAGCCAAAGCTTACTGAATGTATACAATCTCAGTAAAATTTATAAAATAGGGGTGCCTGGATGGTTCAGTTGGTTAAGTGTCTGCTTTCGGCTCAGGTCATGATCCCAGGGTCCTGAGATCGAGTCCCATATTGGGCTCCTTGCTCAGCAGGGAATCTGCTTCTCCCTCTCCCTTTGTACCTTCTCCTTGTACCTTCTCTCTCTCCCTCTCTCTCAAATAAATAAATAAATGAATGAATAAAATCTTTTAAAAAAATATATGTATATATATATAATAAATGTCTGGCAGATACCAGATAACAGATTCATTTTTTTTTTTTTTTTAAAGATTTTATTTATTTATTTGTCAGAGAGAGAGAGGGAGAGTGAGCGAGCACAGGCAGAGGCAGAGGGAGAAGCAGGCTCCCTGACAAGCAAGGAGCCCGATGTGGGACTCGATCCCAGGACGCTGGGATCATGACCTGAGCCGAAGGCAGCTGCCTAACCAACTGAGCCACCCAGGCGTCCCAACAGATTCATTTTTAATTATTCCTTCATTGTTTTCATTTCATGAACATCACATTCAAACTTTGATATCCAAAAGCCCTACTAGTTTCTTGCCTAGAGAAAGGCACTTAAAATTTATTTCATTTATTCATTTAAAAATCATAATACAATGAACATAAGTCTCCATATATTCTCAGTTTCCAACAATACAGGTTAAAGGAAAATGATGACAACTAACACTTACTGAGTATCTCAGGAGTATTAAATCACTATTTCACATAATAAGTTTAAGAGGGAGATACTATTGGCCCCATTTAAAGTTAAGGGGGGAAAAACCCACAGAAAAGTTAAATATCTTGCCCAAGGTCAGACAGCCATGAAACCTAGAAAGATAACTACTGTTTCACTTGAATCTCACAATATACCTATTCTGCTTATCTACTGCTACATAACAAATCATCCCAAAACATCATGGCTTAAGAGAACAATACTAGATGTTCAAAGTTCTCACCACAAGAAAAAAAAAAAATCATCTATAGTAATGGATACTAACGAGAATTTATGTGGTAATGGTCTCACAATATACACAAATAGGAAATCATTACATTGTACATCTGAAACTAATACAATGTTCTATGTCAATTACCTGTCACCGGAAAAAAGAGAACAAGGTAGGGCACCTGGCTGGCTTAGTCCTAGAGCATGTAACTCTTGATCTTGGGATTGTGAGTTCAAGCCCCACGCTGGGCGTAGCTCATTTAAAAAAAAAAAAAAAAAAGACAACAATAATTTTATCTTTCAAATTTCTGTGATTTTATATAGAGCCTGATGGAAATGTCTTGTCTCTGCTCCTTGACACCTGGAGATTCCTCTGGGAAAATGGAGGTAACTCCACAGCTAGGGGCTAGGAAGGTCTGGAACCTCAGCAAGGGTTGTCCACTGCAACACTCATGAACAGCTGGCATTCATGGTGGCTGCTTGAATTTCTCCCACAGCCTACCAGATGGATTCCAGAATCAATGTCTCAAGACAAGCAAGTGGAAACTCTGTCACGTTTGATGCCCCCATCTTGGCATTTCCACCATCAGCACAAACTCCCCTGACACAAAGAAAAGGTACACAGACACCACAACCCCCTACCCTCCCATAGAAGGAGGGTCCAAGTCATACTCAAAGAGGAACATGGGAGATAACACTGCAATTTCTGCCATAATCCCTAATACACATGAATATGAAGATTTCTAACAGTGAAAAAAAATGGAGTTTTAGAAAGGTTATGTGAGTTGCCCAAATGTCACACAATTAGTAAACAACAGTACAAGAGGTTAAAACAGGCCCATGTGACTACCAATCAGGTGTGATTTCCATTATACCATACTAGTAAAACACACCATTGATACTTGGTTGTTCTTTGGTGAAAGCTGGGACCCATATTGTTTTTTAAGGTTTTGTTTGTTTGTTTGTTTGTTTGTTGAGTAATCTCTACACCCGACGTGAAGCTTGAACTTATGACCCTATGATCAAGATCACATACTCTGCAGACCGAACCAGCCAGGCACTGCCATGTTCATTTGTTTGTTTGTTCGTTTTGAAAGGAAGGAAGGAAAGAAGGAAAGTAAATCATCCCATGAAAATTTTGCTGAAGGAAGAAAGAAAGAAAAGTAAATCATCCCATGAAAATTTTGCCAAAACAGTATCCCAACAAGAATTATCAGATTTTGGAAAGGCAGCAATCTTGACGGGAAATCCTATTATAAAGTATTCTTAGCCTTAGCAAAGATGTTGAATGCTAGGGTTTGTTTTGGGTTTTTTTTGGTTTTTTTTTTTTTTGGCTGTTTTTTAATTGAGAATTAGTGTAAGAAAGAAAAAAAAAAACAAACAAGCGTATTCTGCAAAGAGATTCCTTGAGAAGAACGGGAACCGTCTCCATCGATGGTGCAAACCGTCAAATGCAGCCAAAATAAGACATACCCAGGCAACAGAGAACCCAATGAGCCACAAACTCCATCTGATGTCAAGTCCAAAAGGAGAATTCTGTCATCACTGTCAGTGGCCTTGAACGCGCCAATCCCAACTATGAGTGTCTCTTCTGGCATGAGAAATTTCACAACACATCTTCAGTGCAGGCTGAGGCCACTTGCATCACCCAGATTTATTGCCTAATGAAAACTTGCAAACTGAATGTTTACTGTTGTCATGGAACCTTCACAAGAGGTCAAAATAACACACACCCATCATTGTGACATATCCAAATAGGACTGAACAATAACAAGGATTGGAAATGGTGATACTTAATAATGTTATCAATTAAAAAAAAAAATCAAGACATCTCTTTTTTCGCTATTTGTGTAATCATGGAAGACTTAGCAATATGTACATGATTTTGCAAACGTTGACAATAAATCCATGAGCCCTTAATTTCATGATGGGGTGGAGTAAAGTGCCAGGGGTAAAAGAGACCATACCTCTTCCACAAACGTGCCTTGTAAGTGGGCAGTGCCAGCACTTGCTCCCTAGATGGATATAGCCAGTACAATAGACAGAATGTCTAATTTAAAGCTTCAGGACCTCAGTGCACCTAGATCGCTCAGCTAATTAAGCATCAGACTCTTGGTTTCAGCTCAGGTCATGATCTCGTGGGTCAGGGATAGAGCACTTTAGAGGACTCCATGCTCAGCAGGGAGTCTGCTTGAAGGTTCTCTCCTTCTGCACCCCACACACACATTCTTAACTGATTGATTGATTGATTGATTGATTAAAAATAGGGGTACCTGCCTGGCACAGTCAGTTAAGCTCCAACTCTTAGTTTTGGCTCAGGTTGTGATCTCGAGGTTGTGATCTTGGGGTCGGGGTATGAAGCCCCACATCAGGTTCTGCACTCAGCTCAGAGTCTCCTTGGGATTCTCCTCTCTCTCCCTCTGCCCAGCCCACGTTGTGCTCGTGCGCTCTCTGTCTCCCTCACAAATAAATAAGTAGCTTTTTATTTTTTTTTAAGATTTTATTTATTTATTTGACAGTCAGAGATCATAAGTAGGCAGAGAGGCAGGCAGAGAGAGAGGAGGAACCAGGCTGCCCGCTGAGCAGAGACCCCATCGTGGGGCTCGATCCCAGGACCCTGGGACCATGATCTGAGCCCAAGGCAGAGGCTTTAACCCACTGAGCCACCCAGGTGCCCCAAATAAATAGCTTTTTAAAAAAAAAATCCTTGAAATAAAAATAAATTAAAAACTCAATACCTCTGTGTCAATCCCTTTTCTCTCCACCCAATGCCTTGACCCAGCCATTAAAGAACAAAACATGCCAGGCTGCCTGGCTAGCTCAGTCGCTGGAGCACACAACTCTTGAGCTCAGGGTCATAAGTTTGAGCCCCAGGTTAGGGGCAGAGTTTAGTTTTAAAAGGGAAAGTGCGCTTGGCTAGCCCAGTCAGGAGAGCATGTGACTCTTGATCTCAAAGGCATGAGTTTAAAGCTCTGCATTGGGTGTTGAGCCTCCTTTAAAAAAAAAAAAAAAAAAAAGTGATAGATGCATAGCATTTGCTGGTCTGGGTTTGTGTAAGTGGCACCTTGAGGGTTCAGAATCAAACTGTCACCTCAGAGTCAGAGGCCAGAATTCTCAAAATTACTATCATTCATTCTGGAAGGCAAGACCCAACCATCACTACTTTGCACACAGTAATCAAATTTTTTTCTCTGCAAACCCCTACAAAGAATCCTGATATGATTAATAACCATCTATCCTGCAGCTTTTTTTTTTATCAAAGGGAATAACTTAAGCTAAATTAATTATAATCTGAAGTGCCAAGTGTATGGTTAATGGCTAAAATCAAAGTCATCTACATGGTGAAGCCGCATCCAAAATTAAGCCAAATTACCCTCCATATTAATATTGAAAAACAATGCCTATCTGTGCCATTAACACACTTCGAAACATCTTTATTGTCTGGAAGGATTTCTCAATAATCAAACTATACTTGGAAGAAAACCCAAAGGAATATCCAACAGTAGCAAGTAATATCTCCTGGAAACCAATTAATTATTCAACATTGCCTAGCCGCCTTAGAAACTCAGAGATACCTGGTGCCTTTGCAATGGAAACACTTGGCGCTCCTCCAGTGTGGAGAGGAACACTGACTCACTACCAGGGCACGCCTGTCACACTCAGAAGGGATACTCCAAGAGGATCAGATCAGCAACACCCAGGAGCCCAGCTGAGGAAGCCCCGGCCAGATCACATTTCTACCAGCTGTGAATTTTTCTCCCTAAAGGCCATGGCCAAAGGCCAATGTTGCAACAGACCTCAAAACGAGGCACAAGTAGAAGACATGGGTAAGGAAGAAAACAGAGTCCCAGTCAAAACTGAAACCACCAGAATGTTAAACAGTAATCATCGCGACAAGCGGCAGCAACAGTAGTCACAATAAAAGGGCAACCGTGCCCAGAGCTGACGGCAAGTTCTCAACAGAGGATACTTTAGTTAAATGTGACCTCGATACATCTGGATCTTTGGGGTAAATACCCAGTAGTGCAATTGCAGGGTCATAGGGAAGCTCTATTTTTAACTTCTTGAGGAATCTCCACACTGTTCTCCAAAGTGGCTGCACCAACTTGCATTCCCACCAACAGTGTAAGAGGGTTCCCCTTTCTCCACATCCTCTCCAACACACGTTGTTTCCTGTCTTGCTAATTTTGGCCATTCTAACTGGTGTAAGGTGGTATCTCAATGTGGTTTTGATTTGAATCTCCCTGATGGCTAGTGATGATGAACATTTTTTCATGTGTCTGATAGCCATTTGTATGTCTTCATTGGAGAAGTGTCTGTTCATATCTTCTGCCCATTTTTTAATATGATTTCTGTTTTGTGTGTGTTGAGTTTGAGGAGTTCTTTATAGATCCTGGATATCAACCTATTGTCTGTACTGTCATTTGCAAATATCTTCTCCCATTCCGTGGGTTGCCTCTTTGTTTTGTTGACTGTTTCTTTTGCTGTGCAGAAGCTTTTGATCTTGATGAAGTCCCAAAAGTTCATTTTCGCTTTTGTTTCCTTCGCCTTTGGAGACATATCTTGAAAGAAGTTGCTGTGGCTGATATCAAAGAGGTTACTGCCTATGTTCTCCTCGAGGATTCTGATGGATTCCTGTCTCGCGTTGAGGTCCAAAGATACAGATGTAGTGAAAAGAAGGGCCATCTGTACCCCAATGTTTATAGCAGCAATGGCCACGGTCGCCAAACTGTGGAAAGAACCAAGATGCCCCTCAACGGATGAATGGATAAGGAAGATGTGGTCCATATACACTATGGAGTATTATGCCTCCATCAGAAAGGACGAATACCCAACTTTTGTAGCAACATGGACGAGACTGGAAGAGGTTATGCTGAGTGAAATAAGTCAAGCAGAGAGAGTCAAGTATCATATGGTTTCACTTATTTGTGGAGCATAACAAATAATATAGAGGACAAGGGTAGATGGAGAGGAGAAGGGAGTTGAGGGAAATTGGAAGGGGAGGTGAACCATGAGAGACTATGGACTCTGAAAAACAACCTGAGGGTTTTGAAGGGGCAGGGAGTGGGAGGTTGGGAGAACCAGGTGGTGGGTATTAGGGAGGGCACAGATTGCATGGAGCACTGGGTGTGGTGAAAAAACAATGAATACTGTTACACTGAAAATAAATAAAAAATTTTTTTAAAAAATGTGACTTCGAAAAACAAAACCTTAGGAAAACATTGCATTCAGGAATTCCACATCTGGGAAGCACTTCCAGGAAAGTCATTAATCATGTGGGCAAAGATTCAGCTGTGAGGATGTTCATCATGCAGTGGTTTAAAAACGTGAAAACCTGGACATAATCAAGACAACTGGAAACAAGGAAAAAGCTATATTAATAATGTCATACAATGGGATACTAAGCAAACCTTTAAAATGACAGTGTAAAATCATGTGCATTTGTTTTTTGGTTTTTGGCTTTTTTGGGACAAGGCAACATGTTCACGATTTCTTAGGAACTAGAAATTCAAGTAGCAAAGTATATATACTTCAATATAAATTTTAGCTTTACCCATACATATACAATATATCTGGAATAACATACCCCAAAAGAATAATATTGGGTACATTTGATTGATGGGATTACAAGCAATTGTAGGGGGAGGGGTCTGTTCATTCAAATATTTCTGTAATAAACATGTATCACTCTTGCTTTAGAAAATTAATGAAAAGCATTTAAGCACTTCCCCAACAGTCTACTACATGAACCACTCTTAAAGGCATACTGTCTTCAGGAAAGACAAATATTTGCTCCCTACGTCTAAATATTTAATTCAAGATATAGCCATAAATAGCTCTTTCTCTCTGTAGAATACCTAAGAATAAATGCTTGGGATAAGATGACCGTCTTTCAGAAACAGAAATTGCATTCACACTGTGAAATCCACAGCAAGAGAAACCAGCTCCATGAAATCAGCCACCAGAGGTAGGAAGTCCACAGTTATGGAGCTCCATTTCCTCTCCATAATTCTTACTGATAACATGCAACTTTATGGTCATTCGTCTGAAGAAATTGGGCTTACCATGAAATAAAAACAGATCACATGGAATCTAAACAGGAACACAGAAGACTGTCAACCTCAGGCGAAAAGAAGATGTGTTCAGGAGTGCTGATGGACAATGGAAATATGACCCATGCCCAAAACTACCATCCCTTTTGACATGTCTCCGTTAAAATCTCTTATAGACAATAGCAGAGGAATAAAATGAAGAAGGCTGGAAACAGAAGGAACAATTACGAGCTCTCCTCATTTTCTCTGCTGGAAAATCAATTTATAGCAAGGACCTTGGCATCAATGTTAATTCTGCATACATATACCAAAGACCCCACAGAGATTTTTAATATAATTTCTAATATACTTCAGCTAACTTGCTTACATTTTGAATTAGACTTGCAAAGGGGGATTAAAGTGAAAACGGATTAAGGAATGCAAATTAAAACAAACTCTCCATGATGCATTAATTTTTCCAGATACCGTAGAAGTCTTCGTCAAGTCCAAAATGAGTGTGCTAAAATGGCCTTATATCCATGGAAATCCACATCTTGTTTCCAAAGAAAACAGGAAAGGAATGTTTATCACATATCTTGGAGTTAATCCTTGTACACTTAGATCAAAGAGAATAATTAAAGTTCAAAGAAGAATTTCAGATCAGTTTTCACATTATTATGCGCCCCATGATTACAGTCACCTGGACCAAGAATAAAATGAGCTTTCCAACTGACTGGGAAATTTTGCTTTGCATGTCTTTGGGACAAGTGATAGGCAGCACATACCCATTCGTTATACCTTGGATATTACTGCAAAGACACATGCATTTCTTACTTTAATCTTTCATACGTCAGGCTTCTTTGAATTCATTAACTCTTTAAATCACACCAAACAGGACATGAAAGATGTAACTCAAACATCACTAACCAACCTTCAAAATAACTTCTCACTCACCATAAATGAGCATAATGGGTAAGGACTCGACAGAGAATACAGGCTTGTAACTGGGAAGAGGTAATGAAGGTGTAGATGAAAATAAAATGAGGCATGTATCAGTTCTCTAGGATCAGACTAGACATAGGGCTCAGCATACAATAGGCACTCAATCAATACTTAAGTATACTGGACACAATTCCTTTCCTGTACCTGGCTGTCCAACACCATGCATGTAAATGCTCACCACAATATAACTAGGTTCCAATGAAACTGGAGTTGAGATGGGCAGTAAATAAGAGGTGCAACAAACAAGCATAAAATCCAACTGTGGAGAACCCCCTGGGTTCCCCGGCAAATACTCTGCCCCCCACATACACACACACTTATCTAGCCATTGTCTCACTCCAATCTACTCGTTAAAACAGACACACTCCCAACTGCCATGGTTGCACGGAACTCCACAGCACCGGTCACAGTTCATTGATCGGGGCCCTTACGAACCAATCATAGTTCTTTCTCCCTGAAACTTACAACAAGAACTAAGAGATTCCAACCTCAGCCTGCCGGAGCCTGGGAGAGGAAGGAATGTATGCTGAGAGTCGGGTAGCCAGTCTCTGCTCCGGAAGGCAGAACAGTCTATTTTAAGAGAAGAGAAGAATGAAGGAAGAGCACATTCAGGGGGAAAGGAAAGACACCTACAGGAGAACCTGACAACGTTCCAAGTCTTGAGTCCCAGGGTGTTTCCAAGGCTTGACAAAATCCCTTACCTTGGGTACTCTCAGGTACCCTTCAAATACACACCTTCTTATTTTTGCTCATGAGCATTGTACTACTTACAACTCAGAATCTTTTTTTTTTAAGATTTTATTTATTTATTTGACAGAGAGAGATCATAAGCAGGCAGAGAGAGAGGCAGAGTGAGAGGGGGAAGCAGGCTCTCCACCGAGCAGAGAGCCCGATGTGGGGCTCAATCCCAGGACTCTGAGATCATGACCTGAGCTGAAGGCAGAGGCTTTAACCCACGGAGCCACCCAGGCACCCCTACAACTCAGAATCTTACACAAAAGATCTGTAACAAAAATAATCAACAGACAAGAAAGGAAAAGATGAGGCCACAGACGGCGAAGGGCAAGTAAGGCAGGGTGGGCCTTGCAGAGATGAAGAGTGGCTCTAGGGAGGGCCGGCTCGGAGACGGGGGGAGCGGAGAGCTAGTGCATGAATTACAGTTCTGTTCAGCCTCTGCGGAACGGAGAGAGAAGCACAGTGACTAAATTAGCTCGAGATATCAGCGTTGTTTGCACAGTGTTTTAGTATCTGTGAATACCACATTCTTTTCCTTTCTTGTACAGGCTTGTTTGAAACTCTGGCAAAATGCTGCACAGGGGAAGCAATTGAAAGTTGGCTGAGATGAAGTTCTGTGATTTCAATTAAAAACATTCTCTCCCTCGCTGCTTGCCACCGCTGTGGAAAAGAAAGAACCGCAACGGCAAGAGGTTTTTTTCCTATTGAAAAATATTTCTGTTGAGCTTCAGAATGGTGCAAATCGTTTATCTACACACACAAATAACTTCTGTTCAAGCTATACCAGGGCTCTGGTCCAATCCCCAGTTTCTGGGAAAACAGCAAATTTTGTATAGACTAATTCTACTGTTCTCATTTCCTAACCGACCTCCGTGAATTTGCATTTATGTATCCAAGAATGCCTAAAAATTCCCACAAATGCCTGCTATCCCACAGAGTTCCAATAATTATCGCTTTTACCAGTACATGCTCTTTCTGCTTCAGAAGATACCCACCAGGTCTCAAAATTCATCATTATTAAAAAGCACCATTTTCACCATACAAAAAGAATTACCAAGACTATTCTTCCCAAAAGGACAACACACTTTGTAATTTTTCCCCATGATACTAAACACTAAAGAACACAATGACAAAACCTCTTTGTGAGAGCTCTCTAATGGGAATTAATGATAACTTTTAATACAGCATCATGGAGCAGAAGGATCTGGTATGTGAGTCCTGTGCAAACAGAAGGAAGGCAAACAAGCAAAAGTGAAGGAGAGAGAACTCTCCCGCATCTCTGAGCTTTGTCTTTGCAGAGAACTTGGTCTCTGGATACCACTCCTACCTCCAGAGTCTCTACCAACTAGAGAAGCCACAGGCTGCCACCCGTCTAACTGGAAGTCTAGCTTCAAGGAGTAGAGTAAAAGCAAAAGAGCCAAGATGGCTCCTTCACAATGAAATTCCAAGCCATACAAGAAGACAGAGCCCACAGAGGCTGACTTCAGAAAGCGGGGACAGCTCTGGCCCCCTTGAATATGTACCGGTTAACCTCCAAAGGGAGACATTCACTCCTACAGGAAGCTCCCATGGTCTTGCTGGAGGCTGAAGCAGTAGGGCTGAGTGTTAGCTGTGAAGAAACACAGCTTGGGCTCTCTTACCTGTACCAGCCTGCGGCTCCCTCCCCCTTATCCCAATTTGGGAGAGACAACCAGGGCTCTCCCAGCACCTCTGCAAACGGGGCGGGGCTGCTTGAGTTTGCTGCTAGCACCTGAGTGCAGAAAACTACACATGCTCCCCACCAGGGAGAAGCGCTGGCCAGGAACGGAAACCTTCATCTCAAGCCAGAGAGTTAGGACCAGATCAGCAGCACTGACCTTCCAACATCGCTATTAACCTCAGGAAACATAAGAGAAAATTAAAATTGCCCTAAGGAGCTTTAAGAGCATCAGAAATTAAAGATCAAAGGAAGAGAACAAAAGGGGCCATAGGTGTCTGGAGATGGCTGGAATAAGGCCACAGAGTCAGTTGGGTTAAAAAAAAAAAAATGATGTTTATCCACATTTAGCAAGTGATCCTTGCCTTGAAGTCTTAAGGTGATGCCGGAGCAGTGAAGGCGAGCACAGGGAAGGGACCCGGGTTTGCATGCCCACGATGCCATGCCTAGTTGGGTGTGACCTTGGGCGAGTCATTTCTTCTCTCTAGGGTGCAGTTTCCACATCTCCAAAACAAGGATAATAGTAGTTCCCACCTCATAGGGTGGAGTGAGCATTAAATCCCTAGCCCCCAGAAAGGACTCAAGAAATGTCATTATCAAGTGTCCTACAAACCAAGAGAGTCCACACATGCAAATACACACCCTTTTCCCAGAGATCAGTTTCCCTAAGCAAGAGGAAAGAAGGTATTTCCTGGAAGGCTTTGGTTTTTATTCCTTTGTCAGTTGCTTTGTTTTAATCAAAGTTCCTAAGTGCTTTTTATAAATGGCCCAATTTTCACTTTGCCTAAAACCGAGCACAGAAAATCATTTTCAATTCCTTGAGACCATGGAGATCTCGTAAACCAGACAGGAACACACTTCATCTTCGGGGAAGTCATCGGGATTATACAACTTTTTGATTCGGCTCTTACCTTCCCAACTAATACCAGAGAGAGCAGCAACACCGCACGTCGGTGGCGGCTGGCACCACAAAATACGAAAGATGGGCCCAAGTGGCTGGCACTACCTTATTTTCTACTTTGCCTGCTTGACCCAAAATCAGAGTCTCAGGACTAGGAGGAGGTGATAACGCCACCTAATCTCAAGGCCCTTCTCACCTACAACATCTCCAAAGGGTTATTCAGCCTCTGAAATGTCAACATGGGTGAAGGGAAGCTCACTGCCTGTTCAAAACCCAAAAGAGCTGGTCACTGCCCTTGGAATAAAATCCAAACCCCTTAGCATGGCCTTCAGGGCCCTGTGGTCTGGCCCTGGATGCCCCTCCCAGTCCATCTCCCACCACTCTCCATGAGCACACCCCCATCCAACTAGGGCTGCGTTTCTACCATCCCTCAGCCCAGAATGTCCTGACTCTGTCATCCCCATCTCTACCTCCCTCTCCTTCTCCTGGTCTTCGACCACCTGCCCTATGACTCATCCCCTGCCCATTCAGTCCATAACCTGATTTACAGGCAGTCACCCCACCCCTACCAGACCAGAAGCTCAGTGAGGACAGAGCCAGGAGCTGATCCCCACATACAGAAAGCACCTGGCACATGCAAAGGGGGAACAAGCAGAAAGGTGGTGACTGCCTCCCCTTCGAACAACATCTTGACACAAAGCTTGAGCAGGTAAAAGGAGACAGAAGGGCCTCATCATGGACACTTCCCCAACTTTTGTGGAAACTGAGTATTCACAAACAGCTCAACAAAATGTCAGGGGCTCCACACAGGGGACCTCAACCTTAACCCAACATTACTATAAGCATAGGGGTTTTAAAAAACACGTCAAAAAGAGAAAAAATTCCTGATGTGTGGCATGATCCCCGGCATGGACGTTTCTTTAAAAACTCTTCCAGGTCAGTGTCTTCTGCAACCAGGGTTGAAAAGTATGGCTTTAGAGCAGCACTCCTCAGACCATTTGTGGGGAAGCACCAGGGGTTTATTTCCAAAAGTATCAAAATACAAATAAAAAATAAATTACTAGAAAAATAAAGAGAAAGTGCATGCAAGATACAAACCTCAAATTTTGTTTTCTTATGACAACTTGTTTTATTATGAAACCTGACAGAAGTACAACTGTTGTACAGTACAACTGTACAACAACAAATTATTATTCCATTTCTAAAGGCTTACCCTCAATTTCTGTATTTATACCCTTAATGCATGGGAAACCAAAACAGTTTGCACCCCAGCATGGGTCTATGTTGGACATTCAGGGTATCAGTGCCCAGAGGGTACAGAAAAAGGACAAAGGGTAGTCTAAGAACTTAGCTGGAGGACCTCACACCATTCAAAGTATACTACACAGCAGTCAACAGTTACATATCCAAACAAGGGAGCATGTCACAAAGATCAGGACAGACCTGTCATCTAACAGATTGTGTGCAGCTTCTGGGCACAAGGAAAGAGTTCTCTCAGTGTTTAAAGAATGCTGAAATAATTCGACTTCTGGGATGTTTTATGCACAATTAAAATATCCCCTTTTTAAAACTATAACCTTGCTTTTGTCCATTTGGCTTTTTTTTTTTTAAACATTTCTATATCTGAACACGTGGTTTTCATTACCTAATAATGTTGACATGTGTCGTTATTCTTCCAGAAAATACACTGTTATCGTGATGGCACATGTTGAAAATGGTAGCATCTAACAGTAAAGAGAATGCATTACTTGCAGTAGGTCTAAACTAGGAAGGGGAGACACCTTGCGTACAAGAAAGTCAAGGAGGGAAGAGTTCCAGGTGGGTCAGAAAAGCAGGTGAACGCTTCAGGTAGAATCACTGGGGCTTGACTTAAGGGGCGTTAGGGTTAGACAGGGAGATTAGGACAAGGAAGGATTTCAGCACAAAAATGGCCAGTTATAGTAAAGGGTCCATTCATTCCTGCCCTCTTTTTTTTTTTTTTTAAAGATTTTATTTATTTATTTATTTGAGAGAGAAAGGGGGAGGGAGAGGGAGAAGCTGACTTCCCACTGAGCAGGGAGCCCCACATGGGGCTTGATTCCAGGATTCCAAGATCATGACCCAAGTCGAAGGCAGACGCTTAACTGACTGAACCACCCAGACGACCCCATTCCTGCCTTTCGTGTCCGCCAAAGTCAATGCTTCCACTATACTCTCAAGGGAAATACCAAACGCAAAGAAAAGAAAATACGATCCTAAGCCAAAGTCCACGGTCTTCCTAGTAAGCTTTTATAAAGAACTTGATAATGTTCTTCCGCACCTGAAGCGTGGTGAAAAAAATGTGATTTCCCTATTGCCTCCAGCATAGACACACAAATTCAGTGAGAATACTCTTGCCTCTTGTTTACTTAAAAAAAAAAAAAGAAGAAGAAGAAAGAAAGAAACCACTGGGAGAAGCTCTTCTTGGTGAAAGTTTAGGATTTTAAAAAAGAAATAGCTTGATTACAAAAATAAAATTAGTTCTGCTCTACTGCCTAAAGAGAACCCTTAACTAGATTTTTCAAGTTGCTAAGAATATTACTTCTTAGCTCCCTTTGGTTGCAAATACGGCACGATATGTAATATTATTCAAAATAAACATTTTATATATGTCATTCCCATTGATCCTTTGGATAACACTAGTGGTTGGGTATCACCATCTTTTTATAGACTGGGGTCTAATGAGGTGACATTACCGATCCCAAGTCCTATAGGTTGTCAGTGACAAAACTCATGCTCAAACTCAAGTCTCTGGCGCCAAGTCCTTTGAAGGTTACCACTTACACAACGTGCTTTCACTCCTGCTTCCTCTCTCGCCTGTAATAGCTCAGCCAGTCAAGCTTTGGCTATTGAAATAGAAGCATATTTGGAAAAAAGAGGACCCATTAAAAGCAAAAGCAGCTATTATTTTTAAATCTAGACTCTTCTGCTCTTTGGAAATGGCCCTTAAAAAGGCTTGACATCTTTCAGGTTGAAGACTTGAGAGTTCCTGCTACATCATATCGCGTAGCCCTGAATCTTCATATAGAATCACCATTAATCCTTCACGTAACTTCACTCCGATGGCCTTTGAGCCGGTTTCAAGCTCTTCCTTTTCCACCCCAATTACCTTCTTCAAACCTCCGGGACTTTTTGACTTATTCCCACTTCGAGGCCTTGATGCTTGCCATTCCTCTGCAGGAAACACTGGCTCCCTGATACCCACATGCCTGGCTTGACCCTGTGTTTGTGTCTCAACTCAAACCTCACCTCCTCCAGGGAGCCTGCCACATGTTGCCCCCACCCACTCCCCCACTCTGGACTTCCCCTGTTTTACTTTCTTGCCAGCACTCTTCACTATCTGACACTCTTACTCATCAGACAGCAAACCCCATAAGAGGAGAGCTCAAAAAGACAAAAAGAATCCAAGTTAACCCAGAAAAAATGAGCCAGATGCCACACATATCATCAACACACACACCCTGAGGGAAAGTTCCTGGTAAATAAATTCAAAATAATGAGACTAAATATTGACTGTTTGGCTAGTTCATGCATAGCACACAGTACGAAACCCTCAAATGTGGAATACAGGAGAACGTCCACCAAACACAACGCCAACGTCTTCCTCCTGCTATTTAACGCTCTTCCCTCTGCCAATCTCGTCCACGATGATCCTTAATGTTTCTACAACGAACAAACTGTTTTTTTAAGATTTTTAAAATTTATTTATTTGACAGAGAGAGAGATCACAAGTAGGCAGAGAGGCAGGCAGAGGGAGAGGGAAAAGCAGGCTCCCTGCTGAGCAGAGAGCCCGACATGGGACTCGATCCCAGGACCCTGGGATCATGACCGGAGCTGAAGGCAGCGGCCCAACCAACTGAGCTACCCAGGTGCCCCCAATGAACAAATTTTTAACTGTAGCTACAAATTATCTCCTGTACCGCTTGCTCGCTCCCTCTTGGACTCAGTTAGTTTCTAAAAATCAGCTAAGGAAAAGCTGATAACGAAGCTGTCCAACAGAAAATAGATTACGACTCCGTAGCCAGAAAAGCTGGGATCAGTCTTTCCAACAGACCCATCCGGGCTGCGTTCCAATGGCCTTATCATGGCAAGATTCTCTCGGTCATGAACCATAAAAACCATCATGGGTCCCTCATTCCCCCTGCAGCCCAGTGGGGCTAGAACTCAGAAGTTGGCTCATTCCCAGCATGTTATGCTGATGCAGAACACTTTTTTAATAAAAGTGGTAAGTTTATGGTTTAAAAATATAGAGGATGACTTCCAGCTATGATAAAATAGCCCATTTTCTAAGCCTTTTATAATGCCAACCCCATGTACGACTGGGAATCAAGTTAAAGTGTGACTATTTCCAAGGAGAGTATATGAATTCTCATTATGGGATCCTTTTTTCTCACAATGTCTCCCCTCCTGAGAATCCCTTTGAACTGCATTCCCAAGTATAAAATCTCTCTTCCTGTGCAGACACCATCAATGAAGGGCCTGTGTCAGAATTACTTCCTAAGACCCACCGCTTCTCCTAGTAGGTGCTGTCAGCTTTATTTCAGGGATTTGGGGACCCCTAGCAAGATAAGCAAACCCAGATTATACCTACACAATTCTGGATCATAACTTTATGTTTGTGTTTGGCTACAATTACTCGGAATAACTCAATATAGAAAGCATTATTATTAAGTAGTTTTTGCTATTGAACTAAAGACTTAACAGAGTAGCCTTGCTAAGAGATAGATGCAACTGGGAACAGCCAATTTGGAGAGACTTTTTACCCCCATGAAAAGAATATGCTAATTATTTCAAAGCAGTACATAGAAAATGACAAAAAATACTGTATATTGACAATACACAATTTCCCAAATGCATATTCCAAGGAAAAACAAACATCCTTGAAAATAAATCAGTGAAAAAACAATCAAGGATGTCACCTTGATTGTGTCTTTTTTAATACACTTGTGTCTTTTCTAATATACTAGTCAAAGGGGTTGCTTGGCAGTCCAATGCCAAAAATTAATACAATCAGGGACATGAAGGTGTGAGGTGGCTGGGAAAAATGATAAAAACTAATCTAAGAGTCACTAGTCCTTTTTAAAGTTATTTATTTAGAATATCTTGCTATAAAAACCAGAACCTCCACCAAAATCCTACAGTGGCTTCCCAGTACCCTTAAGACATCATCTCAAACTATTCTCCCAACTTACTTCCCAGCATCCTCCTGACACAAAGGTCTTGATCTAGTCAACTCTCTGTTTATCATCCAACCAACATGGACTTTTACCTCCAGGTTTCTCATACATGGTGGACTTTGGCCATCCGTATCTATTTCCCCTAGTCTCGGAAGGAGCACTCCGGTTTTGTTGAAGGAAAGCGCTCCTTCTCCACTGGCTAGGATTTATTCGTTCCACCAGTCAAGGTGCTCTGTGTGGGCATTTTCTCCAAACTGAGCCATCTGTCTGTGGGATTGGGGGTGTGTTTTTATTGTTGTTCTGTTTTGTTTTGTTTTAAAGATTTTATTTATTTGACAGAGAGATCACAAGTAGGCAGAGAGGCAGGCAGAGAGAGGAGGAAGCAGGCTCCCCGCTGAGCAGAGAGCCTAATGCGGGGCTCGATCCCAGGACCCTGGGATCATGACCTGAGCCGAAGGCAGAGGCTTTAACCCACTGAGCCACCCAGGTGCCCCTTGTTTTGTTTTTTAAATAATCTCTCTGTCCAGCATAGAGCTCAAACTCACAACCCTGAGATCAAGAGCTGCACGCTGCTCTGATGGAATCAGCCAGGCACCCCAAAACTGGGCCATTTGTACCTGTGTTCACATTGAATCTTGAGAAGAAAAAGACTGAAAGTGGTTGATTCCTCCTCCAAGGGGCACTCAACAAAGGTAGTTCATCAGTACCCTCCAGCAGCCAGCAGCCCTGGAGCTGCCCAGTATCTGCCCTTCTGATCACTTTTTTCAGGTGTCCCTCAGATTCTATAAGCGACCCCATGTCCCTATGCTTTGTTTTTAATAAATTTACTTCCAACTTAAGGTAGATTCAGGGTAGATTTTCTGCTACTTGCAACCAAAATATCCCAACTCACATGCTCACTGAGGTCATTCTTGTGCCCTGGTACCAGACCCTCATAATCACCACCCCAACACCATGACCCTCTCTCCTCAAAGCTTTCATAAGTCCTATCATAGACTCTTATTTTTCATTGGTCCTGCTTCTCCAATTAAAATATAAAATCATAATGTTATAGCCCACGGACTTGTGATTTTCCAGCATCAAATCTGCCACCTGAAAGGTGATAAAATTTGCAATCTACCCTTACTAAGTGCTTACTATGGCACCGGGCTAAGTGGCTTCCCATTCATTACAGAATTTACTCCCCACAAAACACAGCAGACCTCCTATCTTTGGTTTCACTTTCCACAGTTCCAGTTGCCTGAGGTCAACCGAGGTCTGGAGCTGATGATGCTCCTTCTGGTGAATCATGACAAGTTCAACAGTCGCTTAACAGTACGTCAAAATGCCGACGTCGCTAACCTCACCTCATCACATCACGCAGGCGTTTTACCATCTTACGTCATCACAAGAAGGGTGAGTAGAGGAAGATATGGGAGAGAGACCACATTCGCATGACTAGTTGTAATTGCTCTATTTTAGTTTTAGTTCTTATTTTTAACCTCTTACTGTGCCTAATTTATAAATTACACTTTATCATAGGTGTGTGTGTATAGCAAAAAAACATAGGGTTTGGTACAATCCACGGCTTCAGAGCTCCCCTGGAGGTACACAAAGTAAGTTTAGTTTTGGGACTGAAAGCGTGAAGCTAAAAAATTTAATCCACTTAATTAACTCTCCAAGAGACCCTGAACAAGGGGCTGACGCTCTCAGAAAGTTTCCTGAATAAAATGGGGAAATATATTTTTTTGTACTTATCTCACGAGATCATTATGAGAGCCAAAAGAAAGCTTGTATGTGGGAAAGATTTACCACCGTGACAAGATATCAACAAATACGCCTAGAAGAGGCAGAGCCGGCCCATCTGAGTCTATAGTTAGACACGTTTGTCCAACAAGCTATAAACTGCAGTGTCATCTACAAGTCACCAAAATAGAAACACGGTCCCTGTATTTTCAAGCAACCCACCAGACATCATGGAGAATGAATCAACTTTCATTTATTCTGATCATTTTAAATAATACCAACCCATGAAATTCAATTCTTCATTGTTTCATATTTCACAACCCGCATTTCACAAAATAAAGCCATTTCAGTGGAATCGGCATTATATCTCACCCCTTCACAAATAATTCCATGTTTTTATACAATTTCTACAGAGTGGCAACCTCAGAGTACGTTCTGTAGATAGCTAAAGGATTTTGGAAGATACAAAAAAAAATGACAGGTTCTAGAGGGGTTCCTGTGGTCAACTAAGTTTGGGAGATGCTGTGTTAGGTGAAACAAAATATGTTCCTTAAATACTGTATTGCTCAGAACCTTTAACAAGTTGTGTAGTTCAGATGCCTACACAAGACTTGGAATACAAGGCATTTCCCAAGCTTACTTGTA